>NC_079386.1:9245334-9952834 GCF_021018895.1 Seriola aureovittata
TTGTCATAATAGGCAGACATGCACTTGTTACCGTCTATGTATCTTCAGGCACAGAATGTGCTTGTTGCCAGAGGACTTGTGGGTATTATTCTCTCTGACTGTCATGTTCACTGCTGTAGAAACAAAGAATTAAGAACGCTCAAATGGAGCTAATTCAATAATGGATTGCTCCCCAAAAGCAAAAATTTTCAAAACAGTGACGTACATGGATAATTGTTTGACATGACTAATTGTTAAGCCAACACTCCTCAGCGTGAAGACTGGAGGCTCTGGATTACGATCATGCACGCGGCTCAGCTTGGCTTTAATAGCATGTTCCAACAACCAAAAAAAGGGTTTCAAAGCAGTGCAGACAAAATTGGCCATTTTTTGACTTTTTAATGATCTTTTTCTAAAATGGACTGTGTGGATATGAGCAATAGTCATAATGATTCATTTTCCCCTCGTTTGCCTGTGCAGCTTACCTTATGCGTGCCTTCATTGGCTGTGCCTTTAACCCCTTCAAATGCCCCGATGACTGAGCGGCGCCATCATCCAGCCTTCGTCCTGATCTCATTTGTCTTTCACAATCTGCACTTGTACACGTCAGGTCATCAGCCTGGTTGTCCTCCCCTCTATTGTTGGGCTGAGATGAGCCCACTGAGGTGCTGGATAAAGGCAATCCCATTTGGGATTCAGCACAAGAGTGAACGGAGTAAACGGAGATTGGAGGGCAGTTGTTGCTGTAATCCACCATCTATTTAAGTAAAACTGGATTTATTCTCAGTGTGTTGGTGCCTGCTGATTAGTTGTAATCCCAGTGAATGCTTGGATGATTAGAAAACATTATCACGTTGGAAACCCTCTCATAACATAGCAACAATGTGAATTATTCAAAATTTAATGCAATGTGATTCTGATAATTCCCCATGTAAGAATACTTATTGATGAGTGAGGTTAAGATGTTCATTGTGTAACCACTTTTGAAAAATACATGGGCCAACTGCAAACAATGTTAAACTCAGGGTTTATTTGAGCCAATGACAGAAACTTTTATTCTGAAATAAAGTATTTTTAGGAGGAACAATAAGTAATGATGCTTACATCATCTGTGGCCTGTCTGAATCCTAAATATCATAAAGAATAGGCACCATAAATATGTCTTGCAGCATACAAAACAAGCGACAACACTAAAGTAGCATTACATCTTCACGCTTTGTGTCAACACTCCACCTTTAAGCAGTGTCAGTAACAAATCCAACAGTGAATAATTCTCATCTTTTCCAGCCCATAGTATAGACGCTTTATTCTAGAAACCATGCTCATCGTCAATCACGTCACACTGCAAACCAGTCAAAACAAGCCTTACTTTTACCATTTACTTTATATAGCGATGGCTCAGAGAGAGGGACGGAGAAATTGACCCCCAGGGGTAGTTGCTCAATGTCAAGGTCACTGGCGACTTGTCAGAGCTACAAGGAAAAATCCATTACTGAGGCAAGGGAAAGGTGTAATATTTGTCATTCTCAAATGAACAGCAGCTGTTTCTTCCCCATTGGTGAGGTGTGCAGCCTTTGGGAGTTTGATCTGACCATGGCAAATCTAATGGCCTTCTACTTTAAGGAAAACCATACAGTAGTCCTGATCTTTGATTTCCTCTTTTGCATTGTGAAATACACCTGCAGGGGACATGGACTAGAAGTGGCTTTTCAACTCATGGTCAATGTGTAAACATGCCACTGCTTTGCATTTTAGCTAATGAAGAAAACGCCAAGACACAGTTCTTCAGTGTCACGTTGCAGATGCAGTTTCCTCTTAGAATCTTGTATGGAAGATTGAGATATGGAAGAATAACCATACAGTCAAATAAGTCTATAGCCAAGTCAAATATATTCACCACATAAAGACATATCAAAAACAATAATTTCCCTTTAATCTGAGCAGGACATTATACACTTACCAAATGACATATACATTGCCATTTCCAAATGAAATGGAAGTGTTTTCCCTAAATGTCCTGAAACAAGTAAAATTGCTACATTACTCTCCCCAGCTGACTTTATTTTTATTTTTTTTAAAAGTGACTCTTTTAATTCTACTGTAGGTTAAATGACCTGTTAACATGCTGATCATGTGTGAAAGGGACAGCATGATATTAAAAACACTACTGCCAGGCGGAGATTATCTCGAAATAAAAAAAAATAACGGAATTTAGTGACGAGTCTGTGACCCTTTTTATCACAGCCCTATTGTGCAATGATATGAAATGATTGCACAAGAGAGCCGTTTAAAACTGGGTTACACTGACAGTTCCCTCTGAGAACTGCTTTGACAAACATTCAAAATTTAATCTGTTTATATTTAGCTGCTTCATGATTGAATAATGCACCCCTTTTACATGCAAAAACAACTGCAGGGTGTCAGCGATAATGAAAAATGGATACATTCAACTTGGTTTCGCAAAAAAGTTCTCTCCTGCATTTCTCTTCTGCAAACTCCGCCAAACCAAATCCATCATTAACAGCACTAAATCCATAAGACATCAACCAACCTGAGGAGGAATGAAAGAAAAAGCCAGCGGAATAGCTTACGATTAATTCCATCACTAGCTAAATCTATTTGTAAAGATTTATGGATTTGTAATTAGCATAAACATGAAGGAGATCGATAACAATGACATTATCTCGGCTGAACTAATCGGTTTATTCACACATCAAAACAAGGCAGAGTAAATCTTTTGTTTAAAGACATATCATCCCTGCACTCTATCTGGGTGTTAAGATACTTTGACAACAAAGTGTGACAATGGCAGGAGCCCACACAGATTTGGGATGCTTGTATTCTGGCATGAGGGTAATCATATTTAGAATCAAGACACTAGCTGACATCAGTCTACTGTGAAATGTATTCGGAAGGGTCGACAAAGCTTAATAGTGACGGATCATTTGAGTCTGTGTTAAATACACGTTAAACCATATCAGCCGCAGCCATTTTGAAGGGTTCCCTGAGAGTAAACTCTCCTAACAGGCCAAACACATCTACAAAGTGCAATTATTGTGTCACTTTCAGGCTACCTGAGATAGTGAAGAATCACTGTGCCATCTTGTGGATTGCACCACCGTGCCGCAACTGCTTTAGGGAAAATCTCTGCACCATCTCTTGACTGACACGGTGTCATCTCCTTGTCAAGCACAGGAATGGAGCTCAAGGGTCGGATTCCCTGACGGCTCGGAGCCTGCGGAGAAATGCCAGGGAGCCGGCAGGCACTGGTGTTTTTAATAGAATCCGGTCAAAAAAAGATCTGTCATTTCCTCATTCACTATTGGGTGACTTCTAGAGGCCATTAAGAGCAACTTTTCCCTCCCTTAACATGCAACCACAAAAACTATCCAAGGCATCCAGTGACAGGAGTCAGTGCACCTGCTTTACAGGAGAGCTCCATTTTCAGCTGGTTATTAATTTTAAGGAATGACTTGCAAATGTTATGCAAAAGCATCTGTCTGCATTTACATATCACAGTGTGCATGTGTGTGTGCATGTAGATGCATGTAGCGCACAGACTGTGCAAGGAACCAGATAAATCATGTCTGAACTGTTGATTAATGAGCTTACCATGCTGAAGTTGTTTCACCTTGTTTTCATAAATTTGTATAAACTATATGATGAGGAACACGAGTTAGAAATATAGCAGCTGTGTGTGTGTGTGTGTGTGTGCGTGTGTGTGTGTGTGTGTGTAGGCACAAGGTTCTCAGAGACAGACAAAGTGAGAGAAGCAAATAAGTGGGTGAGTGATGGAAAAAGAGACTCTTGATCATGAAGTACAGTATATGCAGGTACAGTATTTCATCCTGAAATGAGAGCCACTCCATCTCTTCCTCAGCTACATAATAGTCTGTTTCACCATATAATGTCTGTAATTAGGTTTTAGCCATGAATAATATTTACTATCACAACACTTGTCAGTGTTTGAACAAGAAATGCATCAGTTAGTCGATTCGTCAGTGAGCTGAAGGGAACAATACGTCTTGGTTGAAAGGAGGTTCCTCCATGATTATTCTAATGTTCTGCAATGAACCAACAACAAACACGATGCTGTAACATGTAAACTGGCAGAAAATGCACTGTGGTTTTGATGCAGTCCTCACTAGTTGGTGCCTCTTACTGAGGTGGTGGCGGTCAGCAGACACACGTGTAATGGTCGCACACAGGAGCAAACGAGTGCCCCTTTATCCACTCCCCTCGGGACATGAAGAATAATCGTGCCTAACCGTGGTCACTGATGGCTGCCTAACATCTGGTACATATCCATGGCTCCTGTTACATAAAGCAGCACTGTAAAAAAAAAAAAAAAAACCCTGCAAGCTGTAATCTGTCGACTGTTCAATTTAGCGAGCTACCCAGAGGCTCATGCTGATGCTAAACTACTACTACTACTACTACTACCAAGGCATCCTCTACAGCAACAGCAAAACTAAAGTCATGAACTTTTTGTGAGTCATGCCCACTTCTTATTAGCATAAATCCAATTTATTGGTTGAGGTGAAATGCTTTGAGGATTCCCTGGGCTGGTAAAGTTGGTTTGAAAGTATTTGGGCTCTGTCCCACCTGAGCATGTGTAGCTGGGCTTGATACATAGAACAAACAAGTCAATCAATCGCGTAGCTACAATCATGTAGTTACGGCCTGCTCATTATTTTAAATAAGACTAGTAGTGCAAAAGTATGTTTAAGATCAGAGGATCTATTTTATGTTTACTCAGTAAGAGCTAAAGCCACAGCACTTTTTATCAACTTGTGTGCTCCATTTGTTGAATTGCGACAAGAGACAAGGGAGTTGCAGCTCTGCAATTTTAAGTGACAGCATTACTTACTAGAATTTAAATGATCTTTTTTTTTTCCATTTTATTGCCAAATACCTAATTTACATGGATTTGATGGTGATTATGGGCCACAGCTGTAGTTTTAAACACACTGTTATTAAGGGGACAAAATAATAGATAATAGATAGAAAATTCCTGAGTTGCCTATAAACTGCTTCTATTTCAATTACAGTGAAATAGTCATGGTATATACCCTTATAAGTTAGAATCTGAAAAGCACTCGAATTCCCAAACTTTCCCATCACAGTACAGTAACCCATCAACTGGCAGCACACCCTCTTGCCGGCGTGTGCACAAATTCTTTCAAACGAAGCGAAATCCATCTCCTCCTCCACCATGACTCTTCCCTCGACTTGTTGGAGAGGACGACTCACAGAGGAGATGGCAAGCTGTGGCGGCCGGCCATGAACTTGGCTGCGTTTGCTGACTCAGAAGAGGACATTAGCATACAGCTGCCATTAGCCAGTCTGCAGCTGCTACGGATGCCTTCCTTACTTTGCTAGGAGGAAGAGATAGTATGCTGGGCTATCTCGTGTGGGTGTGACAGAGGGTTCATAAGGCGTGCACTCACGGTCCGCTGAGACCTTTGCTGACGCCTTCTCTCTGTCCTGATGACTGATGTTGTGTTGCTCTAATGACACTATTGTTAAACTCTATTTGCAAACCTTAAGAATGGTCCATTGACATGATATGTGGCGCAAAGAAAAAATATGGATCGTGCTATGTAAATGTGGAAACACCTCCTTGGTTTGTGCACACATGCAGACAAAAAAAAAAAAAACAAATTTACAGATTTAGAAATATATTCTCAGCAAATAGAGTTTCCCTCAACAGCGTCTTTTGAATTGATTTCTGCTTGTTCCCAATCCACTCTGAGAGAGCCATCTTTTCATGTCTAGTTGAAGCTGAATCACATTCTGTCAGGGTTGAGGTGATGTTGCAGGCAGATTGCTTATCCGTCAGGATCACGGCAGACACAAACAGGTTGCTGATGCTGCTGCTTAAACCTGTCTCAGTCAGCCCGCGATCATCAAATCTGTCCCTGTCTCCCATGATATATTGACAGCATTGCATTTGTCTCCCCCTTCCCCTCCGAGCTGAATTCCTGACCAATCCGGTGCCTGGTTATCATGCCATCATAAAGAATGTATGACAGGACCTTAGAGTAGTGAGAGATGGCTTTGGTGAAGCCGGTGGGGCTGGTGAAAATGGAATAACGTAGGTGTGGCGGAACGTGGCAGCTTGACTTCCAGCCTTGATTCCTTTCAGAGCCACCTTGAAATCTCAGACCGTGGACACTCCTCGCACAGACTGTGTGAGGAGTTGTTGAAATGAACATGAAATAGATAGAATTTTGTCACCTGATGGTTATTAAAGTTGAAGGAGGAAGGTCAGGCAAGTTCAGATCTAATATAACACCCCTTCCATTGGCGTGCAGGTTTTGCATATTAAATAATGTCAGCTGAATCCAGGTCTTTGAACTCATTAAGATTTAATACGACTACTTTGGGACGTTTCGAAAGAGCGCTGTTGAGATCTGGTTTGAATCGGAGCCACAGATGGGTTACATACAGTTTAGTTTACGCATTCACGAGAGAGGTAGAAATCCCAGAAACTGTTGATTGGTCATGGTCGAAAAAACCTCAAACTGCAAGTTCTCTTCACAAATTGTGATCTCGAGAGATAAACCTCAGACCTAGATCAATACAATCGGCAGAACAGTGACGTCAAAACTAATTAAGATTGCTTGTGTGGCACAATGGTACCAATCTGTGCTGAGTGGGCCCAGTGTCAGCATGGGCTACAGCAAGGTTATTTTTCTTCCATTGTTTGAGGCTTAGAGACACCTCCAGAGGGATTCCTGCAGCCAAGACACTATTATCTGGCTAAGGTTTGGGACAATCACACTGTCCTTCTCTCATTTCTTGTAAAGGTCCCTCTTCAATTAATCTCAGAGCCAAATCTTTTTATGCTCTCCTGTACGGGGGCCCATGAAAAGAGACTTTTTCAAAGAAGCTTGTGAACAGATTGGCTCTCTGTGTTGAAACCGAACAAAGAAGGATTATGTCACATAGAGTAAACTGGGAAAGAGAGGATGTAGCTGGGTGACTCTGATTATGTCCAGATAATGTAGTGTTGTCACGTCTGACAGAAAATGTTGTGCTTCAGAGAGTGGGGAGTTCACAGACCTTTACATTTCGGTTCAGACCAATCTGTGAATCAGTCATCGCTCCAATGTGCAGATTATGTGAATTATACAACCAACTCGAGGAAATGTTAGCGGCGGTGGTTATCATTCGTCTGTCACTCCAGAATCCAAGTAAGACTGATTGAAAAGACTGAAACTTGCAAATGTGTGTTTTGACCTCCAACTCCTCCACTCTTGATTGAATGAGGAGTTACAACAAACAGATTGTCTGACATTAACAGAACAGTAAATAGCAGTTGCATTGAGGTCAGGATGGAAAATCTGCACACAGTGAAGGATCTTTCCGTTCCAGTTCATTTTAACTTTGTAAGACCATCCATTGGTTGTATTGGCAACTGTAACACCACTGTCATCACCGACTAAAATGCTGACTTCTGGGAATCTTCTGAAAAGGAGTCAGATGAGGCAAGAAAGAAACACAAGCATTCAGGCGATCATACAGTGAGCTTATTTAGAAAAGAAAAGAAAGGCGGAAGATAAAACCTTTTTCCTCTGCAATGTATTAATCCAAACGAAGTGGTTTAGATAATCTGAGGACCCTGTTGGTTTGTTTATCTGACCATGTGACATCTTGTTTTTCGTGTACCAGTCAGATTGCGGTGATTACCTCCAGTGAATGCAGTGTTATCATACCCAACAGACACCAGACCTGATTTGAAATGTGACAGTGAAATCCTGGAGGAAGGGGGTGCAGTTTTTGACCGCTAATATTACGACAGAGCGCCATTTTTCGCATCATGCGCATACAGGAAGTCGCAGGTATGCACATGCAGGCAATGCGATACAAGGCGTGGTGGCGGTAAAGCGCACACAAGTGCAGAAATGTGCAAACAAATGGCAGCACTGCCAGCGAGTAAGCGTGCACGTACACAATGCAGGATTTTAATTGTTTTTGGCTCTGTGAATGTTTTGTTTGGCCTCAAGGAAACATCTGAATGTAAATGTAACTTTTGTTTGTTTACAAGAACACTCCAAAGGGCACCTTTCAAATGTCCAATTTCCAAACTCATCTCGGTTTAAAAAATAATTGAATAAATACATTTTTCTCTTATTATACTTTGACCAACATCGTACCCCAACCCAAAGTTAAGATAACTTAAAAAACTTAACAAAACTTTTCAGCCTAACCTAACCCTAACCTGTGTCCATGCACAACATGTAATTTGTGTTTTTAGAATTTGTGTTTCTTCACAAACTTTTATTACACTGTGCCATCAGAAGGTCTCTGCTTGCTACGCTGCCTTAACTGATAAAATTAATTTAACTGATAAGACCGCAGTTTGTTGACAGTTAATGTTATTTCAAAAGTTAATTATCATGCAGAAAGACACACAACAACATTTGCAAATCCGTAACCTGCAGTACGTTTAGAAATGAGACAAATTGGAAGCAAATTGAAATCTTTACCAACTACATTATGAACTTAAAAAAAAACCCATCACCTTAGAAATGCCCCAGTTCAAGCACTTGAACAAAACCAACGAAACAGCTTGTGTTTATTTGTTACTAATAACAAATATTCTCTCCTTAACCAACCTTGCTTACATGGAATCAGCTCAAAATAACCTTGAAAAATGCAAACAAGGCAATTGTGTTGAGGTGATTAATTCATTTCTAAATTGCTGTGCCTGACTGCATGTGGAACACAGTAAGATTAATATCGTGAATTTATGTATTTCGCAAACGTGCTTTGGGAGTGCAAAGATGAATGTTTATTTGGATAAAGAAGCCACGATATAACGTTACACTCTGGCCCAAGCAGTGTAAGGAGCTGCACACACACAGTCAAAGTTGTTTTAAAGTCAAATGGATTTTAATAGGAACCTGAGATGCACTCTGTTCCTTACTCTGAGGATTAGGTAATGTGTAGAACAAAAGAGATATGAATAATTTATTGGCAACCTGCATGCATTGCGGTCATACACATAGAAGTCTACAAGCTTCCGACTTGGTGTGTGACTTTCATGTTCATGAGCGAGAGACCCTTTCGGGGTTTTTTAGTCCTCTAAAGGGTTAAATTGTATTTGAGGCTCACACTAAGACTCCATTTACACCTGCTATTATGTATTAGGTTTTAACCTGATCACATTTACACCTGGTATTAATGTGTCTCCAGTGTCCACATTGAGATCCGGTTGAGACCCCGCTCACTCTGTCCAGCTCACATCACATCCTCCTCTTGTTCCAAAAGCACAAACAACCAAAAAAGATAGAAGAAGAAGAAGAATAGAAGAAGATGGCAGTCATCTGTTAAGCTGCGTCACTGTGTTTGCTTGCTTTTCAAAGCGGGAGAAGAAGTCATCTTTCGACAACTGGAATGGCAGTTGTGTGCGATCATGAATTGCCACCCACGCAGCTGTTGTATAGGGACGGACGATGCAGTTGCATTTACACCTGTGTTCAATGTGATCACAGTCTGTCCTTGACCACCTCTGGAGGTGGTTTGGCTGATGACATCACAAATCCATCCTCAATGGTCAATACGCAACATTAAATCCAAACGCTCGTATCCTCCTAATAATCACTGCTCCACGCATAATTACAAAATCCGTTTTATTGACATTTTTCATCACAACATGCCAGAAAAATGCAACCGGCCACATTTGCAGCAACCCGAAGTTGCTGAGCAATGAAAAATCCAGGTGTTTCATGTGATTAATTTTATCAGTTGATTTGACAAAACACTTTTGCTGTGTGGAGAAAAGCTACATTATGATATGACTGTAGCTCCCTTGGCCACATTGAGACCCTTTTTTTTTTTTTCCTTGAAGAAGCACTGTAATGGGGACTTCAATTTTTTTTTTTTTTTTTTTCTTTTGGGGCTATTCTATAAAAAGGTGCCAGTGTCTGAGGTCCCAGTGGTACCTATTACGGCAACCTAGTAGTCATTAATCACGGACGAGTAAGCATTTCAACACAGCATCCACCCAGAGTTTCCAATAGCCATTCATTAACAGTTTCCACCGCCATTTCTTTTCTTAGCATCTGCCCCTTCCTCTCCATCGTTTCCACCTGGACTCTATGGAGTTGGTCTTTTTCTTGCTGACATACCTGCTTTTTACAGCATTTCATGTGTTATGTTGAAACTGTAGAAGAGGATGAGCTCACTGTTCAGGGCTTTTATATAGTACGGGGAAGCTAACCTTTGCAAAGTTTTCCATCTGTTTTGCTTTTCTCATCTTTCTAAAGTTGTTGTCTAAAACACATAGTATAGGGTGTTATTGTGAAGAGACACTGTCTGCTGGGAGCTGACGGCATACCGTCTTTCATTGTATTCGTCTCTCTTGGATTGTAATTAGGTCTACATGCAGCAGTGAGTCAGACATTGTAGAAATAGTTCCTTCTAAATTAAAGACACTAAAATACTTCGAAGCTGTCATTTTACATCAGGAAACTTGTCATTCTGAAACAACTCAGTACTTGGGTACCAGGTACTGCTTTTTCCCCATCTGTGAAAAACATTTGTGTTCCTGCTCTATGTCGTTCTGTTTTATGTCATTCAAGATAGCAAAATAATCTGTCAAATGTCATGCGATAGGATGGCCAGTGGGGAAATTATACCCATTATTAATGATCTCCAACATCTCTCAGGGGCTTTCCATTATAATTATTGACTTTTTCCCTTCTTGTCTCATACAGTGCTTTTACATTAAATTAGAGGGTCAGGGTCAGCATCTGCTAAAGTAGCTGCATAACAGAAAAACAAGGCATGAATAATTTTGCGCGTGGCGATGTTTGTGTCAGAGGAAATGAGACCAAAAACTGTCGAATTTATTTGGTTATATTTATCAGAATTTGTGCTAAATGTTGTTCCAAAGCATTTCACAGGAATGATAATTACACCATGAAAGTTTTCTAGGGCCTTCAACAACAAATATATTTGTTTGTCTTCATAAACAAACCAAACTGGGCTTTTTCAAGAAGTGTGGGAAAAGTCGTAGCTAAATTTAGAGCCGTTTGCTTCGTCGGAAAAGAGCAGCCAGCACTTTAAATGACTTAGTTGATTGCCCAAGAGGATGACTGTAGTGCCTCTACTTACTGAGAGGAACAGTTTACCACCAATTACAGCAGGTGGTGAGACAAAATCATAGCTATCAGGCAAAAACCTTGACCTGAAAAAATGATTTCATGTCGACTTAAAACTGCAAAACCAATATATCTCTGTGGTTTTGAGTGAGCACTTTGTTTAATAATTTCAATTTATAGTTACAGTTAAGTTAAATATTTAAAACTCATTATCAAATTAGACTTACATGGCACCAGCAGTGCACTATTTTCTGCTTTTCATTGCCAAGAAATGGAGCATGAAGCATGTTGGAGGTGGCCAAAAACCTGACTGCACAAACCTGAGTGATTTGGCTTTCTGCACTGATTGATTGGGTCGAGCTTTCAGCATGCTCATTGATATGCATCAGAGAAGGAAGCAACTTTCCTCTCAAAATAATTTAGCTACAATTACAGTGAACCTCACACCTCGGCAGCACCTTACTTAATATCAATCACCTGAGGAGGGGATAACCCAAAGTGCTGATCAGCAGATAAGTGTGGAGATCCCCCCTCCTCAGCTTTCCTCGTGTCATATAGGACATTAACCCTCAGAGTTAGGTTTCCCTTGGCAGCGGCCTAAACAAAATGATTGCTAATCATTTGACGTCTAAGCCCTGGAAGACTGTGGGTGTAAGTCTGCATTGATTAAATGGCAAGAGAGAGTGAGAATGAGAGGGAGCAGCCTTCTTCACTTGACTGATGCGGGGGGGGGGGGGGGGGCAGACAGCATAAATGGTTTAATATGAGGTCACCTTAGGTGATAACATGCATTCATAGCCCATGTGCCATGTTGTTTTTTGTGTTTTATAACAGTGAAATTCGAAATAAAATGTTGCTAAACTGAAAATTGCATTATTCACTGTAGATTTTGTATTCATGCTGCCTTAATGCTGCTTATATTAATATTAGTCCTAATACAAAGACAAAGTTAGCACAGACCTACATTGTTTGAACTTTAGAGTTTCTACATGATTAAGAAATCAAAAGTAAATACCCCCGTGGCCACATAAAGAATGGCAGAGCCATTACTCATAACCTGGAACAAAATTAATAGGCCAAAGTCTACAGTACCATACTGTGGGTGCATGAGTAATGCAGGGTCTTGGCTGCTGGTGCGTTTCTGAACAGAAGCTAACGGTACTTGCCAATTCCACGATAAATATCAAATAGTCTGGCGGCACATTTTGGAAATTGAGCTCCATGATGGAGTGGAAATTGCCATCAGGCTGATGCATTGTTAAAGACAAGCAGGAACAGCTGGTGGCCTTTTCCAAGATAATCCAACTCTTGATGTTTCTGGACATCTTGCTGGTGATAAGAGTCTTTGCCCTCCACTTTTCCTCTCAAGAATAAACTTCCCCTCCCCGGTTTATAAATTAAAACGCATTTAAGTCACATACGGACTTTGCAGTCACACACATGCTTACAATGCAGGATGCAAAGCCTCCAACCATTTGGACAAGGAGCCTTGGAGTCTGCATGTATGCAGAATCTTAACTACTGCTCCATTAACTCACAGTAATGATGCATGCCACCCTTCTGTCTGCCTGTTGGTGATTCAGAGATGGCACACTGTTGCATGCCTTATGCCCTCTCTCATTCTGGCCAGAACGTGAAGCCTCACAAATGGAGGAGTGCAGAGAAATTTAAGGTGCAACTGAGTTGCAGTGAACAAAATAGTCTCCACTGTTAGGACTTGGCTTATGAGTGAGGGAATGGCAGAAAGAAGGATTGTGTGAAAGCCCACTAGGCCTATAGCTTTTTTTCCTATTGTGAAGTATATTTGTCTGCAGCCCCTTTGGAAGGCTCACAAAGCAGCTTGACGACTGAAGACGTGTTTTCTTTATGTGAGAACCAGCCTCTGTGATACACAGGGAAAATGCTATTTTTTACCCCCAACTGTTGTTTATGGGAAGCAAGTGTCAAAAAGTACTTCAGTCTCCAAAGCCAAATTGATAAAAGTAACAATATGAAAAGTGCATGCTCTTATTTTCGATCACTCAGCGTTGTGTGAGAATTCAAAATTTGCTTGTGTGATTCTGGAACTCAACATTCCTCTTTAAACTGTGAATGTGCAAGATGTATGCAACACTCAACACAAGAAAGCAGATGGATTCTCAGCTGAATTTGCCTATTATTAAATTATATCGGCACGCTGAGTCGCGAGGTGTACGGCCTAATTACTATTCTTTTGAAAAATCCCGGTGTTATTCCAGACTCATGCAAAATGGAGGACGATGTCGAGAATAAATTTGTTTCCTAAACTCGGAATGCGGGAGAATACATTATGCATGCAAGCAAAACTTTATAAGGTTATATTCCTTTAATTATGACACTGAAGTCGTGGCATTGACTTCAATAACAAGCAGCTCTGCTCACGAGAAAGGAATTCTATATTCGAGTAGAAAAGAGGGCATCTCTTTTGAAAATATAATTCTGGTATTGCCATGTCATGTTTTCAATACCATTAACCTATGAAATGAATGTCCTGATCAGTGTGACTAACCTCCTTGTACCGCCTCAGAACCTCATCAGATACGGTCTCTACTGTATGGTGTTGTGCTTGAGCGCTGTGGACCCATTCAGCAATTTGTGCTCCGTCTATCTGCTGAACGAGTGCTCCAAATACACTTTTCCCTGGTAAGATAACGGCTGGATAATATGTTTGTTGTGTCAGTTCCTGGAATTACCTGACTCTCCTATTTGTCTCTGACTGTGGTTCTAGATACTTTTCTGGATGCTGCTCAGTATCTCTCGCTCTGTAATTAATCACCACTCGTAGTGTACTATCAACCTTCCCTACACTTATCTGGATGTTTAGCTCCGTGTAGACAAAGGCATTACATTTTGCCCTCATGATGCCCAGTGGTCAATATATGCTTGTGTGAAATAGACAAAGGCTATTTAATCACAGGACTTTTTCTTGCAATGCCAAGATAGTGTGTTTACTTTTGGGGAAAAACGGAAAGGAATTAAAGCTTAAAACCATTTTTTTGTTAAATAGAAATAATATTAAATCGAATAACTGCATTTGCAGTACTATAGAATTGTTTTCCTCATAACTAAACCACAAAATAGGTCCTTCGTTATTATCTTGCACAATGACCCATATTACCATGTTGCATATATTATTTTTTATACCTGACTTTACCCCAGCCCAGCACTGTAACAGCATCATGCTTTAATTCTGCCTTTGATTCGGAGAGAGGTGACTGTGCACAAGTAGTCATAGTTCAAGGAAATCTAAACATAGGACGTATTATGTGTTATGTACAAACACAAGTGCTGTTGTGTTTGTTTCTGTTGAGGGCAGTTTCCTTTAGCCACTTTTAGCTCATTGTTTTGGTTGTACAGTCCACACATTATCTGCACATTTCAGTCTCAGGGTTCTCATCAACCCCATTTTCACCAGCAACAGTCAGCTGTTCTTGAGCAAACTTGGGTTGATAAAACCACTGTACACTACCTGCCCAACAAACAGCAGACCGAACAAAAAGGCTAGCAACTAGCTTGTGAATAAAGTAGCACATTTGATTGGCTAAAGACCGAGTTTATTCAGAAGTTGGTGGAGGAAGGATGAACATTTGGCATGACTTCAAGCTAATGCTTATTTTGCTCCATGTAATATATAAGTAATCATTTAGCTCTTCTGCCCCCAAGTGGTCAAAAATTAATTGAGTCAGCTTTAAAAAATCATTGTCCTTGATGTCTTTAAATCATGGATCAACACACTACTAAACAGCAAAGTCACTGCAGAGCAAATGTTAAAGGTCCCATATTGTATAAAGTCAGATTTCCATGTCTTTTTTGATTATAGAGCAGGTCTAGATTCTATATTAATACTAAAGTATCAAAGCTCTCAGTCCACAGAGAAATGCACACATCCAGAAACTGTGCCTTTTAAATGAAACTTGAAACTTTGTGATGTCACAAAAAAGCAGTTGCTGCCCTGACCTGTTGTTGCTAGAGCACCATGAAACTACATTGAGATGAAACTAGCTGTTTCTTAATAACTTTATAATTTTCTTCACGACTGCTTTCCTATGGTTTGCTTTAAACTCTTTACTTTCATAGTTTACATTGAGCCCATTCACTGATATACCAGCCCATAGACTGAATTCCTAAACTAAGATGATTTGCCATTTCACCATTGCAAAATTTCGAATAATCAAATAATTTGAGCTATTATTATTATTGGAATTGTTTAATGACAACAGCTCAGTAAATAAAACCTAGAAAAATACTGAGGGTGAAACTGCCATGACATGACAGCCTCCCATTTGTGAAACGAATAGTAGAGGGCCGAAGAACTTTTAAAAGAAGAATAATCCACAGGGAGCCAAACAATGTGAAGCATCACTGAGCTGTAACATCTAATTATCAGGACCCTCTGAAGTGTATTGAATTTGTCAACCCATTGGAAAAAGCTGTTTCCAATGTTCAGTGTTTGCACCTTTACAAGAAACCAATGTAATGTTTCACCTTCCCTCAGTAGAAACAGTTTAGTTCCCAACTAAGATTCCTCCATGTCAAAGAGAGGGCAAACTTTAATCAAGACACTGTTGTGATCAGTCAGACGCATGATAGCTACACATCCACATTGTTCTACTCCAGGGTTTTAACTGCTTTCAGTTCCCAGAGAAAATAATGCAGAAATTCTTAAAACAAGACATGGCACAAGTCTTAAGTCCTTTATTCTTTTTTTTCTTTTTTTTTTGCAAGTGTTGCGTCAGTAAACTTCCCATTATCTTCAAATACATTATTCACAAGTGAGTGTGTTATGAGACAAATCAACCCACCCCCTGACCTAACACCCTAGAAATTAGCTTCAGCTACCACTGTGTGTAACCTGAGGTAACACTCATCACAAGTTGTTGTACCATTATTGGAACATCCTGCAGCATGTCAGAGCTGCTTTCTAATGACTGCTCTCCCCGCTGCGTTTGATGTGCAACTTGTCACTCTATCGTCTACAGGCTAAACTAGAATGTTTTGATACATATCAGGGAAAAAAAAAAATGACTTCAAAATGCTTTTCATTGCAACACCTTAAAACCTGGGTGAAAAGATTCAGTTGCAAACTTCTGCTTTATATCAGAGCTGAGAATAACATGCACCAGCAGGCAAGAGAGACACTGCATCAGGGACCAATTTACATCATGACACTGTCAAGATGGAGCCTCAGAGGTGTCACATCTGGAGGTGACTTGCACTGAGCATTCTAAAATTATGTGCACATATATTTGAATATTATCATCAAGTTCATTTTGCACTGATCTCAGAGAGCATGAAAATCCTGGGAACATTCACTCAACAAAAAAGGGTCCGTGCCATTCATTATCACAGTGACTGTGTTGAAATTACAGGATTTTAAAAGAGCACACTGTGGTGGTATTATGTTTAATTATCTTCACGACGTTGAGCTCAAAGAGCATATTAATTCCATAACACTGCAAAATTTGTAATTGATTATCTATCGCTCGACTGACAAGCAGTACTTAGGTTCGTTTACACATTAACAAATCAGCTTTTGAATGTCAGATCTGTCCATATGATGAAACCATCATTAAATCATTAGAGGAGGGGGAAATTCTATTGCCACCGTACCTTCTCTGAGAACATCGAGCCTCATTTTGAGGTTTCTCCTGCTCTGTTCGTGATTCAACAGCCGATTTCACATTCGACCCAGTTTTCAGCGAGGTTCTCTACTGGGACACAACCCAGAAGTGTCATACAGCAGAACCAGAATAATAAGGCCCTCCATTCTGGAAATGAAAGCAAACCGTACTCTGTTTATGCACCATAGATTTACATACAAGCACAGCGTTTTTCTGTATGGGTTATCTGCTTATTTAAGAGGCACACGCAGTCGTCAGCTTGCGTTATTGTAATCAATGCGGATGAAGAAAAGAGGCACAGGGACACAGACAGGATAAGTACAGTGTAATCCAACGCGCGAACATCTCATTTTGAAAGCTAATTATGCACACCCTGCCCCTTGGATGTTAGTTTGGTATGGAAATGACAGCCAACAATTTTATGAGACCCTTAGGAATGTAATTAGTATTATAATATAATGTAATTAGTCTTACCATGCCATGTTATCACACAAGGCTTGGGATATCAATAGTTAATGTGCAAACTGGATCACAAACAACCTGATTAAATTTTCTAACTTACTTTCAAAGAGCTAGTAGCAGTCTGCCAGCAGGTCTCACAGGGAATTTAATGTTTTTACTGAAGTTAGGGAAGTACATATTGTCTCTGAGGTGAACTCTGGCTTGCACAAGTCTAATTATAGGAAATGCTGATATTGACAGTGTAGTCTTCAGTGTGTGTTTAACCTAAAGAAGTCAGGATATCTCACCGTTTAAGTCAGTGTTGTCCTGCTCTGCCCTCGCGGCTCAAACAGTGTGGCAGCATTCTCACGAATACGTTTGGAAGAACTCAAGATTTTAGTGCTATTTGATAGCTGCCACACAGAGACACTGTACAGTAGAGCAGTCCACACATCCAACACAGCCCTGTGAAGTACATTCCCCTTCATCAACACCATCTGTCAGCGTCCAAATGTCTTCACTTGAGTCGATTTTTAACTGGATGTTATTTAACACTATTAATTATATATATATAAAAAAAGTGATGATTCCATATAACTGAACTGTCAGTGTTGAGTTTGGCATTTGTACTAATATTAGGCCAGAAGGTGCACTTATCTCTTACTTTTAGATTCATTAGCTTAACTAACGATTTCAACTGTTAACTTTTTTAAATCCGGCTTTCTATTTCAACCATTTATCCATTATTCTTTACCGCTCACTTGCGAACACATTCAGTTGCAATACGTAGTGTTCAGGTATTACAGCAGAGTCGGTGTTTTTTCTTATCAAAACAAAAATAATTTCTGTTTTATCTTCACATTAGTGGAGCTACTCTCTCTCTCGCTACAGTCTTCCCAAGTACCCCCCTGGCGACTGCAGCGTGTACCTCTGGCGGGGAGGATCATACTAAATAAGACAGCTGATTTAATGTTTTGTTTACTTTATTTTTTTATTGTAATTTAAACATATTGTTGTCTTACTTAAGAACTTGATGGGAGGCTTTCTTATTAGTTTATTGTTATTACTCGTCCTGATGTGCAAATTGTCCTGATGTGTGTACAGCGTAATGAAGCAAATAATTCCTCTCGACGCTTGTTATGATGTTTTAATCATTTCTCTAGTGCTCTCATTTTGGTGATATAATTGCTGTGGCTTAAAGAGGAGTCCCAAAAAAGTTGATGTGACTGTCAAATGAGCCTTTTCTTTCTTTTTTTTTTGGTTGCCTGACTTGCATTTAGACTGAAGCTAAAAGTGGCTATAGGTGCAAAATAGACGGGGAATATGAGATCCATGCATAAGCACAAACAAGCTGCTCTGTTATCTAGGCCAGCTTGCTGTAAATTACACAGCCTCAGTAGCTGTTTTGAGTGTCTTTGAGAGAGCGTTTTCTCTCTCCAAGCATGTTTCCGCTATCCAGTCTCCAAAGTGTTACAGTCATAATTAGCCTAGATTAATGAGGAGGCCACTTCAGAATGAAACATATGAATAATAAAGGTGCTGTTATACAAACAGTGTTTCATCTTTCATTGTAATCTTACGCAGTACTCATGTGGGACAGTGGGGGGGGGGGGCATGTTATCACATTTATTAAGGCCTCGCTGACTATTTGTGCCTGTGAATATTGATGAAGGGGAAAGTCTCACATTTTTTTCAGCCTTGTCTTGAAATATAGACAACAGACTATTTATAAATGAAAATTAAGAAGCCTTATACATTACATTATACATTTCCCTTTTAATTACTTGGCCTTGGTGGGGAAAAGGAAAACCTTACTACACCCGCCTATGATGAAGCATCGGCACCTTCATGTCTGTGTGACTGGCAGCATGAGTTGCTTTTGACAGCGGTCGGAAACGCATTAAGACTGCCCTCTTCCTACTGTTCCCAACATTTGCAGATAATTAAGCCCAGGGGAAAAGATTGTGAGTCTACTGAGAGATCAGACTGGCTAAGGGGAATAAAGCTGTGCATATCTTTGAGATGATCATTGTGCAAACACTGGCTTCTCTTCACTCAGGCAGTGAAGCCTTTAACATCTTTCATGTGACCTCTGTACTGTATATACTGTAAGGAAAGTTAAAGTGTCTTTACTGTACGTTTTACTGCTGAATTGTTGAACTACAGGCTGAGTGACTACTGACCTATAAAGATGAATTCACTACCAGAATCAATCCAACTGACACATTATTATACATACACACACAGTCAGGATATTCTGTTTCATTCCCGCACACATGAATAAATGAAATATTCAGTATTTTGCAGTGGAATATTAACACAGAGTTGCAGCTAACAGGAAACCTACACCAAACGGGATAAATGAGTAGTGGTCGCCTCTGATTTCTGAATGAAAGAGCCTACATGTTTCCCTCATTTCTACATCTTAAGAGAGCTTCCTTGATGGGCCAATGTTGCAGGAATTACTTCTGAAAATTGCTGCTGAAAAAGAGAATTAAATATGTCTCTTTTTTTTTTTTCTTTTTTTTTCTTTTGTTTTCTCTTTGTGAAGGTTTCCTGAAATGAGAAACACCGCCATTCGACTCCCTTCCAAAAAAGGTTGCTTTGTACTGTGTTAAATTTAGCATGACAGGATGAAAGTTAATTTCCACATTAAACAAATGTGCTGATCTCTGATTTTGGGGCAACAAACACAAAGCACAGTGAGACCAGTGAAAAGTGGAGAGAAAGTAGAACAAACTTTTCCTCAGAATCCAGGCCAATGCTTTACCCCTCTGCCAAGTGCCGTGTTTTTTGTTTTTTTTGTTTTTTTAAATTTTTTCCCACAATGCCAGTGATGCTCTATGATTAGGTCTTTCCGAACTGAGTAGGAGCCCACACACAAATACTTTTCTCTTAATTAGGGTTTTTAAAGCATGGGAGTGGGTGGGAAGAAGACGAAAAGCTTCAAAAAACTGAGGGAAGGAAGCTAAATTTGATCTCAGGCAAACGCAACGCTTACATCTTCAAGCCAGTCGTGATCTTACTCACCGCAGATCAAGTTTAGCCTCCTGTCCGGCCACGTAACTTCGTCCAATATGTGATGTTTTTCAGTGTGGCGTGTCCGAGGAAAATAAGTAAAACCCATTCAGGAGTTGTTGATGGTTGACCAGCAGGCATTAACAAAGACAGTTCATGTGTTTGGCAGCATGGACCCTGAGGGGCCTTGGCAATTCAGCACCAGGCCTTTTTGATCTATAGAGAACACACCGCGGATGTCAGCGCCGGGAACGGTTATTTCCCTGGGGAAGCAGCCAGTGGGGACAGCAGAATCCAAGAGGCTAAAAATATATTTGTGTGAGGCGATTACAGGTATAAAGTCGGATGTGAATAGTGGAAAGGCTTTGAAATGCTAAATTAGTGTCTGTTCCCCGCCTGTCTCTGACACTGCGCTCAAAAATAAATGATTGTCATCCTTTGCAATTTGCCCCAGTTCACACCCAGTACTTGCATGTACTGTATATACTATATAGATTCGTGCTATGTGTCCATTACATGACTAGATGGAGGAGGCTTAATTTTCTCTCCTACACCAACAAGAAAATTGTGCCATGATTAACGATGTAGCTCGTGTACTACAGTATCACAAAGGCAATGAGACTATTATCGAAAGACACCATCAATTTCATCACCAACTGGAGTCCAGGCAAAAAGATAATTTCACTGAACGGCTTTAGTATTGTCTGCAGTACTCAAGCTAAAACAGAATACATCTGCATTAATGTGCTATACCCTTTTTATCTGCCTCTCCTACACCCAAATTGCCTATCGTTTGTAACCCTGCATGTAAGAAAAAAAATGTTAAAAAGATGCTTTCCTTATCAGCAGCCCCTCCAAATTCTTTCCATGTTCCACCTCCTCTTGATTAAGAGTAGCCCAGGACACAAAAGAGCAAACACAGTTATCAGACAGGGATCAGGGAAGAAAAATAACCCTCACCGTGAAGGCACCTCTCCTCCCCCTTTTCTGTGACTTCCCCAGCCAAGAGAGGGAGGGGACAAGCGGTCGAGGAGGGCATATAAGTGTGGGGATGAGGAACAACTTGTCAAGATGGTGGATGATAAGCCGAACGCTCCATGTGGGTGGAGGAACTAAGTGATGCCGCTTGCCCCTTGGGTGGCTTTACCCACGTTTGTAACGAATGCGACTCGTGTCGCATTGGCATTCATCATTCAGACCTTTTAGGCAAGGTTTTACCTTACATAAGTCACAGTGTGTGCAGGATGTGGACTGCAAGGGCACTGCCATAGGAGCTTGACTTACTGTTGTCAGGATGCCAAAGTGCATTAACCAATTATGTTGACTAACTCTGCCATACCTACAGTGTTTGCAAATAGGTCTTTGTTGGAACTGAGCTGGAGTAAGCTACTAGGAAATATCAAGGGGGCAATAAAAACCCTGGCAAGAAGAGAGTGGCTGCCTGTATTATTCGGAGTCTTTCGGTAAACTTTAAATGGTGAGGTGAGGTAGCATAAATGACACTGGCAAGATGCAATGTGATTTCACAGATCTAAGAATAAACAGCAGTGTTGCCTCACCACGCTCGCAAGTAGAGTTGCATTGGATTTTTGCTAATGAAGTGTTGGGGCCAGAAATCTTGCTGTATGTCATCACATATCATCCATCTCCCTCCTTTTCGTTTCTTTGTCTCCCACTCTGCCGTATCGCTTTTCACATTCACAATCTCTGTTGTGCGAGATGGTCAGGGATTTTTAGAAACCATTTTTCATGAGGGTGAAAAACAAAGAAAATAGAATACATTATTACTTCAACATGTCTCACACTCTTGACACCAAAAGCAGTTAATGTATTAAACACAGGTTTGGACAATGGCTTGCACAGCTCAAGCCCACATAATAAAGAATTAATGAGCTATTTGCCAGGGTGATGCATATTAAGCTATGTTTAACAATCTGTCGGGCGAGGTGTCGACAGCCACTTGGTTGGGGTGATAGATTTCAAAGCGGGATGAGACATCAATCACTGTCCCGTGGTGATTGGTTGTTTGTGTGTGCGGCGGTGGCCCTCCATCTCGGCGAGGCGAAGGTTGGCTGATTGCTCCCTCTGCCTCGCTACATTCATTGTAGCTACCTGACACCATGTTATACACCCGGTGCTGAGCGTGGAAATGCTTATTTACACTTCGCTGGGCCGAGCCTCCACACGCGCAATATCATTTGGGTGTCTTGATGCTGAATTGGCTGGTGGACTGGTGTGAGCGGAGCAGGTTTAGTAGTCTGGTTATTGCCTCCCTCGCTGCTTTTGTCCATTTATTCCAAGATGGGTTAGATGGAAGAGTGTTGGCTGTTTGTTTTGTTGGCCAGCGTGTATCCTGGCCCTGTTGCTACGGTAGCTGACTGACAAGTGGTTAAGATGTCTCTTTGTGCTTATCAAAAAGTTGGCACATAAGGGTGAACGGCTTTTGCTCTCTATCTGCTTTGAAGCAAACAACAGAAATCAGGTTTCAGGAGCTTAAGAAGCAGCTCCAAAAGCAGCTGAAGCTACAGCATATTGTATAAAAAATACAGTGTGCACCAACATTTATATTATCATAACCTCCAATGTCCATCAGCTAGACTTAATTATAATGTGAATCAACAAATGTATCCTTATGAAATTATCTTTTCATATGTTTAATATTCCTGCACCCTTTCATTGTAACTGTATTGTTTTTCCCCTTGTGGGCTTTCTCTTTGTCTTGTTATTATCATCATCTCTTGTGCTGCACATAATTGTCTTTTCTTTTCTTTTTTTTTAAAGCTGTTCTATGTTTAGTACTTTTCCACTGGCTACCCAAATGTGGAAAATGATCCCTTAATGTTATTATTGCTTGGTAATATTCAAAGTTTGTGGCACAGCTCATATCTAAATGGTAAGCACGGTTAAAGCAGCAGCTCTAAAGTGTTATAAAATCTTCAAAGCCACTAAACAGGAGGCTGAAGCATGTTTACCAACTAGATTTATTTGCCCAGTGAGAAAAAAATGTTTTTATATCGCAGTGCTCCATTTCTTTTTTATTATTTTTATTCACTGACAGAAATGGAGCGAGAATAGGCGACAGAAGAGAGCACAGATTGAACAGGGTTTTCAAGGCAGCAGACTTATTTTGATACTACCTTCTTTTTTTTATTTATTTATTTTTTCAAACTTCCTTGTAGGTTTTCTGTCGCATGTTGCAAGTGTCATTAATTGTCTAATAGACCAGAGACAAGCCATCATGAGGAGAAAGTAAACATAGTGACTGACATCACGTTTGACTTAGTTCATTCAATTGGTCATTCACTGAGTAAAAATATATGCAAGTTATTTGTAATATATTGTGTCAAATTATTCTGTATGTTTTTACAGTAAATGAATCTGGAGCCGCTAAGCTTGGCATGAAGTCTGTAAAGAGGGGGCAACAGCTAGCATGTTGTCTCTCCAAAGGTAGAAAATTTTGCCTCCCAACACTTATTAAGCTCACAAATCAACAAATGACAACTGTTGCTGGCAAACCTATTCAGCTCTATTTAATTAACATTCACTCCCTAAGCCCGCAGGCAGAAATTAAACTCCTGGCTCTTGTGAGGTTAATATACTCACTGTCTGCATGCTGATGCTGATACATTTATGCTTGAGCAAAGACGGGTGTTGTGGAATAAGAAACATAACTTTGCAGAGTCCTGCACTGGTCCAATATTGCAAACTCGCACCCACAAGGCTCGGTACCAGAACTGACCTATTACCTGCAATTATCTTTTAACCAAATCCAGTGTTATTGCTGTAATTAAATATTATTGAGTAATGCCAATAACCATTATTAATAATAATACATGTTTACTTAGTCAATCATTTTTTTTATACACAGTATAAAACTCGGCTTATTTACTTAGAAGTGACTAACTTGAATAAAAAAAGTATTAATATAATACAAATATAAATACGTTCAGCTCTAACATGTCATGATTTGTTTTACTTAGCCTTGAGAAAGTCAGATGAGAGTCAAAAGCCAAAAAGTCCAGGAGTTACTGTATTTCACATGGCAATGCTACGCTCACTGATCCACAGTCAGCTGCACACTTCAGTAAAGACAGCCTTACTGCTACTGAGCATCAAAAGGAGGGAGAGCGTCAAACAGAAGGAGACGAAAGATGAAGTCAGACGAGGATTCCCAAACATTCTTGTCCAGATGCGATCTGTCCTGACATATCGATGCACATCCTCTTTGTCCTTCATGTAGCGAGTAGCTCCCTGAATTATGCATTTGTACCCAATATTTTGAAAGTGTTCATCAACCAGAGGGAGTTTTCTTAAGATTAGTTTTGATTTGTGTTTGCAGGAAACCGAAAACGTAGGAAAAAATGTTGCAGGGAATGAATATGCTCGAAATGTATTAAGTTCAAAGACGGAGCTTAAAAGCTCGTCAGTACACCGAAGTGCTGTGGTGTTTTTTTTTTTTTTTTCGTTTGGAACATACTTTCCCAAATGATCACATGTACCAGATCTTTTTCTTCTGGCACATTTTCTTGTTCTTTTCAGAGCATTTTTAATGCCACGATTTGCACAGTCGTGTCATTGTGCCACAGACACCAGTTAGTAGCCAATCACCTTGCCTGACTTTAATGTTATATACCATCTCTGCCTTAACATAAGCTGATGAATGACGGTGGAAAATAACATTTACAACAGCTATCATGAATCTTTTCTTGTTATATGTTCTTACATGTTATATTAATATAACATGTTTGACTAATATAGTTAATATGTTATTCTAGTCTGTAAATATCAATATAGGTGCTTGTCAGAGATGACGATAAGCATGGAGTAAATGTCTTTGCACCATCTCCTACATTAGATGAGATCGGTATGGTCTATTGTTATTGGTATGGTCTTAACTGTAATGCCTCCTCCAGATGGCTCTCCTCAATTAAGCCATTCTTTTCCAACACCCTGAAGAAAGCAGTGTGGGTGTTCTTGACAGTTACGTATATTTTGAGTGTGTTGCTGCGCCCTTCACAGAATTAACCATAGGGGTGTGAGCATTATTAGAGTCAAATTAGAGCCCCGCTGTGTTTGAAACCACATGGATAATTGTGGAATTTTCAATCATTGTTCACAACACTGAGGAGAGGTCAAATTAACCACTGACTGACCTTTCTCAGGCTTTATGATGTAAATATCATAAATATATATAAAAGAAGGAACAATGTACTCCTTGCTATCACTACTGTCATCATAAAATCAGCATTTCAGCCACACTCTGTCGTGTTGTGACTAACTTCCTCATTCCTCCATTATCATATATAGTTATAAATTTAAACATCGTGGTCCAAGGAGCAACAGCAAAAATGTTAATCGTGGCAAAAAAGACACCTATTTACCTAATTTTGACTGAAGCATATCGAGGACTTATGTGTAAATCAATAGCTAACGAGACATTTTCCCAGTATTTTCAGCATGTCTGACATTTGAGTGACAGATATATAGTGCTTGGGAGAGCACCTGCATGTCTGATCACGCCTCAACAACCCACCCATAGAGGGTTAAGTGAAAATGAAGCGCTAATATCCCCCGGGGGCCGAGCTGTCTTGCTGCGCACAGCGTGACTGACAATATGACCAATAGATTCATTTCAGTTTTGTTATCATTCACAGTATTGATGATCCATTGGAATTAAATCACTGTGTGTTGCCTGCTTGATTACAATGCCCTTTCATTCTGACAGGGGTCAAAAATAACGACTAGATTAGTTGATCACACTCTCTCTTTGATCATGTTTACATGATTAAAGCACAATATTAAATACTTACATTACTAATTTGTGTAAAATATATAAATGAACCAAAGAATTAAGAAATAATTTTGGAAAATATTATGAAATGCTGTTTCATCATTACTACAATATTTTTTAAAAAGTTAATGTGTTTCATTAATTAAATTTTTATTTAATGAAAAATGCCCCTATTCAAAAGGTAGTTTTATTTTATTACACATTTTTTGTGTAACCCTGAGGCTATCACTGCCTTTTCACAATTCAGCCAATCACGTGCTCCCTGCATGACACTGACATGACATAAAAAGTGACATTATAAAATAAAATGTCTCTGAGTGAAGAAGTGTCATTGCAGGGGAGCCATTAATTAATAAAAACAGACTTTTTAAAATGAGTGTTTTGAGATAAAAACAAAGCTAAATAAATAAAAATGAACTCCAATGAAACTCTTGCTGTGAAAATAAGAATAATAAAATAACTTTATTATAATGAGTTGAGTTTTATCAATTTTATTTATTAACTCATTGGTTCATTGGAATTCATTCATTCATCAACTAAATTATACAGTTTAGATGGTGTTCATTTATTTCTTAATTTCTTATTCGTTTATTTAATATTGAACACTTTGGGACTCCATACGTGACCAGTTGATTTGACAGTGTTGAGAATGTATCCCCAGAGGAAGCTTTAAACTGATACCTTCAATGGATCATTCAGCAAAAGTTAATGACTTTGCACTTCAGCAGACTGGTTCATCAGGCGTTATTTGATGATATCATCTTATAGGTGCGCAAAATCTTCTTGCATGCAGCATATGAAGAACCATCTCAGTCTGAAGGTATTCCATATCAGATAACATACATAGATATAGCTCAATATAATGAATGTGAGCAGAGATCAAGTGCATATTATACAATTCATCTTAATCAGGATCATTATTACAGAGGAAGCATTTGATGGTTGAATTTCAGAATAGTACACATCTCTTTGACATACCCAAAGCAGCCGATACAGTACTTTCATCTTGTGAACTATCACCTTTCAGGTTGCCTCATTACAAGCCTTGATCTTTTATGCAGTCGGGTAAAAACAGGAGCCTTGCAACGCTTTGATCTCCAGTATAATAGCTCCCCAAGAACTGACAGTGTTTCAAGATGGAAACGACGTTAGATAGACCACGTTAGACTAAAATATTGTTTGATATTTCAATGCATTATTGACCATGAAACAAAAAGAAATATATTGACCTCATCAAATATTGAAGGGGGTGTGACCAATTGTGACAAGGCTGTCCAAAATGTTGCCTCCTTTGTGTGTGTGTGAAGACATTTATCTGAGTCAGGGCCAACGGGTTAGTGCACTAACATTTGCAGGTAGCGTAACACTGCCACTGAAGAGACACTATTTTAGAACACATCTGAACTGCATTCAGGCCAGCTGCGTTAAGAAAAAAACTATTGGATTTTTTAAAATTAAGAATTTGTTCAAAGACATCAGTAGCTGTTGGAGGCTTCCTTTTTATGCACGGTTTGCTGATATTTGCTCCCTCTTCATCTCAGTTGTTCAGACTTGTGTTTGAACAGTTAAACATCAGCTCAAACAGTCCTCCATTTGGGAATTACAAACTCCTAAGTGACTTCAAAAGCGCTGCCTTCATTTGTACCAACAAAGAACAGAATGTGGCGAGTCATTCACTTTTCTTGTTTTATTTTTTCCTCTTTGGACACATTTTGGGTGATAAACAGAACCCCCATATGGCCATCCAAACACACAGTGGAAGGGAACATTTGACAAAAACACATATCTATTTAACAGCCAGACTTTAAGTGCATATTTATAGAAACTACTGCCAAAATGTTTTAGAAATTTATTCCTGTTCACTGCAGTCTATGAGCTTGTGACAGATTTGGACTTATATTATCTTGTACTATCTGTAGCAGTGAATCTAGACTCTGGGTGGTCCCAGACAAAGAAGCCCATCCAAAGAACACCCCCACCCCCCACCCCCCACCCCCCCAACCCTCACATGCAGACTATTGTTAGAATGCACAAGTAACCGATATTCCTTGAACACCTCACATGCAGGCTATTTGAAACAGGCTGTCAGCAGATGCTAGCACATCATCGGTGGCCTCACTTAGGGGGGGTTTCGGGCAGCGGCAGTGCACATTATAGCGCCTTAATGGAAAGTTTAAGGTGGTTAACAGTTGTCATTGTAAATGTGCCAATATAAGAGGCCATCAGGGGGCCCTTTTCCCGTTGGGGGCCCCAAACATTTGCCTGGTTTCACTCACCTGACATAGGTCACGCAGGTGTTCATAATCAACGCTGGTATTAAACATGCAGCGCTTAATCAACATTCCATTACAGAATAAGAATAACTGGTAATGTCATGGAAATCAAGGCCCTGGCAAATTTGGGATTGGGTTCAAATCAATGAAGCTGCAGAATTGAGCAATACAGATAATATACAGTGGTACTGTATGAATATAAGGCTGATACTGCTAATGGCATCAGAGAATTAATGCAGCAGATTATTTCATTTCAATTTACTCAGCAGATTCCTCTGCGGTGATGACATTATCTAATTAATTCATTCTCCAAGGCAACAAATTAAGTCATCTATTGAACTTTGAACAAAAAAAAAAAACAAAAAGAAAACTGTCACATCCCACATGTGACCCCCTAGACAGTGAAACTAATGACCTGCAGCCAGGAGCAGCAGTTTGTCATGACATAATCAGCTTAGCCACACTTTAATATAGCAAAATATTGAAAGCAGGGTGAAAGTAATACAAGATGAAGCACTTGTGCTGACTCCACCAAGAAATAAAAGGTTCATTAATTCTAACATAACTGTGATTATACTTCCCTTACCATAATGTTAGCTATATCCCAAAAGAGTGAAGGACAAAGCTTTCTTTAAGGATGCTTTGCACAGCGTGGATCCCAGCACGTGCTCATCTCCATTTTTGCAATTTGTAAGCGGCTGTAGTGTACTACACCGGAGTATCATATGGTGTTACATTAATTCCCTTCTATTAATGGTGTAGTGTTCCAGATTCAGTCGTATGCACAGTGTCTCTTTAATTGTTTACCTTTTCTTCTCCATTCTGTTTGAATATGCATGCAGACGAAGAGCACTTGTACTCCCAAGGATATACGTATACTGTGTGTGAGAGTTTGGATCAAAACAGAACTGGCTTAAACTGGATGATGCTCAAAGAGGAGTTAACCTCATTTTCTGCCTTGATCTGATTTGACGTGTTTTGAAAAGGAGGTGAAGGTTTTAAAACTTTAACATATAGCGAGTTCCACCTGTGGAATGTTTAGGTGCTGGAACTTCACTCAAAGTCTATCACCAGTTCATGCTTTTTTGGTTATATAGACCTAAATGGCTAATGAGGGAGGAGATCATGAGAGGTAATAGTGATTGATCTTCACTTCCAATGTCACAAAAATGAATAGGTTTCTGCCCACCTGCAAATTAAATAAGAATGAGCCCATAAACCTGCTCTGTTGTAATGGAAATTTGCTATGACATCAACAGTGCATTAGGGAGAATGATCTGTTTTAGCCAAGCACAGGAAATGAAGTTGATCTCAAGCTGAGTTTGCTTTTAGCATGTCTTTCTCCAAACATGATGTGACTGACATGAATTGCCGCCATGGTTCTCCAAATCCTCCTCACTTCTATTTGCTTTCCAGTTTAAAAGCAATGTTTTAATAGCATAGTTATATAATGTGGTGACTCAAAAGGAAAATCCACCCCAAGAACAGAATCTGCATATTCTTGTCTTGTTTGAACTTGAACACGAGCACGAACATGAACACAAAACACAGATTTCTTCCCTCTGCTAGAAACAACACACACATACAAGGCAAATCTCACAGGTGTTGCCTTGACAATGAACCAAAGAATGTGGCTTTGTGACAAAAAAAGCACCACCCAAACGGATTTTTTCATGCCTTTTATGTGGAGCTGTGCTTTTGACAATAACACAGATTAGTGTGTTGATCTGAGGTTTGTTTATGTCAATTAATTGAGCAGTCTGTGATCACACCAAATTGTATTTTAGGGTGGATTTTCTCTATGTAGCAGAATCTGCTGAATTACTCTCTGGGATGAGTCCATTTCATTTTTAAAAATAACTCGACAGCAGGCTTACGATCAGATAATTATTGCTGCTCTGATCACTGCTACTTTGCGTAGGGCATCTACCACCCAAGGTATAAGATGACATTTAGTTCAGTGAAATACTGATGAACCAATACAGACAATAGAAGACCGAAACACTAGAAGAAGGTGAACTGAATCTGGAACTAATTTGCAAAGAAATATACAATCACCGGTTTGCTCCACAGTTGACTGTAACCATCCTTTGAAGATTCATAAAACAAAGTGAAAATAATGGTTTGAACAGTTCTTATTTGTGAAGCATTTCTAGACGTCAGGATGGGGAAAATTAATGGTTTATACTCCCTCCCTCAATAGCTAGTGTAAAAATGCCATCGAGCGAGATACTCAGTCCCCCCAACTGTTCCCGCGGAGCTGTGCAGTGTCATACATTAGAGCTCTGTGGCTGAATCAGGCACCTCCTAAGTGAAAATGTGTGTAGCTGTGTGACCCTGTGATGCTGAATCGAGCTCTCATGCTCTCCAGTGTTCTCTGATTGAATGCAACCTTAAAAAAAGTTGGTCCTTTGACTTTGATTTTTTTTTTTTTTTTGTAAATCTGGGTACTTTACAAATATTTCTTGAGAAGGCGGGATTTACCACTGATTCCAGTCCCAGTTCCATTTAAGACCCAAATGATTCCGCTTTGGGTTGTCACATTGTACAAATACAGAACAGCGATGAATTACTTAACATGTTGGAACAGTTATTTTCAAAGCCTCTTGGTAGTTAAGTGCTGGCAATGTCAGATGAGTCAGCTAAATGCACTAAATATTTTGCCAATGTGTGGAATGAATGGTACAATTACCCCCGTGATATTCTGGTCAATTTTCCATGTTGTTTCCCCAACAAGTCCATACATAAATGTCATTTGCCATTGTTACACCATTGGTCTGCCGGTCAAGTGTTGGAGTTTCCCCATTGGTCGTTGCTCGTTGCATGTACAAGCAGTGTTGCCAAGGTAGCGCCTTTGTCACTATATCCCCTTATTTTTCTGACCCTTAGCAACTAAGAAAAAAAAAAAGCTAGCAACAAATCTAACGACTGTTTGGACAAACCTTTACCTACTTTCCATAGAAGAGAGTCGCCAGTATTGCTCCATGAGCACAAGGTTGGACTTTCCCTCTGCAGGCACACCTCTTAATGCTGACTGCACAGCAGATTACGTTTATGAGCTTCTAACTTTCTCTCTCAGTGATGGTTTTTACAAGGTAATATAGTCAAAATCACAGCACAGCCATTGTCTGTAACTTATGTGTATGGTGATTTTGTGATACTGATTGGTTTAAGGAAAGACGGGCATTAAAGGCTCTGTGTCCTTGCTTGGTAGAACCCTAATATGACTCACCCCAAATACTGCCATTTTTAATCATGGCTTTTTGATTATAACTGCGCCTTAAAGGGACTGAGTGTATCTATCAATTCAGATCAAAGGCAGATGTCCGAGACATTCAAATACCTTGTCTGTTAGTAACTGGTAGAAATTCTGAAATTTCTGATCATCATTATCTGCTTGTCTTTGTTCTATGGGCAAAATGTGCCTGGAATGCTTCAAAGGCATGTTAATCAAGCCCTGTGTGAAGATGCCAGGAGACCAATTACACTTGTGAGCTGCACTTCAGCTTTCTCATTTCCCCAAATCCTGCTGCTCAAACATGGTTATAGCCCAGATTTCTTTGCCACACCGATGAAATAGTTGACCTTGACAAATAGCAGAATGCAGAGCAGAATTGGTAACATGGAAACAGCATGGTACTGCTTCAGCTTCTCTGCTGCTCCTGAGGAAAGCAGCAGTATCCACTGTGTATGAGCTACGCCGGTGTGTTTTTTTATGACAAGAAGATAGAGCGGTACTGTTGCTCAACACTTTTATGAATGTGGCTTGAGATTGAATTCGCAGAACATTCTAAAGGCGATTGGAGACTCATCACATTTTGAGCAATTTAACCTGAACTTTTTTTCTTTCTTTTTTTTTACTTTCATAACTGCCCAGGGTCATTTCAATCAAGTGCCATAGCTCTGCAATCCAAAATGTTTAGGCAAAAAGTCAGACTTCCTTCAGAGGTGGAGTTTGCAGAGACTGATGCGGGTTGAACAATGAGCTCCCCGTGCCTCCAGCTGTTTTCTGACTCCGCTGTTGGGTGGGCTGAAAAGCAGCAGAAGCTCTGTCCAAGTTGAACTTACAAAGCCACAGCCTTGTCCTAATCATCGTCCGTCCATCCATCTGCCACAAGACTGATGTGCCCCCGGATGTTGTGAAAAGCCCCGGCATGCCCCTTTGCACCCACCAGCCAGCGAGGGCCTGTCTCTGCTCGGCTGGCATTGCGTTCTGTTCACACCAGGACAAACTTGATTTGGCCAGAGGGAGGCTCTTGTGATTGATGATTCCACCATGTATCTTCAGCAATCTGGCCTGACACTACTGCTGTGCAAATGTTTGTGAGTGTGGATACTGGTGTGTGTGCGAAACTGTCTGTGACGGTTAAGGAACAAAAAAAAAAAAAAATGCATTTGCGAGAATATGCAAGAGTTTAGAGGGTGCACATGTGTATATGGAAGCATCCAAACTGGCCAGGTTATACACGCAGCCGTAGCAGCTCCAGTTGTTTGCTTGTTGTTTGTGGTGCAACATTTCCCAAGCATGCGACAAGCTGTGAGCCCACTCTATCCAGGCTTTGTTAAAGAAAGCTCAAAATGCCAACGGGTTCTCCCTCACACCCACAGGTTTCCTCAGCTGTGGCAGTAATCAGCACTGAGAAGTGCCGTCCATGCCTCAGTGCCCAAGCCAGAAGCTTTCCACACTGCTTCTTCTACTACTACTTCCTCTTTTTTTTCTTTCTTTCTTAAATGTCATCTCCCATTGTGTTCATCTCCCATAGCGGTCCTCAGGCTAACAAACAACGAAGCACCAGAGCGCAGTCGCTATTACAGTACAGTGTGGATCAATTACTGCTCTTTATTTTGATAATGATAAAAGATAGATGCACTTTGTGTGGAAATACAGGCACATACGAAATGATGTAAATGCCAATATGCAGCAAAAAAGATGCAATCATGTGAGGATGAATATCAATTAACAACTTTGTCAATCTACAGCATTCAAATAACCTGCACAACGATTCGGTATTGATTCAGTATGGCGACATAAATCCAAATTATTTGTGCCAAAAGAAAACAAAACATAACAAAAAAAAAAAGAAAAGAAAAAAAGGAAGTTAAATTATGTAATATGTCAGAGGATGCAGTTAGGAAAATCATGACAACATATGCCCCAGAAGCAGATAAACTGCTTCAACTAAGAGGGACAGCGGTCAAAAGTTGAATCTAACTTACCCCAGGGGATCTGATGGAAAATTACTGTATAAATTGGGGATGACAAATACAACTAATTGGCATGCAGCCTATGACCCATATTCGTTCTAAAAGTCTTTTAGCTTTTTGAAAGTAAGCTCCTTTTTCATAACATGCTCGTGCTGTGTTCTGTGCTCCTCGGTGTGGAAAACCAGAAGCGGAGCGCGCATACACACACATGCAGAGGCCCACAAACACACACCAACCTTAATGACATAAATGGCATGTAATGGTGATGATACAGAGCTGGAGGGGAAAAATAAATCACTGATGTAATGTTTCTGGGGAGAGCGAGGCTCACGCTGCAGATGAAGCCAATGCGACGGGCTCCATCTACTGCTGGGTCATGTGAACTTCGCCACTGCGTGCTCTGACAATGCTCCAGCTGACTCACTTCAGCTCCCCTGCCCGTAAACGAAAGGGGACAGCCAGACTCGGCAATGAGAAAGAGGCAGTATAATTTATGCCTGTGAATTATGGATATACCAAGCAAGTGAAGGCCAATATATGTTTTATACCACGCTCCCCTCCATTTATTTAAGCTGGGGTTATGACTTGATAGCTGGCGGTTCTATTGATGATGGACCCGACTGATTTATCAGCTCAGTCAGGCAAGACCATCAATTAAGGCGCGTTGTCAGGACAGACATGCCAAATGTAGTCACCTGTTGTTTATGACTGACTGACTGCGCCCTCGCGAGTCAGCCTCCTGCCGAACGGGGCGGATCTCCACTCATTCCGCTCGCCACTGTGATTACTCCCAGATACGAAGGCAGTCAAACAATGTGCATTACACCAGCTGCAATTTGCGCAGCCTCTGAACCGACAGTATCTGCTCTCCGGCTTCAGTAAAAACTTGACTTCTTTTCTTTTATTTTTTCCCCCTGATGATCACAATTACAATCACTGTAAACGTGTTCGGCAACCCCATACATTGCGTTGTATTATGACCTCATTTCATAACCTCAGAGAAGTCGCGATACATATAATTTCTCACTGATAGACTGAGATGTATATACTATCCATTCCCCTGGAAGCCATCGCCGGCAATTTCCTTCCTCTTTCATCATTCTAAATGCGCGTAAATGGTTTGGGTGGGGTGGTGGGGTTGAGCAGCAATAACAGCAACTTTGTGTCAGGAGGGGAATTTGGAATCTTTGATGCTTTCCCTGGCATGAAATGTATTTACAAATACCTTTGTGGGAGCCAATAAAAGGTTTAATATTTCATTAGGCCTGAGGGCATCTCACAATAGCGGGTACATTTCTGATCAAAGGCATGATGGAGGAGTCTTCCCTCACTGTCCGTCTGTGTGAGGAGAAAGGCCTGGCTTCCTCCTTTTAAATGTTACTACGGTTACTTACACGCAGACTGCACTTCGGGGAGCGCAGTTAATCATCGAGCATTTACGATACACTTCCTGGAATGCTGAGCAGCCAGTGGAACCACTGGAATCATGTTTGTATACGTTTGTGATTTTTAAGGCTTCTGACCTCAGATGATTACCATATGAATGATGGATGTCGACTGATGATGAAAAACGTATTTAGGTTCCCTTTGTGCCAATGCTGATGAAAATTTCATGATGCCTGTGGGGAAACCGGGCATGTCGTAGTGCACAATGAGATCGTAGTGTATGATCAAGACTATTAACTCACCGTAGCCCAGGGGTTGTTTTTGAAAGACACACCCCCCCCTTTTTTTTTTTCTTTTTTTTTTTTTTTTTTCCCTCTTGTTCTCCATTTTGAGACTGTGATAACAAATACCACAGAGGTCAGACATGCAGGCCTGCTGTCGACTGCCACATTCAGGGGTCTACATTTCTCACATTTGAACTTGAAGCGCAACATTCTAATATGGGCTTGCTCAGCAGAGTTATTATAAATGTGTTTATCTTTCACAAAAGCAAATGGAATGCCATGGTCTTCCAATCTTTACAAACTTTTCCAGTGCATTCCACAGCGCTCTATCCGCCAGAAATTGCAGAAAAGCGCAATTTTTTTCCATTTACGTTGTTGAGAATAGAGTTTTCAACTAGAATAGTTTTGGAGCAAGCTTTGGTATTATGAAGTGATACCTTTTTGAATTCTATATGACATTTTGCCCTCTGTAGACTAGACCTTCTCATACAAGAAGCCTCACTGTTAAAGCATTTTTTTCATAAGAGTAAAAAGAAACATTTCTAATTAAAATCTCTCGTGGTTTTTCTTTTTATCGTTATGTTTAAATGATACTTTAACCTTAACACTTGATGGAGTGTTCTTTACTTTGTCCATGATTACCTTCAACTGTACATCACTGCGCCTCACTGCATACAATATACTTTAACTAAATAAGGATTCAGCATTAGATTGAAGCTATAGTGTTATGATGATGGCTTTGCAAATGACCCTGGGCTTTGCAAATGTTCTCTGCTTTATTTTCCCAGGGAGCATTTTGAGACACCTAGGCTAATTTAGCAGTGACATGACGTCAACGCACAGCAGCAAGCATCAGAGGAGCATTTTTTTTGTTTTTTGACTAAACCTCACTGTGGTGTGAATTAGCACACCTGCTCTGTGGCAATAAAGCCTTTAATGTAGCGCTATCAAAATACACAAAGCTTAACAACAGCTGTCAGAGCTTCATGACAGCTGTCACAGAGTCAACACACTTTAGTGTGCTTCCCCCAACTGCACGATTTTTCTGTGAAACTTTCCGAGTGCTGGAAAAAGCAGCATGTCACAATTTTTATTCCCTATGACAGGATGAAACCTCCTCTGCTTTAGTTTTAATCGGAGAGATTCAGGCTTTACTCTTGAGCCACATAGCAATGAGGAGAAAACGTGTGCTCTGCTTTGGAGACTTTCCTTTTGCTGCCACTGAACTCACGTCAGAGAGCGTTGATACAGAGACAAGGCACAAAACATATAAATGCCCAATTATAGTGGCTTCAAAGAGAGAGGCATTTAAAAATTAATAATGGGGGGGCATTGCATAATTCACGATTGTTGCTTATGTAAGCGTCCTAAATAGGAAGAAGAGACAGGGTATTGTCTCTTACTCAAATGGCAGTGTGTGTGCCTGTTTGTCTGTCACTGCGACCACCTGCGTATACGTCGCCACATGCTCGCCCGCCTTTGTGCGCAGTTCACCATACGTGGCCCCATGTGTTTTTTTTTCCTTTTTTCTTTTTTTTTTTTTTAACATCTTTCTGAAAGAAACACGAGGAATGAGGACAAGAAATTGTTGAAGGCAGTGAGCAGACTCAGTTTAAAAAGTCAAAGTCGCTTCTGTTTCAAGGTGCGTTCGGTCTGCCGCCCACCCAGCTGATCTGCTCTGTTCACGTTCTCCTTGTGGCTTCAGTTCAGCATCAAGGCTGCTCTGTCTGATGTATGAATGGCAGAATTACTCACAGTATTTCCCTCAAAACCATCATATATAAACAGCGGCTGAAGGCTTGATGAATTACTGTCCCTACATGCCTGTTTTGTGACTTGCACGCAGGTTTGGATACCAACCTCCACTAAGTACCTTGTGCCTTTACTGCTCTTCTTCTAGTCTGATATTGTCAACATCAGTGAAGATGTTAAACATATGTTTCCCTTCAATATCCATATCAAAAAGGGATAATTTATTCACATTCGTCTTGCCTACGCAAGGGGAATAGAGGAATTGTTTGCTTTTCAGAAATAGCTATGGGACATGATAAAACTGCAGACTGCAGTTACTGTGAGACAAGAAATAGTCTGCTGCTGAGATAAATCGTCTCAGTGCAGTGTGGGCTCTGTTTGATTCTCTTGCAAATAATTGAAATAATTAACAGCAAGAGCTATTTAGAATTTCCCAAATTGCACTCAATGATTTTTGAATAGTTTATAAGAAGATGAGGGCAGATACGTGGGTTTTAGGATTTGATGCGAGTTTATGCACCTATATAGAGGTTCAAAGCATCTTGTTCTTACCCAAAGCAATGAGTCTTGACAATAAGCAAAAGAAAAAAGCCTGGGGGCCCTGAGGGTGCAGCATTCGCTTCATGGTAGCTGCAAATACTTGCATAGACTAATGTTGCAAAAGATAAAAAAACATTCTGAATCTGTAACTTTCCCCCAACAGATAAAAACCAAATCTTAAATCTTTGATTAAGCTCATTGCTTGGTTAGTGCTATCATGTGGGTTAAAAAGAACTCTACAAAAATCATGTGCTATGTTGGTCCCTAATTAGCAGGAATCCCAGTTGTCACATGTTTGTTGTCTCATTTAAAGTCTAAGGGCTGAAATTATTTCCTTTTTCACTTTTTGATCACTCTGAGCTCTTAATGTAATTCATCTGGATTGTTTTCTGCGGCAGTCTGCATTTCTGGGTTCATATTCCAATCCTGTGCTAGTTCCCTCTTGTTTCATTAATATTTGACTCAGTTTCCTCTGAGGTGTGTGCGTGCATGCACCTGCTCTAACTTCAGTCATTTTTAAAGAGCCTTTAATTTAACTTATGAGCACTTTTGCTTTGACCAAGTTAAAAAAAAAAAAAAAAGAAATAGCAGAAAAAGAAAATAGCAGACTTTACAGACAGCTCAGGTCTAGCCCAAAATCCATCCTGTGACAGTACATAAGCTCCTGTCTACCTAGAAAGGTAAGAAAGCAGCTTGATCTTTTACTAAGGATTACTGAATGGATGAAAGGTAAAAAAAAAAACTAAAAAAAAAAACTGATGGATCGCGCTCCAGTTATCTCTGTAGTGATATAACTGCAAATCATGTGTTAATCAGTGATTGAGAAACAGAGCTGAGGAATAAGCTTTAAAGGATAGTTCCATCTTTTGAACAGCAACATGGATCTGTTTTTTTTGTTGTTTTTTTTTTTTAAGGACCTGTGGAAATGACATTTTGTTCACCAAATTAATTGCTTAGATCTCTGAACAAAGCGCCTTTGTCAACATACACAAGCCGTCAGATGATCATATAGACTCATACAGGTTAGCCAAATTTACTTGGAAGAGAAGATGAAGGTTTAAAATTATTATGTGCAGTATCAATTATCATTATCAATGCTAATTATTTTCCCCCGCTAATCAAATAGTCATTTAGTCTTTACAGTGTCTGACAATATAGACCAAGCTGACATCTTCATTTTGCTTGTTTTGTCGAGCCAGCAGTCTAAAACCCAAAGATATTAAATGTGCAGGCAGGGTTTGAATTACAGTGGGGGGGGGGGGGTCTGATCCCCCTGATTAAGACTTGGACCCCACCACAAAAGAGGTAAAAAAAAACAACAGTTAAAACATTGATGTTATCCTTTTTACCTGTAATTGTAAATATAATACATTATATTACTTATATTCTTGCATTGAGGGATGTTGTAATATAATTTCAGACGCCCCTAAAGTGGACCATACCATTTCTTTACCTTAATGTTAGTTGAACATCTTGTCTGCCTGCCTCACTCCTATCTGGCTCGCATTAGCCTCTGCTAATGTGCGTCGCGCAAGCGAACCTTGTTGGTAAATGTAAGTAGTGGTGAATAACTACCTAGCTTGTTTAAAACACTTTCTCACCTTGAGAGTTTCTGAATTCCATTGTGTCAAAGTATCTATGGATGAATGCTAATGTTAGCTAGTTTCTAACTTTTACCCTAAGTTCTAGCTAGCTAATTTGACGAAGCTGACAGTGCGCCCTTCTTTTCCAATGCTGGCTTGGCATTCCATTACCAATATACTGTAAAATGTCACATATTATTTTCGTAAACAAGGGTCATGAGCAGTGAGTCAATAGATGATTAATTGTTCTAGAGGTATGTTTTGACATCAATATCATTTATTATCTCATTTTGATAGTCTTTTCTGCAGCTGTGGTGGTTTAGTTAGTCTTGTACATTTTGCTGTTTCGACACTCCCTTTGTTTTCACTAAGGAAATCTTTTACCTGGTTGGGGAATTGAACAATTATCAAATCCATGTATGCTGAAGACTAAATAATTTCATTAGCAGTGGTGGAAAGTAATTAAGTGTATTTACTGCTGAAGTAAAATTTTGAGGTATCTTTACTCGAGTATATCCATTTTATGCTACTTTATACTTCTACTCCATTACAGTTGAGAATAAAATATTGTACTTTATACTCCTCATTTATTTTTAGTTTGTAGTTACTTCTAAGATGAAGATTTTACACAAGGGATAATGTAACAAACTTTTAAAATACAACACATTGTTAATGATTAAACCAGTGGTTTCTAACCTTTTTGGCTTTTGACATCTAATAAGAAGCAGTGTTTAATCTGGGTCACATTTCAGATGTATGAGTTGTTAACAGCTCCACCAAATAGTGATTTCTCCCACAAAAGGTCTCACATGAGTCCATTTCAATAAATGTTCAAATGATCAAATATCTCACCAGAAATCAGAGTAGAGAAAATCATCATCATCTCCAAACCGCAGACATTAAACATTAAATAAGCAAGACTGAAGCACATGCCTCTGCTGTACTGGGTTCCCTTTAGTCCTGGAGCCAAAGTTGCCCCTCCTCTTGATTGTCACTGTATAATTTGCACACTGTGTACAGTGGTATACAGCATCAAAAGCAGCACTGACACATTTGAGAAGCTGGAACCAGCAAATGTTTTGTGTTTTTGCTGCGTTTGCTGCTGATGATGTTGGGGGACTTGCAAGAGACAGATGAGACAGAGACAGAATGGTCAAAACTGATGCAGCAGAGGTCAAGAAATCCCGACTTTTAGTCCCGAGTGTGGCTCAAACTCCAAAAACACTAGATCCTACATTTTCCCATAAAGCAACTCAGTAGTGTCTGTCAGACCCTCTCTGTCGCCTCCAGAGCCTCCAGTTTGCAACACAGCTCTTCTGTTAACATTTAAAAGTCTCAAGCCCAAACTTAGATGACCCTGATGACATCATCAGTACAGTAGATAACCAAAAAAATTGATCAGTGATCAAATTAATTTTTTAATATTCTTTCAATTAATTGGCTAGTCCTTGGAGCGCATTAAATGTAAATTGTTATAGCTTGTTGCAACAACAGCAGTTAATTCCCACTTATACGCTTGTGTTTTATTGCTGTAATGTAATAAAAGTGAAGCCGGTCCCAGATTCATTATGGTCCACTGATGAAGGCCCGGTTTCCACAACACAAAAACAGAAAAGTGAGTCCACTGTGGTGCAACATCTTTTTGTTTAGAAATGCTGCTGTTCAAACGGATTCACTGCTACAGCTGTAGAAGCGCATCCAGTTGTACGAAAGCAACACACCTTTGCTGAAACTCAAAGTGTTTAATGGCTTGTTGCTGTTACTTGTGTTTTGCTCATGCTGTGCCAGCATATTAAGTAGTGAAGCATCAATTCATGTTTCAGCTCATTAGTTATGCACGAGTTGCCGCTACAGCTGTATGTTTTTGTCTTGGCTTGATGTATTGGTTTTGTCCTCACTGCTTGAGTGTAAGTGGGCTTGTCGTTCATTGTCCTTCACTCTGCCACAACCACACTGTAAGTCATTCATGTCATCCTGCCTGCAGAAATGAGATAGTCTTTTTTGTTACTATGTCCCAAAGTTTCAAAGTGTTTTTTTTTTTTTTTTTTTTTTTTACAAGCACAATCAAACCCTCTCCGGTGCACACCTCAGCAAATCCCTTACGGTTCCCTGAGACATCCCAGAAACCCCTTCCTCCTCTAGAGACTAACTGTGATTCCAATTATGAAGAAATATGTACAGGAGATGGGCGACTGTCACAGGTCCCATGGAAATTTCATTTTAATTAATTTTGGGCAGAAATTGGCGGCTCGGGCATCACGACACTCATCACGGCTCCCTGAAGTAGATCCAATTTTCTGTCTCAATAGGCATTAAATTAGCAAGAACATTTCCACCTTCGTCACCCCAGCACGCATAACAAATGAAATACATTTGGCTACGTGACATAATGGAGTGCTAATAAATGACTCGCCAACCGAGTGAGGTACAGGGAGATGGTGGCAGGTGAATCGTGTTTGCCGGCACCTCATCACGTCTGGGATTGTTAAAGAGAGACGAAATGTGCAGCAAGGCAGATTTAGGGCTGTGCAAGTGAGGATACAGACATTTTTGCTTTCTGTGTGAATTTTGTCTAATAATCCTGGATAGTTTTGAGAATACTGGAAAGTAAAACATTACTGAATTCTTCCTTTGAGGTTGGAAACCTACCTTGACTCATTACACAAGTCTGGGAAAATGACAAGCTAGTTATTATTGCTAAGAAGTTTTGCTTTTCTTTTGTGTGTGGAGGTTAGATTGTTATCAAAGTTAAAATCAAAGTCAAAAATAAAATATGTTGCAGCAAAAGCTCAAGGCAAGTCTATATTTAGAAGTTCTACCAAATTCATTTCCTTTAGGAAAGCTCTAGCACATACTTGTGGAAGTGGAAGTTTATTCAGTGTGAGCACAGATAAACATGTTGCCAATGCGTTTTGGCTAAGTTTCTGAAAAGTTGGTATCAGTCACAAAACTTTTATCACCTCACATGTGACATAGCACTAAGGGAATATGACGTTTTTACAGAGATGTACAAAACTCTACTATGACTATAATCAGTAGAAAAGGAGTCAGGAGCTCATTTCAGTTTTATTATATCGTTCATGTATGCCTCACCCTGACACGCAATGTACCTCCATCTCTCTAAGACATCAGTGTCTGACTCTCATCCGCCCACAGACTGAGGTGAATTTCTCCACATATACTGCACCTATACTGCACATTATAAGAAATATCTCTCTTTAGCTGAGAAGGAAAAGTCTGAAATGTTCTTTCAAAGAACATTGGCCATACATTGTGACACACAGTGAATGCCATCCGTCCAAAAGATTCTCAGTAGCATCCAGATCTGGGAATTCACAAAGCCTTCCCCACTACCTTTGATCTCATGTCCCTTTCTCCCAACTCTATTGTTCAGGGAGACTGTGGGCTTTAGGTAGCTGTGAGAGGGGACACCTAATGTGGGTATCAGTGGGACCAGCATTTGAAGAAAACAAGGTGATGACAGTATTGGGTTTATTAAAGGAAGTCATGTGCCAAAATGATGACAGGTTAATGGCATTAGAAAGTAGGGTTTGGCAGTATGTAAACAGTAACACCTGACTACCTGTTTGTTCCATAATTGTAATGGAATGTGCAACTGCTTTGTATTGGATGGTTTGAATCGATGGCTGGCTTCTAGCTTCACCACAGTTATTTGATTAATTGATAAGTTAGTTCATTTGGACATCCAGATTCATGCTATAAAAACAGATTTTAAATTAAGTTCAGGGGGTGATTCCCAATGCGAAGTTATTTTTCTTTTTTATTGGTGGTGTTGATGGTAAGACAAATACTGTTTGGCCACTTAAAGTTGATCCACACCTTACAGCCAATCAGAACTGAGAATATTTTCAGTGGTAGTGATGTAAGGGATGTGAGAATGTACAAATTTGTCAACCATTAAGCAATTTCACCAATATTTATACCATGTTACGGTTTTTATCCCTTTAATGTCTCCGAATTAATCAATGTGATGAAGTACCTTGATTTGTGCGGTATTTCCTTCCTTGGGTTACCCAAAAACAAAACAGTTTCTCAATTGAATTTCCAGGAAATGTGCTGTATCACAAAATACAGATTGGTGACAAATGAAAGAGAAGCCAACAAAAAGAGTCTTATTCAGGTGTTGGACCACCATGAGCCACCAGAATAGCTTCAGTGCTCAATGCTGTCTAAGATGTCTGTCTAAAATCTCCCAATGGTGGTTAATTGGAAAGAGGTCTGGTCACTGTGAAGGCCTAGCTGCAGAGTGTGCCTCTCCATTACACTTCAGTCACAAAGCTAAGCTCCCTATCCATAAGTGCAACTGAATATGGTCAAAATTTCAGCAATGTAATGACAATCGTTTCACCATTATTTCTTACTGTTTCCTTTTTCCAGCATTGGGTTATTGAAAAGTGTTGTGTTTCTCCAGTAATGATGAACAGACTCCATCCCTGTCATCATCTACTTCTATGCAGCGTTTTAATTGGATGAGGCTGGCAGAACCTTCCAACCCAGCTGTTTCCCCTGCTATATCCCCGAGCAAGACTAGTGTTCCTCACTAATTACCGCTGCTGTCTGCGATGATCTGTGACACATCCAACTCCCATTGAACTACCCTGACCTCTCCCATTTACAGTACCTGTCAATATCCTCCACGTTTTCATACATCAGTGAAAAAATCTGTGAAGGAAAGCAAAGGATTGACCGAAAAATGATGCCCTTTCAAGAGGCTCCCGCAAGACTAATGACTGTTAAAAAGCAATCAAGTGGTAGCAGCAGTCTGGGCGGTAGATCTCTGTGTTTTATTGCTTAACGCTCGGTCACAGCACCTCTGCTGTTTAAATTATTGCTATGTAAATCACCTGAAGTGCTTTGGTATTGGAAAGCAGCAGATTTAAGGTGCTGGTGCATGTGCTAAGTAGACAGTATCCCGATATTCACGGAGGCCTTCATTTGAGGGACTAACTTTTGCTATTCATCAGCGTGTCAGTCTCCCCCGAGCTGGCACTACATTCTGAGAAGTTCACTGGCGGAACAAATGAAGTTCTCTCTGACTCACACATGAAATGCTTATTCTGTATTTCTGCAAAACTGGTGTGAAGTAAGGCGCCTAAAAAGTTCTGACCCAGCTTGTAGGGGAAGCACTTTTACCTCACCTCCTGTCTCCTTCTCTCATTCACAAATTTATCTTTAACCAACCTTTGCACACTTCCAGTGTTTCAGTGCAAAAGTTGAAAAGGTGCTGGCAGTGTGAATATGGGAGTTACAATGCTGTAACCATAAAGACTTTGCTTGCATCATAGTGTCTGTAAACTTGGGATTTGGACATTTTTAATCATGATGATTTAAGAAAGGCATTGAAAGAGTTTTCATTTAGAAGTGAAATTCTTCAAAAATAAAAGGTTGTTTACAGCTACATGAAGGCTTAAAAAGGAGACTGATTTTGTGTCTATAATGCACAGTGTGTGTTTGTGTACAGCAGATGGATGTTCACCCAGAACTGCTGCAAACACAGGTGGGATCTTTGTCTTAGTGCAAATCTTTACATGAGATGTCACTGTCCTCTGCTGGTTACTATACTGAATTACACTTACGATGAGGAGATTCAGGAGACCGGTTTTTCAAAAATAAATTTAACAAAGTTTTACTCATTGTTTTATTCAGTGCCTATTCAGAGGTTTTTATACACCATAGTCAAACTAGTTGCATTCTGTCACATCCACAGCTACGGTTTCCCCACTACAGAGCACAGCTAATTTGTGTTAGAATCCAGGCTTGTGACTGTTAATATGCTTATCACAGAAGAAAACACCATTGTGAGAGTTAATTATTTTATTGTTCAAAAGTCTCTGTTGTCTTTCCCAGCACATAGGCTTATACGATTTGCGACAGAAATGCATTCCCTTATTCCCCCGGCTTATTTTTATTCCTGCACCAGATACAGTGTGAACCTTAATAGAGTGTTTTCTTTTTCATTCAAGGATCCAAATTGATTTCTCCTCAGCATAAATATATCAGTCATGATCACTGCAAATTTATTTAAGAAATGTTATCACTATGAGGTAACAGACCTACTGTGTATTTGCATCACACATCATTGGTCTTTGCCTTAGTCTTGGTATTTCATTTGAGATGGCTGGAAAAATAAAATGCACATCCTTCATTGTTTTGTGCCCAGAGGAGAGTTTTGCGGTTCTAGCTGCTGGTATATACAAATTATGATGTGCATGCAGTTTAAGCAATGAAACAAAAAAACTGTGCAGTGTGCAGGGAGATAAGAACCCCCCCCACACACACACACACACACTTACACTGCCCCAGCCCTATACCCCCAGGGCTCTGGTCATGAGCTTGCTCCATTCCCTAAGCAGAAGGTCCCTCAGGACATCCATTCACTAGCAGCTCAATTAGGTGGTGAACTTTCAGTGAAACTTTCTGTAAAACTCATATTACGTGTATGTATTTTCAGCATAATACGGTTTTCACACTCTGTTCATAAAGGAATAATTACATTTTCTACGATTTGGAACATGGTATAAAATAGCAGCCCAACCTGTGTGAAAAACTAATATAGAATCATTTTCACCCTGCCTTATCTTCTGTATACACAATGTAGCTATCATACATCAGAGAGAATATTGTCTCTGAGATTAAAATCTTCTATTGAATTTGACTTTTTGTGCGGCCGCACACTGCTGATTTGTTTTTATCCCTGCTGGCAGCCTGGCTCTGTGGTTGGCAGCATTGGCCTTTTGGTCAGTCCACTGCTTTGTTCCAGACTGGAATATCTCAACAACTACTGGATTGCCATGAAATTTTGTACAGACATTCATGCTCCCAACAGGATGAATCCTACTGATCATGAGGTTTTTGTTTGTTTGTTTGGTTTTTTTGGGGGGGTTTTTTGTGATGTCTCAACAACTGTTGGACAGATCACATTTAGTGCACATATCCATGGTGGCCAGAGGATGAATCCTCGTGACTTTAGTGATTGTCCCACCTTTCATCTTGCACCTCCAACAGGTCAAAGTGTTAACTGTCTCAAACATCTACCCAATGGATTGCCATAAAAATTTACAGACATCCGTGGTTCCCAGAGGTTCATCCTCACCATTTTCAGTTTTGAGTAAAATCTTTCAACAACTATTGGATGGCTTGCTGTTTGAAATTTGGTACTCAAATTCATGCCCCCCATCAGGATTAATTTTAATAACTTTGGTTCTGCCCTGACCTTTCATCTAGTGCCATCCTCACATCAAAATTTCAGTTTGTCCAACACTTTAGCTAATTAGTGAATATCTGCAAAAGAGCCTCAGCTGTACTTTGTCTTAAGTGCTAATTTGCGAACGTGAGCCAGCTAACATGCTAAACAAAGATGGTGAGCATGGTAAACATTATGCTAAGCTTCACCATGTTAGCGTTGACATTGTGAGCTTGTTAGCATTCTGATGTTACCATTTAGCTTGAAGCACTGCTGTGCCTAACAACAGCCTCACAGAGCTTCTGGCATGACTGTAGACTCTTAGTCTTGTTATACCATAGATGCCTGAAGCTATAACAGTGTGTCCACATGGGACTCCTTCTTTGAGATTGTGAAATCTCTTCTTTTTTTCTTTTTTTTTTGTTTTTCCCCCATTTGCATAGAAGCAAATGAACATGAGGGAAAGCAGGGGCTGAGATGAAATGAGTGGCATGAATGCAACCTGTGATGTCAAAGTGAAAGAGAATGACAAAAAGTTGCCGGCATTGTCTTAGAAGACGGGAGAGAGGAGAGGAGAGAGAGAGAGATAGTCAGACAGTCATGTGAACCGCTTGTATAGCTCCCTCTTAATGACTCCCACTGTGCCATTTTCACCAAAGGCAAGGATTACCATTAAGCCCGAGTCACATCTTCTCACATGATCCTCTATCCTGCCCAAGGTTTATTCACACACATGCACAGACGTGAGCATGCACAGAATGGTGGCGGTGGGGGGGTGGGGGGGGGGATGAAAGGGAGGTCGGTTGAGTGATGGTCACGGGATTTACAGAGGAGACGTGTACACGTCTAGCACCCATGGCAAAATAATGGTAGTAGATTTATAAACGATCCTGCGCCAGGATTTTCTTATTGTTGTACATAGTTGCAGTTTGTGTGCATTTGTTTTCAGCTATAAGACATAAGATCTTATTTCAGCCATAATATTAGTGTGATATTTTGTAAATATATTTTTACATTTGTCGATCTAATCTAATATGCATGAATTTAAAGATAATTGACAAACTTAGCTTTTATAGACTACATTATTTGATAAATTCTCGTACGACAACAAAGGGAGTTAGTTTGTATTACAGTTAATTGCCTCACTGTTTCTAATGTAAAGATAATATGTTTGTATTAGATCCATATCGTATGCATGTACATTCATTCGACACAGTTATGGTGAATTGTACGTAAATGGCTGGCTCTTCCTGCCCTGAAATGTGACCTTAGAGACACTGCAGTGCCTTTTCAGGTCAACAGCACCTTGAATTATTAAATACCCACAAGTTTGTTGTGGTGATAAATCATAGAAAAGTCATTTAGAGCCAGTATAAGATTGGAAGGTCAAAATAACTATAATTCGTTCATTCAAATTTAGAAAAACTAGATGGAGACTGCAGACAAATGATGTTTAAATGGTCATAACAACCTTGACAGGCTAATGGGCCTCCTACCAGCTCTCAAGGGGAACATGGGAACTGCACATACATGAGGAATGTGGCTGTATTTTCAAATGTACTCCATGAGAATGAGCTTAGTGCGTAGCTTTGTGTAATCCTCGCCGTCACGCCCCAATTATGAAACGATACATCCCGAATGGAATTATGATAATCAATGTGAAACACATGTGACTGGGTTAAGAATCTTGCCTTTTAGTGCGTTGAATCACACTGGATAAAGTTGCTCCTTTTATAAAAGTACAGCATTGTTATCATGTTTTTTTTTTTCTTCTATGCCTGAGGAGTAAATTTAAATGATGAATGTTTTCAAGTTTACAAGCACTTTGTTTTCCAAAAGCATTGTTCACAGTTGGCAATTTTGCTTCATAACTAAAAATCTTCATTCTAGAGCAAACTGCATCAAACAACACATTAGATCTGATAGAGTATAAATCTTTTATTAAGTAAAAGAACCAGAAGAACAATGTATAAATATTCCAGTAAAAGTCCAGCAAAAATGTACGTAACTATGAAAAGTGTAAGTAGCCAAACTGGGTAATTGTCATATTATGATTTATTATGCAACAACGCGTAAGCAGTAAGTGTAAGTGTTGTAGCTGGTGGAGCTAGTTACTTATGTTACTAATGTTAGTTTAGTGCAATGGTTCCCATTGGGGTGGAGCCCACACCAAAAGGTCACAGGATGTATATGAAGGGTCATGAGATGATTAATGGGGCAGAAAAGTTAAAGTAAACCTCTTTAAGCCTCAAATAGTTATTTGAATCAAACCATCCCATAAAGAAAATCACTCTTTGGTGGAAAAAAAACAAAACAAAAAAACTCGGAAACATGACGAGAGGCCTCTTTTCTTGAAAGGAGCTTGAGAGCACCGGTTCTTTAACAATTTCTCATCTTATCCTGTTTTTAATCTAAAAATCTTAATCGGAAAAGCATGTAGTAACTACAGCTGTCAAACAAAGGCAGCTGTGTGAAAATGCGATAGTTACCGTTCCAGTAGAAGTATAAAGTTGTTTCCCACCTCTGTTTGTTTTCAACGTGGCTGTGTCTAATAGGGCCATTTAACTGCTATTCATGCTGCCTTAGTGGCTGTTCTGTTGTTTTAAGCAACACTGGTTATCTGCTGCTTCGCTCTTGCTGGAATTCCGTTTTCTTTGAAGTGACAAGAGCTGAAAACCTGACATCGATTTGTTCTTTCCTTTTCCTGAAAGACCTTCCCCATCGCCTTCATGTGATGAGCGAATTTGTGAAACATCCGCTTGCTTATTAGTGGGCGTTGATCCCCTTGAGGATATCTGATATACATGTCCTAGTTTTTATGAAATAATTTCCGATTGCTAATTAAAAAACTATTGTTCAAACTATCCGCTGGCCTCTCTGCAAACCCAAGCCATAGTGAAGCCTGCAGTGGATGTAAGACTCTGGGTGTTTTAGAAAAGAACCTGCCTCACTGATCCTGCCCTACATTCTGGCTCCTTCGGGGGTTATAGCTGCAAGTTTTGTCAACAATAACAGCCAATCATTTTCCTTACCCTCACAACAGCCTCCAGGTTAGAGTCGCAGCAGACCGAAATAATCAAGATTTTGCCACTGGTATCATCAACTCATTTAAACTAATCAAAGCTTTTTGTTTTCAGCCCAACTCCTTCACCTGCACAACAGTGAGGCAAATAAACAAACGGGGCGCTCGCTGGAGGGGCAATCCGGAGGGAGAATTCAAATGAATGCTGCACAGACGATGCATAAAAAAGGTAAGTGGGGAGCAGAGGAGAGAGGTAAGTTTTAACAATAATTAAACACATTTTTACACTCGCTGACTCCACTTTCACTCGAAATTCATTACACTGCTGGGTGAAGTGTTATTTCTAAGGCCGACCACTACATTTTACACATGGAGATCAGTTTACTGTCGTCAACAGTACTGCTCAGCATGGAAAAACCGAAAGAGAAGCTACATCAAGTCTGAGGAAATAACCCTGATGACATCGTCTTCCGCAAGGAGGCTAAAAAAAAAAGTGTGCGTTACCAATTGGATGAGTGGCGTTTGAAAGATGTGTGCATTTACAAGGCTTATGGTGCTTTTATGTCATATTGGAGCTGTTCGGGGTTGGGGGATTGTTGCATCATTGCCAGTTTCCAACTTGTTAAGAGCGTTCACATTAACATCCATGCCATCTGAAGTCTGAAGGAGCCTGAAAATCAAACAGACATGGATGTCTCATGTCAGCTGATGTCCACTGCACAGCAGACTCATATTACTTAAATTCAATGTGTAAAGACACACAGGGAAGCCTCCCAGGACTACCATAAATCAAAGGTCCAGTTCAGATCCGATCGACCCATAAACCTTCAAGTGCAAGCCATACATAAAGACGGATGATACAGTTCAAATGCAGTGGTGCACTGTATTATGAAAACAGTAAGAAGAAAAATGATTTAAGTATATTGCAGAGGGAATGCATGCAAATCTGCACCTGATGTATCTGATTAATCTTTTACTCATTTGAAAAATACAGACACAATAGAAAGAATTCTGAATTCCTAGAAGATCTCTTTTTGTGGAATAAATTCCTTTCATGCATCCGTGTCTCACATGCTCGTGGCCTCAAAAGCAGCCTAGAGCTTGGCAAAAGGAGGAGGTGGGAGAGTGAGAGAGGCCTTCCTGAGAAGTCAAATGACCTGAAATATGATCACTTTAACAAACACATGAACCTTTGAGGCTTAATCAAGATTAGATGCTGGTATTTTATACAGTGGGAGGAATTTTTTTAATATACTGGAATAACCATGCTATTCTAAATGGCATTAGATGGATCTTCAGTAATGGACAAATGTGAGAGTTTACAAGTGTAATAGTAGATAATGTAAACAAGACCCATACTGTATTTCAGAGTGTGCTTGCAGCACCGAATTGATTATTTTAATTCCACAAAGTTGTACTTTTGTGCCACAGGCTGTATTTATAAACCTCTATGACTTCACAACAAATTAATTTTCATACAGTGTTCATAAACCCGTGCTGAATCGTTACAGTCCACGTACACGCATTAAAGTTTGTGGGTATTGTAGTCATTCATCACAATTTGCGTTTTAATCTGAAAAAATTTTGTCATCAATTAGACTTCCTGACATTTAATATTGGGCTCGTTTAGGCAACTGCAGAAGTCCAGTGAGTCTTTAGAAGAATAATAATGTGCATGACCGGATCACACTACCTTCATTCCCTCCATCCCCAGTAGGAAATATGATGTTATGTGATGGGATCACGCGGGAGTCAGAAATCCGGGTAGTCATGCGCTAATCCGGTATTTAAGGTCGATGGTTCGCTGCTTTTGGGGGAAATACAAGCAGGGGCCTGGGCGCATGGGAGGGGAAGTTTCATACACACTCAGTTGACAGAGAAAGTAATTACTCAAGTGCTGAAAGTGATGCGCGTTCATTTTCGATAAAGTGTTAACTGAAGTGTATATCAGCAGAAAAATATCCAGGTGCTACTACAGACTCTGAATCAGCTGCAGCCGTGCGTAAAATTTGGTAACCGATTTGGATAATGTGGCGGTGCTGCTTTTTGGTGCTTGTGGGCGCGGTGGCCGTGAGCGCTCAGTTCCCCAGAGAGTGTGTGACACCCGAGGTACTCCGGAGTGGACAGTGCTGCCCGTCACCCTCTGGACTCAACAACGACCCGTGTGGATCGAGCACGGGACGCGGACAGTGCGTGTCCATCTCGGTTGACGCGCGGCCGCACGGGCCTCAGTACCCCCACGACGGACGGGATGATCGGGAACGATGGCCCATCCGTTTCTTCAACCGTACTTGTCAGTGTAATGGGAACTTCAGCGGTTACAGCTGCGGCCGCTGCAGACACGGATGGACAGGGCCCAACTGTGACCAGCGAGTTTCTGTTGGTAAGTGATCAATATTAGTATCGATTATTTATTAAATCTCTTCATAGAAATTTATAAAGTCAGCTAGCAGATCCAGGGGGGGTCGCCGCCATTGCTCAGTGCCACTTCAGCACTCCTTAAAGACACCACACTGATTAGCTGGTTTTGGCCCATTTACCAGGATTTCCGTTTCGATCACACGAAGACAGACGATTTTAGAAAGATTCATTCAAATTAGGGCACCATGAAAAAAGTCGAATTACCTCTGAAATAGTTAAACCCCGAAATGTAGAAACGATGATGATGAAATGATCAAAACTGCCTGTTACGCACATTCTTTCCTCGGTCATTAAAAACCGATTTCCAGATGACTGATTTGAGTTGCTCCTATTTTTCTCTTCTATAATCCCACAGTAAGAAGAAACGTGATGCAGCTCAGCGCGGACGAGAAGCGTGCGTTCGTGAACGCGCTGGACCAAGCCAAGCGCACCGTGCACCCGGACCTTGTGATCGCCACTCGGCGCTATACGGAGGTCTTCGGGCCTGACGGCAACACCATGCAGTTTGAGAACATCACCATCTACAATTACTTCGTGTGGTCCCACTACTACTCTGTCGGCAAAACCTTCCTGGGTGCCGGACAGGCCAGTTTCGGGGGAGTGGACTTCTCACATGAGGGGCCCGGGTTCGTCACTTGGCACAGGTTCCACTTGCTGCAGCTGGAGAGAGACATGCAGGTGAGATTTGTATAAAGAGTAATAGCACTATAATTATTTACACAACAGTTCTGTTAAAAAACAGTTGTGATGTTGATTGGGTGTTTGATGATAAAGAAATTATTGTAATTGATTTGTTTGTGGTTGCCTAGGGGTAATCGTCACATGACTAGTTTACTTTTAATTTACCGACTAATGGCCTACTTCAGCACATCTGTTGTTTTTCCCTTCTTGTTTGTTTTGTGTAATGCGTTTCCCCACAACTGTATTGGCGAGGAAATTACAATTGACGGCGCAGTTTCACGCCTTCATACCCGAGCACCGCACAAAATGGGATTTTAAGCGTTTTATGGACACAGATTCGATTTGATCAGCACACCATCGGTTTGGAGAAAACAGCAGTAGGCCTGTTTTTTTTCTGCCCTATTGAATAAGCACACTGACAGGCACAGTTTGAGGGGAGGGAGTGGCTCATTTTCAAGTCAAGATCAAGATGAACTACATCAACTAAAATGAGTCAAAATGCCCCAGCTTCTTGTCCTGTTACAACTAAATCCTGTCTGGTTTTAGTGTCCTGGATTTTTTAATAATGCGGTGGATTATTTTGCTCAGAAACAGGTGATGAAAAATATCTGGCTTCAGTTGAACAGCTCACTCTTTTCATGTGTGTTAATGGCTGGCTTCAAGAGCAGCAGTTAGGATCCATTAGTGCTTTTTGGATCAAAAGTTGTGGGATTTCAGGATGGGATTTGGTCATTTAGTCATGGTTTTTCAAAGGTAGGAACGGTAAGTGATTCACAGGTGTGAAAAGAGTTAGTTTTCCCTTCAGCTTGATGAATAATTTTACTTATAAATTCTGTATTGAGACATGTATAACTTTACCTATATATGTTGTATATATCTCAGTTATACTAACATGTTATATATAGTATATAAGTTTTTGCACTAGGTTATCATTATGTCAATCATGACTTTATACTAATCCGTTTTCTGCCCTGGTGGCACATGCATTTTGTGTTGTTTAAATACTGATATATATGTTGCATATAAAGATTCCTCAATGGCTTATTCGTGCATGGTCAACAGCTATTGTGTGAAACAGCAAATCGCAATGTGTGAATAAGATAACCAGTTTATCTGCTGCCTTATGACACCAGTATTAAATGAGACTTCATGGATACTTGGACCCAAGGGGATTGCAATATACTTTTGGCAGCACAATACAAATAAAGCCCCCAGCAAACTCTGGGAAGCTTATATTCCTGCTTAAAGCCTTGGCGCTCTGGTTCTGGTTCCCTGCCCTGATCTTCACATTCACAAACACTAACCCAGCCATCCTTTCATTTATATGTAACAACTAGGATATGCTGCAAGACCCCTCCTTCGCCCTGCCCTACTGGAACTTTGCCATCGGTGGAAGCACATGTGACATTTGCACAGATGACCTAATGGGAGCCAGGAGCAGTTTTGACATGAATTCCCTGAGCGCTAACTCCATCTTCTCCCAGTGGAGGGTCATCTGTGAGAGCGTAGGAGACTACGACACACTGGGAACCATCTGCAACAGTAAGACTATTGCTCTTTTACCATGTGATGTTACAGTGGTCCTCTTTATTCTCTTGCTATACTCTGTCTCTTATTTATCTCCTTCCAGACACTGAGACATCTCCCATCAGGAGGAACCCAGCAGGAAATGTCAACAGGCCGATGGTCCAGCGTCTCCCAGAGCCCAAGGATGTGGCGGACTGTCTGCAGGTTAACACTTTTGACACACCGCCGTACTACTCCACCTCCTCTGAAAGCTTTAGAAACACAATTGAAGGTGAGTGGCGAACAAGGTATTTCTGCCTCTGCCTGTCTTACATCCAGTGTTCCTCCGTTTTCTTATGCATTTTCATGTTGTTTTGGCAGGCTACAGCGCCCCCCAGGGGAACTATGACCCTGTGGTTAGGAGCCTCCACAACCTGGCCCATCTGTTCCTAAATGGGACAGGAGGTCAGACCCACCTTTCACCCAATGACCCCATCTTTGTCCTGCTGCACACCTACACTGATGCCATCTTTGATGAATGGTTGAGGAGACACAGTCCAGGTGTTTTTATCAACAAAATCTAGTTTAAAAAAAAGACATTTGTTCTTGTTCTTTTCTTCATGCATTTTTAATCTGTTGATAGAAGGATGAGCTTGTGGGCTAACTTGAATTATTTCTTGACAGGTTCGGCAGTGTATCCTGAAGAAAACGCCCCCATTGGTCACAACAGGGCCTACAACATGGTGCCTTTCTGGCCTCCAGTGACCAACGCTGAGATGTTTGTTACTGCGCCTGAAAATCTTGGTTACTCTTATGAAGCTCAATGGCCAGGTATGCATTTTGGATTACCTCTAGTACCATCACATTTTTGTGGGGCTGCTTTCAATCTTGCCGCTGAATGAATGCAGATGACGAGGGTACTAATCATCTACTTCCAACTTTTCTAGGTCAAGCTTTCACTATGACTGAAATCATCACCATGGCAATAGTCGCTGCCCTTGTGGTTGTTGCAGTCATTTTTGCTGCCACCACATGTGCCGTGCGTGCCAAATCTTACAAGATGGAGGGCCACCAGCCTCTGCTCGGGGATCAGTACCAGCGGTACGACGATGAAAAGAGCCAATCTGTCGTCTAAGATCTGTGTTTTGAACAAGAGCCTCACCTTCGTGCCTCTTCTATTTACATTTGCAATGACACAGCTGCGCAGTTTTTTAAAGCCTGAATCTGTTCTCACCAGAAAATATGTAGACTCTTGAAAATCATATTTTTATTGCATTCATGTCCCTATATCAAAAACAGGTATGGTTCATTTTTCTATAAAAATATTGCTGATGTGAACAATTTACTTTTACATTTCCCATATGGACGTAAATTCCTTTTTAACATCAGATTTTATAATGCAAAGGTAAAAATACATGCAGTGGTCTTTAGGGGTAGCCTATGACTTTGCAAAAATAGCAAAGGCTGCTTCTTGGCAATTTTCAGATTTCTGGAAAATTTGAAAATGGAAATTGTGTTCAAATAAGGTGAACATGAGCAAATGAAGTGTTGGTATGAAGCAATGCCACCAGATGGTGCTCAACTCTGATCCTAGTCAGGCTTTTGAAATGTCATGAAAGTATCAGCAGTGGTATTAGTGCATTGTGTAGGTAAGTGCTTGATGTTTCACTTTAAAGGTGATCAGGTGTAAAGAAGATTCTGATAAGTGATCCAGAATGTTCTGTAACTTTTTGGAGACATTTAAAGTAATAGAGAAGGTAATATGAGAGTAATACATGCAAAATAATTAAAACATAGACTAAAGCAACTACAACTTCAACCATGTTTATAGGATAGATCACTTTCTGTTTATCTGACTTCACAGTCACAGTAGTTTAGTTGCATAATGGCAACACAAGTGATTGACAGTAATAATTGAACAATACACTACCCATGTAATAGAGCCACAACACCCACAAGGGGGTGCAATAGTTCAACCTCTCAAACTGCTTGTGCAGCAATTATTAGGAGAGATATGCCTTTTTAATATGATGTATTACATTACATTGATCCACATGACCTGAAAAGTTAGTAGTAATGAATGAAGATATTAAAAGAAAATGACAAAAATCGGGAAGAAATGTAGCAAATTGCAGAGGGTCAACAGGTTGTAATCCTGAGTCCTTACTGAACTGTGTATGCAGCGTTTTTTTTTTTTTTTAAACTGAATTTATTTGAAACGGTCATTAATGCTATTCTGTTTGTTACATTTCTACTTTTGCCAAAATGTTGTTGGATCTGGGTGCATGCCAAATTATTTAAGTGATTAAATTTGACTCCTATACACAGTGGTTTTGTTGGACTTTGCACTGACATTAATATACTTTAATAAATACACTAAAACATACACTAAAAAGGTAATAATATAATAATATATTTATGTACACAACACCTTAATACATACTTTATAGAATCTATTACCATTTACGGAGCAGACGTGTTTCCTGCGCATTTATTTCTTCACCTTGCATCTTGCATTTGTAAATTTCCTTCAGAACAGCCTGCAGTGCTCACCCCAGGATGTGGAGAGTTTTAGCTCTAGCCATTTTGCCTATGACTGGACTCCCAATGCTCCTAATTTGTAACGCCTGAAAAATATATTCCCTTGCCTACCATATTTTTCACCACACCTCACCTGTCTGGTGTCTGGTTTCAGACCAAGCTCCCTTGTGGGAGGGTCTACGGAGAGCACGTTGTCATTAAGCTGCCTCACTACTGGTCAGGCGCCTCAATGGGGTCCGTTTGTGAGGTCTGTTAGTATTACAGCGGTGAAGTGTGTTTGCCTCAGGACTTCACTCTGAGAACTGCGTGGATAAAGTTGTAGGTAGCACGCGCTTGGTGCGACTTCTTGTTACTTTGAATCAGCTCCTCTTTGGCCGTTGCTCGCGTGCGTTCCCCAACTAATCAGTGGGAAGATCTCCGAGGTCGCAGCTCTGTAGTTTTGCTCTTCTGCCGGGTCCAACCCAAACAGTGAAACTGTGTTATCTTTCTGACAGTCCACAATGGACGAGGATAACAGCGTTTTACCTGATTTGAAGGACATAGAGACAAAATTGGGTCGTAAAGTCCCGGATAGTCTCATTCGTTCTCTTGTTGGAGGAAAATATCACGACAAGCACGATAAATCGGCAGCACCGCATTTAGTGAACTGCAAACTTTGCTCTAATTCTGCGGACTTGAAAAGACTGGAGAGCAAAATGCAATTCCTGAAGCAAGAAATGGTAAGTTTCTTTATATGTATCCTATTTAAATGAACGGGTTGTTTTGAAATTTTGGCTTTTACAGTTTTTGAATAGCCATAAATAGAACAAAACATATGGTATATGCGACACAGCAAGTTTCCCGACTTATAATTACAAGCTAGGTCGCAATTCTTTACTCTGCATTTGCCCAAGCTTAGTACTTATCTGCAAACGTTAAAAGAATAGAAAAATATGTTGAACACAACTTAACTATCACCATGGCTATTTAGCATTGTAAATTTGATGTTTGCTTTTTCCACTGTACTGTATTTATCAACAACCCAGTCTGGGTAGGAAAAGCCAATGCAGGATGCACAACAGGTCTATATATCAACATGTGGTTGTAAAATGCAAAATTCCTGATGGCTGTTCTGCCCCAGTTGTATTTAAAAGCACCATGAAACTGGTCAGTAGGTGAGAGCCATTCACACCTGCACACCACAGTCAGTCAGAGCTTTGTTAATGAACCCTCCTCACCTCAGGGAATATTTACACCTCCTTGTGATTCAAACTACTCTGTCAAATCCAGTTGTGCCTGTGTGATTACCAATTCATGATTACATGGTTGTATCTGCTAACACTCACCATTAAATTGTTTTCAAATGCCATGCTTGTTCCATAGTCACAGCACAGCTCCATTTTAAGTAAGGTCACGGAAGGTATTAGGACTCCTGAGCAGATGGCCAAGTTGACCGAGTTCTGCAGACTGTAGTAGGGCTGTATCATGACCAGCAGACTGGCCAATCATCCAGAGACTTTGTGTTGATAGGCTTAGTTTTATGTTGATGTGACAGACCAACTGAGACCTATAACTAGCTCATTTTGTCCTTGCAAATGTAATAACCTGTACCTTGGTTTAATCAACTCATGTTTTCACCTGACTTGTCAAATTTACCATCAGTCATACATTCATTTAATTTTGCTGATATGAAGAAAAACTAATTGACTTTTTAAAATTAACTGAGTGTAATTCCATCAGTGGTTTGTTATTGTTAGATGGCTCATTTCGAATTTGGGCCATCTTGGGCCTTTCTGTTTTTGTGGCTCCCTCACAGCTTAATCACTAATCCAATCAGTTTTGGTGTGCACAAGCCTGGCAGACACACACACACACACACGCACACAAGTTTTTACATTATTTGAGAGACTGCAATAATCTACAGCCAATCAAAGAAGCAAATGAACTCTGAAATGTGCCTTTCCCCAAAAAAAGTTTGGGGCCAGCTCTTATTAGTTTCATATGACAAATTAAACTTGCTGTTACTATCCACTGCAGACAAAATTATGCAGCACTAATTGTATTTCCTAAACTTATTTTGTGATGCCGACCCACTGGTGCCATCTTATTAACATGAGGTAGCTGTTAGGACTAAAATTTCAATACAACTCCATCTGTTCGACTTCCATGTGTGTATAAAGCGGGTCGTAATACTCGCAAAACAAACACACTGGCAGCATTATGAGCTAAATGGAGGCTGGTTGTAAATCCACTCCAAAGAAAGGCTGTTGTATCAAGCCAGCTCTCTGGAACACTGTACCAGCCCTGTCTGCCTTCATCTGCCTCAATGCATTTTCAGTGTGGCAGGATGTTACAGCTGTTCTGACTGGGTGGTGTTTGTCACCCAGTGACACAGGGGAATCCCTTTGAATGACTCTATAGGCTGTCTACTTCCATCCAGAATCAATGGCATGGTTTGTCATGGCAGGGAGTTAATATATGGTCATACTGTGTAAAGTAGGCATGTCATTCATTATCCTGGACGAAAAGTGTTTCCTGGCTGTGCAGTTACATGGGTATTACAAGTCCTTTTTCCGGTAGCACAGTTAAATGTCTTTGTTCATAACAAAGCCTGATAGTCAAAACAAAATAGCACACAGTGTTCTATCCATGAGAGAACATAAGGAAGCTTACAGTTGCAGAGAAAAAAAAAAAACCTCACCACAAGGTCGTAGCTCCTCTGCAGCCATCAGTTATATCACAGGGTTTTCATTAGTTGATGGAGTTTGCTTAGTTGTCGTGGAATTGTATGATTAAATTTCCCCCTTTTTTATCAGGAGCATTTTAACGACTTCCTGTCCATCATGGCTTGAACGCTGATGTTTCTTTTGCTGAAAACAGCTACTAAATAGACCATATAGTGTGAGCAGTCATTTCAGCTGCTGTTTCTAAAATGCACTTTGAACCTCAATGCTGACAATAGTTAACAATGAAAATATATCTTGTTTTGTATTTTGTTCACTTCCATTCTACTTCTGAGGACATGCTTTTTCATGTAGTAGCTGTGTTAAAGGAACAGTTTGACATTTAGGGAAACACTAAGAGTTTGGTGAGAAGATTGATACCATTTTCATTTCTATTTTATATACAATGTTAAAGCTAGCAGAAGGGTATATTAGTGTGCACCATATGAGCATTTGCGAAACCTCAAAGTTCTGTCTTTAAATGTGTTAAATAGTGAGCTTCAGCTGTGCTATTTGGTGCCTTTCCTTACCTTTGGACAGAATGGGGCTTGCTCTTTACTATATTTATGCTAAGATAAGTTAACCAGCTGCCTAGTGTAGCCTTATATTACACATCAGAATGGTATCAATATTCTCATCTAATTCTCGGGAAGACAGTGAATTAGTGCATTTCCAAAAAAAGGTCAAACTACTCCTTTTAACTTTTGATCATCCTCAAGTACCATGACCTAACTGAGATGTTTTTGTTCAACTCACAGGCACATCTGCGAGCCATTGATCTGAAGCTGATGCAGCAGCTTATGTCAATCAACGAGGGCATCGAGTCCATCCGTTGGATGATAGAAGACAAAGGAGGCGCTGCCAGCCAAGATGGCAGCTTGACAGGCAGCTTGTACAGCCTATCAGACAGCCAGGACGGTACCTCACTACGAGGCAGCTTCAGCAGCTTGAATGATGGCAACAGTGACAACCTAGATGGTTTGTCTGTAGGTAGTTACCTGGACACTCTAGCAGAAGACCTCCCAGATGACCCGTCACCTACAGACCTTGATGGTTTTGGGGATAAAACTGTTATTGATGGTGATTCTTTCAGCAAGTCACCACTGAAACTCAGGGTGGAATCAGATGAATACTACTGCTTTGGATAATGATGATAAGCTAGACACGGTGGTTATAGACTACTGAGCTATATTGTGAAGAAAGATTTTTAAAATGTGTTCTTTACTTTGACACATGAATACAACTGTCAGGTTATTTTTCCTTCATGCTTCACATTTTTCTCTTTATAGCTTACCAAATAAGTCATGTTACTTTTTCCATTCAAACCAGGTTCCTTATGTTGTGGAATTACTCACCTCATCAAACCATTGCCACTTAATGTCACTGCAAATGCAAGTGAAAATATTGTAACAAGTCTTTATGTCTTAATTTTTTTATCATGAAGATTAATGCTTTTAAAAAGGTGCTCTATTATACAGAAAGACCAGAAGTTATCCAATACCTCAGCAGTTTATTTTTTTCACAGAGTTCTTCTTAGCCTGAAATAACTGAAGAAAGGGTGAATTAAAGCAGCTACTCCAGCAGTTTCCTTCTTTATCTGTGGAACATTCAACTTGGACTTTGTGTTAGGTCAACCACAATCGGCTGATCTAAGTAGAGGAGTAGATTAGGATTTAGCAGCCATTTGGAAAATTGGACATTTCATGCTGAGTGATTCAAGAGCCTAAACTGCTTAAAGTGGCAAAGTGGTTAGTTACAGCAAGTGCAATTTGCTTCATTGCCAAGTTCCGAGCACCACCTACTGTACATGTTAAGCTTTTCATTATTTTTTACTTTAAATGTTTTGACTGATGCAAGTTCCTAAGCTAAACCCGACTCAGCAACTGTAGAATTTAGAACACAAAGTCTTACACACAAGAGATTAGTTGCACATTGAAAGCACAGATGCTTGACTGAAAAACCAAAGCAATTTGATTGTCTTATAGATAATTTAGGCCTGAGGCAAACCCTGTTAACACCAGATGGGAGATATGTTGATGGTGGACATAAGTGAAACACATGTTTGCTTTGCAGGCACATTTTAATTCTCTGTTGTCAATGAGAGCTTTACATTGCTGTACATAAATGTGTTGTTTTTAGTTTTAAACTCCTTTTGTTGATTTGTTTGACATTTGTATTTTATGCTGCCTGCTTTTGAAAACAGTTTTACTGAATGCTAATTGATTTTGTTGTGGAAATGAAATAATATATTTTAATTTTCTTCTGGCTCACATTGTGTTAAGTTTTAAATGCAAAAAAACACTAACACATGGTCTGGACTGTTGGGTTGGTGTCAATTTTTAGAAACAAAAAAAAGCAGTCCACTGACCTTGTTATGGAATCTTAATGAGATGGAAAGTGAACATTATGGTGCTTTCCCTCTGTGGTAAATTTAAGTCAGGAATAATCTCTGAATAATGAAGTCAGACTTTGTGGTGCCCTGTATAATGTGGCATTGAAAATTGCCCTCGTTAATTAACTTTGTCACTCCATGTCACGTTCCTTTGATAAAACACAAAACCAGGAAGATGGTTCTAAATTTGGCAGATGGCTGCTTAGTATATGTGCCATTTAAAATGACCAAGCTATTAGTAGATGAAGGCCATTTGGGAAAATAGCTAGGATGGCATCGCAACTGTGGAATCATGTGCAATGCTTGAACTGAATCATTTTTAAAATAACACCACTCAAAACTAAGACAGACTTGGAGCTGAAATGCCAGTCATGTAGAATATTTAATGGTCTGTAATGTTATTTTCATTTATATTCATCACCCTAGCTTCTTATCTTTCATGTGATAATTGAAATTCCAGACAGAATAGCGGGAAAGTCGTTCCTGGAAAGATGAGAACCTTGGTCTCTTTGGCTTGCAAATGAATGAGTGGCCATGGTGCACAATACTTCACTGGGTCTCATACTGGGATCTGACATTAGGGTTTGGCTTTGGAAAATGCTGCCTTGTTGGGATTTGTCTTCAGTCATTCACGTCGTCCATCGAGCTGTCTCATGGTTGGTTCTCGTCTTATTTGGAAGTAGCATTTGTGAAATCATGGATGAAGGATTTTGAGGATGTATTCTGAGTGTGTGGCTGTTTTTTTTTTTGTTTTTTTTGCATTGTATGAAATATACCGGGGGAAAAAAACAGATTGGACACAAAGGACACTTTTAGTGTTGCATTAGTCCCATACAGATATAATCGCTTTATCCAGACACATTAAGTGTACTTGTAACTTTGTCTCACTCCAAGTGCAAAGCAGCTTTATTTGGTTTTATGCTGCCTTTCCTTATCTCTAGCTCCCAGAGGCTTTGGCAAGCTTAAGCTCCCTGTCAAGCTGAACCAGGCTAAGGGCACTAAACCAAAGAGCCTCATGAATGGCTCCATGACCTGCTTGTCAGCAATTCAATTAAAACACAAAAAGTTCTCTCAGCTTCTCTAAATTTCATGTCTTAACAAATGTAACCGTGTCTTGACTGACTGATAGCTAATATCCCTTAGGGTAAAATGTTGAGACTAGAGCTAGTGGCCTTGAAATAATTGGACATACAGAACAGGTTCCGCAAGTTTTATGTTGTAATAGGCCTGAGTCAAATTTCCTGAGAGCTACATGGTACACCACACATGAACAGAAGTTGCCTTTTCTTATAAGTGTGCATTTCCTACATGAAAGGGAGAACCAGTTGATACAGCCTTTGTGGTGGAGACAAAGTGCTGTCTTTCACCGAACCATCCAGTCGCATTTGAAAAAAGGAACTTTTTTTTTTTTTCCTTTTGCTCAAGCTACAAGCTTAACTTTGTTGTTCCGTCATTCCAAGCAAATACAAAGTACATTTTACCATATAATTGTTACTTTTGTTATTGCAGAAGTAAAGTTACCCCAAGTTTGTTGAATTCTGCTGTCAGCAATTATAGTCATCCTGTGCTGAGGGTGAATGACATCCAGGCTTTGTGAAAAGCAAACAGAAGAAAAATCAACTGCATTTATCCAGTGTTTGGGAGCAGAGTGCAAAATAATGATTTATTCATTCCCTTTGTTAGTCCCCAATTACATCATTTGAGCACAAATAATTACACTCACGTACAGACGAGACAGCAGCTTCCAGCAGGGATCCATTAGCAAATTAGACACTGGAGTTGGGCCTGTGCCACAAGATGAAGGGAAACCAATACTGTCTGGTATCTGGGAAACTGTCACCATGCTACCAAATGAGGATACAGGATATGGGTTACTGGAGTAGGTTTTAGAGGGGGGATCAAAAGAGCCAAGGCACAGTGGACCCCTCAGACAGGAAGCCACAGATACCAAGTAAATATATTTTACACAACAGTCAAGTAACTTTATTCTGGTTTAATTAGGTTTTTCTTTCCATGGGCCATTGGGTTTTTTCACAGTTCTGTTAGTTTTCCAGGAACTTCAAATAGACTAGAGAACTCTATAAACATTACTGTTAAATGAAAGTGAATGTAAGTCCAGGGCATTACATGATCAACTTAAGTATGAATGTTTGTGATGGCTCTGTATGCTATACATTCATGCTAATACTTGTGATGGATGTAGCACATTAGATCCACTATCTCAGCCTTATTACATTCCCAGACAAGAGGAGCTCCACGTTGGGAGATTTATGAAGCCGTGGAAAACTTAATAAGGCCTGTCCCGTAGCATGAATATCTCGTTTCGTCTAGGAAAAATACTTAATGAATGTCAAGGTTAGCCACAGTCCTAATGTTGTGCTTCACATGAGATTTTCTGCACTGCTGATGCGATGATAGCATTCAACTTAGACCAAGGAAATACTTCATTTTGATCAGATTATTACATAAGTGGAAGTCATATACCCTATGTCTACCATGTATGCCATGGTTTTGGGGAGATAAAGGCTTGAAAGAAGTTGGCCTTCTGCCAGGCTGTGGAACCATGAATCACGTCTAAAGAGCCTCGTGAATACCACTGTATTCACCCACAAGAAAGGAGACTGGACACTATATCCGTCAGTGCAAATATTAGACTTTAACAATGGCTGTCTCTGCTCCCTTAAATTACTCAGCTGAGATTTAGGGAAACACGCTGAGGAAGCTTATGTAAACATTTCACGGAAAACATTTGAGAAACCCAAATACAGACAGCGGACAGCCTGAGAACTTACCCCCCAGGCTGGTCAAGCTGCATTCCATTCATCGTTCACAGGGTTATTTTTAATGAACATGGAACACAGGGAGTGCTTTATTATTTAAGCGATTTTAACTACAAAGACTACAAGTCAGTGCATAAGATCTATCTGGTGTTCTATCTGGTGTTTGAGAATCTAATAATTACATCTGAATCTGAATTTGGGAGACACTAAATTTGGCTACCCACAGTATTTGGGATGATGCTACGTGAACGATCATCCCTTCAAGTTGTAAATGAACATAAACACCAATTACAACAACTTACATAATATAGTGCTCAGAAAATAATCTCCCAGAAAGCTACACTCAATTTCATTATCTGCTTGTCAGTTCCAATTCAGCCAAGTTTGAATGTTGGTGCTTGGAGTTCATGAATCACTAAATTAAAATAGGATGCACCACACATAGCTTAGTTTTAGTTGTCACAAATTATTTACACCCAGTAACTGCCAGCTGTCACTTAGCTAACTGAACTAACAGGCAAAACAAACGTTAGTTTCAGTGAATGAGAGTATACTGAAAACGTATTTCTCCATGTATGCATATAGTAGTAAAACAAAGTCATGTCTATTAAGGATGAAGAATAAAGCTTGATGTAATGGTTGCCCCCTACAACTTACTACACCTTCCTACACCTACTTCTTGACAGTTATGCAACAGCTTGTGCTGGATAATGTGAACTTCCTGTTCACACTATTGATTGCTTGTGCTTTGCTAGTGCAAACAATGTTTCTTCCTTACTAATTTACACATTACTGAAGTCTTAACTAGCTGACATTCCTTATCCTTTAATGGTGCAACTCAATTGTAAATCACTAGTTATAGTTAGTGTTAGATAGGAAGGACTTCACCTAAGCTGATGCTGATATCTATTCAGAAAGCAAGCAGAATGCAATCAATGGCTGGTTGTGAAATAATTTTCTATTGAAGGCACAAACTGGTGGAACCAGTCATACACTGTGACCACCTCCAATGTCAACATATTTTCCAACTATTATGATGTTTTCTCATGAAGTTCCTTTACAACCCATTGTGATAGGAGCTAAGGATTGGCTAGAAAGTCATCATTAGTCACAAGAGTGTAACCTTTACCCTGGAGATCAGTGTGTTTCACCATTGCTCCATTTACTGCCAGCGGGCTCGTCACATTTTGCATACCCTGAACAATGCAGGTAGAGGGCATCATAGTGAATCTGCTGACTGATAATTCAAGAGCAGTTATACAGTAAGTTCAATCATAAAGATAGGTTTAACAGGTTGTTATACATATAAGCCATGCTGATAGACTTTTACAGGTCAAATGTATAGTCTAGAATTCTTTACACACATCACATACTTCCTCATTTAGCTCAGTACCTCCAATATTCTCTCAAACCACCTTCCATTCATTGCCTTTTTTTTTACCTTTGAGTCACCTTCTGACAACCTGGCTGTGTTTGATGACTCTCTGTATTGGGGGTCTTTTCCTGACCACACTTCCGTGGGCCGAGCCGTTGATCCAGCTGAGATTAAACAGCCGGCTACATCAGCCAGGGACCTTCAACAGATAGAGCGGAGAGAACAAAACAAACCTCTATCCCATTTGATCCCCCTCTTTTTACACTCCCTTTTTCTCTCTATATCCAGGCCAGGAAGCCTTTCCATGACTATATTAGAAATCAAAGGGACTTCTACAGAAGGCGCTGACCCTGTCAGAGCTTTTGAACTTTTGCTTTGCTCTTTGACAGCCAAGTTGTGAGTCATGAAAGAGACGAATGTGTTACAGTGGTTGCTTTGAAGTTTACAGGAGTTGTTGCATTACAGTGTGTGTGATTATTTCAGCTGTGTTGCAAATTTGTCTTTGGGGTGGCCATGTACATGCATTTGTTTTGTGATTTGAAACAAGACAGTTATGCTACCAATAACAGACAAGACAAGCCTGTTAAGATATTCTCACACTTGAGAATTTCCTAGCCAGAGTGGATGAGAAACTCTCCCAGCAACAGGCAAGCCAAAACATCAAAAGCCTTTTCAAGTGTTTCCTGGCAACAAGATGACCCTGTGCCATTAAAGGAGCAGAGCTGGGGCAGCAAGTTGGTTGGCAAACATAGTTGACCAAAATGTTTCCCTGTGGATGACTGCTTTGTAATTCCCTGGACACTCATTCAGGTCAAATGAGGGCAGTTTGGGGTCAACAGGAAAGCATTACAACTGATTGACCCAAGGAGGTCAAGAAATGTTGATCTGATGTCTTTGTGGTGAACTAATGTGGAGAGTCTACCATCCCGCTAGATATTAGCTCATGTTTTTGTTTCTCTGCCTGGAGTGCTTCTCCATGGCTGTATTATTTTATTATCTTAACTGGTGCACATTTGCATTTGGCCACATGTGAGCTAGCTTTCTTTCAAGTCAGGACATATTAAATTTCAAGTGGCTGCCAGTAGGAAAAAGAATAGCTTTCCCAGTACATGTTTGTTGTGTTTACTCCTCTTATTTTACTTCCATTTTTTTCAAGGCTCATAAAAAACTCTGCTGAAGAATTTTGTAATTCACTTGTTGTCGCATCAAGCTCCTCAATCTGAACAAGACTGTGTAGTCCTTTCTTGAATCTGTAATTTTCTACCCATATGCATTCTGGACCATTCAAATTTGCTCTTCTATCTTCATTGCTGTACACATATTGTCCAAGAGTCCAGCAGCAGCTTGTTTGTCACTATAGAATCCTGATTTCCCAACCATTCTGTCTGCATTCCCTCATAAACTGTCATCCTTCATGGGAAAGAGATGTGATCCTCTTGGGAAAGAACCAATACTTCACCCTCCTCCCCCATCACTGTCCCGCAAAGGGAGACCTTCTCATGGCATTGTAGTATTCCACTTGTATCAGGCCATTTCCACTCATTCTCAGTCTTCTTCATCTTCTTGATGTTTCTATCTGATCAACACATGTTTCAAGAACCCCTGTTTAACAAATCCAAACAGACAAACAGACAAAGCAGGTCTAGTTCTTCCCTTCAGCCCTGATGCACAAAAGCATGGTACAAATTGGGATTCACCATTCAGGTCTGATCTCAAGCCAAACTTAAAACTTCTTTTCCTGTGTGGTAGCCCTGACTGGTGAAAAAAAAGGTTCCCAGTGTCATCCAAGTTCAAACCTCAAAACTTGCCACCGAAGCCCTCCTCTGCAACTCAAAACAGGTGTAACAGCACCCTGAAGATTTGGCTCAAGTGGTTTGGTTCAAGAGGTAAAGGACCTCTAATATCCGGGGGGGATTAGGATGCAAAACTGGCCAGGTTTTCTTGGCACCCTCTTAAAGCCGCCCTCATTCAAATCCAAAGCTTCAATGAAAACACAAGATCATTTCTACTTGAGCAGGATTTGGATGACCTCCACCATGGCAGTGTAATTTTAGGAGGTTTGAATTACAGTCAGGCCCCATCTACCTGAAAGTCTGCAAGCAAAAGCAAAGTAGATTTAAAGTCAGTGTGTAATTTTGGAGAAATAGTTGGATAGAGTTTCCTCATGTCGGCATATGAATTTGAATTTGATTTCCAGTCTTTTTCATTTGTAAATGTCTAAAAAAATCATATATTCATGCTAGAGAGTGTAAGAAAGTTAGTGAACCATGTGCCTTACTTTTCAAAACAGCTGGACCATCCCCAGAGTTATGATTATTTCCTTTGTGCCTACACCTTGACTTAGGAAAAAACTCCAAGACACCCTTCCCCAACACGTCAAAATAATACAACAGTTTTGAATGAGTTGATCTCAAAACATTAGATATGATAGGACATAGATAAGTCATTTTCAACTTACTGCCAGGTTTACATTATGACCCATTGTGCAAGCTAATGCCTCAATTTATAAATATTTGATCTGTTTTTTTCTCACAAGTAATATTGCAAGGGGAGGCTGAAAATAATATATAAATTACAAAAGAAAATACCACCCCCTCCCCCTTTACTTCAGCAAAACAAAATGAATGAATAAATAAATGAATAAACAACCACATCCCACAAAAAAATTGTGTACAGTCGCTATTCGAAAGGTTTTCAGAAAATTATAATGCTTTGAATATAACTGCATTTTCACATGTCCAGGCTGCAGGTGACGTTCAAGATTTTCAAAAAATCATTTTCTTATTCTTCTTCCTTTGCTGTGGTGTTTCTCTGCACCAAACATTCAACCCAGGCATTCAACAGTTGGAAACCCACACTGCTAAAATAACACCGTGCTTTTGTCTTGACTTGCCTCCGATTGCTCCATTCAGCCTCCCAGCCCCCACATACATACCCTGTGGGGATAGCCACCTGTCTTGGCTGACTCCAGGGATGTCTCCCTGGCCTAACAGACAGCTCTTTGTGCTGGAGGGGGGAGTAAAGCCTCTTAGCAGGCTGTTACTGATAGGACTCAGGAGACTTCTGCTGTCAGGGAGCGGTTACAGCAGTGTATTCCAGTGACGTCGTTCACCTACTGTCTTTCTTCTGTCAATAGTGCAGATATTTTTTTTGAATAATGCAGCCTTGGTGGGTTCTTGTATACATGTGCAGGGGTTAGGGTTAATCCATATGATCAATAGTGGCAGGCCAGCCAAGGTGACATCAGCTTTAAAACACACAGTATGGCAACTGTAGAGACTGATAGCTGACCTAACAGTGTTCAGGCCGCTGGCAGTTTGCGTTAATGATTGCCTCTGTACAGGATCATCGTTTGAATCACTGGTGCACCACTCGCTGACAACCTGTCTGCTTATGTAGATAGATGGCTAGATATTCTGCCCCCACCTTCTCTGAGTGCCGTGGCCACATGGGTGAGGATGTTGTACTTTTGCTTATAGTCTAATGAAGACAAATGATCGTGCACATTGCTGATAGGGTACAAGTGCTGGAAGAGCAAGGTAGATTCCCCTGCCTTAAAAACTATCAGCCCATTGAGCCGTGAATTACTCCACTAATGGCTTTGCAGGAACATTTCCACATCCTTTGATACCTGCATAGAAAGAATCCCCAAACCTTCAACATCATTACAATGTTAGAGATATGTACTGAATATTTACGAATGATTGAGAAACTGGACCACTGACCATTTACAAACAACAACAAATTTTTGTCATAAAATATTCTAAACTCAAGGACCACTTACTAGATTATTTTCTTGAGCTTTCAACCCTGTCTCACTGCCTCCTTTGAGGAATGAAACATGTCAAATGCCCTCACATGATCCAAGTACGTAACTTTGATTACATGATAAAACATGGTCATATATGGGCGGGGGAAGGTAGCCCCAGTCTCAGATATAGGCTACCATGTGTTTGCTTATACAAATACTGCATGTGTTTCCAAGGTCAACATAATCATCATGCTCCACCTCCACCTCCTTGATATTGCTTCATGCTTATAAAAAACTGGCTCAATAGAATAGTAGAAAATTGATAAATCATCAGTGTTTAATGCATTGCAGCAACTAGCTCTTTATTTATTCACGTTAGGAAAAAGAAATTCATGAGGAATCTCTGGATCTTGGCAAGCAATGCGACATAGCAGGGATTCCACTACAGCCCACCTCTGAAAACAATGGGAGGATAGCTGTGTGGCTGCAAGGCTTTGCAAAAGGCTTTTACTTTTGTTGTGGCAGTGTTGACACTCCATCTTCTGATGGACATTTTATAGCACTTAATTTGTCCATAAGGAGTATTTGTACGTAATGTACAGGTTACTGTTGAGAAGCACACATTTTTACACATTTATTTTATGTGCATTTGTTAAATTGATGTTAAGTTTCTACCTCAACATTCAAAGGAGGACTGTGTTCACGCAACACGAAAGACACATATCATTTAAATTGCTCCATCACAAAGTAGTACAGAGAGGAAGAGTCATGTGAAAGTGCTCCCGAATGGTGTCATGTGTTAGCATGGCCCTGCAGCCCTGTCTGTTGGCAGTTCACTCGCTGTCACCAAACAGAAATGTGCTGACTTTATTACTTTCACAACAACAACAACAACACTGACTGGGCCAATGTCTGCATTTGTCCTCAAAGTCATTAAACAAATCTGCCAAGCAAGGTGGTAATTTAGCCAAAATGAATCCCATTTTCTTGTACTAAACGATGATGAATGGTGACACCGCTGTTGCCTTCAGGAAACTAGATCAACATAGCGAACACCTCTGGAGAGCATTAATCTGTTCAAGCACTTCCACACAGCAGGTTCATGCAAGTCTGATGGAAAGTTTTACCTTGAATACCCTACAGCTTCTGTGTCATGCGCATGACACGTTCCTTCTGATACTTTCTCAGGCATAAGCTGAGTGAATGTGCTGCTAACCAAATAACTTAGGAGTGCTTCATAAGTAGCTGAAGGGCGTTCACTGTTGAGGAAAGATTATCAAATGCCCATACGTGTGAGCATTTAAACAAACTGTGTTCACATGCAGTGTTTGCATTAGCATTTAACAGCTTTGCAACATATGAATGGATTCCTTGGAAAATATCAGAGTAGAGAAGAGTCCTTCTGAGAAAAAAGCACGCATACACAAACTATTGTGTTTTCAGTTGCTGTTGGCTTAATGTAGGTGTGACAGGTGTTCAGGTAAAAAATCCACTCATCGATGCTCAATGTTCTTGGAATGCAATTCCTGTTTCATTCACCTTTAACAGCCCTTTAAATTCTTTTCGCCTAGGGTGGATTTACAGTCCAGTTTAAAGCACGTGTTTTTGTCTTTAGAGAACATGCAACGTTGTCACCCAGTTGCATTTCTATCTTTATTTCTAATGTTACCATCAAACAGAGGTATGTCAGATAACCATCAGCGGAATCTAGTCAGAGTGACACCCATGGGTGCTCCATTAGCAGTTGTCTTTTCATTTGCATTGATGGCAGGGCAGATGAAAGCAGGGGAAACATGTTCCTGTTCATTCCTGGCCTGATTTTACAATGACTAGAGGACCTGGTTACACCTGTTTAATGCTCGGAATCCACTCAGGAGGTAAAAAGCCAGTGACCCAGCAGAACTCTCTGGCATCTGTGATCTTCTTCAGAAAAAGGAAGAATGTGCAGTGGCAGCAAATGTTTTAACAGCACAAACCAGACAGGAACCACAGGGGTACGTTCACCTGGCCGGGGACATGTAAACATGTTTTAAAGTGCTGCTGAGGCCTGCGCTCAGCCTCTTGTGGTCTCTGATTTTTTTTTTTGCTTTATGTCCAACTATGTTTTTAAACATGTCATTTTTTAGAATGATACTTGTTATTGGACACTTTATGTGTCACATGTTGTGTCAAACCAACCAACCAAAATAGTTATAGTTTAACGCACATTTACGGCTAGAAAATGGCTGTTCCAGACCAATGGCTGGTCCAGGCTTTTTAATGACTTTTTATGGGTCTGTCTGAGAATGTAGCCTTGCAGTGCCCTCAAAATCCCAACATTAACCTTTCCCTGTATTGTTTGGCATCTTCAAGTTATCACTGGGATGCAACTCAACAGATAATAATAACAGAGTAGCACAAACATACCCTTTAGGCTTTTAAGCGATGAGCTGCTCAGTAACTGCACAGAGGCTGAATTTTATGACTTTATCAAGTCTTTGTTTCACTGTATACTATATATGAACAATTATAGGTTAAGTTAAGATAATGGTTGTGTGATTGGAGTAATGACTTGGTAACATGCATCAAAGGCTGATGAAAGCTCTCTGGGATGACAGGTTTGAATGTGCCAAAACAATTTTCTCATTTTTCGAGAGCTGACAGCTTCAAATGACGTATGTATCACCCCACTTTAAAATTCACAATTGTAACCCAGTCTTAAGGAGGGGTGAAAGCCTGGGTTGTAACTCTGGGAATGATAACAGGGGCTCTAAAAATGTCATCCTCTGAATAATAAAAGGAGCCACGCATTAATCAAAAGTTAGACATTCAAGTCAAAGCCTGAGTAAGTACCACTTTCAGAAAAAGATTATTTACGGTACGTCAATTAATTTGACACTCGTTTCAGTGTAATGGCACAGGCAGGTTTTCTCAACGAAGATGGAAAATGAGTTCAAACAGCAGCGAGCGCCTTAGGCTTCAATGGGTTTTTTTCACTGGTTTATTTTTCCATCCTGCCTTAAAAATCAATAGGATACGTTATTTTTAAACCAGCGGTGCAGAGAAATGGCAGTCAATAATACAGGCAATTAACAAATGTGGAGCAAGCACGCTGCAGTGGTATGATACAGTACTGGCATGGCTCTAGTGTCGGTTGGTCCACCACTTTGGTTCACATTGATATGTTATTAACTACTGGATGAAAAGTTTGTACAGATAGTCATGGACAGCAGAGGAAGAATCCTACTGCCTTTGGTGATCCCCTGACTTGTCATTTGGTGTCACCATAAAATTGACAGTCTTGGTATTTAGTGAAATGTCTTGACAACTATTGGTTTGACTGCTGGGAAATTTGTTGCAGATATTGAAGGAGGATGAATCCTAATGACTTACGTGATCTGCTGACTTTTCGTCTAATGTCACCAACACTTCTCTTCAGTGAAATATAACATATACTAGATGAATTGGCAAAATATTTGTACAGACATTTGTGTTCCACTGAGGATACCACCTGATCTTCAGACTTTTTCCTGTAGCACAAGAATGAGGTTCCAATTTCTGGTTTTGAGTGAAATGTGTCAACAACTGTTGGATGGAATGCCCTAAAATTAACTACAAATGGGAATTATAATAACTTTGGTGATCCTCTGACTCTCTCGATAGAACAACCAGTGGGTTAAAATTTCTTATGACAAAATACTTGGAAAACTAATGTCAGTCTCCACCTCAGCTGAATGCTGAAAGCTTATTTGCAAGTCTTTGCATGCTAAGATGTTAAACTAAGATGGTAAACATGGTAACCTTATACCTGATAAACATTTGCATGCCGGTATTGTCTCTGTGAGGATGTTAGCTGATGTTAGCATTAAGCTCAACGCACCAGGGCGTTCTATATTTGACTTCTTGAAGTCCTATGTCTATATTTTCTCTCCATGAATGCTGGTTCAACAGCCCTGCAGCCACATCCTCTCACGAGGTCAGATATGTGCACCTCTCACAAGCAAACAAAGGTGACTCTTCTATCCTCAGCTCTACAAACATTTCCTAGCAACTGTGTCACCACATTACTTTACACAGAGCTCATAAAGTGATGATTACACTCTCTGCCTTATCAGGCCGCGGCCGTGGTGATGTAATTTGAAGCTGTAACTGAAATGCAAACATTCCAAGAGAAACACACATGGCGTGTTTAAGACAAGAGGTGGCCTTAAAGTGAAATAGCTTCCTGTTATCAGGCGAAGGGTCAGACAGAGATAGACTGTAGTTTAGATGGATGGGTCATTAAAAACTTGTCTTGTCTAGTGTGTCGTTATAGTCTCAGCTGAGTAGACTGTTTGCATTGCTAACATGTAATAACGACAGTTAAGTGTTCAACACTAAACATTTAATGTCAGTGTTTGGTGTTCCCTCATTGAACATGTGCTCTGTTGTCTGTGTAAACACACTCCTCAGCCCTCACACTCCACTTTGTGCAAACACACCAAAGGTGAGGAGGAAATCCAATCCTGCATGATGTCATCGCTGCTTTGGTTAACTCCCAGGTTTATTTTAACAGTCAAGGAACGTGAGATTGTCTGCTGAGCTGTGGCTGAGGAAAAACCTCGCTGTAAATCATGAGAACATCCCGCTTCCTGTCTGCAAAGTATGACTCTGGCATAATTTCAGGTTGTGAAGGACAAGGAAAGTATGTGTTTGTTTGTATCTCAGCTGCGTACTCAGAAAAATATAATAGTTAGCATCTAAATAAAGGAGGATAGTTATATGTCTCTTTGTTTGTTCTGGAAACAAGACGCCAAAGCGAGATATGTAAAACTAGAGTAAACAAATGACACGTCTTATAGGGAAGGCTGGGTAAAATTTATCACACAAATGCGTTTTGTTCATTCTACCAGCAAGTAATTCCCCACTCCCGGTTTGAGTTGTAAGACGTGTTTACCAGTCTGAGGTCATATTCCCCTTAAGGTTTGGACTCATTTCTCATTGTCTGTGGTTATTAATCATCACTTCAATAAATCCTAATCGTACTTGCGTATAAAAACTAGGAACTGGCTTAATGAGTTTCTTCTCACATTCCAATCTTTATTAGTCATTTCATTTGCAAATTAGTTCAAGATAGAAATGTTCATTGAGATAAATGTTCTTGGCTTTTGGCATGTTTGTCTCCAGTGGATGAATTCTGATGTCACCAACAATCACCAGCCAATTTGTCTACAGTTACACCATTGTGTTGAGAGGAAGGACAGTTAAAGAGCAACTAATGTGTGCTGACTCAGACAGTGCAGAGGATTGTGCACGCCTGTGATGTGCTAATCTTTCTGACAGCTAAGTCAAGACTTGAGGCAACAGAGTCACGGTGCAGGAAGGTCAAATGACCTCAAAGCTGGTGAAGGGGAAGTATTGTCTTCTTGTAGAGCAGTGCATTCATCTAGCTGCAATTTTACACCACTGCCGCAGTGGAAATTCAATTATGCTTGCTCGTGTACGTATGCAAGAATGTGTCATTGTGAGGGAAGGCTTGGAAAGATGACCTTTTAAGACCCTCTGTTGTCTAAGACAAAAAGAAACTCACCATGAAAAGGTGATGCCTGATCCATGCAAAAAGATATCAGACTCTGGTGCATGACGTTGGAGAGTCCACAAAGCAGATCAGGTGCTCGGTAGATGAATGATGTAGGCAGTAACTGTGAAGCATATTAAAAATTTCAGACACAAAACAGTAAATACAAGCGCAACTGCTTGTATGCGCTTCATTTGTGTTGGTGTTATTATTTCCACCACTTTGTCCCTATTTGCTCTGTGATATTAAAAAAATAAAAGAGCAAACCCTTGCTAGCCAGTCAAACATGCACAATGGTGTCCCATTAGGCATGAGTCATCATGGCCCCATCATCAACTATGGGTTTCCGTTTGCTTAACCTCTTGATAGCCAGTGTGGAGCTAGCATGAGTCATGATAATACTGGCTCTGAAATGTTTGGACATGCGGCGACAAGCTTATTTCACAGGCTGCATCTAAAGCCGCATTAGTTATGCAGCTGACATTTTGTAATGCAACAGGATGTAAACAGTGCCTTTGTCATAACTCTTGTTTATGAGGTCAACAAAGAAGTCTTGTTCATGGGAAAATCCCATGTAAATGCACATAGGCTAGCTTGGCAGCTTGATAATTCTGTCCTTTTAAGTGATTTAGCTTTGGCACCGTCACAGAAAAGTTACACCATTTGCCCACATTCAAGTGGAGCATGACTGTGCAGTGGCAACATCTGATCTCACATCTAAGGCTTGTTCAGGCAAACATTGTGTAAACCAACCTGCGTCCCCTGATCCTGGAGGGAGGCTGGGTAACCTCTAAACCCACTGGGACCATTAAAACAACAGGTGCTTGGTTGAAGGCTCAGCTGTTGAGTGCAGGCTGCAGCTAGCTTGTTGTTTAGCTAGCAGCAGCTGCAGGTAACAGTGTGGGTCTCGACCTTAGGAGCCCCCCAACACTTGAGCATGTGCATTTCTTCTATGAAGGTACTACATTGTTCATTTCCAACAGCCCACTGACTCTGAACAAAGCCCAGACCTCATTAGACACAGGACTTCAAAGGTCCTGCTTGATTAATTGGTAGCCATCATGTTTGCTGTAAACCGACTTAAGAAATGGACTTCATGCACAGGACTTCGCACTAACCATGTGACAGGCTGTGAAGCAGCTGTGCTTGTCAGACACATGGGATGCCATATTTTATTTGTCTATGTGGGCTTTATTAAGTGACAACAGAGGGTCTATTCAAGCCAAGACCACACGTGATGTTCCACATGGCCTTGTTATAAATCTTTGTTCATGTACATTTCAACTTGCCTTAGCACCTGCATTACATCCATTCCCATTTCATTTAAACATGACCTCTGGCGACAGTACATTTTATCTCCCAGATAAAAAATTATCCATGCGATGTACAGGAAATGTGATGTATACTGTACAATAACCCAAGCATTCAGTATGGATCAGTCAGATTGACTAAGAGCTAGTGCACTTGGAAAGTTGCCCTGTATTTCAAAATGCCCAATGACTGCTATTCATTTAATAACATTATGTGGTCATATTTAAGTTTATTGTTATTTGGCTGAGGGTTTGATGGGCTACTTTTCTTGGTGGACGTAATGATGACATGTGTTTTAGGTCACATTAATTCATTAAGGGGAAGTGAAGTACAAGACAAAGCAGGAGTGGAACACTGATTGAATCCAAAGGTCACTTTTATTTAATTCAGTGTGAATAAATTCAATACTGTCACTTTGACAGTACTAGAGACACATTTAAGGTGATAAGACAGAGAACAGACAACTCTCTCTGACACTAGACCACACAACAAATGCATAAGGACTTCAGAAACTACACACTGGGTGTCTTCATTTTGGGTAAACAATAAGGTCAAAAAGAGTTCAGGTCCATTCTACAATCCATCTGACACGAAGAACCACTCATCCATTCCAACCTAAATAACAGTTTCTTTACTCTCCCGTGCACTTTCATTAAGTGAACATTAATTAATACTTACAAAATCCAAGTACTGTGACATAATACCTCATACATCAGCTTTAGCAGCACTATATTTCAGTGAGTAGGTCACACAAACACACTCACTCATTCACAATTCCTCATGCAGTGTGCACTAAAAACACACTTAAAGGATTTCACATCTTTCCCTTCAGAAATTTGTTGATGCACAGTGTATTTTACAACACCAGACATCTCTTTTTGCTAAAACAACAGTGACTTCATCATGTAACACCAACCGTTACAGCAGCATCAGCATCAGGAAATTCAAAGTATGATGAACTGCCAACAGCAGTGCAACATAAAAGACAAATAATAATGTTATCAGCTAAAATAGTCATTAGGGTATTTTCATGCTGTTTCATGCTCTGATTTTACTCTGACTTTCACCTGTGCAAGACTGTACCTCTGTAGAAACCCTTGGAAAAATAGGCCTCTCCTCTGTCAAAATATTCTGATATTGCTTGAGGGTGTTTTCTGCTACTGAGAATAACAATCTTCCAATCCATGTATCTCAATACAGTAAATGGTAAAATACTAGTCACAGTGTCCAGTGAATATTTCACTCCAGTCATGGAGTGTTTCTAATACTATTCACAACATCTTTGAGATTCATGTAACAACAGATTTAAAACATAATTATATGGTGAACAATTTATGAATTCATACAGTATATTTAATTAACATATTACTTTTAGGATCAATTTGAGCGATTGTTTTAGTGACAAGTTTTTATAATGACATATACTGCATGTAAAGCTACTCGTAGTAGGCTTCAATGGATCACAGTGTTCAAAGCTACAATGAGTAATCAGTGTGTGGCTGTTCATATTTCAGTTTGCATATTTTCACAGCTGAAAATCTGGTGATTGTAACACAATCACCTGGTTGTGAAATATTGCCGGCGTGAGCTCCACTGCGGTGAGACACGACACTACGCCTGCCCTCTGTGTTGCTCCTTTAAAGTTTCAGTCTTTGAAGGTGTAGGTTAAGTTCGGGTGCAAGTAGGAGTGTGGGAAAAGCAGTGAGGAGTGTATGTGTGCGTTTGCGGATGTTTGTGGGTGTTTGCGAAGGTGTGTCTATGATAGCACAGTGAGTGTGACAGTTCCTTTGGTCCTTTTCAGGATCCCGACGGCTTCTTCATGAGTGACGCCCTCCAGAGTTTGCCCGTTAACGGCCATGATCTGGTCTCCCCGTTTCAGACGCCCGTCCTCCGCTGCTGCTCCCTAAATACACACACACACACACACACACACACACACACACACACACACACACACACACACACACACACACACACACACACACACACACACACACACACACACATGGACATAGGATTTTGATTAATAACACACAGTCTGTGAGATCTGCAAAGATAAATTGTTGCGTCATGCTCCACTTACCTTTCCAAAAACTGTTTTAACATAGATAGGCAAGTCTCCATGGGGGCTGCCGTACCCTCCAACTATACTGAAACCTAGTCCGTCTGGTCCTCTCTCAAGAGTGATGGTCTTATACTGCGGTGGGCTGATGGAATCACAGAGACACTCCCTAGCATTATTAAAACCGTCAAAATAGAGAAAAAACCCTGCAACATGCTGTCTCTTAATATCTGAATATTACGGTTTTTATTTGAAAGTTAAGGTGCGTCAAGAATTTAATATGTTGTAACATTTCAAATCTAGCATGTAAGGGATACAGACCAGCATGATAGGGGTGAAACACATCAAAATACTCTGTCTGTGTAATAAACCAGTTCATACCCGAGGTCGTCCTGGAAAATGCAGGTGGGTGTGAGACCCACAGCTGCCGGATCCTGAGAGGGACCCGTCACGGTTGTGTCACCACCTGCTACCACCTGCAGGTGCATGAGCAAACACGCAAACAAGCGAACACAGTTATGGTATGGCCGACTTGATTTACTGACAAGATAACGACTGATAGCACGGTGGTAGTGCTGGATGAGCGAGACAGGTTTTATGGTACTTCAAAGTGTGCCGCTGGTAACCTTCGACTGCTCTTCCCAGATGAAAACTGTGTACGCAGATAAAATATACAGGACAAGTTCAGCTGCAGATTATCTAACTGTGTCTGTGGGTTTTATCTAATAAGAACAGAAAGGGTGAGAGGAAGTGTGTGTGTGTGTGTGTGTGTGTGTGTGTGTATGTGTGTGTGTGTGTGTGTGTGTGCATTCACAGAGACCTGCAGCTGTATTGTGCCTGTGGCATTCTTGAGCAGAGTCACTGCCTGTGCGTGGCTCATGCTTTCAGCAGAGGTTCCACAGATACTGACAATCCGGTCCCCAATCTGGAAAAGTGATAGTTTAGTACAATTTCAAAGGGAACACATGAGGAAAACTGGCCTGGCACATTCGGCAGTGGAGAACTGGTGCTTCTTCTACGGCTTCACTGTTACTTCCAAAACATTTGACGAACTCTGAACGATAATTGGATATGAAATGTTTGCTAACTATTTGAAAATTGAATTCACCGCGCCATACAAATGCAAAACCATGCTTGTTTTCAGATGAGTAATTTCATTATGTAGCGATCTCATCTCTCACTCTGGCTGAAAGGATAGAAGCAGCTTGAATATACTATTCAAGATTCCCCCTATTCATTTCAAAGAGCCCTTCTGTAGGCTTAAGGATCTGAATGCAGGAGTGGGAGATTTATGATCCATCGTAGTGGCTATTGTCCTGCTCCGGTCCTGCGTCACACAGAGCTACAATTGTTAGTTTGTCTGTCATTTAACTGCAAAGTTCACTGCTAAAGGCGGCAGGCTCTTGACCTTTTGGAGGGTCTGAGATTCACCAACTGACTAAAGTGAGTGGGAATGACTTGGCTGTAAGTAATTGACATTCAAATTAAATCCCACACATGAATTACTGGTATGTGAATTTTTCATTTCATTTAGGCTGGAAGCCAAATAAAAAAATTTACTGAGTAGGAGGAATACGTCTAGTACCTTGAGCTTCTGGGTCTGAGCAGCCAGGCCGACAGGGTTCATCATAGCGATGAAGATGGGTATATCCCCCAGCGGGCTGCCCACACCGCCTGCGATACTGATACCCAGAGAATCATTGGGACCTTTAGTGAACTCCACTGTTCTGGTGTCCTGATGCTCCGGAGCTGAGAAAATGTCAAAGTAAAAACAAACACATGGTTCACATTATTGGATTAATGGTTGGATTAATATCCGCGTGTTACTTCATGGTTGCAAACTCAAGATACTTACATTCCTGACTCTGACTTAGTTTGTCAGGGTCAGCAGGAAGGTTTCCAGAGTCTGAACACGACTGAGAGGCCGCCTTAGAACTGCCTGTTTCACTCATCTGAAACAAAAGGCATTCAGAGGTGTTATTCTCTTTTTCTGTTCCGTTCAGGGATTACATAAGAGTGATTTCCATTCTGCCTTAAGCTTATCCTTGATAGATGTTAAATGAGTGATAATTTACCTGACTGCTTTGAGAAAGCCTTCTCTCAGAGTGGAAGGGGCCAGCTTTAAACCTCCCCACTTCCAGTTTTATAGGCCCCACGCAGCACTACAACACAAAATGCCACATTGTTTTCCATTTTGGTTTTCCCAGCGCAGTTTAAAGCAGATGTTTTACTCTCACTGGGGTAGCTGTACCTTGAGCAGTGCAGCCACGGCCTCCTGAGTGGCCGACCTGACGTCCTCACCATTGACTGACAGGATCTGGTCGCCCTGCGTCAGTTGACCATCGGTGTCCACCAAACCTCCTTTCACGATATCAGACACAAACACTCCTGTGTCATTCCTGGAGGGAAAGGTGGAAAGAAAAGGCATGGAAATGAGATAACATTATCTGTTACTGTATTGCACGTCTACGTTGACAACTCTGCTCGTTGACCTTATCCGTGTCATTCCCTAGAGTTCTGATTTTGAATTTGTAATTGATGAAACACTACTGATCCAGCAATTTCAAATTTTTCCAATGGACCTCTGCACAAGTATGGAATACAGCTTTTGGGAAACCACTGACAAACAGCTGGTGAAATGGAATATTTAATACCAAAGAGTGCCCCCCCCACCCACCCAAACTGTGACCTCAATAAATGTGTTTTCCATCTTGGATCCTGTATTTGCTTCATGTGAACAATTTGCAGTCACACACAAGTGAGAAGTTACTGTGTATTATTTAGAAGAAGACATTATTGGCGCTGTAACTAACAGTTATTTTGCGTCCTCTAATAAGTGTGTTGGTGACAATTTTGAGAGTCACTGTTCTATTAAGGATACAGTATACTGAGCCTTTAGGAGACGTATGTTTTGGGGCTTGATTGATGGGTGTCTGCACCTGCCAAACTCAGCTATGATGATTGCCGCTTGCAACCTCAGCACCCTGTATGCTTTAAAGCTTTGACCAAATTTTGGTTTTGAGGCTCTACTATCTGACAAGATGGCAGCTTGTGGTAAACCTGCATCTAAGCTTCATAATGTCCGTCTACAAAGCAGTTTGAGGGGTCATAGAAAATACAGTATGTCCATGTTTGGCTACAGTCAAAGGTCAACACTGTCAAAACCTTTGCTTGCTCTTAACACAGACCTCTGGGACATTAACTTGACTACAGAGAAGATGATGAATCCTTAGCCTACGTCTTTTTCCAAATGCACGTCTCCTGCAGACTTTGCATATCTTAGGTGCCAGTCTCCACGTGGATCGAGACTAACGAAATCAGAAGCTGTGAAGCAAGGCAACTCGATCCCACTCAGTCCACAGTGCCAGAGATACTTGGCTGTCATAGCTCCTCACCACTAACTGCTAGCTTGCGCTTTCCATTTTAGCAGAGGGCTTTAGGTTGTCTGTTATCTTTTCTGTTTTTCCATCCGATTGAGCATTTCATTTGTTTTTTCCACTTGTGTAGCAAAAACGCTGTGACGGAGGCAAACGATTACAACTGCATTAACAGTTGATCTGCCTACTGCTGCCCAAACATTTGGCCCAACTGTGGCCCCAACTTGGGCCTTTTTCCCCTGCATTTTAGTGCAGTTGTCCTACGAGGACCCAAATGTGTTGGTTCCAAGCGTTTACACACTTGAACAAATTCTGCAGAGACTGCAGACAGAAAGGTATAAAAAACACACAAAGATACACATTCATACACATAATCAGTAGTTCATGTGCATGTGTGGCCTGCTTAAACCGTTCCTGAGGCTTATCCTGAGGGTGAGATCAATCATCGCACTGCACACACCGGGCAGCAGCATACTGCCAGCCTGTGGACCAGCAGGCCATTTCCCACATGTGCCTTAACCCATAAATTCTCCACCAGAATAAAAGTGCGAGTTGATTTTATGTTTAAAACAATTTGCCAGCTCACGTCCTGGTAAGACTCGTGTAAATCTTCCTCCACAGCTCTAGTGGAGACATAAGGAGCAACATTCCTATATAAAGTGAACATGTGGTTACAAGCTTGTCTGCGGCGATACGCCGGGGTCCCGATTGCCACTGGTGCCACTGAAAATGAGTGGAACACAAACCAGCTCTGGTGAGGTGCTGACTCACTTTTCATTTCTATGATGTTGAACATGTCAGCAATCCAGCCAGGCAGGTAAATATTCATTCAACCATAAAATAGGATTTAGAAGCCGTTTAAGCGTGATGTGTTCCAGTTAGCTGTGAGGATTCTGAACTTTTTTTTTTTCTTTGCTGTTTTTATTTTCATATCTTTCACAGACATGTCGTGTGGGACAAAAGGAAATTTTATGAATCTATATGTAAACATTTAAAAAAAAAAAAAAAAAATACAATAGCTTTCGCCGGTAACTAAACCCAGTTATGATAAGGATTCCATAAGGGGAAAGGTCTAAAGATGGTAAAAACAAATACATGGTCACACCTCTGACTACATATGATTTTGTACTTATTAAGTCTATTTACTTCTTCTACTCTATATTTAAATGTAAGGGTTTTTAATAATAGGTTACCTCTGGTCCCGTGATCTGCATTAAGGAAGAAAAACAGTGCAATTACTATGTTGACACTTACACTACTAGGTAGTTATGTTCGCCTGATTACCTTTATCATTCTATACCTCCCTATTATTTATAGTTGTAGCCTGGCGGTTCTTTAAACATGTTTTTTTTTAACACAATAGTTACCAGAGTACCAACAATTTTTAAAAAAATGTATATCTGGTAGAACTGGATAACTAAAAGCATTTTAAAGGGTTAGCAAAATTCCTAATATGACAAAAAAAAACCAAGCTCTTGAAAAACAAATACCTTTTCCACTATTTTCATATCTAAAGCTTATTCAGTATTATAATAAATCTTCTGTTGTACATTGATAAGTGCATACTACACATTAAGCAGTAATGCTAATAATAAATCTCTCTCACCTCCTCCCTACAATGCTGAGGCCCAGGCCATGACCAGGCTTCTTATGCAGCTCAACAGTGAATGAGTCCCACAGGTCTTCCTCCTTGTACTGGGCCTCATCCCTGTAGACAGACAGCCGGACCCTCTGCGGCGTCTGCCGCAGCACATTGATGGCTTCATCATGACTGGCTGCACGCAGGTCGATGCCATTCACCTGTGACGAGAAAAACGTACACATTTGTGTGCTCCAGCAATATGAGGTTGTTCCAACTAAAAACTACTTAAGGTTGATTTTGAATTCATAAATACAAAATTGCTTGAGCACATTTCCATTTTTGCCCATTCAGCAAAGCAGCGAATGCTTATTCTTCTGTTCCTGATATAAAGTGGAAGAAGCAGAGGACTATGAAATGTGCTAACAGCCTAATTTAATGCTAAATCTGAATTTTCCTATCACCACTGAGGTTACATTTCTTCTGTAGAAACCCAAACTGCTGACAAATCTGGACACTGGTTCATAATATTTAAACCACAGGGTGATGTTAGAGCACTTGAGTTTAACTAAAGGGAAGCAGCCTTCCCACAAAACTGTGAGAAGCTCAACCCGTCAGTTCAAGGACCCATGTCCAGCGTTTTTTTTTTTTTTTTTTTTACCACATTAAACGGGGGAAATACCTCATTAGCTTTCGCCATGGACATACAAAGGATTTTTCCCATAGTAACTAATAGCGTCGCTGTGGACCAGGAAACCGCTCTTTTCACTTTTTCTCTCTGACCGTATTTTCTAAACACAACAGCTTGGCTCTGGGACAGAAATGAATAGTAGAGGGCAATTAAGTCATAAGAGTGTGTGTGTGTGTGTGTGTGTGCGCGTGTGTGTGCGTGTGTGTGTGTGCGTGCGTGCGTGCGTGCATGCATGCATGTGCACTTTTCAGTTCAAGTCTGATTGAGCTACCATAATGAAACTCCTGAGCTCCACCCCTGCCCTCCCTCTGTGACAAAGCATGAGGTCAAATAGAGGGCAAATCCAAGTTGAGCCGAGATACTTAACTTGTCAATCCTCATAATACATACAGGCTTCATACGAGAGGTTACTTCCTGACTTTCGACTTATAATCACTTCATCCTTCAGTATATTGACTCACTAACAGCCAACAGCCAGTAGATTTTTTTTTGTTGCCAAATAATGATATCACTTACACTTGAGATATATATCAGCTCATTTATCACACATTTTTGCAGAATCAAACTACATGATCCTTGATTGAACTTTGAAACCCAAGCTTTCATGTTGAAACTCCTCAGGCCGCAACATCTTATTGAAGCGTGTAATGCCTCTTTTTTTTTTTTTTTTTAATCTAGGTCATATGTGATGCTTATTATACTGCACCTCTAGGATTTGGTCTCCTGCCCAAAGCCTGCCATCTTTGGAGGCTGCCCCTTCTTCATAAACTTCATGGATAATGATGGCCCCCTGGAGAGAAAGAGATAGAAGAGCAAATAAATATGAAAAAGAGGAGACAAAGGTGAGGAGTAACGGTTTGCTTAGAGGAAATTAGAGATTGTACAAGTGCCACGCTGGAGACAGAGAATGACTTTAAAAACCACGAGTACTCGTGAATTTCTTTTGCATTTGACAGCAGACAGACATTATTTTGTATTCTCAGTGTGCATGGTGCTGACATCCAGGGTGTTTTTCTCTGCGTTCCAGTGCGAGTGTCATTTGGGGTTCAGAGGTTACATTCCAGGGCTGGATATTGTCTGCTGCGGCCGAGGCCAGACAAAGAGCTGCTCCCCCAAGCCTGACTGAGCAGACAGAATAGATGGGCTGAGGAAAGGATGGCAGGAGCGGGGGGGTGGGGGGTGGGGTGGAGGAGGAGGAGGACGGCTGTGACAACATCATTTCCTACATTCCTGAGCCACCACGGCTATTTCAAACCTAAGTTATACCAAAGTGGGTGGCATCGTGGGAACTGACAAAGTACAGTCATGTAACTTCTAAATACTGAGAATACCGGATTTATTAACAATATTTGTGTTGCCATGGTTGTACTTGACTCCACGGATGCTTCTGGTGACAATCAACTAGTAACAGTGTTCCCCCCAGATCATAGTAGCCCATTAGGAAAGTGACACAGCCACATCAGCAGATTTGTTTTCATATTGTTCTGTCTCCTACCAGCAGGGTGTCGCAGCCTCCCACGATGCTGAGGCCCAGGCCTGTGCGGCCCTTGGAGATGTCGATGGTGGTCTCACAGCCGGGGATGATGGGACAGGTCGCTGGGTCACAGGCCAGAGTGGAAGGGGTGGAGGAGCGACTCAGGCCTAAAATAGAGGAAGCAAAAGTATAGAGATATAATGACAAAAAAAAATGTGCCATCTATTCAGTTTAAAAGCAGGGAATTGGGTTAGTTATCTGCCTATAGAATGACTAGTGATACATTATTTATCTTCCTGGATAAGAAACCAAACTCAGTCTTTAAATCATTAAAAGCAAGTCAAGCAAATCTTGGAAGTGTAAGGAGACTCACTAGTGACTGCTTCTGCTTCTGCTGGGCTCAGCATAGCTGTGGCGGCGCTAGGCATGCTGGGCAGGCTGGCGAGGACACCATCTGAGTAACCCCCGTCCAGGCAGGTTGACTGGGGAGAGGAGAAGGAGGAGGAGGTCTCATTTGTAGAGAAGGTTAGCTTCACTGGACCTTTGGCTTTTCTCAGTAGAGAACTGACCTAAAACACAGCACAGTTACTAATCAGACCCTGTCTTTATACTGCGGCAGCTGTTGTTTTTTAAATTATTATACCACCGAGAATAAGGATCGTATTTGATCTGTATTACGTTAAGAAACACAGTGTAAACAAATCCAAATTTCTGAAGATAGTAAGAGATAATGACACCTTTTCCACACTGTACCCCAGCACTGATTCACCATTCACAGTTAAGAGCTTGTCCCCCGGTCTCATGCAGCCCTCCTACATGGAACAGATCACATCTTTGATTAGCAAACCAAAATTAACTGTATTATGAATAGGAACCTTTCTTTTTCTTTCTTTTTCTTTTAATGCATACTTTGCCTGTGTGTCCTTTCACCTCAGATATAGTCTGAATTTCAACTCCGCTCTCAGTGTCTCCCTCGACAAAGGTGATGCCAAGTCCTCCGTCCTCCTATTGGAGAAAAACAGCGTTAGTGCGAAACAGGTGCTAAATAACAAGAGCTGCACCAGCTACTGAAAACAAGCATTACTCATCACTATTATCTCCAGAAAAGATAATTAGCCTGATCTTTTGTTCCTATAGAGGATTTTGTGGGATTGTGTACGTCATGTCAATGAGCTGCCCAGATGCTGCTGCGTCTACACTGTCATCCCCTGTCGCTTAATACGCCATATGGATGGTCCCAGACAAGGGGGAGGGGGGGGTCCCATCCAGATGCTAAAGCTCTTCCAGCAAAGTTCCCCCTTTTTCTCCTTCTCTCTCGCTCTTGTTTCGTGTCACACTCTATTTCTCTAGATTTAGTCCGTTCACCTGAATCACAAATGGCATGTTTTTCCAATTACCTCTTGTGGTGTCTAGCCATGCAGATATTGTCAGTTTCATTTGGTAAGATTTTGAGATATCCCCTGGTGAGATGTCTCCTGCCACCCAAATGTGATGGAGCTGAGTGGAGTTTTACTGGTGGTGCTCGAAGAATGAAATTTGAAAAGGAAAAAAAAAAAAACTTCAAATAATAATAACCACATGAAGTAAAAATCTGTTCCTTTGCTTTTATTTCTCCCATACACTGATTGTTTTATTTATGCACTCTTTTATTTGACAATGTTCTGACTCCTTTCTCTTGTCTTGGCAGCTTGTCAGACTCGACTGCTCCTGTGTGCTCCCTCTCTGTCTTTCTGCCATACCCCACTGACTTTTTTTTGTGTGAACATCTCTCTCATTATTGCATTGCTTCCAAGAGTTTGACTCTATTATTGTCCTTAGTTTGGCATTTTCAAAGGGACAGGGTTTGTCTTGTGTGGGGTCCGGTGTATCTCACCTTCAGCTTTATGATGTGATGGACATATTTTGAAGCGTCGGCATCACCATTAGCCGCAGCTGTTTCTAGCTGTAAGGAAACAGAAGGTAGTCGGTACAGTATGGAGTAAATAACTGGCGCTGGTGTGCGTGTCTGTTGGCTGGTGGGAGTGGAGCACTGTGAGTGTCTACACCACTGTTTGTGGTTTTTGGGTTTTCTTGGGAGTTGCACACAGGGACGGGAAGTTTAGACCACACAAAGTGACTTTTGGGAGCAAACATACATGAAAACAATTCAGGAGCTTGGCACAGGCAACACGCTGAATTTCCTAAGGGTAGAGTTTAAACGGCAATAAAGGTTATTGTGTGAATTTCGCAGTTTGTATGCAGCTGGAACTTTTGTCTATGACATTCCCATGAGGCCTTCTGTTTGAGCACTTGTGCGTCACGTGTGTAATTTGTGTGTTAACGTGTGTGGCCATAGGCAGAGTCGTACCTCAGCGTGGGGCTCCGCTGTGTCTCCCTCGTGTTCTCTCACAGGTCCCACAGCCATCTGGTTCAGCGCCTCAGTGTTCCTGTTTCAAAGAGTCATAATTCACGTAAATCGTCGCTCCTCTGCTTCGTGACAGCGGAGCCGTGATTTACGCGCGCTGATCACAGTGTGTCTTTCAGGGGGTCAGGAAAGGGATGCGAGTTAAGTAGGAGGTTAAGTAGCGTGATCTGGTAAGGACTTTGTGGAAGAGGGTCATGATATGTCTGTGGTAATGTTACATATTAACTGTAGACAGTATGAACTATATGCTATTCTTTACAGTATAGTGTTTCTGCAGTTAGTGTTAAAGAAATCATACTGGACTCTTTTATACCTTCACAAAATGATGTAATAATCCAAACTGCCCCTACAAAGGTATTGTTTCCGGAAGGTGTTCACCATTCAAAATCCTCTAAAAGCTCCTGCAGTTTCTATGTGCATTGCATTGTGGGAGTATAGCTGTCCATAAACAAGGCACTAAAAAATCCAGGGTTGTTTAGTATGCAGATTGACTTTATTTTGTCACTTTTCTGGTTGTCACACTACAAATTGGGTGAATCACTGTAACAAAGTCAAGTGTCACCTTGACTGATCTATGTGATATTTAAAAAAGAAAAAGACTAAATTACTGGAGAAGCTTTGGTGGATTAATGATTTCAAGTGAATAAATCCGTTCCTTTTTTCACAGAGACATGTGGCAGAAGCTGCTCGTCACTACTGAATATTTATTGCATTACTTCACCTTCAAGTACATCCTTCTGTTGAATTACAATAGCTCCCTCTATTGGATTTTAAATAGCATTACAATAGACCTAGAATAAACTTACTCATGTTATTATTATAAGCAATAGTAAAATTTAGTAGCTGTTGCCATGGAAATGTGATCATAGATGCTTTAATAAGAAGCGCTAAGAAGTGTTTTTATACCTCACAAAGATGATCTTGACTTTGGATGGAGAGCTCTTGATTATGGAGGATGCATTCTGGTGACTGTGGCCATAAAGGACTTGCCCGTTGATCTAACAGAATAAAAACAAAATTGCTCAGTAACACACACTTTATCACCAAGAGTGAACATGCAATGCAAAAATGGTGATAAAAAAAGGAAAACATCAGAAAAAAAGCTTTGACAAAATGACCAATCACTTCAGAAATACAATCAATACACAGCTCACCTCCAGCAGCTCATCCCCCACCACCATGCGTCCGTCCCTCCCGGCCGCCCCGTTGGGGTCTATTCCCACCACGAACACACTCATGCGAGAGCGGTCCCTGTTCCCTGCCAGGCTGAGGCCCAGGCCTGTCTTGCCTTTCTCCAGCTCAATCATGTGTAGGACACCTGGGAGGCTGCCATAGCGCCGGATTATGTTCTCTGAAAGAGGCAGATGAAGTCGTGGCAGACGGATGCAAGATGACAATGCTGCTGGATAGTGCCAGGTTTATCTTGATCCTGGTGTCCCATATCAATTCATGTCATGTTGCTTAGAAAAGGGGGCAGGTGTAAGATGCATGGTCACAAAAAGTAAATTGTAAAAAGTTTTAAATGTCAGACTGCAGATTTTATTTTGGTCTCGGTCTCACCTTCTATTTTTTTTTTTTTTTGTCTCAGTCTTGTCTCTATTGTTCTCACTCACGTCCCTTCTCTTTCTCTCTCCACCTCTCCTGTCTCTGGTGTGTTAGATAGCTGTTCAGACCAATGGGCTCCTGTTGTTCTGGGCTCCCTGCCACTGTTGAACCATCAGTCCTGTACTAATCTCCACAACTCACCTCCCTGGGCCCAACCTCATCAATCTTATCCCCGCAGGATGGGCTCTGTCTCTCCCTAACACACACACACACACACACACACACACACACACATGCGCACACAGGCACACACACACACATACAGACAGATATAGTCCCAGGTGTTTGAAGGCTGGAAGTCTGTCCTTTCTGCTGGTTGCCTGAGTTGAATATGACCGGTTCTCCTTGAATCAAAGAGCTCATCCTACAGCTGACATTACAGCGTCTGCAGGATGCTAATAGCTTAATTGGGGCATTGAGTCCTTCAGGTTTTGCTGAGATACAACCACCACAAGCATGTGAATCCGTGTAGTTTTATTGCAGACTGGCTGGATTTTATGAGCAGGCAATACTAACATGGAAGTTGGGGGACCTCTAGTGGCAGTTATGTGACAATGCATGTGACCGCAAGCATATAAATATCCTGTCTGTCTCAATTAATTGACTCTATTTATGTGAAATGTCCATGTATTAAGTCAAAAACTGGTCACTGGTCACATTCACATGTTTACAGTTCACATGTGTCATATTTGAAATAATATCTGCTTAATTTACAATTACCCAGTATTAAATAAATTAAAACTAAAGACAAAAATATAACTAAATGCACATTTTTACTGTCATCCCTAAGTGAATATATAACCGCACCATTAGAAATAGACAAAGTGAACTCACTCCAGTTGTATCCAAACTCGTCCTCCACCTCCTCCTCCTCTTCGTTTTCCTCCTCTGCCTCGGCAGGTCTGCCAGGAATCTCTGTCAGCGTGTCTGTATCAGTCTCTCCCACATGAGGCACCACTGGCAGGGGGAGGACAGTGCTGGTGGGAGATGCCTTCGCCACTTCACGCTTCGCCGGCTGTCACGCCGCAGATGGAGTTGGAAAATAGTTTATTAGTGCAAAGCACAGAGAAAGAGAGGATTTCACTCTGCAATTAAGTTTGAATCAAATTGATGTGAGGTTTAAAGGGATAGGAAGGCACATGAGAGTTGTTGATGTAATCAACAGAGGCCATATGCTTGGTTTACATTAACAGCTTCATCACTTTGAGCAGAGTATGTTAGTTTCGGGTTGGAACATAATTTAAAGTTATGTAATATGGTTCCAGAGGCTAAAATCAGAAGTAGGCTAATCAGCCTGTTTCAGCTGAAGCCTTAAATTATGATAAAATTAAACTATGTCAAAAATAGTCATTTGAATTACTTCATTATAAGTGCTGTAATCATTTATAATCAAAATATTCACACATCAGACTTTCATAATAGACTTACCTGAAAAACAAGAGCAACATAATCAAACTTTTGATTACTATCACGTTGCGTAGAAATACAAAGCATGTTTAGATAATTGAATTGTGATACTAAGCCAAAAATCTACAATTTGCTTAAGTCCACCAATCAACTGAGATCTGAGTGTTGATTCAGCTATTCTTTGAAAGAAAGTGGAAAAAAAACAAAAGACAAAAGATTTTCTGATGTTCTCACAAAAATGCACAAAGGAAATCAGACAGACAGAGGAGATGTTAGGACACATACAAGTGGATGCATGTACAGCATGTTAAGATTATCCAATACCATGACCTGTGTCACAGTAAATCAACACATCTGTACAAGCATGCACGGAAAGGAAAAGCGGGAAGAACAACACAGAGACCCACAAACCTTAAACGGGGTAGGAGTGAAAGGGTTAGTTGGGGAGAGGCGGAGGAAAAGTCTACTGTGACTGTCACCCTCCTACAGAGAAGAGACAAAGGGCAACAACTTTAGAAGACAACACATACACAGATATGACAGACATATGCCGCTGTTAACTTTCACAGCGCATCCCGAGTTCGTGTTGAAAAGTTGAGCTCACCGACTCTTGATCTGAAACACTGTCATATTTCAAACCTGGATCTTATTGCAGCGAGCAACACTTTCCGATAGCTGACTGTGAGACAACAACAAATACAGAACACTGATACAAGCTGTCAGTGCAGGGTCACTGGAAATACCAACCTTGTCCTTGTTGTCCCTTTTCACAGCTGCTGCTGCTCTCTCCTCGCTGGAGTCCGTTATCGATGACTGTTGTGTACAAGACGACACAAAGGTAAATCACCGCACTCTCGATCAGATTGTCACAATAAGAAACTTCTCATTAATTTGTGTCACGTACGTAGGGAGAGCAAATTCATAATATTCACTTCAATGTCACCACATAGTGAAAGATGCTGTATCATTCTGCTGCATACCGCAAAACAGTAATCCCATAAATATTAATAAGTTCATACAAAGTCGTAACTCTTCTGAGTGACTAAAACCAGTCTCATGCAACATATGCTCTGTGATGAAAACCCATCTGTTTATAAATGTTACTACTGAAGAAAAACTCCACATTTCTTAAACACAGAAAAAAAAAAATAAATAAATAAAACCTTCGCTTGTTTCCTCTAGCTAGCTAGGAGTCTGGCAACACCAGACTAAGAACTGAAGCACACACACACACACACACACACACACACACACACACACACACACACACACACACACACACACACACACACACACACACACACACACACACACACACACACACACACACACACACACACACTGGGCCATGCCAGAACATTGATGTGTTGAGTGAAAAAGCTTGCCCAGCACCGCATGTCTATCCAAGCTTGACCATTACTCCCCATTGATCGAGCTTAAAAGGTTTTGCCAGAAATTCTGGCTTTCTGAAAAAAAAGATACTGCAGTTTACACTTCTTCACATAATAGCAGCGTTTGTGTTGACTGCCTACTGTCTCATCAAGTTGTCGTCTTTACATTAGCAGTGAGACACTTAGGGTGATGTTTCAGGGGTAGTTAGGAAAAAAATGTGCCTTCACAGCTGGGGGACAGAAGGAAAATAAAATGCACTTACAGTAAAAGCCCCAACTATGATTTTACTTTTTTTGTTTGGTGCAACATAGCGACGCGGGAAAGCGCAGCTGAAGAAAAAGCGCCGGTTCAGAAACACATATAAATGCAAGCACACACACACAAACAGATGCAGAAAGTTTATGGTAATCATTTTCCTGTCAGAAAGCAGAGGCGAAAAAGGGTTTGTATTTTGAAACAATTTAGACCCATTTTAATGGGACTGATGGGCATTTTGATATTGAATATGTTCTGATGTGGTAAAGCGACATGCAGACTGAAACCAAATTATTTGTAATATTGTTGTAACACACACACACAAGTCAAAGCAGTGCAGGTCAAGCAAAAGACACACCCATACACAAGCAGGCAGACACAGACATGGGGTAGCTTTCTAACCTGAGGGAGGGCAGGTGCTAAGTAGGTTTGATTAGTGCAGCAAAGGCTCGACCCGCGGTGGCTACTTAGCTGCGGAAAGGGCAGGGGTGGCTTCGAAAAGCAACACACAGGATCAACAAGCTGACAACATGAGGAATATTTAATGTGATGGCTGAGTCTTTATGTCAAAATTGAATCGGAGGCCGTCCAGGAGAAAAAAAAAAGCGAGGGGTGTACGAAGGACAAAAGCACCTCAGGTTTTATTTAAATGAGGAACCATTAAAGCAAGCGGTTTCCTTCAGGACAGCAGTTTCCTCTACATCAAAAAAAAAAAAAAAAAAATCAGAGTAAAGCCTCTTTCTCTGAAATAGTTTAACAAAATGTTTCAAAGATTCCTCCAGGCTACCTAGAGATTATTCACTGCTTACAAAAGAAGGATTTAAAACTTAAAGGGAAATAGCAAGGATATGCTATTATGCTCTCTAGGTGGCCCACAGTGGCTGCATTTAAAAATGGCATTACTGACCCACCTAAAGCACTTAGAGATATCGTCCAATCAGAACGATATTTTCCAGACTATTCAGTCTATTTCAGAGGATGATGACTGATGAATTTCAGAGGAGCTGCAACTCAATATCAGTGACTTTTTAGTTAATGGGAAAGATGTCGTCGTCGGTAGCAATACAATTTCAATAACCCCTGTGGTTAAATTGCTTTAGGAATCTAGTCTGGATATGTATTGAATGTCAGCATTACACACCTTTGGCATAGATTTTTTTTTAAAACACAACTGCCGGTGACAAAATTGATTTTACCGCTTGCCGACCTTTTTGATTAAAAAATAAATCATTGTGGGTCAGGTCATTCTTACGATTAAGATTATTTCTGTGATAGAAAATAGAAAGGATCTCTGGATGTCAAAATTTGCCTGCAGTTCTTTTTCTCCCACACGGAATCTCCAATTCTATTTTGTCAGTATTATGTGTATATCTAAGATGCAGTTAAAAAAAGAAAGACTCGGCTGTGCGACTGTGTGAGAAAGGGAAAGAAAGAGGAGGCAGGAGACCTAATGCAACAAAGATTAAGTGTAATGGATGGCTGATGCAACAGAAAGAAGAGAGACAAAAAAGAGAAGAGACAGATTACCTGACATGTGCGATGTGGCATGCATGTGAAAGCAGTGGTGTTTTTCTCTACAGCAGGCGATGGAGCTGGGCTATATATTGACTCGGGCTGAGGAAGCAGTGTGGAGGAACAAAGATGGAGGGTTGAAGCAACTCATAATGTAACCGTAGTTACAAAAATCAAATATTAACACATGAAGTAACAGACATTTTAGAGTTAGCTCTAAAGCTAGTTTCCAGTTTTGTGCTACGTTAAGCTAACTGCCTGCTAGCAACCGATTTAGTGGACAGACACGAAAGTGATATCAATATCTCTCACCGAACTGGCAAATACATACATAATCATATTATCTTTCCACGTGATTAATGTATGTCCAATATTCACTCTCCTTTTAGCTCTGTTTTTGGAAACATCAGGCTGTTGAGGTAAACGGCTAACTACTCCACTGCTAACTTTGTCTGCAGTTTGGAAATGGTGTGCTGTATGTTGTGGGGGTTGAGGGCCTCTCTGTTCAGAACGGCTTCCTGTTAAAATGAGCTACTTTAAAATACTTTTTTTTTTTTAATTCTCCACAGTTTAATATGTGATTCTGTATTAACCCCCCTCTTTGTGTCCTTCTGAATGTGCTACATTACATTATGAGTTGCTGCAAGGCTTAATGAGTAACCAGAATGTTAAGGAAAGCATGTGGGAATATCTCACAGATAACAATGCATGAAAAGTGATTGACTATGAAGAGATCTAACACTGGAGCCAAGCCAGTAGAAGCCCCAGCAGGAAACTACTTAGTCATGCTTTAAAAGCCTGAGGGCACTTTCAAACAACAAACGATGTTGTTGATACGGTGATTTTCAAGTGAGTGTTGTACTTAGGTTAAAACTCACTAATATATTTAAAATGCCAAGCAGGGCTTGTTGTTGCTGTTATAAAAGAAGACTCTCTTTCAACATTCAAAAGCAAACCAGATACTACAAGGGTTGTAGGCTACATTTGAGTTTTTGAAAGTGCCCTGAATGGCCTGTGCAGATAGATACACTTAACTTTTACTGGAGGTGGAAAAAAGGTATAGGATGAAGAAATTGTGACCTTTAGATTTTGAGTGGGTTAGTAATTGGTTTGAGAAGTATTACACAGACTTACCCTAGGCCTGTGAATAATACTCTGGACCAAGAAGGAGACAGGGTTGCCTGCCCTGCGTATGGCCTCCACTGCCTCCTCATGACTAGCATCTCTTAAATCTACACCATCCACCTGACAAAGAGATATCAGAGAAAAAGAGTTGGGCACGCACTTGGATTTCTTTTTTTTTTCATGGATTTTTCTTCATTTCTCTCAAAAACAACCTCAGGTTTATTAGTCATGTATCCATGGTCTGTGACTTGAATTCCTTTACCTCTACAATCCTGTCTCCAGTCTTCAGGGTCCCATTCTGTCCAGCAGGACTGTCCGCAAGAATGTGTTTGATAAAAATCCCCCTCATCACTTCTCCATTATTCAGGCGGCTGCCCATCCCTCGGCCTCCGACGATGCTGATGCCCAGGGACTTGCCTGGCTCTCTGAACAACTCCACTCTGAGGAAGGTATCAGTATCAACATGCTAGATTTTTACTCTCCGTGCTCTGACTCTTAATGATTTGATTCTGCAAACTGTGTCATGGACGTGTTCACAAAAGCACAGAAGGTTAGATACAATGCGTAAGTACTCACAGCCTAGGTTGGTTCCAGTTGCTGTAAGAGGCACTTTCCTCTCCCTCCCCATCTTCACGCTCAGGGAGGTTAGGAATATTTCTAAATAGATTATAATGAGGAAAGAAAAGTTTGATGAATTTTAATTAAAAAAATGTATTAATGCGATTGTCAGGGGTTCATTAAAGCTCTAGGGCTTAAAGGAAGCTTGTGGAGATTTGATCACTAGAGTCCCATTTTTGTTTATTTCCCATCTTTCTACTGATTGATAGGGAGTGGTGGTAACACACAAAGAGGCACTGCAATGCCCCAACAAAAACAAGAAAGAAGAAAACTGCTAGCTAGAAAATGTGCATGTAAACATTGCACGATAAAAAAAAAAGGCTTTTTTGAGAGCGGAAATAAATTTAACATGTTTTTTTGGCCTCGTGGATTTACACAATGTGTTTTGGTGAGAAACACTAATGTAAATTTAACTTTTGTTTGTTTACAAGAAATCTCAACAGTGCCGCATTGAATTTATCTGGCTATCATGAGAAAAGTTATTCTGGTAGAGTGTGAGAACATACTTTGGTGCTGGAACTGGGAGTGGAGCCGCTTCAGAGAAGACATCATCTTTAGCCTGCTCTAGGCTGGCCTTGTACTCCTCTAGATACTCTGCTGGAACATAAGTAATGCTGAAGACACACACACATACACACACGCACGCACGCACACACATATGCACTCATATGAGTCAAACTAAACCAAACAATTTAGCTTTCTCCATTTTTAGAAACTCCATTACCCACCTTAGTGGCAATTACCCACCTTAGTGGCAGTTATGCCCCTGCCCTCTCACTGAACTCGCATGTTAATTTACCAGAAATAGAGAACCGGCAGTCAAGTACAAACTGGTATCAACGCATTAAAACTACCTCCTTTTTCATTAAACAAAAGAGCGTCTTTTAAATCTGCTCATTCAAATTCAGAGGCTTGTTTTTCTCAACTCCATCAGATTTACCTCACAAGACTGCAGCAACACTGAACTCAGCTTGTTTCTCAGCAAATCCTCTCTCCCTATCAACAGCCCAAGGTGAGATGTCAATGAATTATATATAGGCTCTTGACATCTGACTGTTCAAAACAGATGTTTACCTTCATAAAAGTCTGAGCAAATCATGTCTCCTATCACCTATTGTGTGATGAACATGTGACAAATTTGAAGGGCGTATATTATTAATTCACAAGTGAGTTACTAATTCATGCTAAGAAATCAACTAAAAGCTAACTGACAAAATCTGATACCCACTTAAAACCCCATTTCCGCCCTTCAGAGTTGATTCTGAAGGGCACATTAACACAGTTGAGTGACAGAGCTTCAACAGATGGGTTGATTTGGTTTTTTAAACATGCCGGCATGTGGACAGAGAGGGAAATGAATCCCAGTGAAATGATGAAATGGATGAGTCATTAAGAACATCACAACATGCAGAGAAAGATATGGGAGAGCTTAAATACCAATGATCACTCTAAAAACTGTGAGTTTAAGATGTGAGTTAGAAACTGTGTTCGTCGTATTAGTCACAGGAATGAAAGAAAAGAGGTTAGGCAGCGAGATAAGCACAATGAGTAAGTGATGCAGTCAGTCAAGATTTATCCAGAAATTATTTTGACTTTGTGTGTTAAGTTCTGTTGCAGGAAGACAATTTTTCAATATATGCTGGTTAATGTTCGAGTGTAACGTCACAGCATAATGGAAATGTTAATCAAGGTATCTGAATGATATTAAAAACAGCATCCTCATCAGCAGAATTCCACATTTACAGTAAGTATTGTATTTTGTAGTTTTCACTGTTTTTACCCTCACTCACTGAACAGAAGTGACTTCATAATTCTGTGTCTGGATAAAACTCTTTAAACAGACTGCAGTGAAGCCCGGCAGCAGATGGACAGAGTGAGAGGAAGGAAAAAAAAAAAAAAACGAAGACGGCAGCTTCTTGCTGAAACACCACAAGTGTGGAAGTTAGTCATACTCACACATAAAATGGGCACAGATCGTCCTCAGGTGAACAAGCAGATCTAGAATGTGAAGAGTTGGCTTTTATGCACCGAAGCTAACACACTGCCAAGTTTAGTTCAGCAAGCAGAACTTGTACAATACCACATCCGATTTACCTTGAAAAAGGTTGGGAGGAATGTTAACTCCTTAAATGCATCATATAGCTTAGGCAGTAAAATTGGAGTGGAAGTAATAGAATGAACTTTTGTCTGTATTTTCAGCCTGTATTCACATTTAAAAAGAAAGAAATCCCTGGCTTATTAAACTGCAACTCTGTAACACCTTTTTACATCACCCAGAGTTCATGTGCGTAGAACCCTACAATACATACAATACATATATTACAAATGGCAACATGTATTGTTTGCAAGATATGCATACAAGCAATCCTGATGTAATTGAGGTTGGACCTTAAGGTGCAATACGCATTAACTTTCAAAAAAATATGGCAAACACTAGACAGCTCTGCTACTCTCTGTGGTTATACCACCATTCATTTTTCAACAGCAAAGAACAACAATCACAAGACCTTGGCACTGTTACCTCAGTACTTTTTAAATACCAGGAGAGAATCAAAAACCAGATATACACACAGTTTGCCCAAATGCCATATTCCTGGTCTCAGATATCTCATTGCAGGTGTCAAACTTTTACATCAAAATAGCTCCTGCAGTGTACTAAAGAAGGCATTATGAAAATGTACCACTCATAGAAATGTCAGTGAACTATAATTAAATCAGACCAGAGCTGCGGTAGAGGGGACAATCAAGCTCCTGCTAAAACTCAAACAAATGAAACCCTAATGGGAAAACTCATTCTACAGATCCTGATTTGATAATACTATATTCATTTTGTTCAGGTAGAGCTAGAAAGCATTACATTACACATAAGCATTTGAGAACCTTGACACGTTTTGCTTTCACATTATTAAATTGTATTTTCAGACCAGTATCACAAAACATAATTTTGGTATTGGTACTGAAAGTCACAGCATTATGGCGGCACTGTTATCAGACAAATTCAACTCATACCTTGTAGAGTTTCAGTAATAACCATGTGTGCATCTGCTCTCTATCAACAGTCTCACAGTGTCTTACCCCATGTCCGGTGCAATGAGAGAGTGTCTTCGCAGCATGGCACGAGCCTGGGCGTTGGTCAGGTTGGCAGTGGGCTCTCCGTTGATTGCCAGGATGAGGTCACCGACACCAAGACGTCCATCGCGGCTAATTGACCCTCCGTGGATGATACTGCGGATCAGCATCCCCAAACCATCTTTCATGGCGCACACCGTCATGCCTTTAAGGTAGATCACAAGTATCTGTTACACCCCAATCATGGATTTGGATCAGTAATGATTACAAATACTTTATTAAGATATTACAGCAACTGGTTCTGGTTGTAAACTGAACTCCTAGAACATAGAACTGTGCTCAGTTGCGATCTATAGGGACACTTTAAAGAGAAACTCCATTACGAATGAAAAAGTACAAATCAGAGTTTTCAGCTCTGCCAGGAGAAAACGTCTTCATGTCAGAGCAAATAATCCTAGAAAGTGTAACAGCATTCACAAATTTGGTTTTTCATACCATCCTCAATGGAGTAACTTCAGAGTGTGGCATGATATATCGAGAGACTTTTAGAGAGTCTACCTAAAACTTAAAAAGTTAAAATAAAAATGGTTTTCTTTATCCAGTTGGGAGACGGTGTGGTTGAAGCCTGAAACAAAACTCCCAAATGTAACAGCACAGTATGCGGGAGTTAATTTGCAGAAATCATAACATTAGTGTGGTCTGTTTAAGAGTGGATTTGAAATTGATTTTGTAAAAAGGAAACAAATCCCAAACATATTATTATGGAGGCAATTTTAAATCGACCACCAAATAAAGGCCTTCAAAGAGTACTAAAGAGCAAAATGGGGTACTGTTTTCAATGAGACACTGAGGATTTTAAAAACTATCTTCATAACACCTATTTGTTTTAGAAGTGAAAACTTAATTTTCTCTGAACCAGTAGCAGCCCCGTGGGCAGGTTTTGAAATGCAAATCCCCGGTATAGCAATGGAATTACCCTTTCAGACTGGAAAACAGCCAAAAATCGTGCAAATCTGGCATTCATGAAACAGAACCCAAAAATAAAGGCCAAAGACGCCATTCAGTGCTACAACCTCATTTACACTTCTGTGAAGGATAAGGAGAAAAGAAATAAAGAAGAACAAATAAAAGAGTGTGAAGAAATTATCACAAACCAAGGCTGGAGTTGCCCTTGACAACTGTGATAGTCCTTTCAAAATTGCTCCCTGAGGTCAGTGCTGCCTTGTCACCGTCTTCTGCTGATTCTCTCACACCGGCCTCCTCGTCCTTGAGGGTGATAATTCAACACAGTTATTCATGAAAGAAAATGAAAACATTAGTGTGGATTCCAGACGAAGCGCTCATCTCTAGAGAAAAGGCAGGTGCAATGAACTGTCTGTGGAATTGAATATAAAACAAATAAGCTTCAAATTTTGTTTATCTAATATTTGACAAGAGCCTCACATTCGACTCAGGAGAGGTTAGATGTTACCTTTTAAAATTCCACTTTTAAAAGTATGATTATTTTGTAGCTCCTTAAATGCACCTTGACAGATCTTTGATGTTCACCACACGTCAATCACTACAACTCTCTCATCAGTTAAACATCATCTTATTTTTTTAAAGATTTACTGACTTACTATATGTTACATCCTCCAAATTTATGTTTGGTAGTTAGACAGATTATTTCACCTTCATCAAAATCTTTATATCTCCAATATCTCCAAAGGGGATGGGTGGCTCCTTCTGGTAGTGAAGGGACTCCACAGGTTCCTCCTGTACGTTAGATCTGGTCCCTATTTCAGCGAACGGGCTGAATGAGTTCGAGGACTCCACTGGTTCCTCTCTGGTCGAGTGCTGAGCCAGGAACTGATCAGAACTGCTTAATATGGCATTAAAAGCCGGGACGTGACCTCTCAAACTCGGAGGGGTGAAACAGGCCGACTTCTCTGGTGAGAACACTTGAGTGTTGTCTCCGAGGCCGGACGGTGTTGTGAAGCGCGGGTGATCAGCCAACAAGTCCAGGCGAGCTGTCAGCTGGGGTAAAACATAGCATAGCAGCTGAATGAACGTTCCCCTCTGTTAGTTAGACAATTGCCCAACAGGGGGGGATTCATCTAGCTCAGTCGCCATCCTGCCCTCCTTGTAATGAGCCATAGAAAAGCCATCAGTGGCCAATAGAGAACAGCAGAAATTACTGGTGATCTTGAGAGTGAAATGCACAAAATGTAGTTTCATTATAACAGCATTTGAGACTTTATTAGAACCGGAGTGGCTAGTGATGAATCTCTGCAAGCAATTCCCTCTGGGGGCCAGAACAGAAGTATGAATCTTTAAAAGTTAAAATATGCAAATATGTAATACACGTGGGGCTCAATAAGCAGACATGTGAAGCTGAGTAAAAAACAAGAAATGGGGAGTCTAATTTTAATAGAACAGTGTTATAAATTTGGGATGTGCTGAGCTGTGACATCTATAGGTGTAAGTATTCTCAGGTATCCCTGCAAAGCAGAGGTCAGGTATGAACAAATAATCAAACAAATAAAAATAGAAAAATTTACAATCAACATTGAAAAAAATGACAGTTTCTAGTATATTGTGCATGTTTTAATCCAACTGTATTATAGTTGAGTGTTGATAGTATATGGTATATGTACAGTAAACCAAATAATATAAATGAATCACAAATTTCACAGAAAGAAATTACATTATTGGTCTGGTTTGGTCTGTTATTTTCATCCAAGGGCAAAGTTTCCTTATTATAGAGAGTGTAGTGGCTAAAGTGCTTATATGGAGTTCATATATATCTTTCTGTGGTCTTGAACTGTACAACCAATTCCAAAGCTAGACACCAGAAAATCAAGTAACACGACTGTAATCTATCAGTGCAATCATGAGTAAAAGAGCTGTCACTGTTTCACTGACGGTGACTTTGAGGCTATATTTGTGGACTCACTATGCCTATTTGATCTTAAACACCCCAGGTGACCTTTATATTGTCGTTCCATAAACAGGTATAGACCAGAAAGAGGAAAAAAAAAACATCCATATTATCCATATTGTATTATGTCATCCATATACTGTGACCTTTGGTTAAAATGGAAGCACAGATACCCCTAGGAAAACACTTCGTGCAGCCCTTGCTCTTCTTTGTTTATTTTCTTATAATTTAATATCCATTTGGGGAATTGCTGTTCTAGGGGCACCTAAGGCAACAAAATCAACCGCAGCTATACTCTTCATATAACAACAAAGTCAGTAATGTTGTTACTGCCTTAACAAAGAGAGAAAAAAACATTTCTCATGACATTTTGGCTCCTGAAAGCAAAAAAAACAAAGGAGTAATGACTACATGCTTTACAGCTCATTCGAACAAAGGGCACTTACTGTTGCAGTAATGGAATGAGGGAATAATTTCAAGCTGTGCTTCTGTTTTCAGTTTTCTTATACTCTGTGGTATATAAGAATATAAATGTTTGCTTACCTTAGGTGTGGATGAGTGCAAGTAATCCAGGTCTGCACTACAGCCGCTGCCGTGAAGTGCAATCATGGATGCCTGGAAAGTGTCGTCCTCAATCCCAGAGTAAGTATGATCTAACACCTTGTCATCAGAGAGGTCTGCTTCACTGGTGTCAATCTGTGATAATAGATGATCATATCACTAACTGGGACAGAAAACCTGTCTTAAATAATGAGAAACTTGGTGAATTATCCAATCACAGACAGCTGAAATTAACATGCTATTCTACGACCCTAATGTCGCTAATGCTAAACTTATCTAACTTATCTCACTACAGAATACTGCTAGTACAGCAAATCCCTTAACGTCAACACACTGCCTATATAAGCTAACTGTTGCATGATTACAAACAAACAAACAAACAAACAAACAGACCACTCTTGGTAAATAATTAGGCAGAAGCAAATATCACATGTACAACTTGTTGTCCCCCTTTTCAACATATCCTCTTTGATTTTTCAGATACTCCCAAAGCTAACTAACCAATGCAGGCTCTGCTCGGTAAACGATGCCCTCAGCCAGATCTTCTTCCTCTCCTTCTTCAACCAAAATACTGTTGAAGTCAAATGAATGGATGGTGGATGATGATGTTATTTCCTGCTCACCATATGGGTGTGGAGACTGGGAATATCCACATATTCCCTAGGAAAGCGGAGAAATTCTTTCAGTGTCTCCAGCTTTATTAAATTTATTTTTCGATTGTTTTTATGACCAAATCAAGTAAAAAAAAATGTATTAAATTAGTATGGAATGGGAGAAAGATGTTAGGAATCATTAAGAAACTTTATACATTTACTATAGACTTAAAGAATGATCTTGGTCTATGCTTTCAAGCAGAGAAAATGCTCCAAATCACACATTCACAATTTATTTGAATTAATTCTTAACAGAACAGCTCTTAAACATTTCACATGTATTGTTAAGGACGAGCTCTGGATATTGATTTCATGTTGCATGCTGCTCAGACAGAGACCGTATAGGAAAAGTAAGACGGCATATTGGAGGATTACACTTGTCAGGCTCAATTTTGAGAGGCAATACAGCAAAATACCCCTCAGAAGTACATTCCACGTCCTGCAGGAGAGTTGGATAACCCCACAGAAGCTTCCTACAGCTCTGTAATCCAGCTAACCTTGGCAGCCCAGAGGTCTCATTGTGTAATCCAGTGGCAGATTCAATACAAGAGAAATGCAGCTCTAAAGCCGAAAGAATGCGAGCAGTTTTGCAGCGAGAAACATCCTGTACAAAGAGTACAGGTGCCTGGAGCAATGAACATGCCACTGGACAGACTTAATGTTTTGACAGGTGCCCCGATGTGTTTAAATGAACAAGAGGGTCTGTGCTTTTGGAAAATTCAAGAATATAATCATGAAATAAAGGACAAAGAGCATTTTAGGCTGGTCACTTCCTCTGAAAGACCAGTGGGTGGAATGCTAAACCATTTTCCAGCATGAAAAATTGAAGCCCTTGTAAACTGAAACCTTGTGACTGGTTACTAAGTCGAATGGTATAAAGACAGCCTGACTCACAACCTCGCACACACACAGTGATAAATCCCTGGCATGCTGAACAAATTAACAAAAAAATCACAAAAGCATGTATAAAATTCTTAGTGTACGCCAACAGATACGCATATACGAGTCCCTTTACCCCCAATGCAGTAGTCACACTCTACCTCCTACTGTACATTCAGACAGATTTAAAGCAAAGAAAAAAGAGAGAATACTAATGCTAATGCTTACAGGCAGCGGTTTGGCGACTCCTATCTGGACCTTGCCGAGCATGGCCCCCTTCAGGGCCTGAACGGCATCCTCCAGACTGGCGTTCTCCAGGTTGGTGGTGTTAACATACATGAGTCGGTCCCCTGGCAACAGTCTGCCATCATGCTCGGCCACACCGTTGGGAACGAGAGAGCGAATCACGATCACCGTCTTGGCAGGGTCCAGTGGGTCCTGTGGTGGAGCCGGCCCAGTAAAGTTAAGTGAGAAGAGGTCAACCATCACAGCTTTCAACTTAGATGAAAGTTCCAGGAAAGTCACTTTAAATTTGGTAAGCTTTGTAGAGTATGCCATAAGATTACGATATAAACAATGCAGCAACATTTATTAAACTAACACTACACCAACACATTTGTGTAAAATAAGCCAAAAAATTATATTTCCTGCCACCACAATAACATGTACTGTTTTTCATGAGACTATCTATAATTCCCTATAAGAATTCCCACCTGGTAGTCCAAAATGCTGAATCCCAATCCCCCTTCTCCCTTCTCGAGCTCGATATTCTGGATCTCCAGCTCCCACATAGCCAAAGGAGATCCTATTGCCTCCTCTGTCACATTATCCTGTGTCGCTGCGGCTGCTGTGTTCACCTCTGAGTCTTCAACAACCAGCACTCTGCTCAGATCTATTTGTTTCTGCAGAGGAAAAACCCAAAATCTCTATGTAACAGCATGCCTTCCCCACTTTTACTCCCAGCCCATAGGCTGCTACCCTCTAGTTGTGTTTCTGGCTCAGGTTTCTGGCAGTAGATAAAAGGAAAATATCTTTGGGATGGTAGGGCCTTAGTACATTATCACAGATAAAGCTGGAGAGATGAAAACCCGTTCCCCAAAGGAAAGCTGCTTTTGATGTTTCATATATCTAGCAAATGTTGCTGGCAACTGCTGGTGAGGTATTACTAGAATTGGTCTTAATAAACTTTCAGCCTCCCCAGCTTATCACTAAGTCTTAATCCATCACGGTTGGCAATGTGGAAAGCCAATGGAGCGATTGACAGCCCAGGCTAAGCTAATAATGGCTGATGGGTTATAAAGGAGGAGGAGGACTTATCGTTCTCCAATCATATTCCCTTGCTTATATACAGGGGCGAGGAAACATTTTTCATGATGCATTACTGTATGTCAAGCTGATGTAAGGACTTTCCAACTCTCCTCATATGTACCATCTCCTGCATTGCTCTCCTAGTAATATAGTCAGCATGATTTTAGTCTTGAGAAGGAAAAGATTAATCTTACATTTTTATTCTTCAAACAACAAATTCTTTGTGATGGTGAGTTATAAAAAAATTGCATTTCAAACATAATATTTAAGCATAGCATTGTATATGTGTACACATACTGTGTATGTATGTATATATATATATATATATATAAAAATTATTATAGCGTAGCAGTGCCAAGTCATACCTTCAATTTAGGTGTTGTGGACAAAGCCTCTGATTCTGGTTGGAAAGCATCCGTGTCAGTTGGCAGGTGAGGGGCGGGCCTACAGCATATCATGTATACACAGAGTGGAAGCTCCTTCAAGATTCTTACTACTTCCTTGTGTGTCTCACCAATCAGAGATATGCCATTGACCTGTGCCGGAAAATAATCATCTTAGCACAGAACGAAAATAAGTACAATATATAGGGCTTAAAGCAGTCTTAATAGTTTTGGGGCTATTTTAGGGGAGTAGAACAAGCTGTAAACTCAATATTGACACATTTTCAACAAAATTGTTGTGATTGTTAGCAAACAATTGCCTATTTATACATCCAGCAGAGATGGAGCAACATTTGCATTTATTTTATGTTTCTGGCCATATTGACATATTTCAGTCTAATATTCACTCTCTATTTAGCTGTAGTCTGATCTGCACCAAATCCTGAGGGAAATGTTGTATCTGGCAATTTAGCTGCTAAATGCTAAACTGTGTTCACTGGCTATTTGCTAACTTAGTCTGTTGGTTGGTGCTGAGTAGGTAGAATACAGTGGGATTTTATATCTCTTTTGATGAAAACAACTTCCTGCTGCAAAACAGTTAAGTTGCGGGCTGTAAATCCAAAACAAAGTGCTGAAAGATGGGAAAATGCTCAGTGGAACTGAAGGGAAATGCGCCCAGGCGTTGATTCTCTGTGGTTTTGTCACTATGAGAGCCTGCTTTCATCTTACACATAGTTAGTCATCAGACCTTCATCTTTTGTTAATATAGAAATATTGCTTTGTGCAGCTTTAATTTATAGTTTATATTTTATCAGTTCCTGTGGGTGAAATACAAACACTGCATTTAATCTTTATATACAGTACCTTAAGTCGTGAGGCATTAATAATTTTTGATGTTTTTGTTCATGTCTCTCTTTTGATGTAAACACTACATATCACTGTAACATAACGTCCATAATTGCCCCCCTCAGCAAAGTCGTTTTCTAAATAAGTATAAATATTTAAACTTCTGTAAACATTAATAGCAAATGTAACATAAAAAGGTCTACACTGTTGGTAGTTAAATGTTTTATTTCATTGAAGTGACCACGTACCTCAAGCAGTTCATCTCCATTGAATAGCTTGCCACAGCGACCAACAGGTCCCTCAGGTAGAACAGAGCGGATGTAATGATGCCCACTGTTGGCTTCTAGATTGATCCCCAGGCCACTGTTCTCACTGAACTTCTCCACCTGAGCCACCTTTCATGAAACAACAAACCATATCTCAGTTAGCTGGTTGAAAAGTTTTATCTGTAAATACTGTATGTTAATGAGTTAAGCCCCTTTGATTGCTTACGAAGGTCATCCTTACTTTTATGATACCAGTTCTGAGCTGTTTACCATTAAGAAGCAATTGCACTGGAACAAAGTTGTGGTATGTATAATTTGATGCATGAGAGAGAGGAATCCACTTTGAAAATGAAACTTACTACAACTTCATTACTTGGACCCAGAATCCCCTGCCATTTCTTCATTAGTTCTTCTTCTTCAAAGAGTGTTAACTTCATTCCTTGGAAAACACAATACAAAGTGCTTGTAATAATATACAAAACAACATAAAATAAAGGCAAATTTATGATAAATCATTCAAAGGACTTGTGATGTGTTCAAGACAACTTTTATCTGTGCCTCTTAATTTTTTCCCCTCCTACACTGTCTGTGAAACTACTAACAGCATCCATCTCAGTATTTTCCTCATATTGTGTGTCGCTAGTCAGTATGGTCCCAACAAGAAGAACTTATCTGTCAGATGTGTGCTCCCTGTATCTTGGCTGATGCACTTAAAGAAGAATCCAAGCTCCTACCATTTTTGTCTTCTGTTAGCTTATCCGTGGCTGGGCTGACATCAGATCCTTCACTCTTTGTCTGGAGCGGCTTTTCATCTACAGTGACTGTAAACACACAATGAACAGCCGGTCAGGCGGAATCAGGCATCAGCACACACACCTGACATTACAGTCACACAGCCACTCACAGCTCATATACATACAAAGATACACAAAAATATATATCAGTGCTGAATTAATTTGTAAAAGTAAGCATGTGTTTATTTATTTACCTATTTCCCTACCGGTCCAAAAAGAATATGCATGTCCCTGATGATGTTAACAATAACGATAAACACTCCAGGACTTTAAATATATGTTTAATGATCCTGGTACTTTTTTTTACTACTTCATGGTACTGTTTATGTCTTTGGAGTTCCACAGGGCACCAAACTGGTCGCCCATGAAATTACTACTTATGCGCCCGAGCAAGCCATGGTCTACACTTCACATCAGCATCTTTTAAGTGCCAACATTAAACTAATACTAGCTAGTCTGGTAAGTGAAAAGGAACTCAACAACCCTAATAGTGACTTGACAACAATCTAAGTGCATAGTTTCATTCAATATCCCACACACCATTAAATGACCTGTTACAGCTTTGTACACCAAACCTACTGTATCATCTCGTTCCCTAAGCTAAAGGTTTGTTAAAATGTGAATTAATTACTCACTAAACTGTTCTGTTTGCACCCAGGGAGCTGTAGAGATATAACCACTTAAAATGATAATTTGTGCCCTTTTGTAGTGCATTTGAAGAAGCCTCTTATCTCTTTCTTTATTATGCTGTATATTACACTCACAAAAAAGTCCTGCACTGTTATTTTCTGACAGCAGCCAAGAAATTACTTCTCAGTAAGGATCGAAAATATCCAGCATTTACCGATTATTGGTATCATTATTTTTTTAACCGATGACCAATAAAATTAATTTATTTAAAAATTCGTTACTTTGGGTCTAATTCAGCCGCCTGTCTCTGGTCTGTAGTCACCGCTCTTTGGTCTGGGGCAGTGTCCCGCCCACTATACGATCTGATTGGTTACACGTCACGAGTAATAGCCTATCACGCTGAAGGCTGCTGTGTACACAGACGGTAACAAACAGCAGCTCCCTTTAGCAAACGGTAGTAGTGCGTCGGAGGTACGAGAACAGACATCACTGAGGTTGTAAAAACATCACACCATCACAATCTTCTACACTTATGTTAAAACGACACCACACTCCGATGAAAAAGTTAATCTATTGATCCAAGACGCCCCGAGCAAGAGAGAGAAGGGTGCGAGAGAAGGAAGCTAGCGCCAACTGCTAAACTAAAGTAAGTAGCAGGTCTAAATAACATGTAAAACAACAGCTGATTTAGTCTAAGTCGCTCAAAGGCGAAGAGAACGCCGGGTGCAGGAGCAGAACTAATGTAAGTGTAAATGTACAGCGGGTAGTTATCCACTGTGATGAAGAAAATAGCAACATTAACTGTGTTTAAACAGAGCGACAAAAAACGCCACCAGAAACTCCAGTGACTGGAGATGAGACACTGCACTGCACTAACCACTGTTACTAAAAAGACATTTTACTACAGTAGACGTTAAATCACTGTGTAAAAATGTTCTCAGACAAAAGTGAAAACTAAGTCAGTTAAAATGTATTTGAGTAAACGTGTTACTGCGTTACATTTTAAAAGTGGAGGGATGACACATTTGGTGATAATAATAAAATATGATAAAAGTCATAAAGACTATCTTTAGGCTGCCAGGTGTATCCGTTCACAGTTCATCAGTTTGCAGCTTGTGCAAACAAATAATCATTACTAATATACACTCACTTCTCATTTTATTAGGAACATCTAGATAAAACTTAGAGTAGAGTAATAAAACAGCCTTGCAGTAAGTCCTCCTTCATGAAGGTTATAATGTTCAGTGTTTATTAAAATAGTTTTAGACAGTTGTTGACTCAACTGTGTGAACATTTGGGAGGATGTAGTGTTTGGAGCTGTATCACATTATTCAGAGGGGTTTCTGTTATTTATCCTAGGTAAGTGTCCCTATACAGCAGTAGTTTTGTGTTGGCATATCGGTGATCGGTCTCCTTGATTACCAATAATCGGCATCAGTATTGGCCCTGAAAAAACCATATCGGTCAATCCTTACTCGTCAGTCTCTTTCTGTCAACTGCTGGCTGCTAGTTCTTCTGCAGGTTTTTGGGCTAGAACGTCCTGGTGCCAAATCTAATCACTTTCAATCTCCACATACTTGTGTCAATACTGACACAAAACAATTTATGCAAATTGCTTTTCTTGCTTCTGTAATAGTCTGAAGGTCCTGTCAGGACAGTTGGGAGATGAGAATATTTCTGTTTACTCTCTGACTTTCTTGTTTGTTGTCAGTATAAGAAAACACAATATACTAATAAGCAGTGCAGTTCCCTCTCTTATTAGGGGAAAATTATGAGTAATGTGGATGCACTCTCTCAATTTTAGAGGAACCCCCTGAATGGCAAAAAGTCAATTTCAATATTAACTCCCAGTGCAAAATGTTTGCTCAACATATTAATAAATAAATCTCTCTGTGGCAGAGTAAATACACCTGCTACATATTCTTTCGAGGGACACTTTTCTCATTCTGTATTTTATCACAATGTTGATCAGTTTAGACTGTATTAGAGTGCAACTCAAGTCAGTTGTTTTAATATGTGCCTGGAGAAAGTTCTGTTTCTGTGCTGTAACAATAGTGATAAAAGTGACTGAAATTTCCATTTGGAGTCACAGGGAAATTACTCCTCACTGCATCATGAACACTCCTGTCTGAGCCACATTTACACATCAAATGACACTTTTTTCCTGACAGGATGATGAGGAACAAGGATTCTATTTTTTTTTTTTTCCTATCCTCATTAAATTTCTCTCATTTTATCCTTTATCCTACCTTCCACAGCCTCCTCAGCCTTCTTCCTCTCCAGCTCGAGCTCCCTCATGACGGTGGTGGTGGTGGGGATGGTGGTAGAGGGGGGCAGGATGGTGACACTGGGGGACACAGCAGGGGGGATCTCATCAGGCCTGAAGCCCCGCCGGATCAGCTTAAGATGGACTGTCTGGCCGGTATGTCTGAGCACTTCCACAGCCTGTTGATTGGTGTATCCCTGTATGTTTACACCATCAACCTGCAGAGGGCGATCATTTGTGAGCCAATGGATTTAATCGGGGCAAAAGACCTTGTGCATACATTACGAACGTGCTTAAATGCCATCAATATTCTTGTTTGACATAGGTCAAATTGAAATAAAAAGGATCAAAGTGATTATAAAAACCAGCAGGCATACACAGAAACAAACAACAACAAAGTGCTGCACATGGGTATTCCAATCTATTTTAGCAATTCACTTTATTTATTTAGATCATTGTGGGCAGGTGAGAACAATTTAATAAATTCATAGCCAATTAAGTTCCTAATTTGAGTCCCAAAGCTCATTATCATTTATACTTAAGGACAAAACTCAATCAAGCACACCCACCCACACACACATCAATATACCCGAACAAAACAAGAGTTTGGGAGAACTTGAGGAAAAACAGGCCGACATTAACATGGTGTTTCAAAAGATGAAGGAAATTACACACAGTTTAACTTCATTGTTAATGTCCTGCAGTAATGAAATTAAAACTTAATTGCTCCATTGTGCTAATTCAAGACTCTTTTTTTTTTTTTTTTTTTTTTTTAAATATTCACAGTCACAAAAACACTTTATGAACTATCAGTTAATTGTGAATTATTCAAAATTATGTATCTCATTATTTCCCTCCACTGACTGAATGAGTAAATGTGATCACTGTAATTGATAATCCAAAACATTCCCTGCATATTTTACCTCATGCAATTGAAGACAGAGAAAATAGTAATAGCTACAAAGAGCATAATGGGGTACTTACAGCTATTATCTGGTCTCCCACATGAATACGGCCATCTTGATCTACGGCGCTGTCTTTTGTTATACTCTTGACAAAAATACCAGAGGGCTCTGAGAAGTCAAAACAAGACAAAAAACATTAAAGGCATGAGGAAGATTGCCATGAATCATGACATTAAATAAGACACAAGGAGAAAAGGAAACGGATGTGGTAGAGCTTGATGGTAAGAGTCAGTCAGACAGCATGTTTATAAGTCATAAACTTTGATGTTTTGAACCCGGTGCACTTAAGCCTACCTTGGAAATAAAAAGAATGTAGAGCACTTTTCAGGCAAGGCAGTTAAATATTCAATTCAATTCCATTCAATGAATATAACATGCTATAATAAAAGGCCTTCTGTGGTGCTATTTATTGTGGCTAATGGCTAGAATTTTTAAGGCAGATAGAAGTGAAAACATATTTGAAAGTTGCATTAATTGCTTGTTTTTGTTTATTTATTTGACTTTTTTGCACATTGAGAGCAGTGGAAAAAGCTAAAAACACAACACTGACACCACCATATAAAGTTGCTTTATTGTCAAAGTGTTTACAAACGACTGCCATATCCATTAGACATGGAGCAACATTAGCATTCATTTCAAGCTGTGTTTCTGTTCTCCTGATAAATATAAGTTCCGATATATTTCATCCATTGTTTATATGCTAGAAAAATATTGATCAATGCAGCTTTTAAATGTATAATGTATGTATGTAATTAATTATCAATATGATGCTTAATTTATTAAAATTATCATCTATTGTGAGAAGGTACTCACCTGAATTTTTATCTCCAACATATCCAGCAATGGTGATCCCTAGTCCCTGGGCGTTCTTGGTTAGGCTCACATCAAACGCTTCAGTCTCATCTTCCTCATAGCCCTGTGAAAAGATGAATGCGAATGACAAGTCAACATCAACTAAGCAAATAAAAGTAAAGGATAAATCATTTGACAACAGTTGAAAAGCAAGTCATGACATTTGAGTCATCTGACTGCACCACATGTTAACCAAAACACAGTTTTCAACTTTGATTAATGAGTTCTCTGAACTTGTCAGCCAATAAAAAAAAAAAACACACAGCTTATGTCTGGCATCAAAAGGGTGTTCGTCATTAAATATAGTGAGTCACTGAAATTCATTCACATTTAAATTGGGCTGACTGTTGAGAATAGCCATGGAATTGCTGCTGAAGTGCTGTTCCTGAGAAAGTAAAGCAGCATCTGCACTCAAAAATGTGAGTCACAGGTGATATAACCTGCAATATTCTTTAATTCCATTTATCCAGGGCTGTCAAGAGGTAAGAACAGATAAAACTAGAGATGAAAGACCTGAACTTAAGGTCTGAAGTGTTCTTGATATAAGTGTATAACTCTGAATGTGTGTCATATATGATAATCAATCATCCTCTTGATATTGACAAAGTGTTTTACAATAGGGATTCTTCAAATCGTGAGATCAATTTTGATTTGATTATAAGGATGTGTATCAACTTCCTGTCACTTTTTTGGTTTACAGTACAGTGAAACAGCCTCTCTCACCTGTTGTTCATTGACAGTGGGGAGCACCACAGGCATTACCGCAGAGACTGAGGGATTCTCGTCTACGGGACCCCTGGTAACCACCAGCTTCACCCTGTTGCCACACTGCCTGAGGACCTGTGCCACCTGTTCACTGCCCATGCCGTACAGGTCAGTTTCCCCAATTCTCAGGATGTGGTCTCCACTGCGCAGGCGGCCATCCTGAGGTAGAAAGGTTTTTTTTTTAGTCTTAGTCTGTGTAGTTCCAGTAGAAATCAAACCTATAATGAGACTGTCACTACCAAAGAAAAGACAGAGTGACAGTTAATTCTGTGCTTGCTTGCAATTAACTCACTCTCATTACACCCAGCTGACAAGAGTCATCTCTCTACAACACTGAAAGTGTCATAAAATACCAAAAAGTCATCTTTTTATAGTATTCTCTGTATAAATAACTATTAACAACGCTAAAGCCTCCCAATGCCAGTTCCCAAAGAAAATAGAGATGCATTAATGCGATCACCTGATCAGCTATGCCTCCAGGGAGAATGGTTTTGACAATAACTCCAGTGGTCTTGCCTCCCACAATACCAAATCCAAGGCCAGTGCCATCGTTGACCAGCTCAATTGTCTCCACGTGCTGCCACTTGGTAGAGGAAAAAGAAAGACACAATACGGCTAGTGTGAAGTCTAGAAATGTTGTGGGAATACTTGAGAGATTAAGAACGTAGAGTTTCAGTTATCCAGTTAAAACATTAAATATCTACAAAAGCTTTGGCTTTGGATATGTAATATCCATATGTATGTACATATGTAATATGTAAAAGGTGTATTCATTGGAAATATGGTGTTGTGGTGGATTGAGATGCTTCTATGGGTCTGTGCATATGTGTGATTTGTTATGTGAATGTCAAAACAAGCATGTGTGCATATTCGTAGCATATGCATAAACTGGAAGAGTCTAGGTCTCCACTTAAACGTCTGGTCAGACTGTGAACCCTGTATGTTCTCATACAGAGCACTGTTCTCTGTTTGCTGTATGAATGTATTTATACCGCGCTGGAGTTGGCTGACAGTGTACTGGCAGCAGAGGGCGTGCGGGACACCACAGGACTGGTCAGCTGAGGTATTGGTCCTCTTGCCACTGTGAGCTGCACCCTCTCTGAAGCACTCTGCAGGATGCCTATGGCCTGCTGGTGGGTCACTGTCTGGTCCAGGGGCTGGCCATTGATGGACAAGATCTGGTCAGCTTCTTTGAGCTTTCCATCACTGTATGGACAGAAGCAGAGAGTGTCATTTAGAAAATGTTGTCAGAGACACTTGTCTGACACTTAAACTCATTCTGTCTCTGATACTTGTTTCAGTGACACTGTGATTTTGTCATTTTTGCTTGCAGTTTTGGTTAGATTTTGTTCAATTTCTCTGAAGGTTAAAATTGTATATTTTAGTTTTTGTTCCTATTTTAATTAAATTCATTAAACTCTGGAAATGTTTTGAAGTTGTGAAAAGAATAGTTTCCACAGTTGTTATGGTTCATTCAAAGAATACATGAGAAAGCCACAGTCTAAGCAAAATAAAAATTTCTCTAACTTTTTAACTCTAATTCATCAACTGGCAAGATGTTGAAAAACTTTCTGGAATGCTAACTTTGTTGTGAAAAGATTTTAATCACATTTGAAATCTTTCATAGCTGTATGAATGATGGCATGTTGATTCATACATACCAGTGAGCCACACTCCCCGGTTGAATTTCCTGGATGAAGATGCCGAGCTCTCCGCGGTTCTCGCTCTTCAGGCCCACCACGCTGAAGCCCAGACCTCCTGACACTGGCTTCTGCAGCTCCACATGTGTCACATAGCGCCCCTGTGTCACACACACACACACACACACACACGTACACTTTGGCCCCCCGTGGTGATTCACTATAGCATCAAAGCTACAGGCAGCCTTCAGAAGTCTATTTGAAGTGCCTCAAGAGGGAAGAGCACTGTCTGGGGTTTCGACCGTCTTTAGTTTGAAGACTAATTCAAGGTGATCTACCTATTCACAGATGAGATACTGATTTGTCTTAATCTGGTAAAATAGGCAAAACATTTAAAAATGCTGTAATAATTCTACTGGGACCTGACAGAACGACACTATATTAGCCTTTAATATTACACTGACATCATAACACAGACGTTTGAGTTGGTTATACCTGTGCCATGGACTGAATAATATGATCGAATTCTTCGGTTGACGTCTTCCCATTAATGTGTGTAGCAGCTGGTATATCTGAATAGGAGACATGGCTTCCATTGGGCTTCGCCGCTGTGATGTGATCGGCAGGGTCACTCCCACGTGATGCTGGGACGCTCCCCTGAAAAAAGAAATAAAGAGTATAATATAATATAGAGATTATTCTGATATGCGTTTTCACCTAAATACACGTGTAAAATAACACTATAGTGGCAAATCAAATTGAAAAGGACACTGGACCTTCATTATAAAAGCTGTGGCTTGGTTTCCAGTTTGAATGCTAAATCAAACAACTTTGGATTTCTGATCTTGGACACCACAGTAATTCTGGCATTAATCCCATCCAAAGACAATTAAAAGTTTAAACAAAAACCATCATGGCTCGTTTATACGATGAACATAAACATTTATCAAGTTTAATTTTAGGCACAAAAACCCTGAGGCGTGGGTGTCTAAAACCACAGGGATGGCGGATAGTTTGTTGTCCCACCATGATTAGCTGGATCTATGGCAGCCTAATCCTTCAGGAGATAATGGCACTTAGCTGATGTTCCAACAATGACTAGGCTCCAAATACAATATTTCTGTCATGGTGGGGGAAAAGCATCACTGGCCATCTGGATGCCTTAATGTGCTTGGGTTTTAATTACTGCAATGACTTTAGTTCTGTGACAGATGAATTACATGAACGCGACAACTACATAAAACAGTGTTTTTCCGATTTCATTAGCCAAAGGCTGTAATGTTTATGGCCATCTGAACTGGATTCAATTCAGATGGTCATATCGATTCGCAGCGATAATTTCATAAACACTCTATTTGGCATATGGCACTGACAAGCAGAAGCTGTCCTTGTGAACTTGTGCATTTGCATAAGGAAGTTGACAGTATAACTTTCAGAGCTTGAGAAACATGTACAGTAAAATTATGCCTCCTTTAAATACAGTCCCAAATTGGTCCTCAGAAACAAAAGTCCATTGGACAGGATACATTAGTGCTGCACAGTGCAAACAAAACCCTATGGGCCGGGCTAAGTTAGCGTAGCATGCTGCTAAGTTGCTGTCCTCATGCATAAGCTTTGTTAGCTGGGGCCTTGCTAAGAGGATTAAAGTTCCAGTTTGGTTCTTGCACATTTAAGAAATTGTTTCTGCCCCACTTCACACGGTGGCAGCGGCCTCTTTCTCATTGGAGAGTAGGGACCTTGTCGCCATAGCGACATGGGCTGAGCAAGGCCCAACTAGCAGAGCCAGAAGACGGACAGTGTGTGTGTTTATGTGTCTGGCTCTTGTCTCACAACAAAACACAAAAGGCAGCCTCTCTCCAAATTGTTTCTGCTTAAGGGGGGCAAACAAGTGCAGCTGGGTTTGGAAGCTCTATAAAAGACATAACAGAGGAACATGTATTTGTTGTAGTTTCTGAAATATGTCTCTTTACCATTGTCACAACATGGAATGGGTCCATTTTAAGAACTGAGGGGACTTTACGATGAATGGCTGCTTGATGAATTTTGCTCAGTAAAACAAACACATAGCCATCAGCACACACACACACACACACACACACACACACACAGGAATGTACCCCTTTTGAAATAAGCTAAATCGCCAGCACACAAAAATGCCAGCAGGGCTTTTATAATCTAAATTCCACAAGGGGCAAAAAGCTTGAGCATCCCTGCCTCCCACTGCATAGCTCAAATATTTTCGTCTCTATTTCTCAAATGCTTACCCTGGCCCCTTTCCACTGTGACTTAAGAGCTTTTTCCTTCCACTCAAATGTTCAATTCTCAATGGGGGAGAATCAGCTTGAAAAAGAGTTCCCGTCTTTAGACCAACTATCTCTGCTCATGTACCCATATTATATCTGGCTCATGTGAACCCTGACAGCAATTTGGCCATAGCAGCAATACAACTGGGGATGGAGACTGAAAGGAGTGGGGGCGTGTGTCCTGACATGAGCCAGAAACAGCATCAGGGAGGTCACCCAGGAAACAGGGAAGATAAATAGCGAGACACAGGTAATGCAGGAATTTCAATTTCAACCTTTTTCTGGATGATCTTATGGTCTAACCACTGACAATAGACTGCTCCACAATGCCACTCAACTCTGTCTTTGAAGTACAGGCCTTATTTTCTGAACACACTGGTAGTAGACAAAAATCCTGTACTATAAATTGCACCACAGCAACAAAATGAATGGAGTCATAATACTGCACAGACATACAGAACATATATACAAATGGATGGTGATAAGTTATATTGCCCCCTCTCCTGCCTCAACCCCTCCTTGTCCAACAGCATAGAAGAAAGAAAGACAAATTTGCTTTTATTTCTCATCAAACATGATGACTTCTATTTATATTACTTGTGTACTCACAAAGTATGACGCTGCCATCTGGCATTGTGGCAAGTTTATACTCATTTATTAATAATGCAGAACTTCACGTGACCATAATGTTGTAACCTCTTCATGACCTCCCATGGTGGCTTGGCATCCTGGGAACCCAGCACCACTCCCTTGTATTACATATATCAAGACTTAACTTTTAGTAGATGAAACAGTCCTGTAGGTATGTTTATTGCATTATTATGGATAGGAGTGTATGGATATGGAGTTCACCTGGTCTCTGAGATGCTGGACAGACTTCTGCAAGGCCAGGATCTGGTGGAAGAGGGGGCTCTGGAGCACTGATTTAAGCAGGCTGAGCTTCTCCTCAGTGGGCACCTCCCCTCGCTCCTTCAGTTTGGCCTGGAGACGCTCCACTGCCTGCAAGGCACGCTGTGTATCTGCAAGCCGTCGAATATTTTAGTGACAGCACGGGCCGGAGTGAAAGAGTGGATGGGGGGGGGGGTTGATAAGACGTGGAAAGGGGTGGTGAGACACAGGCTTTATCAGTACGGTGCAGAGATAGTGAGACAGCGAAGGGTGTGTGGAAATGACCTTATCTATTCATTTAAATATCCTTATTTAATGTTACCTTCAATAATGTGCTTGTTAAAAATATACAGTTTCCCATAACCATTTGGCAAATGCCTTTTAATTTATGTCTTTATGTTTAACAATGACATGTAAATTAAGCATAGAGGGAGGATGGAGAAAGCCACACATCACAACCTGTAGGCTTAGCTAAGGCTGACTGGTGCTCAACAGACCTTACTATATTGAAATCACGTAGCATCAGGTTTTTCACCACAAGAAAAAAAAAACCCTCTATTTTCAACACACTGTTTGTTTCCAGAATAGCAATATTTCCTTTTTTTTTTGCCTTTAGGGTCAATTGTGGGTTGCACAGGAGCATAGAATGGGTATCAAGAGGAAAAGATAAAAAAGAAAAAAAAACAGGCCGGCCACAGTTTGCTTGCTGGACCCTGCATAAGCCCCACAATCGAGCAACTCCAGAGAGGCTTGTTAGTGAGTTTGGGCCAGCCCAACGTCATCTGGACAAAAATCAAGCAATTTCCAAAGCTCACCAACTGTGACTAACACCTAATAGGGCGTGCACAAGGTCCAAAACACTTTTTGCACTGAGATGCTTTGTTGTTTGAACAAAGGTTGTAAACAAGCCAATAACACTTGAGCCTCAGCAGATATTTTTTTCTGTTTGCCACTGGACCCTATGCAGGTACCTGTATTGTTTTCATTACTCTCGCCTCAGTGTGCATAATGAGGAGTCCCACCAGAGTGTGACGTATGTGTGTATGTTTGCATTTGTGTGAGTTCTAAAAGGTAGGGTGTTCTTGTAGTAGAGTGTAGGGATTGCAAAATTTTAAATGTCCATTTTTTTTTTTTTTCACTAATTTCATTTTTGTCAGATTTGAATTCTGTAATTTCAAATACAGTTTCTTTAAATGTGAGGTAAAACTAGAATTGAAATGATTATAGCCACAACTGGTGCATAATACCCCATTGCCCCAACCTGCACATTGTGACCAACTGTACAGGGTAAACATGGCTGTCTTGAGAGTGGCCACTGGTTGCAGCTTTAAAGATTAGGCTGGTCACACCAAGTTGGCTCCTTTTCTTGACAGCTGGAAAAATACATCTCAATGGGGACAAACACACAATCAAATATATAGCAACATTATCAGATATGGCAACATTGGCAGTCCATTAGCTTTGAACTGAATCCAGGGCCTCTTACGCTGGTTGAGAAAACTCACAGCAGGGGCCAAATGTTGGATGCAGAGCCAGCAAAGACGGATACCCAACTGACTAGACCAAACCCCTTTGCAAAAACTGCTCATTTAAAAAGTGAAATTAAAACAAAAGAAGTCTCGGTTAGTGCACAGCAGCAATATTTCATTTTGTGCCTTGTTTATCATAGTATTTTTGAATCTTTATTAGACTGAGTATTTGTAATGGCATCACAATAATGTCACCGTGACAACAGGAGATGCTAAAGCTTGGCCTGTTTCAGTTTAATAAGTGACAGAAATAGGCAAGAAAAAGAAACATTTAATAGATGTAAGGGATACAAGCCTGTGGTATGCACCAATTGTAAAATGTACTTGATGACTTACCCATAGTTTCAATCATTTTCTTTATTCCAGGTGAATGAGATTTCTCTCCATTAACAGCAGTTTCACACTCTCCCCTTGTTCAAGGCCTGCAAAGAAAAAACGGTGTTTTATGATTTTTTCTTAACAATCAGAGAACTGAATATCAGGACACAAATTCAGCCACACGCACGCACGCACGCACACACACACACACACACACACACACACACACACACACACACACACACACACACACTCATACAAACAGAAAGTAAGAGCAGCAAAGGCTCATTCTCCTCTGAACCCAACCTCTTTCACATTCTCTATTGAAAAGGTCAACATGAAAGGGAAATTTTCTTTCTGCCTGGCCCATATTTATCTCTTAAGAATGGTTCATCAAAAAATCACAGAGTAATCATTGTGCTAAAGAACTGTAAGCTATTTACTGAGTCCCAGCACAGTGCCACCGAGTCTCTTTACAAGCAGCCTGTTTGAGCACACATCAACTGTAGGTCGTTGGTTCCTTTACAGCTGACTAATGCTCTTATTGATAGATTAACACCTGGGAATTTACATTCTTGGGACTTCATTCAATGCACTTTGGCTCATGTCTGAATATGAATATCCATTGTTCTTCTAGATAAATATATCCATATTCTTCTTGCTGAGACAACATTTTGATGATTAATAATCCCATGCAGGCAAACAATCTTATCAGTTATTTTAAACCTAACATAACAACCTTCTTGCGTCATTATTTCAGTGTCGAGTTACACTAGTTTTGCTTTTTTTTATTTATTTTTTGGGGATTTTTTAGACATTACATACATTTATCTAGATATCTAAATTACATTTATGCTACTCTGTAATTCAAAATGCAGCTGCTTCGTAATACAAAGACAGGAGCTAAACTACATACATAAGCATTTTATCTACCTACCTTTAAACATCACATCTTTAAAGCCTAATGATAACATATTAAGGTGGTTTTGTCTTTACATTTGACTGATGCTTTCATTAAGGGTGTGATGCCTGTCAACATTCATTCATTCATTCATTCAACTCCCATCTCAGGAACATTACACTTGACTTTAGAAGTGGCTTTGTTATAAGCATGGCATGACTCAGGGAGACATTACACGATTAAAGGAGATCGGTAAGATAATTAAAAGCCCTATACAGACTCTTAGAATAGCTACAGTGCATGTGGCAACAGGATCACCACAGCACTGGTTTGTTTATGTTCATTCCATTTGCTTCATCTGCTGTATGGTTATAACTTTCCAACTGACAAATGAGCTTTCTAAATACAGTATGTGGCTGCTGTGTGTTTTGCTTGTCTTAAACCTGTGAATTTGTTTCATGTACAGGTGTAAAGTCAAACTTATTTTTGAGCAGTGCTGATTTTCTTTACTGATAATTTGCTGCATGAAAAGATATCAGTGCTGCATAAATATGATTATCTTTACTACTTTATTAGTGCTATTAAAACACTTATTTAATTAACTGTATAACCACCTAAATTATGATTCAACTGACTGATATTCTGTCTTATAGAAATAGGCTATATACATTTCACAATCCTATAATATTGTAATATGATATGGTCTTGGCTTTTAATTAGTTTATCTGTATAGTGGCTTTATAGCCTACTTTATTTATTTATTTATTTATTTATTTATTTTTTTACATTTTCTCTTGAGCTATTACAATACTACAGAGACAATAGAGTATTATATATGTTGCTTTCAGGGACACAAGTCGAGTGTCCGTTCTAATATATTGGTCTTGTAAAAAAGTACGGTAGATGGTTCCTCTTTTAAAGCAGCTGAAGAGATTCACCTTAAGCTGCACAATGGCTTGTAATGATTCACTAAAGGCCTAAAGAACTCGTTAGCGTCTGTTTCAAAGTGAACCTCAACCCAAAGCATGGGAGCTTTAAGGTGCATTTGCCCCCGAAAATAATCGTTGGTGAAGTCGTGGCTGAGCTTTGCCGTGACCACAAAAATCTAATAATAACAGGTTGTCATTTTACCGTGTAGGCAAGTTCTTTTCCAAAATAATAGGCGATGTCGGTCGACTAGGCTACGTCCCTTCCCTACATAATACTTTATAATGTTAGTAAAGCGTTTTCTACAGTATATATTAGCTATGTGTATTGTTAGTAAATCCAGTCAGGTTTGTTAGTATTTTGAATATAGTCGCCAAGACACTTGGGACAATCCGCTTTTCTCAACTCCTCCTCCTCCTCCGTCTTCCCCATCTCATCCATGGAGCAAGAAAGCAACAGGCTTCCGACGAGGAGACGGTAAAGAAGTTAAGTAGTATCGCTGGTTTGTGGCTAAAAATACCCACGGTGGCTACTTACAGTATACATAAAACACTTTACAGTTGAAAAGAGACACTTAAAGCTGTTTAAATCCCGTCTTTCTTGCGTAGTGACCAAACGCGACAACAGGCGTCTCAGAATATTTCCCCCTCATTAGCGACATTGTAGCGAACAAAGGCGACTCTTTCAAAACCTGAAGTTATTTGTTTAATTACAAAATGTTCAGTTACATTTCCTCGAGCGAAACTTATCAGAAAATTACCACTTACATGAGTGTGGAGCCTTTAGTTTCCCGGCGGCCAGCGTCCTAGCCTATCCTCTGTTGTCCTGCGGCTAACGGCGCACTGACTGGGGCTTAAAGATGGGGCGTAGTGTAACTCGATCTTCTATGGACATTTTCTGCGATAGCGGCAGAGTAGAGCTGGGACTGAAGCGCCGCTTGCTGGCTGTGCTGACGCCTAGGCCTGAGATGTCAAACCTGGCTCCCAACTCCAGCCAAGGCTACAGTCAAATAATACAATAAATAAAATTAATCTAATGTGGCCCATTTGACATTTTATGGAGGTATGGAGCAGAAGTTTGTTGTTAAGCCCGTGTTGCATTCAAGTTCCCATAAAAGCAGGCTTCGTGGCAGCTTCATTAGGCCTATATTTTTATATGTAGATCCAGAAAATAACCACTAGGCTACTCCTATACTGGAACACTGCCTTTGCCTAAGTATCCTGACCCCAGAAACCCCAAATGAGCCAGTTTGTGATTTTTTATTTATGAAAATGCTCAGTGTGAGCACAATATAAACTAAAATAATTAAAAAGTTAGAACTAGATTTTAACAGGGGGCCTTCTCAAGACGAGGTCACACAGCTGCAAAATAAAGTAGTAGTCAATTGATATTGTAATTTAGTGGTGTACACTTTTAACAAATTTGCAGGTAATCAAATTACTAAAAGGCAGCTGACACACAGTGAACCTGGGGTTTACAGGGTCCAGGCCAGTTTTCTGTTTTGCAAAGCTGGTAATTCAGCCTTGAACCTGAGTGGAGTCTACAGTATATCAGTCCCAAGAGCAGACATGACAGACAGACTTGATAAAGAATGAGAGACAGCTTTAAATAATAAAGGGTAAGCTATAGCAAGTTACTGTCACAATCTAGGGTTCTTGGATTCACACTGGGGAAGTCTGTTTATTAAAGTAGGCTTACGGAACATCTAACTTTTGTGCCCATAACTCAATATTTCAGCCAAGAGTACAAAAGCATTTATGAAGTTTGTTTTAGTGTGAACAATAGAGGTGATTCACAATAAAGTTGCTTAGGAGGACATCTTCTTTACATGACAGTCTGTCAGACAAAGCTTTAAAATCTTTCGTCTAAGGCAGTTGAGTTGGGTTCCCGAAATGAAACAAAAGTGCCTGGTAATAAGTGTTACAGGTGCAGTGGTGTACTCTTTATTTGCCCTTAAGCAAAATCCCGAGCTGTGTAAAATATTCTATGTAGGAAGGGTAACGCTTCGACTTGAATTCTTAATGCAGGCTTTTTACAAACATTGCTGCAAGAGAATCATTCTTGGTAGAACTGACACAAACTTGTGTGATGGTTCAGATCTCATCAATGTGTCATTGTTGACTGTCACTTTTTTCCCACTAAATAATTTGTGAACAATATTGTTTCCAGTGATTTGGGCACATGAGTATGTGAAAGAGTCTTGCATAGAGTTGCATGGGCCATCCTGCAAATAAAACATTAATGATCCAAATTCAGCAAACATTTTGTTTATTTGTCAACCACACGCAACACACCCACACTCACCCACACTCATACACAAACAGTTAATGCAGACTCCCACACAGGACCATGTAAAAGCTAAACATATTTTGGTAACAAGCATTGAAGTGCACTAAAAGATACACGGTGTGATTTTGATTGCAAGTATTTTTAGGCACAGGAAGCACCTTGGAAAAAGGACATGGCATGCTGATAAAACCAGAATTCTCTGTATGTGTCCTGTTTATAGGATTATGCACTCTATTTCAGTCAGCAATGCTCCATGCTTATCAAATTTGATATGAGCTGTTACTCAAAATGAAATGTCTCAAAAGCCCTCTGGGATAGAAGCTGTTGCCTGTTAACTCATGACTCATTTCTTCCAACACAAAAATAGAAATACTCTGATTATATTTGCATTGTTTTTCCCTTCATTGTCAAGAAGAGAGGACTGTATTTCCTGGTTGTTGATCGGGGTCTGCCCTTTGGCCGCAATGCGACCAACTCCAGAACTTTTTGCTTTCATGGATCAAGACCTCAGAGGATGGCAGGATGGAGCGGGGTCACTCAGTGAGAAGTCATTTCAACAAGGAGGAGAGGGATAAAAGCTGCTTTCAGGAAGCTGATACTGACTAAATCCCTTCACCATTTATATCTTTACTTCTACCTCCCTCTTATCCACCCTATAACTCCCCTCTTACTTTGACAATAAGCCACTTTTATGTGGGAGGTCTGACTCAGCCAAACGCTGAAAAAGACGAGAGATTGAAACAAGGGAGAAGGGAAGAAAAAAAACATCTCAGCTCAGTGCTCGGCAGCTTCAGCATTTTGTATTTTTGTACCTGCCTATCACAGGCCTTTAGCGGTAGTCATTGTTTGAGGCCGCTTAGTAACATGACACACCAAATCTGTTGAAACCAGATTCAAATCTTCATTGTTTTATTCAGTCTTTTTATTTATTTATTTTTTTCTCAACGTGCTCATACCTGCTAGCGTTTCATTTCATTTGTTCATTTCCTTTAACCCAGTTCAGCATAGTTAAAGCTGTAGCAGTGTTTGACAGTCTCCATGGTTGTTCTGGGGCCAGTATGAGACGTTCTCCGTGACTGCAGGTGTAACTAATAACATTAACAAAGGCAGACACACCGGGGAAGTAGCACACCTAAATGGCACGCTGACATGATTAATGCTATTATTAATAATAGTGTGTCTGACAGGTCGAAATGTCTACAGTGTGACTGGTCCATAGATAGATAGCTGACATGCAGCACGTTGTGCCAGTCATACTCTCATACCTTAGCTGACGGTGCTTGATTGCAACTTAGTGTGGAGATTAATCGTAGGAGTGATTGTTCAAGGTCACAGTGATTTAGCAATAACATGACAACCATCTCTGCTACAAATATGACGTCAATGCCTGAAAAACACACATTTTCTTTAAAGGAACTCAATCTCACATTCCATTCTTTATTGGATACCAGCTAGGTGTATGAAGTCATATGGTGCAATAAAGAAATGTCCTGAAGGAATCACAAATTCAATGACTGAACCATATTGGCAGACTGAAAGCTGGCATTGTCTGCCAGTCTTGATTTATTGCCAATAAAGCCATCAACATTGAAATAGCCTTTGAAGTTATAACCTCCCCAAAGATGTTCAAAGGCTGACAGAAGGAATCAGACATCATGATTTTATTTCTCCATACAATAGGACTGGCCAATAAAAATTCACAAAGTAGTAGTAGGTCCTGGTTTTATTGGAACAATCTTTGCAATTCTTATTGCACTTTGCAGTAATTTACAAGACAAGCTTTCAAACTGCAGCTGTGAGGTCAACGGTAGTAAATGGCATAAAACAATAAAGAGCGACTGAAAGTGTAGGAGATTCAAGAGTTTGAGAATCAGGAGGTTATCCTGATGCTGGCCCTAGAGGTAACTCTTGCTTTATGTCAGTAGGTCTTCGGGGCCAGAAGATTGAAAATTGAAAGTTTGCCCGATAGTGTTGTCAAAGAAAGGTCACAGGGGTCATAGCTAATCGATAGGTCTGTTCCTGTTGGGAATGCGAATGTGCAGATGAAATTTACTGCCAATCTAGTGGAGACTTTTGGAGATTTTGTAGACTTTGACTTTGAGTGGTCGAAACAAAAAAAATTGATGTCTACGGTGGCGCCAGAAGAGAGGGCATAGGGTTATCACAACCAATCAGCTTCTGCCTCTTGGGGTCATGAATGTGCACACCAAATGTCATGCCAATCCTAAAAATCCTAAAAATCAAGTCAATTGTACACATTCTTTGATAACTATTGAACTGTATGACGCAGGACTGCTAGATATATGACCAATATAGCAAAGGTACAGTTTCCCTAATTGTTAAATTAATAATAAATGTAATAACTCAAGAGCCCTATTTACAACAAACGACTCATCCTCTCCTCATAACCAAGACTGGTTCCCTCTTGTAACTCATGCATGCATGCTAACAAATGAAAGAAATATTGATCACAAGCGACTTGAAAACAAGTGAGAAAAATAACTTTTCTTTTCTCCATTTGCAATGACAGTCAATTGCTGTCAGTGTGTGAGAGTTGGCAGCTGTGCAATAGGTCGTTGTTAGCTAACCTGGCATGGTGGCTTATAATGGGACAATTTATTGCCTCCATCTTCTTTTGAAGTTTCTGTAACATTACACTCAGAGGAAATTACAACCTGCATCACTTGAAAGAGCTTCGAGAGCAGTTAACCGACCCATGTCCCCACAATATCTGACCTTAGAATATTTGGCAGCCGGAAAGGCCTAAAGCTAGCTCTTCTTGGTTTCATCTTGTCGTGCTCTGAATGCCCCTCAGATTTAAGGGCTTTTGAATGCACCCTGAGTCCCGGCAGGTGAGGTGAGCAGCAGCGAGGATAATATTAGCATTTAATGAAGTTGGAAAAAAAAAAAAAAAAACTGATGAATTAATGATGAATGAAATGTGCACTCGTTCTTTAAATGCAAGTATTGATCACTGCTGAGGAAGAAAAGGTCACAGTTGGTTCATTTACATAAAGTGGCACACGTTAGTGTTTGTAGTTCACCTAATCATCATCTTTAAATTTCAGACCATATTAATGAATAGATTCAAATCACAGAGCATTTGTTTGTCTTGCAGATGCCATTAGAAAAACACCACAGGTTGTCTCACTGCACTTACTGCTGTTTTGAAGACATAATCTGATCACAAAGATACTTCTCTACTATCCAGCTGCATCAAAAAAAAATAAAAATTCAATAGACTTGGAGATGGAGATTAGCTTGAAGTGGCATAATCATCTGTTAATCTTGTTTTATTTTTAAATTAATTTATGTATATTTCTCTTATTTTACACTCAAAACAACATAGTCATATCTTTGCCGACCACATTTTCAATGCTAACATGCTCGATTTAGCCATTAACTATAATATTTTCAATGTTAGGCTTTTTACTTTTGCGTGTTCACTTTCTAGCTTCTGCCAATTAGCACTAAATGCAAAGTAGAGCTGAGGGTGATGAGGAATGTCTTTAGCCATACAAGTATTTGGTCAAACACAATTGTTGAACAAATGAAAATTTTGGAGTTTTCATGTAACTAGCTTTGTGCTTCACACGGCTAATAAGCTGCTTGTAAGTGCATATGTGCGGTGGCATATTTCTCTAGACAGAATGTGATAAATGGGAGCTCAGCTGATGATGTTTTGTTTTAATGTTCTTAATAATGTTAGGTTATCCCTCAATATAGTTTGCCATCTGAATGCTAGTAATTACACATTTTTAGGCTGTCATCAATACTTTTTTTAATTATACGTTAACACAGTGGTAGAAATAAATGTCAGTTTTTCTTTTTTATCTTCTTTTTTGTGTGTGTGTGTGTTTAATTATATGTTTCTGCAGCTCTGAACTGACAGGATGATAACGCTTGGAGTGTGGCTTCTATCAAAGGATTTTTTTTTTCTCTTCGTAATTATTAAGAAAGTTTGTGGCTACATGCAGGCATCTGAATATTTTCCAGACTTTTTTAAACTATAGTTGCAGTAACATAGTGTGACTTGTGTATTTTCTACATTTGGTTCGTTGTTTAATTTTCATACCAAACTTTAAAGAGAGAGCACCAGAGATGTCCGTGGATGCCCGTCATGATGATAAATATTGTAGTGCTTTTTGTTGAAGTGCTTTTAAGTACTGAGGAAGTGACTGTCATGCTATATGTGTGACAGGGTGGAAAATGGTGTATCTTGTCAAGAAACTCTGTGAAAACTGTCTGCTTGTTGACTGATCTTCTGTGTAGTGATACAGGACCACCTACATACTGTTGGGCAACAAACCTTTCTAGACAGCCAGCTGAATTTAGAGTTTATACAGACACAATAAATGAATGCTGTCATGTACTAGACAAAGCATTGCAATAAATCCTACATTTGCAAATGTTCGTTTTCTGTTGAGTGTGTCAGAGATGTCTAAACAGAAAGATGAAGACTTTATTAATGAACCATCGCTGTCTTAATGTTGTGGTTTAATCACAACATGTATAGGTTTATAGAGATCCAAACATATCTGACTGTCAGTGTTTTTGTGGCAGATAATAGCAGAGTTGTTTAATTACACATCCAGCAGACACAGAGCAGCAATAGCAATCATGTGAAGGCATAATGTTGGCCACCTAAATGAAGGTAGCTGACAATATTCACCATCCTTTTAGGTCCTTTTTGGTCACCAACTCCTGATTGAAAAGTCTGGCTGGTTAAACTAATGAATGCTCCACTGTATTCATCAGCTAGCTAAGTAGCTAGCTAACGCATTGCTAACTTTGTGTTTTTTTTCTTAGTCGATTTTTAGACTTTTAAACAACTGGTTTCTTTAACTGGAACGTCAGATTTATTCCTGCATAAGCACAGGAAGTTGCACTCAACTCCGCCAATTTACTAATAACAGAACGTATTCAATGTGAAAGTTGTTGTAAAAATCTATGTATTGACCAGAAACAATGTGGATAACAAGTCAGAATTGCAGAAACAGTCGTAGCACCATTCCCTTTGCTCTCTAGTGATTTTGTGTGGATATCTATCTAACCAATGAGAACTCTGAAACAGGGGGAGAAGAGCAAGGATGTGTATCATTATTAGTGTGTGTTTGAATTTGATCTCTCCTCTCTCAAACGTACCTACAGCTTTAAATAAGATGAAAAGCTGTAGTAGCGCCATTAAGATAAACTTAACTTTTCAAAATAAACTTTTTTAACAAGTGTGCATAAACTGAGTGCAACAAGTAGAAACTGTTCTGAAACACTGAAATGTGGGTTGAGGAAGTCTCCTTTTTTTTTTTTTTTTTTTTTTAGTACAAAGCTCCAGTCTTTTGCTTTGTGGTGTGTCTTTATATGTGCTGCCGTGTGTCTTTTGCTGCAGTGATTTTTCAGTCATGTGGGCGTTTAAACGCAGGGAAAGGTCAAACCCAAATATCAAGGAACCCACAGATACACTGTAAGTATATATGAGATTATTAATAGAACTCCTATTGTTATGGTATTTTTATTACATTTGACATGTTTACACACATGCAAACTTTAGCTTTTTTATGTTACCAGGATTAGCAAAACCATTAAGAATGCGATGGAGCATTACTAACAGCAGCTCGGACAATTTATGTGCAGAAGTGGCAAAGATTTCGAAAGCCATAGCCCGCGTCTTAAAAAATGCATCAATAAATAGAAGCACTAGAAACTTTAAAACACACCTAGCACACCCAGTGCTCTCAAATCTTTTCTTTCCACTTTTCCACACACGCAAGGAAGCACACAACCTTTGCCTGCATGACAGTAGGAGTGTGTATCTGGCCTTGCTCCCACACACTCACTACAGATCCATGGACATGCTCCCGCTCATCCAGTAGAGGATTTTTTTTTGGAGTTTGTGTGAAAATCATTATACCACTATTCATTGGGCCACAAATGAATCTAAAGCGGATAGCAGCTGATTTATAGGAGAATTGTTGTGGATTCAATTATGCAAGAATTTCTATTAGGACTGACTCCAATATGTCTTCGTCGAATGAGATTTAAAAGAAAAACTTTCACCTTGTTCCAAAAAAACAAACAAACAAACAAAAAAAAACGGGTCTGTATGCACATGGACTCCCACACACCCGCACACTCAAATACAAACAATCACGACCAGCCTATTGGATTGTACCATGTAAGCTGGACTGACTTTAACCTTTCTTTTTTCCTTTTTGAGCCATTTTAATTAGTTACAAGTCAGTTGAGAGTACACTCTATACAATATTAGTTAATTTTGGTTTTCTTAAATGTGTGTGTGTGTGTGTGTGTGTGTATGGGGGGGTGGGGGTGGGGGGTGAGTTGAAATTTGGAACATCCCCTTGCCAAAGAATTAATGTTACAGTGGGTGAAAGAAATGTAGGAGTTGCTTGGTGAAGTTTATTGCAGCTGATGTAATATTGAATGTAGGCAGGCATGTCATGCCCACTGACTGTGGGTAGTCATGTGCGTGCGCACGCTGAAGTTAAACACAGACAAGTATTCCACACATTAAGAAACATCTGCAAAGTGATTTAATGATGCAAAATAAATTGTATAGATTAACAGATTGTGCCACATTTGACTGTGAAGAACTCAAATTATGGTTTAGTTCTTGTTTAAATAAAGCTGCCATGGCTGCTTTTGCTATAATCATGACAATGTCAAATTCAGCCTTCCACACTCTTATTGTTAAGTGCGTTTATTCTCACAGGTGCTGGTGTTCCAGCCATTCCAAGCCGACACATTTGAAAAATGGAAAGCTCGTTCAGAAACAAAGACATTACATTTCAGTCTCAGGACCTTCGCCCGCATTTCATTCATATCCGATGAAGGTTGCAAGACCTTGGTACACAGTAATGTTGAGTCTATGTTGCATTGTACTGTACTTCTCCCAGAATTAGTTTTGAGCCCAGACTGTCCTCTTGAGAAAAAAACACCGCTTTTGTCATTTGTTTGAATTCCTGAAGCAAAATATGTTTCGGCTCACCTGACAAGGATTTCTAGAGACAGTGTGAATTATGATTCTTGTCTGTCAGGAACAAAGGCAGGCGTAGGGTGATGTTATTGGTGCTACAAAACCTTTTAGACTGGAGATCAAAGGGGGGGTTTGATTGAAGAACAGGTGTGACTTGGACAGGGGGGCCGTTGTCTGTTTCCTTCCGGCAGTTGATGCTGATTCCATCTTACTATCACCTTGATACTGTCTTTATCTAAATTTAACCTAGTATTTCTGCTTTTAAATACAAGCAGATTTTTCCTACCTTAAAGCGAAATAGTGGCCAGTGTGGCCACAAGTGGCAATTAAAGGATAGCGTTAAATGCTAAAACATCCAACAGTGGCGTGAGTAGAGTCAGCAAACTGACTCAGTAATACCAGTCACACAGCAATATCAAGCTACCGGTCATACCAGACAGATTATAGCTGTTGCAGCAAAAGCAAGGAGTGCAATGATTTGAGCAATGTTGCTTTTGTTGCTTAAGGGTTTGACTTTTAAGTTATTAGAGGAAGAATTTGTCATTTCTTCTTCGAATAGTTTCATAGCCTCACTTTAAATAAGTTGTTTCTGTGACTAAACTGAACAGAGGTTCATACAGTAGTAGTGTCAGATCAGAAAACAGGGTGACTCATCTTTGTGCGTCATACAGGAATGACGTCATGCAGGGTCACCGAATCAGAAAAATGCTCACGTCTAGTTTGCACGGCAATGACAAATGACACATATTCATTGTTCAATCTGTTCAATCAACAACATGTGACAGATTCTCATGTGGAGTGTGCAAGCTGTTTGCTGATCTTCTCGTTTATGTGCTTTTAGTCCCGACATCACTACACTTTCTTCTGTAGCCCGCTTTCCTAAACCAAGAGCTCATCCACACATTCCTCCACGAATAGCTGAAGAAGAGTGTAGTTGCCCAGGCACTTTAAGCACTGCTGCATATGTAAGTGTCAGCACTGTGGAGATGATAATTCCTAGGCTTGCTACCATGGATAAACGGGGAGAATGGCTTCTACGTTATTGGATTCATTTGCACAACAACTGTCCCCAAAAGCCTTAATTTTCCTGAACAGCTTTATATTTGGCAAGAGTTTCTTACAACAGCATGGTGAGTAGCTGTACAGAGGTTTTATAGTGCTGTGCATCACTTTATGGTGTTCAATTATGTTTGTGTCTCAGGTGCTTAACTCCCTGTATTTAGTAAATCCATTGTTGGCAGCTGGAAATTTAGCATTAGTATGTCACACACACAATTATACATATTGCCATAGAACTGAAATGTTGGTGTTTACAAGGAAATCGACATTGAAATGAGCTTGTTGTTATACAAATAACTTGGCTCAGAAACGAGGTTTGTTATACCCCACCCCCACCCTCCCTTCCCTTCTGCATATTTTTATCCATTAACATTTCATAGTGTTTGGCTTGTGGCATACTTAAATACAATTACAAAAATAAACAATAAAGAACAGAGTATTTTCAGCCCGTTGTTGTATATGTTGTAAATTTCCTCATTTTCAGTTTCCTCTATTAAAAGGGAAACACTAAGTTTGTGAAACCAAACGCATTCTAATTAACTTGCAAATAAGCAGTTATGTGCAATGCCCCACTATGGAGCTTTTGGGTTTGATTTATATATATTGTTTCTTCCACAGCACCCGCAAAATACACAAGTACTCACAAGTTACCCTGTTTTGGTATCAGTGTACGAACTAATGTGGAACTAATGGATGCCAGAGAATCCAAAATGATGTAACAACTGATGCAATATGCCGCTGTATAGACTATTTTAGTTATAGTAACTAATCAAACAAACAGCAATTAAAATATTCAGGTTACACATCACAGCTCATATTTAATGCATTTTATCCACCGTGGAAATATTTATACTTGTATTATGAAGTCTTTGATTCTTTTAATGTTGAATAGACTTCAAACTGTTTCAAACTCTTTTTTAGCTAGTTGGGAGCAGCAGGAAAAAGCTGCAAAAACATTGCCACTATTATCATGGCAAACTTTGTAGTTAGCAAACAGTTGCCCAATTACACATCCAGCAGATACAGAGCAACATTAGCATTCACATGGAGTTATGTTTCTGACACCCTGGCAAATATGCACTGAACTTTTGGCTTTGTGTTTGGTCTCAACCAGCGCCTGAAGGAAACACCTCGTTAGCAGCTAAATTCTCTATTATACGTTCACAAGCTAGATAGATAGATAGATAGATAGATAGATAGATAACACAGCTAGTTGCTAGTTTGGTCTGTGCATCATTTGCTGCTCGTTAGAGCTGAGTAGAATTCTGTCTGAACGTCCCTGTGGGTTTACCCCCTTTCACACACAAATAGTCATGTGGTCAACTCTTAAATATAAAAATATTGATGATAGCAGCTTTAAAGTTGTAAATCAGGCCATGGTCCAACTTGCGGAAAACATTTTATCTCTCTGTTCCTTCATTTAGGATATTATAATGACTTAGGTCTCAGAGCATCTGTGTTTTTTCTGTTTGTGATGTGAATTTTGTATTATGATGAACTTGAGTGAGTGGGTGTTGATTTTGATTTGTGAAAACATTTCACCTCATAAACTGAACCCAAAGTAATTTTACAATTTCGACGAGGCAAATGAAGATGAATCTTTTTTTCTTTTTTTTTTTTAATTCCTGGAAGGACACCTATTTGAGGTATTTGTATTTATTTATTTATTTTTATTTTTTTATCTGACAGCAGAAATGTTATCTCTGTCTTGAGGACTGTTAATTTAGAATGAATGTGAAGTAAGGAACAATTCCTTACAAATCCAAATGAGAGATTGGCAATAATAGAATACAAGAATTTTTTTTTTATGTTGCTGATGGATGTATTTCATTAGCATAAAATCTAACTTGTCTGATTTCTCAGTTATTCATTGTCATTTGGGAGGCTCTAACTTTTGTCTGATTAGAGAGTTTTTCTTTGCTTTACAACTTTGAATAAGAATGCCTAATAGTGAGAAGAGCTGAACAGAAATAACATTCCCTTTAAATTCATAATTATATACTGATTTGCAATTATAGTTCACCTTCTTATTCAAAAGGAAACTGCTATGTTCATGCAGTTCAGGGACGTCTTCTGGTACTGTCATGATTTTCTGTCTTTTCCTGCAATGAAACAGATATAGTAGGGTCTAACTTGCCTTCATTTCCATGTTTTTGAAATGCTCTTTCGGTGTCAGCGGAGGACGTGCAAAGCTGTTTATACTTTAATCACGGAGAGTGTGTTATTCAGAAGATAAAAAGGAACAGATTCAACTTTGACTAGTATTCTATTAGTCTGTTGGCATCTGCATCTCCAATAGTAGTGTAGTATTCATGTTACTGCTAATATGGAGACTGAGACTCTTCTTTTGCACTTCTTGTGTATTCTATGTCGTAGAGATGGCAGCGGTATATTGCATGGCACTTAAGGCATCGCTTTGAAGCTACTTGGTTTATGCAAGTGTAATGGCAGGCAGCTTTGGTCGGTGCTCTACCTGGAGAAAATCCATTTGCATCGCAGGGGGGTGGGGTGGGGTGGAGTGTGTGGGGTGGGGTGGGGGGGTTGCATGGAAAGCAGTGCCAGGGAGAGATAACGCTGCATCTTTTCAAACGCAGGCAGCCAGTTATTTTTCATCTGGGCCTTCAGGAGTTCAAGGTGTTTCTCAGACAGGAAACAAGTGCAAAAATGTGCTTCACCGGGTCTTTGCTCGCATGGGCTCATTAGTGGAGCACCGGGTGAGGGACTGAATGATTAGTTGTTATTGTTTGATTGTAATTGGGATTATTAAAGTGATTAATTGGCTGCAGGATGATTGAGAGGTTGAATGCCGGCTGGCTCCGGCTGTAAGTGCGCTGCAGCTGGTCAGGTCAGCAGTAAAGATCAAAGATTTTTTTTTTTTTTGTGATTTTTGATCCTTAAATTTCCCTTTTTCCCAGTATCTGAACATCTATCTCCCGCACGTGGATACAGTTTTGCGAATCAGTTTCTCACGCTTGTTTCATGCCATGCCCAGCTGAAAAATGCAGTCAAAGGGACAGCTGGAGTCACGGTAGATGTGGCGGGACCCTTCTAAGAAGGAGCTTCAGCAGCCTCCAGCAAACAGATCTGTATGAATAATTAGCTTCCAGCAAGAAAAGAGACCTTCTACTCTTCTTTGAGGACAAACTGTAAAGAAAAACAACAACAACAACAACAACAACAGCAACAGATGACAACATATGTCATGCAAGCAAACCCTCTCCCCTAGAGAATGTGGTTTATGAATTCATTAACTTTTTCCATTTTTGCAAACATTTCTAATTAAGCATGCTTGGCATTTCGTCTGCCACGCCTATAACAGTGTTTGCCCCCCCCCCCATCAACTAAAATCTTCAGTCCGCATTTCCCCCTGAGTGAACTATTGACGGACAGCTCTTACACCAGTTGCATGTTCAAGAAACATTGAATCTTTTAAGAGCGAGGCAGTGGATTACACATAAATATTGCAGCCATAGGCGCACAGACAGAATGCAATATAACGTCGGTCTCCTCTCCAGCCCTAAGGCAAGAAATACTGTAGGTATAGGAGGTGGGGTGGGGGTGGGGGGGGCTTGGTTGGTAGCATGTTATCTCGTGTTTGCTGCTAGGTGGAGCCCGAGTATACGGCGAGAGCGGCAATCCACATCCGAGTTTTTCCTCTCACCTTTCACTGGCTCTCCAAACCCTCGGTCTCCATACAGAATTACTCCCAGCCAGTGCGCACAATTGGTTTGTCATAGTCGCGGAGAGCTCAGTTTTTGGACCCAAACAACTTAGATCCTCTCCCCCTTTCCTGTGGAGCTTTTCTCACAAGATCGCCCCCCCTCCCTCCCTCGTCTTCCTTTTAAATTCTTCTGGATACTCTCTCTTTTTTTTTATTTTTCTTCTTTTTTTTTTGATTGTGTATGTTTGTGTGCGTGAGAGGTGAAGGCTTGTTGGCGTTTCGCCTTTCAGCTCCACGGGACGTGATGTAGCCCCCGCACAGAAGGACGCCTTGTGCCATAAAGGGATGTAAGGGACAGTACCTTGGATACAACGCCGGGAACCTGCTGTTTCTCCCGCGACACCACCACCACCACCACCGCCACCACCACCACCACCAGGACTCGGATTCTGGACGCAGCAGCCGATGAAACAGAGGCGGTTTTTTTATTTTGTTGTTTTTTACGAGGATATTGAACGGAGCGACAGGAGACAACTATTTGGATTCGTTGTTCTCTCTCCTCGACCCCTTTCATCAAGTCCATTCACCACGCAGCAGCGCGTAAGGACGGTACCCAGCGGCTGAAAGACACTTGCCTGGGAAATGATCGCAATGAACACTTTGGAACGGAAGGACGTGAGCTATAGCCTCGTCTCCACCAGTCGTTTCTAAACCCCGCGGTAAGTGTGATGCTCCTCAACAAAAAAAAAAAAAAAAAAAAAAAAAAACGCATATGTCCCCTGTGTTTGTGCGCATATACACAGTAATCTGCAGATTCAGCTCAGGGGCGATATTAAAGCGCATGAATGAAGCCCTGCAGCAGTGTTGATGTGCTCCGTAATGTCAGTCTTGGCATGCGCTCCACTCTTCAATTACTTTAACTGGGCTTATCAATGCGTTCAGGTGTAATCAGCCCCGATCAAAGCGCAACATATTGATAACCAATATGAAAATTTCAATTTCCTGTTGGACTAATTCACCCGTTCTGTTGGAGAGAGTTGGATTGGTGAGTAGTGAAAGGTCCTTTTTTTCTATGTATATATATATATATATATATATATATATATATATATTTCATATTTCTTTATCATTCCCATGGAGCTTCAAACAATGTTTACTGCTCGAAAATGGCTTTGCAGAGAAGTTGCTTATCGGGACGCATCCCTCTGAATGAAGTTAGAGCGTTCTGCAGTATTTCAGTAGAATTGAACATTTCTCTGAGATAAAGTCAGTAGCTGAGTGCGAGGCATCATTTGTGGGGCTTGAATCCACAAATGTTCCACTGCAGGCCTCTTCTTTTTTTTTTTTTTTTTCTGTTGCAGTTTGTCGTTCAAAATGTACCACAGTGGATAGAGGCATTGGTGTGTTAGCGTCTGCATTTTTCATGACAGATTGACTATGTGTAAAGAATAGAATATCGAAATTGCTATGCAGAATTTTCATGTATATTTCACTGAATATCCCCTATCAGTCAGTTCACTTTCTCCAAAGTGCCAGTATTGGCTTTTTGCAGAATACCCATTGTAAAAAAACAAAACAACAAAAAACAACATAAATACTGCACAACAAATATCATTATTTGAGACACAACGAGGAAAGAGGGGATGGAGAAGGGTTGTCTGTGCTGAGGATGACATGCTGTCCTGTGTCTGAGAGAAATGCAGGGTTGAGGGGCCACTGTACTGAATGCTTTGATGTGAGGACAGCACACTGTCTTTCAACATCAAAATCAAAGTGGAAAAGGTAACTAAGCCTCTCACTTTGAATGGGATCTGAAGTTTTCACGTCTCTGCAGAATGATCCCCTTCGTTTCCCATTAATCGTTTAGGATATGGTTCGATCTCTGTTGAGTCTTTTTTTTTTTTTTTTTCTGAATAATATAGCAGCTGTGGGACCTGGTGGTTATCTTTCATGAGTAGTTTTTCAGCCAGGGTTTGGCTTCTTGTGTTTCAGTAGTGTGACTAACTTCCATGGTGTGTGTGTGTGTGTGTGTGTTGTTTTTTTTTTTCTCTCCTTTTTTTCCCCCCACATTTCCGAATATCATCAACATTGTTGTTGGTTGTATCCTTATCTGACAATTATATTCATTATGTCCCGGACTGCAGTACCATCTGTCACATAATCTGCATTGGTGCAAGTGCCCTCAAGCAGATGACACACACATACACATACACACACAGACATGCAGACATAGACACACACACACAAACACACACGCACACGCACACACACACACACACACACACACACACACACACACACACACACACGGTTTCCTCTACCAACAGTGAAATCCTTGACTTCCTCCTCCGGGGGGAAACTCAAGGGGACATTTGATGCTTTCTGACTAAACACTCATGTCAACCTGCACTTTTGTTTTCAGTGCTACTCATCCCGTTTTGATTCAGCTAAATGCTGCTCCTCGTGGAATATAATCTAGGCTATATTTAATATAACAGCAGTTGAACTCAGCATCTGGTGTGATACCTGATGGGACAGCGCTGCATGAAAATAAAATAATTGTTCTCTTGCCTTTCTTGAAACTGTTGCAGTCCATTACGGGAGGATAGTGTGCTGAATATGTGCCACGGTAGCACAGACTGGTTATCTTGGGTAAATAAACACAGAGAGGTAATGATAGGTTGTGGAAAAAAGAATCAAATATATGATCTTCGGTATAACCCTTAACCTTAGAAAACCCTTTACTGGATTCATAAGATGCCTTTTACTCTCATTTTTTTTTTTTTTTTTTTTTTTTTTTTTTACAGTGTAAGTCCTACATATTGTGCTGGTCCATAACGCATTTCTTCCTGATGTATTGTATTACAGTAATATGGGTTAATTTGGTGCCCTCCTTTGGAGATCATGTTTTTTTTCTTTGTTGGGTCATTTGTATAGTTCTTTAGAAGTAATCCCACTCTCTGTGATGCACCCCCCCCCCTTTTTTTTTTCCACCCAGATGATGTAGTGGAGTTATTCAGCAGCTGAATCTATTTCCATTGGCAGTTCCATTTATTTGATTTGATTTTTTTTTTTTTTTTTTTTTTTTTTTTGCTTTTTTGGACATAATTGCCAGCCAGAGGGAATCCAATTTGTTGTTGCAGTATGAATGGAGACATGGACTCTCCAATTTTCTTCATTAGGTTAGCTTATGTGGGCCGCACCTTAATGGCTCAAATTATGTACAGTGAGGGCTTTTTACTGGTGTATCAATGCGGATAACCATTCTTCAAAGTGTAGTATTTTCACACACAAACACACATACACACATTTCATGTCTGTTGTCTACACCATTTGTGCTGTGTAGCTCAAACGTAAGGTAGTTGTGATAAATTGGAATAAATGAGACCTGCGCTGTGATAATGCTGTAAATGCTTCCCCTCTGCTAGTCTAAGCAACTCAAAACTCTGTCCACTCGACCCTGGACTGAAAAGCAGCGTAGCAGAAACACCGAGTGAATGAATACCATTTGATGTCTTTATCTAACTGCTTTGTCTGTGGTGATTTCGTATGCCGGAGTACAACAGATTTGAATGCTCAAGGTCATGCACTGCACATGCTTTTCCAGATGTTAGATACATATTTTATCGCACTGAATGTACAGTCATCTCTCCCGGGATCAAAGGCTGTGGACTGGTTGTGATTTACTTTTCATGTTCTTCCTGCTGCCCATGCACGTTAACACTAATGAGGTAAATTATTTATTAGTGTTTCTGTTTATCAACGTCAGAAAAATTGTGCAGTAGAGGTGGGGACAACAAAACGTATTATTAAAACTCAAGAGTTAGCAATTACAGTTAGACTGTAACAAGCGGTCTCCATGGCTACCACTCAGTAGGGCTGAACGATACTGCAAAAATATCACATTGTATTTATTTTGACAGATATTGCGACTGCGAAATGAGTCACGATTTTAGTGGGAACTTGTGGATTTCATAAATACATATTATACAGCATATATTATATAAAAATGACTATAGTGGTCTGTACCAAACAATCATGTTCTCTTACTGTATGTCTGGAGAATATGATTTGTAGGCCAGTGGATCTCGGTAGCACCACAGTGCTTCATTTGTAACGCAGTGTTGTGTTTGGATATTGCACTTGGCCATACTTTGATTAATTGTTCAGTTGTATCACTCAGCAGCCTCTTTTATACATGGATACATTGCTGGCTTCTAATGAACAATCATAACACACTCTTCCCACTCACTTCAATTGAGCTGAAACAATTAGTCGATTAATCGATTAGTCATTCGACATAAATTTAATCAGCTGATTTGAAAGGTGATTGAACTTACTTGTGATTAAATTTATTGCGCCGAGCCACCAAAATGTGAGTTTTTGCAGCTTTTTAAATAAGTCATTTATGATACTAAATTTAATATTTTTTTTTGGAGTGTCAGACAACACAAGACATTTGAAATAATCATATTAGGCTCTGGGAAATTGTGATAACAACTCTTCTCTATCTTAAAACCAAATGATTAATCAGTTCTTAGGGAAATAATCAGCAGCTTAATAAATAGTGAAAATAATCACTACATGCAGCCCTAGTGTTCTGTGTTGGTGTGATGTCATAGCTGTGTTGGGTGGATCTGAGGTCAGAGTCACTTGTTCAACTTGATAACCCACTAATTTAGCCAACAGAAATGCTTCTTGGCATTGGAGAAGTCATTAATGTAACAATTTCCCATCACCACATTTTGTAAAATATTAAACTACCAGACTTCAGTCTTCAGTCTACCTGATAGTTACTTATTCTCCACACTAGAACTTTTTCGGGGGTGAGTGTGAGTCAGTTTGGGTAACTTAAGGCCAAGGTTTTATAGATCCCGTAAAAAGAAATCTTTATGTTAAATCTCCTTTCAGACAACATGACTGTTCTCATAAGATTAGACAGGTTTTTTTGACTTCTCATTGGCAGCACTGCATGAGATCTTTGACGAGTTAGAAAATAAGGACACTGCAGAAGAGGAGTGTTCTGAATTCTTACACGGGCTGTCAAAATGATGGATTTGAAAACTTATTTTGCAGTTGAATGATTGTTTATCCCCACGGCTGGATGCTGACATGTTAAGCATCACAAAAACATCTTCAGAGAAGCGAGATGATGCTTTATATTTGTTTGGCTGATTTTTCCCCTGTGGATTTTAAAGGGGCAATATGGTGGGTAGGTATTTTAGTTAAAAAGTTTCAAGAATGAACTTAGATTATCAACAGATTGTGAAGATATAACAGTTTTGACGTTATGCCAACGACGGTATTGTGTTGCAGAGATATCTGCTGAAGTTACCATAATAACCAGCTAGCCCTGGCCTTTCCCACCTTGTAATACTACTTTATATGTCAAGACGCGATAGTGAGTCACTGTAGTTTCCAGTCTTCCCTCAGTCCAACATGAGAGGAAGTAGTAACTGCGAGTAGGCTGTAAACCTGTGTTGCAGCCATCTCTCTGCTACTGATGCTGCTGCTGCTGTCCTTCACGATTCTTGACCCTCCTGTTCCTGCTACTACTACAGCTTCCCTGTCTCTCTGACTGGGCAGACTGGGTTTGAAATCATCGTCTTCAGTCCAACAGTAACTAAATAAAACGATATACCAGTTACATAATCAGATAGCAAGGTAAACCTGTGTGGGAAAACATTATTCCCCATTTTATGTTAATTTGGAAACATGTCAAGAACTGCTCTGTGTTGAGGTTAGATTCACTCAAGCTAATGGTAGCTCAATGTGAGGGTGAGCGTTGAAACTTGGTTTTGATTGGCCGGTGAGCCCAGTCCCAGAACGAGCACATACCACGCCACTCTCATGTGCGCCCTGGATGACAGGTACACAGAGAGGGCTGGTAAAAACTTTATGGATATTTTGACAGCCCACTGATATGGTGGCCAACTGGGATTTGCCCCGGAATGCCCGATGGCCAGTCTGACAATGGCACAGGGGAAAGGGAGGGGGAAGATGGAACAAAGAGTGCATTTCCTTGTTTCTTATGAGAGGGGTGGACAGCCCAATTTCCTGGGAATATGCCCCCTATTTGTTTGGAGTATGAATTTTACATGTGCAATTCTTACACATTGCACCTTTAAAAAATAGGGTGCTGTGTATCAAGAGTAACCCTACAGACAGGGTACCCTTGGTGGCTGAAAGTATACAAGTTTATACTCTATACGCAATTTATTTATTTATTTATAATTTTCATTTTTTTAAAAACATAATATTTAAACCTGTGGCAAAATAGATAAGGCAGACCACCTACTTCAGTGTATTCATGTTTCTGTAGGCCAAATCTCACCCACTGCTACAGTGGGGCCCTTGGTTTTTCTAATGTCCCAAAGACCAGAGTTATCATGCTGTTAGGATTGAGACAGGTCAGTACGCAGGGGCCCTTTCTTTGGCAGGAATGTCACAAAAGAAGAAAAGCAAAAGCTGAAAGTGAAAAAGAAAGCATATGGCTGAGGAAAGGTCCTCGAGGTCTGTGCCTCTCAACATTTTAGCTGCCCTGTCTCATAAAGACCCCGGACACAAAGGTTTTGACACAAGCTTTCACAACCCCCTGAACGCTAAACTGCAGGAAATGGGTTTACAGTTGAGATGGAGACTTCAGCTGGTGCTTGATGGAAAGAACAGACACTTAGTTTCTTGATTCTGTATAGCTCTGTGAGTGACCCCGATGTTTGTGAGGATTTTAAGTGTAAACTTCAAAGAAATCAGTAGATAACACACTGAAAAGTGCCGTTTAAACTTGCCTATTTTGCTTGAAATAGAGTACATATTGAATATTTTGAAAATTTAAGGTCCAGAGGCTTGAGAGCAGCTTCTTTTTGTGGAAGGATTTGATTGTTTGGCATCAATAGTTTTTGTGTGCTTATCACAACTCTGCATCTAACATTGGAACATAAAACCTGGGTTTTGATATCTGTAAAATAGAAAGTACAAATGCACCCTGATATCAGTGATAAAAAAAAATAAAAAAATTATACTGCCGCAATAATCTGAGAAGTTTGAAAAACATGGTGTGAGGCAATCATAGCTATCTGTGAAATATTGAGAGTACAAGAAAAATCTACACTGTCTGTCCATCTCTCATTTGGTCCCAAACCTTTGTTTCCAAAGTGCGCCTATTATTTACCAGCATGATGATGGGGATTATCAAATTAATTCCAGTCCCTTTCTCTGTGGCTGGTTTACAACCAAAAAAGTGGTTAGGATGAGACAGAAAGGCTGTGTGGGGTATTGATGAGCCTCTTTAAATCACTAACGGATTTGCGGGGGATTTTATAGCACTCCAGTGAGTCTGTGGTGCGTTGAGGATAGGGTGAGGTCATGGAAATATTTCACTGGCTCCATCTCTTTGACTTGTAATCCTGACAATGAATAGGAATAGAAGCGTGGATTTGGGCAAGGATGTTACATTGTGTGGAAGTAGGAGATAAGATCATTGTTTGACCATGAAATCAGTTTGAGCTACAGTGCCTTTTTTTTTTTATTTTTTTTTTTTTAACTTTAGCCTTCACAGAACATAAAACACAAAGCTTCGGCTGTGTTGTTTTGAATTCCACTTGCACGCCACTGTAATTTGTGCATTCAATTTTAATGAAGGCCCGCAAGGCTGGTGCGTTGAGAAACTCAAGTGTATTAGTTGCCATGACCAGCGACAGTGCGCTTTGGAAAAAATTTTATGTTTTAGATTGCAGTTTTAATTATCTGCAAGCAAGCCGTACGCCCTTAATTTGACACTTAGTTCAGTTGTTCCTGAGGGGGTTAAAACACTTAACAGGCGCATTTTAACAATCGGCCACTTCTGCAGGCAGAGATACAAAAGCTGGCATGACAAGGGGATGTGAGTGCAAAGAATGAACTAGCTTGTGCAGATTAAGATATATTTATTTTATGAATGGAGATGCCATCTTTGTATTGCGGGACAGAATCTTATAGGAGCGTTTCTTACAGATAAGGCCCGCTGCAGTTTGTCTGACCAGTGAACAGTACAGTGATCAAATCAGTTCCTCTGACATTCTCAGAAATTATACCTGTAGCCCAAAAAGGCGGTTTGTTGTATAACATTGTTAACTCTAGCTCCGCAGAAAGTGACCCAAGGAAAATGAATTTTTAAGAGTGAAAAAGATACTTTCTCAGCTGGAGCGCAGATATGGAGCAAAAATGTCAACTTAGCATTTAAAACAATCCAAGCCACTCTTATGACCCTGTTGGTGGTGTTAAAAGGTATCCAAAAGCTATCAAACTGACAAAGCCTGACGGAGCTGCAGTATATCAGCCTCTTTACTACTCTGTAAAATCTGATACATTTGTCTATGTGCATTTTACAGTATGACACCAAGTTTTTTTGCAACAATATTGATGGCTTTCCTTTGTGCTGAGGGTTTTTTTTTCCACCCGTGAACTTTAGGCCAGTAAGGAGGATTCAAACAAAGATGCAATGCTTCTCTGAGACCGAAGCTCTAAAAGAAGTTAATTTATGGCCTGTTTGGGAGGCAGGTTTGGGCTTGAATACATAATAAGGTAGTGCACCTGCAGCCGCATACAAATGAATGGAAATGACGGTTAGTATTTACGCCTCCCTAAACCATTGGGACCTCCTGATCTGACCACTAATTGGCCAGCAAAGAGAAATGAAGATAGCTTCCTTGTTCACAGGCTGCTGTATCTGCAAATATCAGGTGCAGATTTGCGCATAGACCCAGTCTTACCAGTGTGTACTTTCAGCCACAGTAAAGCAAAAGAGAAATGTTCTTTACTGACAAATGGTCATGTATAAATATATGTTCTGTATAAATTGGATGATATAAAATACCGCTGGTCCTCAGCATGGATGGCTTGTGAGACAATGGACTCATAGGTGCAAGCATACTAAGGCCACCCCACCCCTATTACATAGATGCAAGTCCCAGACTGAAAGATTCATGAAATGTCTGCACACAATAAAGCTTTGTCGATTACATTCATTTTGGATAATTTTGTGGTAATAGGTAATAGTAACTCTTTTTAGTTTAGTTTTGCATCTCTTTGTGGTTGTTGTATCTCTTTGTAGTTGTATTGTGTTGCCTTGTATTTGTTTTGCGTCTCTTTGTAGTTGTATCGTGTTGCTTTGTAGTTGTTTGGCATTTATTTGTAGTTGTTTTCCTTTTTATAGTCATTATAGACGTTTGTGTCACTCTATTGTCTCTTTGTAGTTGTTTTGCATCTTGTAGTTTCATCTTTGTGCATCTCTTTGAAGTCGTTTTGTGTGTCTTTGTAGTCATTTTACGTGTCCCTGTGTGGTCATTTCAGTCACTTTCCAACAAGAAGCATTGATTTAAAACAGGGCTCTGTAATAGAATGCCCCTGGCCCTTTGGACCTTTTCAGTAATCTATCCATGCTCTTTAGTAGTTTGACATCTTCAAAATATGCTAGTCCACCAAAGAACACAGGGTTTAATAGGATTTTGGATACATATTCCATCACAATTTTTTTTTCATTCATGCCATATTTTCAGCCCCCCAGTTCAAAACAGCTTGTAATGGAACACAGAGCATGAATGCCTTGAAGGAATGTTGATTGCAGTATCTGCATGTTTTTAAATTAAAATACCATTTCCTCATTCATACCTGATACGATTTACAGAAGGTAAAAGCGTTTCTGCAGGCAGATAATTAAAGTATTTTCACACAGGTGGAAAGCTCCACAGTGAAGGATTTATGCTCCATGCCGCCATGTGAGTCCTCTCTGTCTTTTTCTTGATTAAGAGAAGGAGTGTTTGTCATGCATTAAACCAGGGTGTATTCGTTGAGTTGATCAGAATCTGATTCCTCTTGTGACTTCAAAATATATTGCAGCATTTCAGCATCTCCCTCTGTGCTTGTGACTTAGACCAAATTGATTTTCTTAATCGATAAGATAGGATTGGATTTAGGAGTGTGGGAGTGGGGGGTGGGATCTGGCAGGAAGGACTGCCTCGGCCAGCAGGCTCCTCAAGAGTAGTCCCTTGTTCGTTCCCGTCTTTATCAGCATCTGTTCACAGAGAGCGGTGCATTTTAAATCTTGCCGCTTTGTACACCTGCTATTCTGCTTCATCTCAGATTGGTATAATGACAGCAGAACTGTGTATACACTGGCAAATATAAACTTCCCTGCCAGCCCTTTGTCACCTCTGGAATGGAGATGACTGAATTGATGCATCGCCCCAGTGGAGCAAAACCGTTTAAATGACAACACATTTTTGTCTCACCTTGAACTTAATTGACTGCCTGAAAGCTGGCGTTTGAAAAGTGCTGACAGAATGACTTCTCTTGCTGTTCAGAAACAGTAGCTATTGACAGAGTCTGTTCTGAGTTGTTTTCAGACTGCTGTCGCACCTGCATGCGTCTGTATGCCACATGTATAAGTCATGGTGTCTTCATAAGGCACGCGGCATTATGGATGGTTGATGTTACACGTATTACTCCTAATAGGCTTAATGTCTGTATGCATTAGTATGTATTGCATTTCTACCGGGGAGGAGAAGTGGCAGATGTGCCCCTTACTATTCAAGCAGGAATTAAAATACATGGATCATTATTTAGTCACATTTCTTGCAGGTTGGCTTTAGGAATGGAAATATCTAATTTTACTCCCATTTCAGCTTTTTAGTTACAAGAAGCAGTTGTTAACAAGGCACCTGATGACAAGTAGGTTGATGACCCAAGTGTCCACCAGTGCCTTTGTCAGTCTTGACAGCTCGAGGACTGGGTAGCAGTTACGCTGTCACTAGAAAAGACCAGCTACCCCCCCACCCCCCGCTCCCATCCACTCGTACACTGGTCCTGCCTGTGATGCTGAGCCGCCACGGCGCAATGGTGGCAACAGTGGGATTTCTTAGAGGGGAGCCACAAGACTGTAATCAGTCATTATGTCAGAAGCGAGCCCCGTGAGCCCCGCTGCAGCTCATTCAGCCAAATAATAAGCAGCCGATAACAGCGCCGGCGTGCAGGCAGGAACAGAGGCCCCACGGGCGAGGAGCTGGAAGACGGGGGGCCTTTCTGCTCTCGTCTGCCTACTCAGGGACGTCACCTTGGTTGAAGGGCTGGATCGAGCGTTTCGTAAAGGCGGACTGAAAATTTTGGCTGTTGTTCAGAGCTCTCCCTTCTGTTAAGGACAAACACACCTTGAGGTGCTAACAGGGACTGTGTGGCATCAGTTGTGAAAATGGTTAGTGAAAATGACCTTATTGTCCATTACACGAGCACAAAAGTATAGACAATACGGATCAGGTAGCACCGTAGCAAATGCTAAACATTGACCCCCAGATGTGACTACCTAATAGAATTTGGATATCTTAATATATATATATATATATATATATATATATATATATATATATATATATATATATATATTTTAAGGTTAACTCTTAAATTAATTTCTTTTTCTGTGTCTGTGATACTTTTTTTAAATTATTTGTTGATATGATTACATTTTCTAGTTTTTTAGTTCCTTTTTTTACTAATGTGGATTGTGTAAACACCAAGGGAAACAATGGAACATATGTCTATGGCTTTATCATTCTATCTCTGACAAAGTCTGATATATCCTTTATTCTTTAACTATACGGCAATATTATCAATAAACTGAACCAAACCAAAACAATCCTGATGCAAAGAGATTTGGATTGGCTTGGTTTCAGCATTTGTATAGACATTTTTGCACAATTTAATCATTAAAATACCACCACAAGACTGCTGACAATGTGATATTGACCAAAGAAAACAGCCCCCGCCCCCTAATAAGCCTCCACCCGCATGGAGTTTTGTCATTCCATAACAAGGGTCACAGTCTGCCATTGTCTCACTATAGCATTCCTCAGCATGGTAGTATTGACTGGTTCTGCTGGGTGAGCGGTGCCATATAACGGCCATACATCATTGGCAAGACAGAATGACAGACAGTGGGAGTTGAGATGTCAGATCCTCTTCTCCAGGCAACTGACATCCACTCCCTTCCTGTTCTCCACAGTGATACTCTATCTTCTGACAGAGGCTGCATTGATAGTTGCGGTCGCCCCGCTTCCGCACCTCTCTAGTCCACTTGACAAGCTCATGATATAAATTTTCTAATGGTGGATGGCGCAGGAATAATTCTGCTCCCAATTAATTTTCTTTTTTTTTTGGTTGTTTTTTTTTTTTTTTTTTTTAAAGGTTCTCAAGCAGCTCAGAACACACAGTCATCTACTGCCACAGTATAATTGGTTCACTACTGTATGCATGCAAAGATTGATAGCTAGATTAATCTCATCAAAATGTTAAGCTTTTATAATCTTCTCATGGACCCCTTTTACCTTCTCATACATAATAAATGTTGCTAAAAGTCAGACCAGCATAGGGCACAAAGCTTAACACAGTAGCATACTAGTTCCACTTGGAAAATATGAAGCTACAGCATGCCACCAGACAATGAGCTCACTCAGGTCAGTGTAGGGCAAGCCTTTATGGAATTTCTGCCCATAATGATTAATAAGGTAGGTGCAGTTGTAGCCTTGGAAGTCATCAGTGGAATGCTGGAGTTAAGCAGATATCTGTAATCTGGTTTCATTACACCTGTGCGTGTAGTTTCTCTTTCTTAGTGTGTTATTCTGTTGTTGTTTTCTCTCTCTTAATTCCATGTGCTATACACTCTCTGCTAATGAGCAGCCCTTTATTAATTGGTATTGACAACAAGGATCACTTTGCTCCACTATTTCTTACTGGCTCGGTCTCTACTGAGAAGCATCGAAAGCAGGAGAGAGACAATACACCGCTTTTTGACGGCTGATGACCAAAGGTCCATTTAGCGGGGGTTCTGTTGTCACTCATGAGCACTTTGAAAGGTTAGGCTCCTGTAATCTTGTTTATGTTTTTGGTCAGTAGTAAGCCCCCCTAAGCCAGCTTTGTGTCAAACACAGCTGGAAAGGCCTTTACAATTTCACCGGAGCAGAAATAATTGGTCCAGCAGCTTGGATGCAGCCATGACACACAGGTAATTTGCTAATTTCTGTCTCTCAGCTGGTGTTATCAGTGCAGGAAGCTGCAGTTTTCAGAAAGAGCGTAACAATGATTTCTGCTCTTCATGTTGCTTTGATAGAAATGGAAATTCAATCGGATGAATAAGGCTTTGATTTGGTTTTTGCACCAATAGCTGCAGTCACGATCTCCAATTGTTTGATTGTATCTTTAAGTGGGGAAAAATCTAATTGTGATCTTGAAATAAGTAAACACGAGCTCCTTAAATATTGAGTGTCTTAACCTATTTCTCCTTTTGTTTCCTTTTGTAAAACAAGCAAAGTGTATATGCTCATTCAGTGAACTGAGTAGTTATCGATATCCCAATCTTCCAAACAGTCAACATGAGTCCTTCGTACATGATGCCAAAACAGTCCCAAGAGACGTCTCCCCCCCCGAATTTAGCACGGACGACTTTGAGCAGGCCACCTCCAGCTGATGGGGAAATTTGGATTGGAAAGTCCGTCGGAGCCACTTTTAATTATACTGGCAGTAAAGGATGAAATTGAGCAGGAATGAAGTGCTTTTTGTGCATCGATTTTTCTCTGCATCTGTGGACGCACTGGAGAGAGGGAGAGACAATTGTAACCTTCTCCAACGCTGCACTGCAGACAAACAATGGGGGGGTGGGTGGGGGGGTCCATGCTTGGCCCTTCTTTTCTGTTCTCTTTTTAATACAATGAGAGCATGTACATCAAACCATCCTTCTCATCTAATTAGGAAATGCCATTGAATTGAATAGGAACTCAGGCAGGTCTGGACAGAGGCCACACAGGCACTTTACCTTGAAAGAGTTTGCATGGTTTTTGTGATCTGTTTTGACATCTGACAAACTTGAACCAACCTTTTGGTGTGGATTTTTGTAACCTGGACGACAAGGTGTGGCAAGACTGACCCTCTAAGCTCTTCCTACAGATTCTCCCTAAGGATTTATACCGATGTCAGGTGGTGTTTCCTGTGATCTTAAGCCTTTATTCTGGCAGAATCTTTTCTCAACTGGGTGTCGGGAGAGTGACTCCCACCTTGATTGCCCTCAGGTCCCTGCAGGATTCCTGTCCGACGCGGCAACCTCAAATGACACTGGACTATAAAAAGATCAGTTACTTTGGAAACACATGACAGCCTGGCTTTTGTTTGCTTGTTTTCAGATGACGCTTCCTCTAGTTTTCTTGAGAACTTCCCCTGACCGAAAGCTTTGCACAGTCACACCAGCAGATGCGACAATTCGTCATGCATAAGAAACCCCACTCCGGCAGCCATCTGTCTACTTGTGTCTGTTACCATGCACCGGCAGTTTGTTTTCAAATACCCATATACAATTTTAATGGCATGAAAAATATGCTGAACCAATCTCATGACCTCTGAACCTCATTCTAAAATCTCATTTGTGACCTATACATGACCCAAGTAACAGAAACCAGAAAACATGCTGACTGTCACCATATATAGGTTCTGAGACTCGAGGAAAGGGATGCCATTTGGTGCCCTGCTATACTGTTACCTCCACTGGATAGCTGGAATGAATTATTATGCCCAGTTAAAATGAAACTTGACTCCTCCTGACCTGATTCCTAGATGACCTAACAAAAACAACATACCATAACAGGTAAAAAGCAAGGAGGTCAGAGGGATCACTTTAACTGCTCTGGAAACTGAAAACCAAATTCAGGAGCCTTTTTCTCCATTTCACCTAGTCAACTGACAATTTGAAAACCAGAGCATATACTGATAACAATACATAAACACAATGGAACAAGGTGTAAAAATTTGACCAAGCCTGTAGCCGGACAAGAGCGTCAGCATTGGGCCGATTCTGCAAAAAAAAAAAAACCTGGATTATGTTCATAGACTTTTTGTTTTTTGATGCCCTGGTGCCTACTATTTGAAAATTCATGCTTTCTAGAATATCTGAGCATGCCATCTAAAGCGTGGTTAAGGAAAGACTGTGGTTATGGTAAATAAACTTTGTTGCGATATAGTTAGGGTTAGGCCACTAAAACGTCGAGTTATGGGCATAGAGCATGGTAAGTGTAAGGCAATTTCACAACTTGGGTGTGATTAGGGAAAGACTACAGTTCAAGAAAAAGGGCGGTCGTCAGTTGCTTGTCTGTAACTGGAGGTGAATGTCAGCTTTTGACATGACAGTCAGACACACTATACGCCCCCCACCCTTGCTTCTGAAAGGCTACACTACTTCCTGCATTGCAATAATAGGGACACAATTCCTGGAATAGCGGGGTGATTAAAAGCAGTTGTGTCAACGACTCTACTCTTGTTGTACTTTCAAATATGCTGAGTTAGACAATAACAACAAGTGAATGGTGAGAACATGCTAGCTGCTTCAAAGATCTGGGTTTCCATTAGTATGCAGCCCCCCTTTCAGTCAAACACTGAGCACCGCTAACCACAGCGCACTGCTGCTCACCGTTATGATTGTTTCTGGTTTCTTCTCCCACCCCCACCTCATTTTTTTTTCCCCTTTTACACAATCTGTTCAGATGACTAAATTTGACATTTCTGGTAGCGGTCTGATGTGATAGGTGGGATATTTTTGGGGGGGGGGGGGGGGTGCTTTAGGGGCGTTTTCAGAATGTAGCATAAAGGGGTATCCATGCCTTGTTCTGTATGTAGTGTAAATCATCCAAGCTTTTCATTCCTCCTTTTGTTTATACAGGCTTTTCTTGTCATTAATAGCACAAACATGCTTTTTCTTTCTTCCCACCGTGGCCATTCATTAGCAAGGCTAACTGCTGTTTCCATTCGTGTCAGTGGCATTTGCTCATTGCATGCACCCTGACAAAAATATGACCCTATTTTTCTCTGCCTGCGCCCAAGAAGAATTGGAACCTCTATCCACAGCCCGTATTGTAACATTAAAGCAGTGGATGGTCACATCAGCCGCTAGCATGAATTAATGCAGGGCAGGCTTTCAGTGATAGAAAGATGTCTATCATTCTTTGCTGAGCTTTTTCTCTCCTCTGGGCTACGTGTTCAATATGACTCTACAAATGTGATTTAGTGGGCCAGATAGCCTTGGGACTCGAGAGGTTGCAGCTTCATAGACCTGTGGTGTGTAGTGTATGGCAACAATGTATGTAGGTGAAGGTTATCTGGCTGGTGTTGGATAAGTTGTGCAGCTAGATGTAGCGTAAGACATTCTTGCAGATAAGGTGGGAATAGGGTTAGTGTCAGAGGGCAAACACCAAGGCTTTTAAGTTTCACCGTGAAGGGCAAAAAAAACATTCAGAATTTCCAGATTATTCGCACTATTTCCTGCAGTTTCTTTCATCTGTGATAATTTGTTGCTCATCCCTTTGAGCATCCTGCATCTCTCCTGAAAGCATTCTCTCACGGAGCATCAAATTCATACGACGTGTTTTCCCTCAACTCTCATCCCACCCTGTCTATATTCATCCTCGATTCAATTACTTTTTGGTTTCAGCAGAGACTCGTTCTATACTATATTGCTCTCCGATGCGTGTTGCTACCCCACAGATTTATGTCGGAGCTGAAGGATGGCTGTCCAATTTTCTGCATGGATAGCAGTGCTGGTGGCATTGTGTGTGTTTTAAAAGCTCTTGTCGGACGTGCGTTAAGGACGTATGGACCACACAGCCCTGTAATTCTTCAAGACACCGGCCATTTCTGTCACATCCTGCAATTAGCTTGTGTAGCGCAGTGATTTGTCATGTTAGTTCTTTTCCAAAATGGAGTCGGTGTGTATATATGTGTGTGTATGCTCGCATTGGTATGCAATCGGCCGTATTTGAAACCATAATTCAGTCACTGCATCTTAGTACTTAAATGACTCTGATTGCCAGAAAAATAATATTTTTTATCCCCATCGGATATTAATTTCAGTGATAATATAAAATTTTTTCACCTCAATGGTCACTTCATTCATCCTTGTTAATGAGGAATGTATGCTAAATTAGAAATTAGTCAAAGTGGTTACATTTGTTGTTTTTTTTACATTTTTGCAGAATAACTGATGGTGGAAATTGTTTTTTTGTGACGGTTTAGAAAAAGGCGAATGATTTTTGTTTTCCCTCGACAGATTTGGCACCGACTACAGAAAAATGGAATAAAAACATGACTGTGCCACATCATCAGTGCATTTTTCCAGTGTTTCCAAGCTTGGCCGATGTGATTCTCCACTGTTCACCTATCACAAACCGTAGCTCCACATTAAACCCAATTTTTAGCCTCAGTAGTCAAAGTCATCTCAGAAGAATCCATCCACAGGAGAAATTGTGGGCAACATAAATCCGTCACATACCGGTAGACAGCTAGCCAGCATGGGGTCACACAGGCCCATTACTGTGTTGATGCAGTTATAGTTATGTCTTTCTTTGTAGTCACAGTGAAAGGTTGACATGCCCCCAGATGACCGCCCCCTCCTCACAGGGGTCCTGCGATATCTCGGTTGTCTCCTTCCAGGCCTGAATGGGCACATTGTGCTGCTGCCCGCTGCTGCTCTGCAGACCACCAGGTCCTCCGCACACACCTGTCAAGCCATGTCCTTGGCGCCTTGGGTGCTGAGACACTCCAGAGCCCCCTGCTGCACACATGCTTATTGAACCCATTGCACACCCACACACACAAAAGCGGTCGTATGTGAGCAAGCAATCGCATGTGGTTATGCGGGCCTGCGGAAAGACACAGATATGTATACACAGAGACATAGGCAATTCACATAAACAGAACAGAACAGTGCATATCCTCACACACACACACACACACACACACACACACACACACACACACACACACACACACTGAAAGACTTGAGTTTATTGGAAACACACCTCGCTCCCCTCGCCTATGCCAAGGTTATATTCAGTGTGCAGGTCGGCTTTAGAATTCAGAAAGGGTCAAGTTCCATATTTGTCAGGTTGGGGAGGGCAAGGGCACAGGAGGTTGGCTGGAGTGCACATGCTTACACATGGAAACAGGACTGAGAAGTAAACTGTAACTCGATCCATGTCTTCAATCAGTTGCAGATTTTCTGTTTTTGAGTTGAGGGGGAGAAACATATGGTGAATATGTGTGGTTCACATCGGGGATTTTTAGAGCTGAATAAGTTCATGTGTTGATTGGCACAAAAACAACAATTGCAACAATTCTGATCAACTATTTTTATGTTAATAACAATTCTTAACAAAACTGCCACATATTCTTTGTGGTAGAGCTCCTAAAATGTGAATATTTGCTGGTTTTCTTCTACGATAGTAAAATGAATACTTTTGGATCATTATGGACATTTTGCATCATTACATTTTATACATTTTATAGACCAAAGCGATATTATATTTGAAAAAAGAATTGGCACATTAATCAATAATGAAAATAATAATTTGTTGCAGCCCTAAATCACTGGAACTGATCTTTATCAGAGAAAAATAACAAATGTTTATAGGTTGCAGCTTCTCCAGTGTGAGAATTATTTGTAGCTTTTCACTGTCTTCTATCATTATGACCTAAATCCCTTTTGTGAGTTTTGAACTGTTTTTCAGTCAAAATAAGCAGTTAGAAAACGACACCTCGGGAGATCTGAACACATTTTTTTCTCAGACAGTTAATTTCTCAGACTAAATACCTGCTTGATTAATCAAACAAATATTGGATAGATGGTTTGAGAATGAAAAGAAATCAGCTGCAAATTAGTTTACATATAACCCGTGACAAAAAAAAGAAACGAGCATTGTTTTTTCCTTCTTGAGAGCGGTGCATAACTCATGACCCATTGAGGGTAATCCCCCTTTTCTTTCTCGCAGCATCCCATCTCGAGCACATCCTGTCTGTCTCCCTCTCCGTGGCCTTGGCCGGTAACCCTTCACAGAACAAATGTGCCTCTCCGCGTGGCGTTATCATCAAAGAAAAAAAAAAAAAGAAATGCTAAATGGCTGATTGTACATGCACAAAACGTGCACCCTCGTGAAGGACCTATGGTGTCAAGTCCCACTTGTGTCACCCATACAATTTTCCCCTCTGTTGACTTTTATGTTCTCCTGCAAGGTTGGTCATCGTGGTGGGAATATGTATGTATTCCAAATAAAGACAAGCGTGATTATCATAATGATATTCCCCTGCTAAGGTAAACAGCTCCGTGGCCCCAGCAGAGGAGAAAATTGCTGTGTGAATGTATGGCATTTTGACAGCTTCTTTTTTTTGACGATACATTTCATGCATTTAGTATTGGGCGTGATAAACATAAAGCCTTTTAAGTATTGGCTTTGAGCTGGGATTGCTGGTGAGATCATGTGATAACAGAAATCCCGCTCTGGCTGGAAAAGCAATCTAGGGCCCGAGGACTACAAAAACATGCTATTTACATAAATATTCAAACACATGAGCTCGCATACACCCACATATAAAAATTTAAAAAGGAGGTGCTGTGTACCACTTTAGCTGAATGCATTATTCTGGAGGCTGTGTGTCTTCATCACTTCTATCTTCTTTTTCTTTTTTTATCCTTCCACACACACAGACAAATGGACACGAACAAGAACACATACATGCAGTACATAGTAACATACAAACCCTTTACCCCGAGGTTCATCCCTTTCCAATTAAGGCCAATTAGGGCCTGTGTATGAGGAAGTCTTCCGGGGACGGAGTGTAGTGTTCGGTGCTGTGTGTCCTTCCGCACCTCTTCTCATTGGTATGCCAAGACGAAGTGCAAGAGAGAAATAGGAAGTACAACAACCCAAAAAAAACATACAAAGATAATGATAGAAGAGATGTAGGAAGAAATATGAGGATAAGAAGAGAGGGAAAGAATCCACAACAGGAGACAAGTGGCCACTGAGAAAGTGAAGAGGCGGTGATTTAGAGTGAGACTAAAGAATGAGGAAGCAGACACGTTACTATACATAATCCTCCTGCAGTTGCCAGCAACCTCAGTCAATTGTTATCAGCTTCCTTGAATTTATTGTGACCCTTGGGGGAGGGGGGGGGGGGGGGGGTGCTGCCCATGCATTATAAATGCTGCCCATTGACTTCAGTTGGTAAGCTTTTCCTCCGCTCCGAATGAGCGGTTCCCGCCTGGGCCATGATTACTTAACAGATGATAGCGGTGCAATACAATGTGTTAAATTTACATTTCATGAACACGGGGTTTGTTTGCACTTCATATTTTTGAGGTGGGGATGAATTGTTGTCCTTTGCTGTCATCTTCTCATGGTGTCGGTAAGATGTAAGCATGTAAAAAAAAAAAAATATATATATATATGTGTGTGTGTGTGTAGAATCGTCTTCACAGCGTGAGAGGTGTAATAGTTACATTTGGTGAAAGTCATGGCATGTTATACTGGAAGTGCAGTTTACCTGAGGGTGCAAGCGGAATCTTTATGGAGCCTGGTTATTTCTGTCTCAGAGAGCAGCTCATTTTAAAGTCTGTATAATCTATGAAATAGCTGCAAGTAGATGAATAAGTACTAACAGCGTATATTGCGTACTTCACACAGGAGTATGTAGGTTACTGGAGGCTGGCCGTGCTAGTAAAAGATGGCACCATTTCAATACATTTTCTGTTCATTAGCCATATCTCCTTTGCCTTTGGCCTCAGCATGCATAGGCCGGCTTGTCAGTTACAGTGTCACAACCACGGGGTCACTTAATTTAGAGCCCTGCTCCGCCGATTAGGGCTTTTGTTGTGAGCAGCCGTGACTACTGTAACACGGGTGTTTGGGTCAGCGATGGGCACAATAGCTTAGTTACTCTCGCTGACTTCCTCACTATTGCCTCTCCCCCTCTTTCTCAGCACATTTTCCACTTGGCTGATAAAATAAGCCAGTCTTTGATGAGCTTTCGGCGGGCCACGGTGCTGTGCCTCAGTAAATGCTTTTATAGAGACACACCACAGGCTGTCAACTTGGATCAGTCATACAGCGGCTGCATGCGTCCAGTGCTTTCTCATATGTTCTTTTGTCTCCTGATAGCAGGGTTTTTTTGACACACAATGATAAGCTGGTTCCAGAGCTGCTGATGAATTTCAAGAATGTCCCGAAACTACAATATGGAACTTTTTTCGGCTTGAGGACGGAAGGTTGTTGTTCATCCTGACCTGTTCTTTTCAGTTGGTCAAATTCACACCCCAGTTCCTGTCTACCTTAACATACATACATATATATACATATATATATATATATATATATGTGTGTGTGTGTATATATATATATATAATATATATATATATATATATATATATATATGTGTGTGTGTAGAATCGTCTTCACAGCGTGAGAGGTGTAATAGTTACATTTGGTGAAAGTCATGGCATGTTATACTGGAAGTGCAGTTTACCTGAGGGTGCAAGCGGAATCTTTATGGAGCCTGGTTATTTCTGTCTCAGAGAGCAGCTCATTTTAAAGTCTGTATAATCTATGAAATAGCTGCAAGTAGATGAATAAGTACTAACAGCGTATATTGCGTACTTCACACAGGAGTATGTAGGTTACTGGAGGCTGGCCGTGCTAGTAAAAGATGGCACCATTTCAATACATTTTCTGTTCATTAGCCATATCTCCTTTGCCTTTGGCCTCAGCATGCATAGGCCGGCTTGTCAGTTACAGTGTCACAACCACGGGGTCACTTAATTTAGAGCCCTGCTCCGCCGATTAGGGCTTTTGTTGTGAGCAGCCGTGACTACTGTAACACGGGTGTTTGGGTCAGCGATGGGCACAATAGCTTAGTTACTCTCGCTGACTTCCTCACTATTGCCTCTCCCCCTCTTTCTCAGCACATTTTCCACTTGGCTGATAAAATAAGCCAGTCTTTGATGAGCTTTCGGCGGGCCACGGTGCTGTGCCTCAGTAAATGCTTTTATAGAGACACACCACAGGCTGTCAACTTGGATCAGTCATACAGCGGCTGCATGCGTCCAGTGCTTTCTCATATGTTCTTTTGTCTCCTGATAGCAGGGTTTTTTTGACACACAATGATAAGCTGGTTCCAGAGCTGCTGATGAATTTCAAGAATGTCCCGAAACTACAATATGGAACTTTTTTCGGCTTGAGGACGGAAGGTTGTTGTTCATCCTGACCTGTTCTTTTCAGTTGGTCAAATTCACACCCCAGTTCCTGTCTACCTTAACATACATACATATATATACATATATATATATATATATATATGTGTGTGTGTGTATATATATATATATATATATATATATATACACACACACACAGTAGAGCTGTACAAAAGCATACACATACAGTATATGTATATAAATATAACAATAAACAAAGTGAAAGAAGAATTTGAATCTATAGGTATTGCGATAACATTCTTATAGTGAACTCTTTTGAGATCATGATAGCCCTAAACTAAGTCGAGTAGCCAGTAGAATTTATCACCTTCTTCATTTAAATTCATTTCATTTATTAAAGTCTTTGAAGGAAACGCCAGCTGCTGCACAGCGGAAAGTGCACACACAAGAGAGAGACTGTTGTTACATACAATCAGCTGTTGAAAACTCCTGATAGCTTTCCTCTCTCGCCTTATTTTCAATGTTCTTTTTGTTTTGTTGAAATGAGCCTGAGAAAAAGAGTGATGAAACTCTTCCCATTGTTACACCCAACGCTTACTGTCGGGCGTGGTCAGAAATATGGTCTGCTGCACTTGTGACCGCACTCATATCCAGCACACAGTTTCGCAATGAATCACTTTTTGGGGGGTGTGAAATCAGATTTGGGTGTAAGTTCAAGGCGGTGACGGTGGGATAGTCAGGCTGCGTTTCATCACTTCGTAATTTAGAAAACACTCCAAGCACTATGGGAACTGAAAAAAAAAAAAAACCCAGAGTGCAGTGGATAATGTGTGGAAGAAAAAGCGGCCAAAGAGGCTCTTATAGGACTTTTTTTGTGTTAATGCACTAAAGTTGGACTCATGCATTTCAGCAATGGGGAATCATTCACTTACAGATATGAGGTGGTCCTGGCCTAGCTTACTTGGCAGTCCAACAAAAATCTCTCACATCGCTTTACCGACCAGTTGCATATCCTCAGCAGTCAGTGAAAAGTTAACAACGTGATGTAAAAGCACGGATTGACATTTCTTAGTTTTGTCTCAGAGCCTTTACGTAACATAATATAATAACATGAAAATAGTAAAATAAGACAATATATAATTTAATAATTGTTTTATCAGATTTTATTGACATGGAAACAAGAAAAGTTTGAGATTCTGCTTGGTACACTAGACCACTAATACATACTTAAATTGCAACTACAATATTGCTCAGAAAAACAACAGAGTCCGGAGTAACTCCACAGTTTTTTGCCTTCATTAACAAGCATCTCGGCATTAATAAGCAGCTTTTTCTCACGTAGTGTCATGTGGGGTCATCCATGCCTTGTACTTCAGAGAAATTGCATATCTTTGGAATGAACATCCTAGTAGTAATGGTACAAGATTGCCTTAGGTGCCTGGAACTGCCTGGTGTGCATTTCTCTGGTCCGAGCCCCTTTGAAGATATTTTGGAGGCTTCAGTTCCCATCTAATGCCAGTACTTTAACAGCAATGATTATAAGAGAGCAGGTTTGAACTCGGCTTTGATAGCGTCTCTGCTCAGTGTGGACGACCAGGACGAGGAGCAGTGAATATGTAAAAACTAAAGATCTGTACAATTGCTGTAATTACAAAATTAGCTCTGAATAAAAACAGAATCCAGTGTAAGCAGATGATGAAAGCCAACCACGGCCCATTAAGCTGTCCGGGATGTAATTTTTACTTCCTGTTGTCTGTGAACTCTCACTCCTTTTGTGCAACAGTTTGCGTTCTGGATTGTTGCAACATGGTGCGATGGGTGTTCCTTTCCAAACACTTCCAGGCCTGCTAAATGACTGGCAGATGCTCTGTTGACCAAACGAGCGTCGGCCGTTCAGCTGAGTCGACCTATGGCATCTGCTTTCCCCCCACCAAAGCCTCAAACTCGATCAAACATAATGAACAGCAGATTTGATGCGGCCCGAAGCACGTGTTTTGAAGCCGAGATCGGTGGGCCGTCGTGTCCAGATGATGTTTAGAAGTTTGGCAATGATATTGAGACTCTTTTATTTATTTATTTTTTTCCTTTTGTGGCATAAATTTGGGGAAATAATTAACTTTTGGATCCGTTTCACACATTCAAAATATCACCTGATGGCACCTGCAAACAGAATGCATTTATTTTTTGTTTGGCTGTGCTTTTTATGACTTGTTATGCACATAGAAGGTAATCTTTAAAGCGTGTCCTTGTTAAAAGATGCGTTGACATGTAACAGACAACTCAAAAATAGGTTGATGTTTAAAAAAAAAAAAGAAAAAAGGTGTCTTTTTAATTCTCTCAAATCAAATATCTACCTAATTTGCATAGTAAACACAGTACTACTGATTAATCCTTTTTAATTTTGGCTCATTATTCAAGACCATAACCTGCTACAGACACCTCAATTACAGAAGTGTTGGTGCTCATCACTTTTATTATTGCAGGTGAGATTTAATTAGAAATCATGTAAAGATAGTTTGCATCACAATAAGGTGAGGGACTGAGGTGACAAGTTTCTCAGCACTGAAGGTAAGAAGAAGAAACACTCTTTTCCCTCTTTGAAACCGTACATGTAGCCCATTAATTCAGCCATAATTAAGCTCAAACCACTTCACTGTGCACGCTCGTATCACCCCAGCTAAGGTTTGTACAGAATATTAACGGAAAAAACAAAATGAAATGAGCGGAGTGACGTGGAGGCTCAAAGACAGGAAGTGGCGTGCGTGAAAGATGGATTGAAACAAAGGCTAAGAGGCAGGGCAGCAGGGCAAAATGTGCACGACGGGAAAACGAGACGGCGCAAAAGGTGAGGTTGGAGGCAGTCATCAAAATGCTAATGTTGTATGGGATATTTACTGCGGAGTGTTAATGTAGTTTAAAACAGGCTCTTTGTCCTGCAGCCCATCACCAAGCCCCTGTTGGGCCCTAATAAATCAGCCATTAAAAGCTGATGTGACCTGAATAGCACTTCATACAGCCGCAATCCGGGCTCCATCACCAGTGTGCGAACCAGACAACAGCTGAAAAATTTATGAAGATGCCACTTAATAATGGTCGTCCCAGAGGAGACCAAAATATAGAGTTTTCGTGTGAGGTGACTGTGACAAACTAACACTTGAGGCTTTTCAGTCATTTTTTTTTGTGTGTGTTTGTGTGTTTTCTCACTGAATCTTAAATCTTAAATGTGCACAGGTCTGTTAACGGTGACTTAAAGTCAATCTGGCAGACATTAAAAGTTCCTCCTGCTGGACTGTTTAATTATGTCCCCCGTCACCTATTTTGACAGAATGAGTGTAGCCTGCTCTCTCTCTCTCTCTCTCTCTCTCTTTCTCTTTCTCCCTAACTTGTTTCCTCTCTGTGTCTCCTTCCAGGACAGAACATGGTTTTATTATCTGGCATGTGATACGCTGGATTTGTGAGGACATCACTCAAGAATCACTCACCTTCTCACGCCAAAGGTACGGTACAAATTTTTATCACCATCTGTGAGAGCATCAATCCTGACAAACCGAGCTGAAAATGTCTCATTACAAGTCATGAATACGCAGTAGATCCCAGATTAAGTACACAAGCAGGCCCCCACCCTCCCTAAACACGGTGCAATAATGAAGAACCATTCATGTGGGCCAATTGGGCTTGTTCTTTGTGTGCAGTAGGATGTTTATGAAAATGAATCATGATAGGTGCTCATCCTAATATGCAAATCTGTGGGACATCAGCGGTAAGCCTTTAATTTCTGCCGCCATCGCCATTTCTTTTTTTTTTTTTTTTTTTTTTTTCTTCTTCTTTTGGGTTGTCAACCATACGTATCTACCGAGCGTGTTTGGATTCCATTCCCAGATGCAAATGATGTTTTCGGTGTAATCATGCAACAGCGCAGCTGACTTCCATTTCTCCACGCCCCGTGTCTCATGCTCCCTGTACTCCTCCCCACCCTCCACCGAAAACCTCCACGCACCGAGCTCTGCCTCCTCTCCCTGTCTGTTTGTCATTGTTGTCTTCTGCAGCCTTGTGTTTGCTCTCTGCTTCTCCTACTTATCCCCCCCCACCATCCATCTCTTACTCACTTGTCATGCCAGCTAAAGCCCTCCCCTCCTCATCCCATCGACACACACACACACACACACACACACACACACACACACACACACACACACACACAAACACACACACAAACTCTTCCCTACACCTCCAACCAACCCTCTCTATACTGAGCAGAGCCACTAGCCTCGGCGCCTCCCGTGGTGAGGCTGGATTGAATTCAATTAGCAAGATTGTTTGCCCTCCAGAGTTTACTGGTGGGCTCCGTGGATGATAGGTTTGCCTGCCGACATCCCCGCTCACTCACACACACACGCACACACACACACATGCACGTACACACACACACACACAAACACACAAACATACCCTGCTACATCCATCTTTCCTGTTTCCCCTCCATCTGACTCAGTGCCTCCGCCCCTCCTTTCCTCTTTTCCTAACTACTTCCTCGCGGCAGTGCATATTTTGTTTTTTTGTTTTTTTCTTTTGCATACATTGTTCACACGTTTTCGAGACCCTGTTCATGTTTTTATGTTATTTTACTGCATTGTATTCAATAAGATCAAGGCATAAAAAGCGGCACTGAGGGAAAATGTGTCATATCGCCTTTTTTATACGGCCCCAGGGGCTCATATTCTTCATGTGACTGTTTCAGCAGGGTTGATGTGACGGGAGTTTTCAGAAGAGAATAATTGGGAAATGCATTTGAGCTCAATCCCGCCAACTACACACACACTTCCCAGGATAATCCCATTTTTTTTCATAAATTAATTTGCCAGTTCGTCAGCACATCCAGCACAAAAGAAAGGGGCGGTAAATGTTGCTGACACAGGAGTAATGGTCACATTAGTTGCAAGGTGAAAATAGAATTGTGCCGTCATTTGAATAACATTGAGAGCAGCGGGCGGTGGCTGTGCGTGGCGCTGGCTTGTGCTTTTCAGATATGAAGTGTAAATCTGGTGCAGACATAATGGCCTCGGTCTCTATTCTGTGTAGCAACCCCGTTTCAGCGACTTGTCCTGCAACCCGCTGCTTTCCTCCCGATGTCATGCTGTGTGACCGTGTACTGGTGCTTCTCAGAAATCAGATACTGTATTAGTGCTGAAAGATGTCAAATGAATTAAAAGCTGGGAGCCGCTTTGATGATAAATATCCAAATGCTACCCGACGTGGAATTACGACCTTCATTTGATGCACCTTCTTTTGCCTAATTTGCGGTCACTTTGGATTAAATCCAGTCTACTTAAGGGAGATCATTTTGGGCAAAGGAAGGCAAAAAAAATCCCTACTTGATTTACAAGCATGATATTGTGTGATAGTATAGTGAGAGATTTCTGCAGTTAAGATGTAAAGGGTGTTATTTAGGCAAGGATCTTTTAATTTGAAATATCTAGAAACACTTCTATGAACACCTCTTTTCAGCCTTGTTCAAGAATATGAACCTCTGCACCCTCCTACAGTGCTTTGCATACCCAACATGGTTGCCCATAGCATCCGCCATTCGAGTCGGTTTGACCATAATGGGCAGTGATGACATTAGCCAGGCCAAGTTTTGGTTCTGTTATCTTAAAGCCCTGCCATTTGTTTTCATAGTGTGATCCTGTCCGAACTGCTTGAAATGATGCAAAACAGGTCATTTGAATGGGAAGGGAGCGAAATCCTTTTGGCCGATGTCAGCAGTGTTCTTGAATTTGAATCCTATCCAGAGGTAGTTGACTTTGCGCGTCTTTGTTGTTGTTGACCTGTTACTTGGGCAACTGCGGTCAGCACCAAAGCAGCCTGCCTCAAGGGTACCAGCATCAAAACCCTCTAAATGACCGAATTATTTAAGAGGCACACATTGCATTGATGTAGTGCATGCCCGGTAATGACAAATTTGTTGACCCCCTCCAGCAAATTGCTGTTGTCAAGACGACAGCAACCTGCTGGAAATGTATTCGCTCAGACGTGTGTGGTCATTTTGTTGTTCATGTGAGAACACTCCTGCAGTTACATGAAAACATGACTTAGTCATGTCATCATCCCTTTTATATTATATATTTATTTTATATTATATTATGTAAACTCTGGTTGAAGGATGAATGTGGTGCATAAATGTAATGTGTTTATGTGCCAGATCTTCCAACTGATCTGATTATTAATGATTTTAACCTCAAGCAAATTCACATACCTCCATTTATTAGCTTTTAGAATCATTAAGGAGTAGCATTAATTAGGCCATGTGTGTGGCCCCCTCTTTATGAATAAATTAAAGGTAGATTCACACAACAGCTCGCCGCACTTGGACATTTATGTCCCTTTGTTTTGTTCTGAACTGAGGCAGCTGTAACTTTAATTATTCACAGTGTTGTTGAGTTCTTTAGGAGATATATTCATCTGTATATGGCGGGTCATGCTTGATCAGCAGCTGGTGTGCGTATACTTACAGTAAATGTCTATGTAATACGTCTTAATGTAGTGTTAGCTGAGACACTGTGCATGTCCTCCCCCCCTCAACTTCTTCCAATACAATATTCATGTCTTCAGTGGGTCTTCATCACTCTCCCGCACTGCATTATCATCATAAAAGCACTTTTTTTCCCCCACTGTGATTTCTGCATGCATCCATGCATTTTTAAACAGTGTATCTCCCTAAATAAGGGGGTTTTTAAGGAGCTATTTGTAAGTTTTACTATTGCTACATAGCCAACTTTAGCATTAACAGCTGTTTACTTGCCAGTCTTGCCAAGAGCTTCAGCCATCGTTGCATTCACAAGAGGTTATAATACACCCTCTAAGCAGCGCTACTTCTTCAAGGCAGCTACAGTGACTCGATATTGGAAAGTGATCAGACGGGCCAAGCGGCTGGGGCTAGCTGGTTAGCATGCTAACTTGAGTAGTAGAAAAGAAGTGACAGAAATAGAAGCAAAACAAAAGGGTTGCCTTACATCACTGGAGACAGCTTTTGACAAGTAGAGGAATGAACTGTGATGCTGAACTCACAATGTTTCTTCTAGTGTGGTAAGTAAACAGCTGTTAATGCTAAGGTTGGCTATTTAGCAATAGCAAAACTTGCAAATAGCTCCTTTAATACGGTGCTAAGAGGCTTTTCACACAACTGGACAAATCAATGGCTCAGCTGCAGTTCATTTAAGTTAAAAGATGTGAAAGGAAATTTGTTTAATGCCAAGATGCTCCCATCTGTCTGTTAAGTATGGTTAGCTTTGCTTAGCATAAAGGCTGGAAACAGGGGGGGGGGGGGGGGGGGGGGGGGCTGTCCCGGCTCTGTCCAAAGGTAACAAAATCTGCATAGCAACACCTCTACTCAGCTAACGAATTAACACGTTATATCTTCGTTTAAATCATTCAAGAAAAATTCAGGACCATGCTCCTACTTACGTGTTAATTAGCGAGCTTCAGCTGGTGAGCTGGTGAATATTCTTACCTTTGAACACAGCCGGGCAAACTGTATTCCCTCGTTTCCAGTCTCGCTATAGGCTAAGCTGACCACCCGCTGACAGACATGAGAGTGGTAACAAAATCTTCTCATCCTTCTCACATATTTTCTAAAATGTTGAACTATTTCTTTAACATTTTGTCTTATGGAGTGATTTATGGAAAAATACACTTTGGTTACAACTTTTAGTGTTTCTCTCTCACAATAAATCTCACACATATACACACACACACACACACACACACACACACACACACAAAGCCACAGTGTTATTGCTTGTCGTCCCCCTACCTCCTCAGTCGCAGAGGGCTATGCAGGTGAACATTTCACTTGTGTTGATTGCCAGAGGTAAGAGTCCCTTCGACAATAGTGCCCCCCAAGTCTGACAGAGAGAACGGTAAATTTGGACAGAGCTATTTCGGTATGAGAAGGGGTTACTGGGATGTTAGCACAAGTGTCTTGTCATGTGCCTGGCTGCTCTCCTGATACCTGCCCTGACAGTTTGGGTGTCTTGATAAAACAACACCCTTGACAGCAAACTCACAGAGCAGCTCCGTGGTCTCTCTCCATCTTCCTCTGCCACTCCTTCCTCTCCCACTGTGTCTGTCTGTTGCCCCCCCCGTCCTCCTCGCCGTGACCATTTATGCTAATGTAAACGAACAGGACGATCTGTTGATGACGATTAGATTCAAGCGCTGCTTGCACCTCTGGGGCTACGCTGATATCATCTGACATGACAGAAGGATCCAAAGCAGCAATGGCTCTAATTTAAAAGACACTGATGTTATTTGAGCTCCAAGGCATTAGGTTGGAGATATGGTAAGTTGATACTGAAGTCACATGCTGATATATAGTAGAAGCTGTTCAAATGTATGAAGTCCAGAGAGATGCCCACTAACTTGGAGAGTTTTTCCTCTTTGGTTTTTGTAACACTGAGTCTCCCTTGAACTTCTACTGCACTCTGTCCAAAGCTTCAGCTCCAGCAAGGTGTGCAGCTCTAATCAGCTCTGTTTGATGTGCGGAGGCAGCAGGCTTTACGGAGGAGCCAAGATCTCTTAGGACATTAAGGGGAGAGGAGAGGAGGGAGAGGCAGAGATTACTGCTGGTCTTTTTATAGAGGATCACTCCATCTTGTTCTTTTTAGCTCACTCATTAGTTCTCGCTTCCCCCCGGAGGGTGATTCTCTCTTTCTGTCTCTCACCAAGACCAAGGCCACTTCCCTCACGTTGGCAAAGGAACCCGTCTGGCTATCAGTTAACCAAATATGATTCTCCAGCCTTTCTGTCGTTATCAAGTCACAGTCTAAAAGCGCTTGTGTGGTCAGAGCTGCTCCCGCTCTGGTAGGTATGGGAAAAGAAAAAAAAAGAAAAGAAAAAAGAATCAGCCCAGGAGAGGAAAGGGTAGTCAGATGAATAATGACTGCACACGCTTTCCTTTTGTTGGCGAGTGGAGGCTGTGGATCCAATGACATGCCTTTTCTTCATTTTGTCCCCCTAATTCCCTCCATTTCCTCCCTCCCTTTGGCTAGTACCTGTGAAATCAGACATCCCGCCGGTTGCCCGTCAAAAAAATAACCAACACTCCGCCACTCTGCGACTGGCTGTCAGGGGAGTTCAGCGCCTGACAACCGGCGCACACACTGAGGTAATCAGAAGTTGTCAAAACGTGAAGTGTCCTCTGCTATGACTGAGAGAGTGCTCTGTGTTTGCCTGTCCGACGTCAGCGCTTTGGCGACAGTGTAGGTGTGCTAATGGCCTCTTTATCAACGGGGATCATTAAATAATGTCCCGCGACTGCATATTTGGCAGCAAAATTGTTGTTTAGCAGAGGAAAATGGAGACACAGACAGATAATAGGAGCTTGTTGTCACTGCCAGCCTACTACCCAACCCAGTTGTGTGATGGAGCACTTTCATACACTTTCATGACCTCTTATGATTATACATCATTTTCAAGTACGCCGAATGCTGTTCCTTTTACGTATTCCCAAGTGGTTTATGAAAATTTAATTTACATATTTGTTCTCCAATACGAGCGGCCTGCTCCTCGGCCCCTTCCGATAGGAAGCTCCTGCCTTGTAAAAACACAACCGGAGAAATTATTGATTTGCATCTGTTTATCCGGGGTGAAGCGGAGCACCTCCCTGCGTTTGAGGATCCCGAAGGGTGTCATCACAGCCGTCTGTCCTTTTTACACTGGCTCTAAACCGCGGACAGGGGGCTGCAATCTGTTTCCGCCCTCCCTTGAATTTTATTTACAGCCCCAGCCTGGCAATAAAGCCCAAAATTTATGACTTACTTTTTAATTAGAAATAATGTCTTGTAGAGTTAAAGTGATGGATGGTTTAATCAATATATAGACTGCGGCTGGCCATATGATGAACGTCGCTATTGACAGCGCGCAGAGTAGCCTAACTTAACACTTTGTCTTTCAAAGAAATATGTAGTGTTTTGTCTGGGGAGGGAAACTGTACACTGCCCCTTTCTATGTCTCTTCATTCTTCCTCCTTCCACTTTACTGTCTCTTGCTTCTCTGTCAACACTTTCTCTCAACAGGCAGTGTTTTCTCCAGAATGAATCAACCTCTTCTGTCACACCGTATTGAAGCAATTATTTTACTTCAGTGAAACCCCATTGTGTCGTGGGCCTCATTTGCTCAGGTTTAAATAAAATAAGTGCTGAAGGTGGGTTCTTGTGAATGGAAACTGACAAGCTGGGTGGAATGCAATTCTCAAATAGGTAGGGATTTTTCTTTCTTTTTTTTTCTTGGGTAAAACGTTTTTTTTTTTTTTTCCTCAGGTTCAGAGAAAAGAGAGAGCAGAAAGGATTTTCAAGTAGAACAATTAAATAGGAATCAGGTAAATGGGATTTGTTTCCTGACTCTGGGGATGATTGCGTAATATACACTGGGGATGGAATTATGGTACTTGACAACTGAAGTTCAATTTTGTCACTTGTGGCTTATTGTGAAGTGCTTACTCTGAACAGGGCTGTGCTGAATTCAGTGTGCCAGACAACGCCAAACACTGATCAGATATGGGAGCAGTGTTCAAATTCTCTCTCACTATGTAATGTAATTTTCAAGTACACAATGTCAAGGTTGTGAAGACTTTACGACATGTGGGATTTGCCAACCACAAATTTCTGGAGAACCGAGGTGATGTCTGCAAACTCTTTGTTTTGACCGGCAAACGGTCCGAAACCCAAACGCGATTTTACGAATGCGGCGTTTGTCCTGACCTAGACGATTAATCCATTAACAGAATTGCTGCAGAGTACTTGTACTGTCAAAAACAAATCAATGAATCCACTCAAAATTTCCAATCTAACTCTACACATTTCTGCCACTGAAATTTTAAAGTGCGTATATGTTGTGTTTGAAAGAATGGCAAGAATGAATTAGCCGAAAGCGACACACAGAATGCACCAATTTCCACAGGAATGTCTCCCTTTCCCTACAAACAAAAACTTATGCCATTAAAATAGTTGACATGAAAAAAAAAAAAAATTACACATAGGCGCTTTAACTTTAAAAAGTCAGCCCAGTGTGTTCTTTCATTCTAAGTTTCAAAAGCCTAACGCAAAGTAAGGGTGAACATATTACACAGGCTCGAGTCAAAGTTAATAAAGTTAATAATTAGAAACTCGAGACAGTGACAGAAGGTGAATCACATTTAGGCCACAGTATTTTTGTGTCCTTCCTTCACGGTCACAAATTAATCATTGGAACGTGATGCTTGTCGCTACCATCCAGACCACCTACCTCAGAGAGAACACTAATAAACAGGATAATCTTATCCATACACACACACACACACACACACATACACACACACACACACACACACACACACGGCAATATAACATCACCTGTCCTCTAAAACCAACCACAATACCTTTCCTCTTATTGATTAGTGTTGCATTCACTGCCCAGGGCCAGCAGAGGCCTTGGTAATGACTTTATGCTTTGTTTTCATGGTCTTTGGAATAGAATAACCATGGATGACATGGATCCCGCGCTATGAGTCCCTCTGGTCAATGGTTAACTGTTCTGCGGCAATTCAAAGCATCCGGGCTCTGTCGCAACTGACCGCTCTCCTGTAGATCTTGACCTGGGAATGTTTTCTTCACCCCCCCACCCCCTCCTCATCCTAATTTCTGCTCTTTTCTCCATTCGCTCATTCTGCTTGCATGTCTTAGCTTATCTGCTTCCTTTGTGCAACATAAGCTTGTAGATAAGCAGTATATTGGGCAGGGTTACTCATGTCTGTCTTGTTCATTCATCGGAATCCTCTAATTCCCCCCCCCCTCCCCAGAAACCTATTTCCCAGACTGCAGGTGGCCCGTGTTGCAACATGGAGGGCATGCCTGATCTCTCCAGAGCAAACATAGACATTTAGTCACTGCCGACGCTTTTGTGTTCCCTATGAGTGCCGGTAATGCCCCCGATACGTATGTGCACGGCGAGTGTACACATGACTAATCTCAGTGTAAAAACATGCCACTGATGGGTCCGTAGCTTTGGCCGAGATTAGCCATGAAGTGAGGAATTATTCATTTGTTGTGTTTGCCCCTTCGTCATTCTCGGGGTTGACGGATAGGTGGCATGTACAAAGTAAACAGAATCCTGCTGAAGATCTGAAACAGTGGTTACCCATAAGCCCTAAAGTCCACAGGTGTTTCCAGTTGCGCTAAGTCTCGAAAATGCGTAGCCTCCGGCGGGCTTAAGGCCGTCTTTCTCAAAGCACGACCCAGTTCTTACAGTTCCATGACACACAGCACAGTAACTATGTTAGAGGAGGGTTTTTTTTTTTTCATTGGAAATGAGCAGTTACAAACCTGAGTAAGAGTAATGCCCTGAGACTCCAACTGGACTTGTTCATCGGTCAGGGTCACTGCCGACCATGATCTCTGTTCTGGGCAGTTAATTAGGAATTAGAACATGGCATGACCCTCAGGATGTTCTCCATGGTTAGAATAATGAACACCTGGAAATGGCGAGGAGCGGGGGGGTCCTTTGGCTTGTGCACAAGTCATTCCATTAAGACTTCTGAACTCCTGTGGCCTTTATATAGTTGCGCTTTTTTTTCTTTCCTCCATTTCTTCCCAGTCTTCTGACATCAAAGTGTGTATATATATATATATATATATATATATATATATATATATATATATATATATATATATACACACACACAGTATGTATGTTTTTTTTTCCTTTTTTTCATTCTTTTTGAACAAGTGTGGGCACGAGGCAGTGGTCTCTTGCTGGATAAATTGGATTCCTATTTGACATAAGATCTATGATATAATACAGTTTGAGATACACTGAATTTTATTTAAGCACACATTATATTTAATGAAATCCTACCCTGTGCCAATGAAATCCTTTGCAAACCAATTTAACTCTCTTCCCTCTTTACATTAATTAGATTGCTGTAATTTCATAATTTGACAATTCTTTCAGGTTTGCCTGATTATTTAGCCCCATTCCTTAATTTCATTAGGCAATTTATCAAGTAGCCTGTTGAAAGAAATGCACAGTTATATATTGTGTTTGTTTTTTTTTTCAGAGCATGAAAAAGCCTTTCTTGATTACCACATTTCACCGTGCTGTGAGTTATTACAAATATCTGCCTGTAACAGAAATACAGTCAAAGTAAAAATAAAAAAAAAAGTATGAGATAATGTGAATAAAGGAAAAGAAAATATACTTTGCAGCAATGCACCCTGGTGTGTATGTTGTTTGGGGAGTTCGGATATCGTAGCCTGGCTGTAATTCCTAGTAAAATCTGTGTTGCCTGCTTCTATCTAGTTTTCCATTTGTATCGTCAAAACAAAAAAGTGCCTCGGTGCTGTTTGTGTATTCAGAGAGGAATGCAGCCCAGGTGGAGCGTGGGTTCCACAGCTAAAAATACAGTCCCTAAAAATTACATACACATGCTGTGTTTAAAAAAAAAAAAAAAAAAATCTAATTTAACCCATAATTCACATATTGCTTTCCTGGTGCAAGCTGGTGTGTTCATACGGGGCGATAGAGATTTTTAACATTCCCCGTGTATATTTCCCCGTGCGCCATATCATAATGATTTGGCTCGATGCCTTGATTCGAATTGGTGGATTTTTCCACCCTGAACAGGTAGAATGCGATACATCTGCTCACAGGACACATTATTTTATCAACTGCATTTTCAGGTCACAGTGCAGTTCAGAAGGTGGTGTGTGTGTGTGTGTGTGTGTGTGTGTGTGTGTGTCTGTCCCTCCCCTTGTCTATGCTGGCAGTGAGCATGCCCCAGTACACACAGTCCCTAGATGCAGTCTGGCAGGCCTAGTGAATCATCTTCCCGTCACAGGTGGAGGAAATACAACAGCGGGATTGGCAGTCCAAAGGTGGCGTCTGGCCCACTGTTGAGTGAGGTGTTTGGCTTGCTTCCTCTGGAAATGAGGATATTTTTTCATGCAGGACGGAGGGAGGGGGAGGGGTGGGGGGTTAGCCGTGCAAGTTTTTTTATTTTTCTCTACCCAGAAAGAGCCCGGCGGTGATGCTGCACATTTCAAAGCGTATACATGAGTTCCCGAACATATCTAGGATCAGTCAGCTTGTCCACATATACATACGGTGGCGGGAGTCTTCCGCCGGCTTGTTTGTTTGTTTGTTTGTTTGTATGTCTGCACTTGGCGTTTCTTCCAGTGTAGGTGTGCTTCGTCTCTCGCTACTTTGTGTGTGTGTGTGTTTGAGAGGACGTTTCATCTGAGCTCTTGCAGGTAGGTGGTTTGCGAGGGCCACTGATCAAAGGCAGAATCCTCGGGGCCAACAGGGGCCCAGCGTGAGCAGCAGATGTTTCCCGTCTCTGTTAGTGACTCAGTTAAAGCTATCCTTATTTAACCAGCTCCGGCTAATGGCCCTCGCCGGTGTCGGATACACCGGATCGCTTTTCTTCTCTTTTGTGTGCGGAACATGGGACAAGAGCACGAGGCGGCAGGGATATCGTGTTCCTCTGTGACGCTCTCATTGTGCTCCTCTGCGAATTTCTGGCCAGAAAAATCCCTTTCATAGTAATTGGGTGTGAATGAAGCACTTGCGCTTGCCTAATGTCTACAGTACAGTCTTGCATTCAGGCCAGTGGTTAAACATGCCAAGAGACAGGGGAGAAAAGGGCAGAGGAAAACAGAAGGGGGGGGGGGGTGTCGTAGGAAGTGTAGTGCAAAGTGAAACACAACAAAACAAAACAAAAAAAACAGTGTGTGGGGAAAACATGCGTATTGTAGCTTAGAGAAAATAAAGGGAAGAAGAGTAAGTACAGAAGAGGAAGGGGATTTCAGGAAAGGCAAGGCAACAGAATAAGAACAATTTGCAAACAAAAGGCTGGAATACAAAGTGGACGAGCGCATTGGCTTAGCAGGAAGAGCCAGCTCGGGTCCAGGTTCTTCGTATGGCATACAGGAGATTGATTGAGAGATTCGGTGGGTCTAATTGTGCTGCACCATCTGCCCAAGTTACAGAACCTGCCAGGCATGTGACAGTTTCCAACGGGCTCACTGACGAGCAGATGTGTGCAGGAGTGTGTGTTTGTGTGTGTGTGTGTATTTAAACACGTCGCTCTCTCTTAACTTGTGATCACATCATTTTTTTTTTTTTTTTTAGAGAGCTAAGATGAGAATTCCTGTCGACAGAGAAATTAGTTCTTTTTTTCTTTTTCTTTTTTTTTTTTTACATAATCAAATGTCCAAACGTGTGACTCTCTCCTGTGTTCTCTTTCGTCCGTTGGCTCCATCTGTGATGTTGCAGTGGTCGTTGTTCCAGACGGTATTGCGATTGATACAACAGCCTGACAAATGTCATAGCCGCTGAATGAATTTCCATAAATCAATCAAGCGCTTTCCCTCGTCATTTCCACAATGAAACAAAGGAAATAACAAAATGCTCTGCACCAAACTCGCATACTAATTCATCCACTAAATTCATTTGGTATTCAGTGAGAAGGCCGATAGGGATTTTAGTTTTTTTTTTCTAACTAGAAGTGGAGTCGTCACATGTATTAACATGGCACCCACTGAAAACCCACAGGAGTTTCCCATATTAATTAAATCAATTAGTCCACCGAGATTTGTAATTTGTAATTTAAAAGGAATAGTTTGACATTTTGGGGAAATGTGCTCATTCGCTTTCATGCTGAGAGTCAGAGGAGAAGATCAACACCGTTGTCATGTCTGTACCAATATGTGGCTACCACCAGCAGCTGGTTAAATATGTTTCTTTTGCTTTGTGGAAGATAATTGACCCAAAAAAAAAAAAAAAAAATCCCATACCCTCACACAAACCCACCCATTCCCAAATGGACAATATATATATGTTAAAAACAAATCCAACCACAGAGTCGGGTTTAAAATCACCACAGTGCAACACTCTGTTGCTCAGCTCAGTTGTACTGACTGAATAAGTAATTACAACAGAATGTCACCAGGAAGTAAGAACAAAGACGGCGAGGCTTCGCTTTGAAGACCAAAATTATCTCTCCAATCAGACACTGGAGTGCAAAAAACAACTAATGGAGCTGTAGGGCACTGCTCTGTACTCACAGATACAAAGACGCGATAGGATTCACCTGAAATTGGACACCTTTGTCTCACCGAAGGGGCACACCGGATTAGCAAATAAGGTAATTGCGTTTGCAAATCAAACCGCCAACAACTGTCCCGCTGCTGCTTTGCTCCAGCCGGCCTTCTCACACTCTCTCAGACTGTAGAATGTTTCATAAGAACTATTACTATCATGAATTATTTTGTGAAGGCATTAATCTACGCATTGTTTCTGTGTTCTTCTATGCATAAAAACCGGCAAATTTCATTTGAAAAATACAATTTCCTACATGTTCGTTCATCGTCCTATAAAATCCAGCTGAACTCTGTTGTCCCCGGTGGTGAACATTTTAACGGCCTTATTCACTGAGTTATCAAGCCGCAGTATCTCCAATTTACATGGAATCCTTGTAAATGTCCAACAGTGATACAAGCCACTAAACATGACAATAAAGTAATGGATTGTTAATTTACATGCCCAGGCTAGAGATTTCATAGGTGCCAGTCCTACAGATGATGTTAACAATGTGACAGTTGGAGCAGTCGGGGCTTAGAATGATGAGGAAGTCGGGCTGTTGGACTTGCAGGAGAGTTTACATTAGCAGGAGATCAAATATAGAAAGAGAAAGGGAACAAAAAGTTGCGTCTGCTCTTGTCACATTTGTGTCTTTCATGATGTTCTGCAACCCCCGTCTCCTCTCCTTGATTTAGCCACCGTCGACAGGGGACGTTGGCATGTGTTTCATATTCTGCATACTCATATCCCTAAGTCCCTCTTGTAATTATTATTCAGTAGATGCACTGTTTGGCACAAGGACAAAAGTTTGCATAATTTATGCAAGGCCGTCATCAATTTTTGAAAAACGGCCCCGGCCTTTTCTTGTGCTTTTAACTAAATAGATGCACTTCAGCCGTGGACATAAAACGGCCGCAAGGAAACAGAGAAAACTTTATTTATATCTTTACCTAAACTTTGAACCAATGCAGCCTGCAGAGAGAGTATATTAGGGTTGCTAAGTCCAGCTGACGTAAAATTTATTTGTCTTGTCCTCCTGAGCCTGCTCTGCTCTCCCATCGGGAGAACGCTACTATATAAAAACGTAAAAATAATACTTTGTAAGGCATCTTCTCCGCCTTCTGAAGAAGTCAGCTTCTCAGATAAAGTACTGGGAGATGAGCTGGGTATGATAACATACAGCACACTTCCTCTGGATGTGTCCCTGAGGGCTCTCACCTGAGGACTTGGAGTTATTTCCAGCAGAGTGCTCACAGGAGGAGGGTCCTCTGAGAAAAAAGAAAATGGGACTTTGTTATTCCATATCCCAGGAGAAAGTGCTCTATATTTACTTTAATGAAGAAGGGGACGATGTAAATAAACTCTGGTTATTGTGAACCTTTTCTCTTGTCCATATAATCCCACTTTCCATCAACTTCCCCCCCCTGTAAATGTTTTCCCACTGAATTGTCCCTCAGTAATCTATGGGTTGGACATTTTTAATCCATCTGTGTTGCCAGAACATGGAAGGGATGTTGGATGTACTTTTTCTGGCTCTTTTGTTTAATGTCCTATAAAAACGGAAAGTTGGCATTCGTCCCTGAATTTCTAAATAGGCTGTGTTTAGTGGACAGGAGACCATTATCCAGAAATCTGGAGGTAAATGGCAAGATTGAATAATAAGCTCTTGGCTCCTTTTCTCCGTCGCCGGTGATTGAGTATAAAAAGGAACATGAAATGCTGTGTTTATCTGTTCTGCTCTTGTATCTGCTACACCAAATTCCTATGTGCTTACTAAGACATTAATCTCCAAAAATGTGATTATGTTGTTATATTTCCCTTGTATGAGCATATTTTGAATTTGAATAATTGTTGTATAAGATGAATTTGGTTAAACCAGATCTTTAAGGGATCATTAATTCTCATCATATTTAACAGATTTAATCAATCTTGTTTGGCCTGAACCCTTATACCAAGTAACATTTCTCATCTGTCGAACGCATAGATTCATGGTATCCTCTATGCTGTTGCCACACAGTCATTCCAGCAAAGACACATCAAATGAGATGGGTTTCCATGCAGACTGAGCTCATCAGATCATATTACTTTTCTCTCCACGCAGACTTAGCATTCCCATTTAAACCTGCTGCTTGCATCTGTGGAACCAATCAATAACACAGCAGAGTGTGTTATTTGCATGATAACTCATGTGGAGATCCCAAAAAAAAAAAAAAAAAGCAAAAAGCTTCGGAAGGAAGTTGCTCCGTTAGAGACTCGGTAAGGTTGTTTGACAGCAGTTTGCCCTTTGACCTTCAAAAAGATCTGTTTCGGGAGAGTAAAATTCAGAGATTTCTTTTTACATTTTTTTTATGACTGTGTTTAATCAGCGTTTGCACAGGGCAATGATGCAGAAATATGTTTTTTGAAAAAGGGCTTACTAGTAAGTGTTCTTGCCCAGTTTCTCATTTTCATTCCGAAGGAAAACAGATCGATGTGCTTCACATGGTTTAGGGGACCCATGGGATATATTACTTGTCCATGACACGAAGCTCCAAAGCCGGGGGGGGGGGGGGTTTGCCAAGGTTTTAGGATGCCAGACAAATACATCAGATGTATCTCACTTCATATCCTGACCTCCAGTGCTGTTGAATTTGAACACATATATATTAATAAAGGATAATATTTTGGTCACATCCGGACTTGTTCCCCTTCCACACATATCCCGCTTATTCCGTGCCATTTATTGTGTTGTCAGACGTGAGCCTGACCATTTATTACAGCTGATACGAACTCGTGTGCAGACAGTGATGGAGGATGCTGAATACCCAACTGTATTTCTAAGTGGGCTTCACTTCTAGATAAACAATAATAAGTGGCTGCAGCAATACGTCCTCACTTATTCTACAAGGCAGGGGGTGAGCCAATATTTGTCACCTTTGCTGAGGACCTAAGGAAGAAGAAACTTTAAAAGGAATGACTCGAGGTTGCCTTTCTGATGCGCACCGCCTACCAGAAGACAGCTTGAGTGTTTGTCCTGTTGTCCGTCAGTTTCCACGCAACCCTGCTGAAAGTTGATATGAAGCCATATGGCACTCTGAACCCTCAAACTACAGTTGTCTAACTGCTAAGTGCTTCATTTTTCACGCTAGCATGAGGGCGCTTGTATTTATAATTCATTTAGCGGAAGGGCAAGCTTCACACACCGTAGACCCGACATTATATGCATATTTAAACAATTTAACACCCACAAACTGTGCTGCCTCATCTCTGCTAGTGCTCTACAATATTTTCATTTTTTCTTTCTTTCTTTTTTCCTTTTTTTTTTCTCCCTAGCTGTTTGAAGATGTGACCCAGGATGTGTTGCCCTATTAGAAAGCAATAACGGATAAATTGCTTTGCAGATATATAATAAAGGAGCACTGTGAAAGACTGCAGGCGCTAAATAATTTCATTTTTCAATCGTTCAAATATGACACATTATTAAAATTCAAAACTCAGTGTGGTTTTTTTTGGTTTTCTTTTCCCTTGACCTACAGGCTGTTGTGTCTATTTGCCGGAATATATCATGCAAATCTGACTCATAGTTTAGACATCATCACTCCATACGTTTGTACTGAGCTGAGGTATGTATTCAAGGCTTGTTTCCTGTCATGCACGAGCGCCGTACGAGCACAGATGTCGCATTCATGCCTCTCGCACTCAATTTAGTAAGAAACTCAAGCCGAGTTTCAGACCCCGGCTTAATAACACTGCCCTGGCGTCTAATGCGCAGGTTACGCTGTGGGATGTGGTGCGACGTGCACGCGCTCCGTGTGAATGGAAGACGCGCTTCGACTTTGGCATGTACGCCTTTTGTGTGTGTGTGTGTGTGTGTGTGTGTGTGTGTGTGTGTGTGTGTGTGTGTGTGTGTGTGTGTGTGTGTGTGTGTGTGTTGATTACAGCTGCACAGCACTGACACACCGCTGTAGGAAAAGTGAGCTGCTCAAATCCCACATGGGGGGGAGAGAAAAAAATATATCAAATTTAGCCAGAGGTTACTGTTCCTTCTTGTTCAGCGAATCAGTGGGAGCGTGAACACTTAATTGTGGTGATATTGAGCTCGTTTCATGTTTCATGAGGCAAAAATCAGGCTGCAATTGACTGTTTGATAAGCCCCGCCTCTCTCAGTTAAGCCTGTTTACCGTTCTGTTTACATCATTTTGACTGTGTGGTCTTTATGGCATTGATTCAGGTGCTTGCAAGGCGCACTGAAAGTCACTGACATGATGAGGACCGCTTACATAATACTTCAGACAAGAATGGTCATTGGCAGCATTGATCGCTGTGTCAAAATACCTGAGGCGCGAACCAGCAGCATTAGATTTGGACAAATTTGAATGAAACCTGTCATAAAATCGTATCACACTAAATCTGAGCGAGTGCTTTCCCAGCAGATTTATGCACGGGCTGTCTCCAGCTCGCCTGGTTCCCACGCTCGCAGGGACGCCGCGTGCGCCGTCTCCTCGTTGTCACTCGAATTTTTAAGGTTTCCGTCAAAACGTCAGCATCAGGAGGAAAATCACTGAAATGTAGTCGAGTTATCGGTGCCGTTAGCAGCGAGCAGCAGCGCATGGGTGCGGGCTCGGGTAGCTGCTCCAGTCTGAATAATGATTCTGCAGAGTCAGACCGAACAGTCAGTCCACTTAACGTGTGCCCTTTTCGGTTCTGGCGACAGCTCCCTGCGTTTGACAGAACGTCTGTTGGGCAGGTTGTGGAAATGTCTTGTGTGCTGTTGTCCTTACCAAAACTAAATCAAAGCCGCATGGTACATGGTAAAGCCACAACGGCAGCAATGCAATATACTGTTTGAAAATAAGGAAAGAATAGGATATATCTTCCAACATATCGGGGAGAGAGGGCAAACAAAATTGAGATTTCGAATAAGTGTTACTGCAGCTCTGACAGGCAACTGTAGATCTTCCTCTGAATTACACCTCCTTTATTGTATTATTTTTTTTTATTAGAAAGCAGTTTAATTATCATCACCACCTCATTTTCAGTATCTAATTTGTGCAACTATAAGTATCATGAAATCGCATTAGCCTTTGTGAACCTTATTCTCCATTATGATTATTCAGAGAAGTCTTCCTCACGCTCGCATCCCGGCTAAAGCGCCAGCGATTGTGTACTGTGGGAATATACACATACTGAGACTGTGTTTTGGCTGATGTCTGATTTAGCTCTGGGCAGTATGCGAGGTCAAAACAGATGCCGCCTCTATGCAGATAAGGCTGCAGCGATTGGAGCAGAAACGATTGCAATTCACGCTCGTGGGCTTGTTCTTCACACAGTTTAGACAACAGAAAACAGGGGCACAGCGGTACATGTTGCCATCATCAATCACCACAGAGACTCCGTCGCCGCGATGTGTCAAAAAAGGATGAAAGGCATGATTCTCAATGATAAGGCTGTAAAAGATTTCGGGGCTCGGGGATGTGTTGTGGTAGGAGGCGCCATCAGAGCTGAACCAGCAGGGAAACTCATCTCACAGACTTGTGTTTACATGCACGTAGGAAACCAGGTTATTAAGAGAAATCGGGCACAGAGGCAGGAAATCAGAGAACATGCACTGTAATGATTACTGTAAGCGATCTCTTTGCATGCCCATGGTCAGCAATCAGATTTCTCTCAGACCTGCTGTGATATTTTTGAGCCAGAGCAGGCAAGAATTTTATTGTCAGTGAGGCCTGTTCATAGTGAAGACGGAAATCTTTTAAAAATAACTCACATATATTTAGTTACAATAAACAAAAAAATCCTTAAACAGATGGGCACTGTATTTTTTTAAATCTTTTATCAAAAGTTATAATGGTATAATTGGTGCATTTGTCGGGGACTATTTTCAGCTGCGGAGTAATACACATCTGGTGCTCTTGTGAGTATTTACGGCAGCGGGATGACTCAACATAAACTAGAATGCCAGTGAAGGAACATAACGCCCAGTGCCACAGTGTGACTCGTGTTTTCAAAAGCGTTGCGGAAAAAAAAAGCGGAACTCTATGGCGCAGAGGAATAGTTTATCAGGCTCCGGCGACATAGGCCACATATTTGTTAAAGATCAAATCATCATTGGTTTCGATCTATACGGGATCTGTCCAAAGAAAAAATAAACATCACAAGACTTTTCCTTTGAGTACATGTAAATGCACTGCCTGGAATAAAGCGGAGATTTATTTTGGGAAATATGGAAGACACTACAGCTTGGCAATGAGAGTTTCTCCTTCCTGGCTCTTAATGTTTTTAATGGCACTTTGTTTGCAGTGAATTACACAAAATTCCACTATGGGAAACTTCCAAAGTGAAAAGGGGTCAGTGATATACATATCGTGTCAAACAAGGCTATACCGTTTACATTTCACATGCATTTAACTCTTCCCCCTGGCTGCATCACATTACTTATTTTTCAATTTGAGTTTGGAAGTATCCATCAAATTTGATGATGCCTCTCAAACACAAGATGGTAACAGATTTTTCGAGGGAAGGCGGCCCTGTACTGGGAGTTCTAAGTCGTCTGTTAATCAGACACAACCATAATTATACTTGTTGTGCGGCAGTGCCTCATTTTTCAATTTGTATGCCCAGCTTTGCCAAAAGTTGCCTAACTATATCCATTCTAAAATTCTTGACATGAGCATTGTGGTGTTGGCTGCTCTTGTAATATTTCCACTTCTCCCGTTGGACATATTGGGTAATAAATATGAGATCCACCAGTAATGTCTCGCACAGATGATGTTATTAGACTTGCCAGCCTGAGGCATCAGCTGTGTGTATTGGACGTCTGTCAGAGTCTGTCAGAGTCCTCCCCTCCCCCCCACAATTCCAGACTCCCCCCTGTGCTGATACCAACTGGTCCAGGAATTGCATGCCAGACTTGTGGAGAGTCCCAGAGACCCCTCTTTGCTCCCTGTCCAAGTCAAAAGAAAGAGTCTGGCATTGAAATAGACTCCTCTGCACTCATGATATAGAAGCAAAAAAAAAAAAAAAAAAATTCCTTTTGCCTTGGCCAGCCTCACTGGGGAATCAGGGTGGGGTGGATTGGCAAGGGGCAGTGGGTCGGATAGAGTTTCAGAGTTTGCTTTAAAGGTGGTCCCCCTGCCCCCACCCACCCACACTCTTGATGGCCTGTTGTGCAGGTTGAATAACATTCCAGTGTCGGATTGATACAGAAATGAAATGAGGAGAATGAAAAGAGAAAGGGTGGAAAGGGTGGAAAGCCCGCTTCTACTGGGTTTAGGGCACCCTGCTGTAAGTATGGGATAGAGGTAGCTGACACGACTCCCCAGAAAGGCAGTCAATATTGTTCTGTCTGAGAGGGTCTGTGGTTTTGGATCAAAGAGGATAATCAGCGATGCAAAAAAAACTGCCACTGTGAGATTGGCATCAGTTTCAAGAAGATTTGACACCGACGCCATGAGTCAGTACACAATTCAAAGATTTTCTACATTTGCAACGAATGGAAATTCAGATAAGCATCACATTTTTGCCTTATGGGTTTTTGAAGAATGCATGGTCGCCCCTCTGGGTTAAATAAGACTAAGAATGTACATCAGCAGTAGCAGCTGCAGGGCAGCGTGTGGCCATACTGGTGCGTTGGCAATATGCTCATAATGACAATGCTACCATGGAATATTTACCCCGTTCAACATGTTAGTTCAGTAGCATGCTGATATTGCATATTAGCAGCAAACAGTATAGCTGAGGCTAACTGCAAGATCATTGCTTTTGCAGATATTAATCAAATAGCAAAGTATGGCGATGGCTGCAAACAGAATGTCAGGGGATAACGCCAATTCAATGCCATTAAATTCATCCAGAGGGGGACATGAATGTCTCTACCCCATTTTCATGGCAATCCATTCAGTAGTTGTCACGATATTTCATTCAAAAAAAAAAAAACAAAAAGGTCAACCTCATGGTGGTGTTAGAGGAGAAGTCAGGGGATCCTTAAAGTCTCTACGAGGATTCATCCTCTGGGTACCATGACTGTCAGTAGAAATTTCAATTGCTATCCACTCTATGGTTGTTGAGATGTCACAGTCCAGGCCAAATGGTTAAACGAAAGACCGACCAACATTGCAATCACTAAGACCACGCTACTAGTTAATGATTGAGAAATGTATCGACGAATCTTATTTGGCTGCAAATTCACAATGAAGATAGTTAATTACGTAAAAAAAACAAACAAAAAAAAAAAAAACAACATCATGACCTTGGCATGAAAAAACTAGCTTGGTGACTCTTTTTTTTTTAAACCTTATGGGTCGGTCCTTTTGTCCAAATGAGATACAGGTTGCTCCCGAAGACGTCCCAGCATTGATACGCTCAATATTGATTGGTAAAAGGCCAATGCCATCAACCAAGCGTCCTCTGTTATCCCGTCGGCATAAACAGGAGGCAATCTCATTAAAAAGACTGTGCTCCGAGTGGGTCTGCAAAATTTCCACATATTTGGGGCGCGCTACTCTGGAAAGTCAAAAGCAATTACTGACTTCCTCGCTTTCATCCTGTGGAGAGGGCAGAATGGTGTTTGTGGCCATGGCATAAGTGGACGAATAACATTACACCAGAGTGCAATTAGGACTTGGACCAGGGAACCACGAGTTCTGATGATTCTACTCTATGTCAATTAAAGTGTGTTTTAGAGAGACGGAAAGAATAAAGGAGAGCGCGGGGGGGGTTGGGGATGTGAGAGAATTTGAGAGAGGAGTAAGACGGTGTGTGTACGCACTCGCTCGGTCTTCCACAGTGTCCCAGCTGCAGACAAACACACAACGTTACATTTTTCTACAAACCCTATTATTATGCTTTTCAGCCCAATCATAGCGCAATTGTTAGGCCTTCCAGGCCCAGCCATCCAAAACCCTTTATTTGAATCCATATTGTGCCTTTTTAATTCTTGGACTAAAGGCTTTTCCTGTAACAGACTGTCCGGTCGAGCAGCCTGTAGCAGCACACAGTGTGTGTGTGTGTGTGTGTGTGTGTGTGTGTGTGTGTGTGTGTGTGTGTGTGTGTGTGTGTGTGTACATGTGTGGAAGCTCCAATCGCAGCACTGTAAAAGCCATGGTTTACAGTCTGTTCCTGTACTTTGACATTCGCTAACTATCCGCGACCGTTGTGTGGCTGCCTCACCCCGGGAGACCTCCGCTTTTAGATTTAGAAAGGTTGCCTGCTGAGTCCAACCCAAACACATTCTACCACTCAGCCAAGAGACACAGGGCAAGGTCACTGGATTGTGTGTGTGTGTGTGTGTGTGTGTGTGTGTGTTTTCACGCCGCTCCCCGAAGTGTGTCTTGAGTGCATAAAAACACAAAGGCAGGTTACAGCGCGTCCTCTCCTCCCCCTGTGTTCTGCAGGTACTCTTGGTTCATGTTCTGAACTGACAAGTAAAACATCTAACTAACCAACCCCACCCCCCACCTTCACCTTCACACACAGCACAGACGGAACAACCATTGATAACATCAACATGGTGTCAATGTGATTCTCTCTTTGTGGTCCCCCACTTCACTTCATTAAATCCCTTGTGTTTGCAGATTTGTACTTCACACCAAGTCTGTAATGACTTCATTAGAATTAGTCAGCATCTAGTGAAATTAAAACAGTACAGGCTAAATGGCTTTTTTTGTAACTTGCACAGCACGAAAGTCCGTGCTGCTGATTCTTATTACACAAGTACTACATTAGTTGGAGTCACGATTTATGCGGTGCTGCTGCAAATCACACGTCTCCTCGCTTTTTTTTTTTTTTTTTTTTGGTGGTCATTAATGGAAGAAGAAGAAGAAAGAAGATTAATTGAAATTCAGTAGACATTTAGATTGAGGTTGACATAACCCTAGGCGCCCCAGCTATCTCATCAGGTTTTTTAGAATTCGTGGTGAGACTCGGCACCTCAAGACCAGCCATGATTTGTCAGGCCTGAGAGCATTTGCCACGACAAGAGAGGAGAGTATTGCTCTTTTTGTCCAGGGATATACCCCATGAGGATGTTTGCCCAAACCAATCAGACTTTCATCAAACTCAATTCTATACTAGTCTGAGTGAGGGACCCTGCAGCCTGCCAGCTCCTTGCACTTCTTCCATACTTTACTCGGCAGGCACCTCTTCCCTACAGCTTGGAAAAACAAAATGCCCCAATTACAGATGATTATCTCTGAGCATTTTGTGATAAGTTGGACTCGGGAAAGACAGGAGGAAGAAGTGTTGGCAAGGAGCAGTGCTTCTTGGGGGTGACCTGAACCGTAATGATTCGGAAATGGTTCATAGGATCTTGGGAGGGCGGGCAGCTGTTGCCAGCGTACTCTAGGTTGTTTCTTTTCACAGTGGTCGGCGTGGGCTAACAGTCAAGTGTATGAAAACCGAACAACAGAGACAGTTTCAATGCAATATTTAACTTTTTTTCCCTCCCAATACCTCGTAGTATCACTGGCATTCTTCTTCTACTTTTGAACTTTTCAATATAGAGTTGAAAAGGTTCTCCTCGAACGTTCTACCTGGCTTCCTCAAGTTCTTTCTCGCTCGCTAGTCGATCCCTCCAAAGGCAGGTCACCGAGGTCTTGATGAGGGAAGCTCTCAAATTTCAGCCAGCGTTTTCTAAAAAGCTGCCAGACAACAACAGAAAACAGCAGGCAAGAAGGCAATTCACTACGATGACCCTTGACCTCTGTGTCAACTATGTTTGGATGATTATTTACCTCTAAGCACCAGCTGAGTAAGAACGTCTGATTCAACAAGGAAGAGGACAATTGTTGACCGCAAAGAACAGGTCCAGAGTGGTTGAAGTGTTTGCTGGGTTTTTTTTTCCCCTGACATTTTTCATCCTTTTTTGTCTGTTATCAACTATTTTAAGCGAGTTTTCACCCTCATTCAGGTCAAAGCAGCACAGAAAATAAGTTAGTGTGAATGTCGTCCAACTATGAATGGCAAGTCATTTCTAAAAATCCAGAATTATGTCTATATTTACTCACTTTTATTTTGAAGCTCTTTCCGTTTCACAGACAACAAGGTTAAAAAGCTAGACAGAGGAAAGATCCGTACCTTCGTATTGGTGCCAGTGAATCAATAGTGTCCTGCAAAAAAAAAAAAAAAAAAAAAAAAAATCCACACCAACAATATATTGCTGCATTGATTATTTGTTCATACATTCATATTGATATTTGCACATTCAGGAACATTTCCAGGAGCAGGACATTTCACACAATAACAGGCAGAGCAGGCTTTAACAAAACATGCTTTCACTGAAATGTCAACCGTTAAGCTTCAATGGAGGAAAAAAAAAAAAAAAAAAAGGAGCCTCAATGTGTTGACATTGTAGCAGTGAATCTCTCTTAGCCAATATATTCACAAATAATACTCACAGGCAGGACCTCTTTACATTAAGACGGTGTTGGGAAATATATTTAAAGTGTTGTCATGTACAGGTAAACTGAATCTCATTGAGAGTAATGCAGAGTGATACATCAATAAGAGAAAGCAGGATATGGATAAAAAAAAAAAAAAATACTGTCATGTTCAAGCGTTCCCTACGAGTCTCGATGATGCATCTGATCTGAGTCCCCCGCTCTTTCCTCAGTCGAGTGGCTTTGCTTAATGCGCACCACTTCCTTTGTATGAAGTGTACATTTAGTGGACACTGATGGACATGCATGGTATGTGTTTATATACACACTTCTGTTCTAACTTCACCCCCTCCCCCCTCCGCTCTCCCCTCCCCTCCCCACTTTGCCTCTAATTGAACTGTGAGTGGAGTCCAGGTGGAACCCATTTGAATTCCCTGTGGTCGCGACCGCTGTGGTTGCTTGTGACACAGTCGTGCCTCTCATTTCCAGACCATTTACAACATATTCTTGCCATCAGTAACACTCACGCTGCAATCATTATGCCACCTTGACACACCATAGAAATTTGTGGTCAGAAACACTAACACAGACACGCAGGAGCAGATGGAAGGCAGAATTAACATTGTAATCAAGTCTGTATCGAGTGCATGCGGCGTGATACATAATGTACGTGCTGAAAATGCATCGCATTTGCCTAGCCGGGGATGCTATGCAATTCATGTTTTAAGATTTCATTATATTCTGTGCACTTGGCTCAGCATCAAATAATGATATTGAAATGCATGCGCCATTGGGATCAGTGTTATTGACATTGGAATTTGCTGTACCCCTGATTCAGAAGCTGAGCTGAAATGGCTGTTGTTATTTGTGTGTGTGTGTGTGTGTGTGTGTGTGTGTGTGTGTGTGTGTGTGTGTGTGTGTGTGTGTGTGTGTGTGATTGTTTTCTCCATTCTCAAATCTGGCAGGGAATGAAGTGTCTATTGGAAAATTATGCAAATACATTTAGAGGGAATACAAAATGCAGGGAAATTGAGACCTGAAAACATCAAATACAAATAAAAAGAAAATAAATAGAGGTGTTTTCTGTGCAGATGCCCTCCAAACATGGCTCAATCAAGTTCAGGCAGTGCTGGAAAATGATAGCAGTAATTAGAAAAATGGCTTGGCTTGGCCTGGCTTGGCTTTGTTTCACGTGCGATAGGGTGTGGCCTGTGTTGCGTTTCTTTGTTACCTTTTGTAGCTCATAGTCTCACGGTTTGCAACATGCCCTCTGACCATATGCTGCCCATTTTGAAAACAGTACAGAAGCTTGTATTAGATGGTAAGTAATACCATTTTGTTAGCCAATCGGACAGTGTACAGCCTCGCAAGCTCCTCTGTAAGGCTGCACTTAGGTGCAGTGCTTTAAGCTAGCAGGTATTTAGCAGGTAAACCATTTTTCTGATCTCTGTTTAATGTTTTTATGTGGTAATTAACTCTAAACATAAAGTACAGTTAACATTTCCAGAGTACAGCTCATTAGTTTTGCAGGTGTGAGGTCATAAACCAACATCTGTCCTATATTTAATGGAGATCATATCATAGTTGTTGAGATATTTCAGTCAAAAAATTATAATTTTGGACAAATGGTGGCATTAGAGGAAAAGTCACGGGTTCACCGAAGTCATCAGGATTCATCATGTGGGCATTCCATCCAGTAGTAGATGGACCAACCAACCGTTCAACCAATTGGACCGACACTGCCATCTCCACAGCCACATTTAGCGGCTGTGGCGCCATAGATGAGGCCATGATGTTTCGCCGCATATCTATCATAGCCTGTAACCCTGCCGATACCATCAACCCTCTATCTGAGAAAACTGCTCGTCACCACAATGCATCAGCAATATATTGATGCCGCTGTCTAAAAAGAAATCCATACAGTGCATTTAATTTACCTTTGAGGTCACGGTGTTTTAAAATCTATATGCCGTCTCCGTTTCATTTGTTGCATGTCCGTACAAGCTGTGAGTGTTCTTGCAATGAGCTGGATGCACATTAGTCTCTCGCAGTCGTGCCACCTTTCAGCTCATATCCAAATTCAAGCCTGGCCACATGACGACTTGCAGTGTTAGTGGGCACAGCATGCCAATTGCTCCCAGTAGGTGATTAATGGCCAACAGGTAAGGTTGTCATGGTAACCTGCCCACCTGAGCCACTATAGCAACAGCATCTGAAGTGAGGGCTGTACGTTGGATTCGCTCACACCACAATTCCCGCCCTTCAAAACAACAGCTAATATCCGTCCTTCCTTCCTTCCCCTCACATCTTCATCTCTGTCTTTTCTTTTATGTTTTTGTGTTCATCCACAAATCCATTTTATCTATCTTTGACTATATGTCCCCATTTATCTTGCTGATTTTTCCCTTTTTGTCTGTCCTCCCACCCTGCTATCCTCCATCCCTCAATCTTATACATCCCTCCCTTCCCAATTCTTGATAGTCCATCCCTCTCTCTTTCCTGTCCTGCCTTTTACCCCGCCTCTTCCTCTCTCTCTTGCTTTGCCCGAGATCCATTTGTGCTGCATTAGGGCAAAGATATGCCGGGAGAGAAAGCGAGAGAGGATAAAAAAGAAGGAAGACATGGAAAATGGATAGTGCATTATAATGGAGAACTGTCTCAAGGCAGATTCGCCCTGCCCCCTAAACGATTCATCTATCTGCATTTATTCACCCCACTGAACGTCCGCTCAGGCCTACTTGCATTTATTTTTCTCCCTCGTGGGAATGTAACCAATCCCCATTGTATGCCTGTGTGTACTGTTAAATATTTGTAATGGTAATTTGTGTTATTTGTTTTGCAGCTAGGTTTTTCTTTTTTTATTATTATTGTTATTATTGTGTGAGCAAGTAATTTCCGCTAATGGATTGTGTTTCTATTGTCTTGTAGTTTGGAGGTGTTTTGTGTGTCAGGAGGGGTTGCTGTGCCTTTTGTGTGCATGCAGGGGGAGGAGGGATGGTCCCATTATTTAACCCAAGCCATCAGTCACACTCAACAAGCCTATCATATAGAACCATTCAGACACAGTGCAGGCTAAAGTTAGCACTATTATCTGCCTGTCACTGGCTAGCTGTGTTGGGGTCCCTTGTGGAAAACCAATTGTATGAGTGAATGCCTTGCTGCTCACGCTGTCAAGCTCCAGGGATGCACACGGTGCTGTAAAAGAGCACTCTCCATTTACCTTCAGTATTTCACACCTTTCAATTCGCATTAGAAAAGCATGATTTTGACTTTTCAGATGTGTTTAGAGTTACAAAATTGACCGCTCAATTTTAAGCCATCAGCCCGACCAAGCGGAAAAAATAATTTTTTTTAACTCTGGAAGGAAAGGATCATCTCGGTTTTAATCATCTCGGCTCATCTCCTAAGATTTCCGAGTGAGCGCTCTTCAATCAAACTGTATGCAGACAGTGTGCTTGATTAATATTCATTTTATATGAGACACTTCATTTGCATGAACACACTTTCTGTCTCATAAAAATTAGCAGACCCTCCCCTCTGGTGTGATAAGCATCTGGACATGAAACAGTTGAAAATCTGAGACATGGTACTTAACCCGGCAACGCGATCCCACTTCATTACATAGTGTTACGTGGGAGGGTTTCAAGCAGGCGTGACTAGTAACATCATACTTAGTGTGCCCCCCCCCCCCCCTAACCAGATAACACTTTGGTGCAGTAGCATTGTAAGGAACACCTCTGCATTAATGACAATCGCCTTCGGTTTCATCGGGTCAGGAAATGTGACAGATGGGGAAGTGCCCTCAGGTGGTGATGTGTATCAGAGTGATGGCTATCTCACCAGTCATATTAGCATGAGATGAGAGTGCTGCATGTGAAGGAATCCATATCCATCACTAAAAAGATTGAACATGAAAATGTTTAGGCACTGCTGGCCTAAGAAAAGTTATATATCCAGATATGTCCATGCATAAGGGCTTGGTCGTGTGACAATTTATGTTAGTTGAGTCAAAACCATTAGTCTATTAATTGATTAGTTCATTGACAAACACATAAACCACTGACCATTCCCTGGTTCTAAGCTCTTTATTGTCAGTATCTGCTACTTTTCTTTGTCTGAATTGAAGTTCTTAGACAAAACAAGCAATTTTGACAACATCACCTTGGGCTTTTCAAAATTGCAATAGGCGTTTTTCACTATTTTCTGAAATTTAATTGACCAAATAATTAACAGATTCATTGAGAAAATAATCCCCATACTAATTGGTAATGAACTGCATTAACTGCAGCCCCGCATATCAGGCAACAGAGTAAGAAAATAATCTCTTTTCGTGATTGGGCTTTTCTGCCCCTTCACTGTTATTTTAAAGTCATAATTAGTGTGTTTGGAATGAATTTGTTAAACTGTAAAGTAATGACAATGCATTTGTATTGTGTCTTGTACAATAACTACAGTTATGGTCGGACATACATGGTGTGAGGCAGTAGAAATTTGGCACCTTTGCTTTAGTTGATCTATATCTTTACCATCTGTGGTTGCATTGTGGGCAGTGTTAAAAATCAGTAAGGAGGGATCATTGCTGTCAATGTTGGATTCACAGGATTTTTGCATCCGTGTTGAAATACCTTCATTTGTCACATATTTAACTAACTGCTTTCAAGCAACAACAGAGATTTACATTTGGTTACTTTTCATTTCCAAATAGTTTCTGAATTGAATTTCCAGAAAATGTAAATTTGATAGAAGATCATAGTAAAACATATTTTACCCATACTGTCCATCCCCCAGCAACAGCACCCAATCTGTCCCACTAAGACCTATTGTGTTGCAAAGTATAAATACACTAACACATGATGTTCTGCAAGCGGAAACATTCAGATTCATGCATTACATGTGACATCTCATTGAGAAAAGTACAATAAAATCTTTCTCCCAAAAGGTGCAGGACTTCACACGAGCCCCTTCTTTTAAAATATCTTAGTATCTATACATCAGAATGGATTTGGCTTCTTCTTTTCCAAGAAGAACAGGGTTCAGTGATGCAGTAGAAATTGCAGTGTAGTGACTGTGACTCACATGTAAACTACAAGTTGTGTATTTAAATATGAAAAGTACATGCAAAGAGCATGTAAAACAGTTGGCATACTGTATTTTACCTCTGGCAAGCTCTCTTAGTATAAATAAGCAAAAGCCAAACATCTTCTTTTGTAGCTTTTGACATTGACATCTTGGATTAACCGTGAGCTTCTGCATCACCTTTCCGGAAGGGTGTTTTTGTTATTATCAATGTTGCCACAGATGAATAATGAATGTGCCACATATGTAAGAAAAAGATTTATTCTCTTTGGCATTTTTTACTCTGAATTACCCACAAGCCCCTCGAATACAGCCTTAAATTTGAATCCGACTTAAATCATCTAATAGGTTCCATTTCCCTAAACGCTCTTTGCCTCCCATTTGTCTTTTTCATCACATGATCGCTTTTAGACGACATATTTCCCCTCTTATCAGCCGCTGCTCTTACTGTCTATATCACCCGGCTCCATTTTGCTTTAACTAGATAGAAGAGTCAATTAATTAAAACTGTCAGGTTTCATCTGGGCCCCGTTGGCGCACGCACGACTACTAAAATAACAAAAACAACAACATCACTGATTAGAAAAAGTTGCTCTGCAGGAAACAGCGAGGCGGTAATGAAGAAGTCTCCTTGATGTGGCGGAGAACAGACGCTGCCGTCGCTGCTAGGCCCGCTAAATGTTGGCCAGCTTATCTAAGGGAGTTATCCTAAATCCCCCTCAGAACAAGTACCCTTGAAACGTCAGCACCATAATGTATCATAAGGCTCCTTCTGGAATACAAGACGAGTTGGCAATGCCGGACTACGATCTGTTTTCTTTTTTTTTTCTTCCTCTTTTTTTTTTTCATTGAACTGGGTCCAAGCCCTTCTCATAAATATGTATTTATGATGTGTTCTTTTGGTGGTTGATAGCAGTTCCTGTACCGTAAGCCCACACATTTTTTTTTTTTTTGAGAGAGCAAATTAACAACTGTGATAGTGAAGTGTTTTTCATTTTATGTGATAATTTCTAAGTAACACCTGTGTAAGTAGTTGATGTAGTCGCTGCTTTATCCGTTGTGCTGTGAGATATAGTATGCCGCAAAGACACACACATATGCATGCACGCAAGGAGCTACAGCTTCTCATTGTCTTCTGCTACTGTAACAGCCTCTATCTGCTGCAAACAACAAGCCATATGCCAACAATCATGCCAGACAAATCAGTGATAGTTTGTCTTGTCTGATATATTATATATATATTTTTTTTAATATGTTGCTCTGCCTGTGCCTCCTCTTCAGTCTGTAGCCCTGCGACCAATTTAGAACTTGTCCCACAGTATAAACTTCAGGTCCAATTTGCCGCTTGGACGGTGTATTTGAATGTGATTATTTTGGGAGTAATGTATTTTTTTGTCAAGGGAGTCACAGTATCTGATTTGATGTCATATTTAATTTAGCTCTCCGGCAGCTGTCAGAGCGTTTTATAAAAAGCGCTGTTTACTCACAAAGATGTGTCTTTGATCAAACGCACTCTTTCACATTGCTATTTTAATGTCTTTAAAGTCCTGCCATAATATATATATATATATATGTTCACGAGGAATAAAGTCAACAATACAGGACATGTGGTGGTTCAGATAAATTGTTCCAGCTCCAGCTGTTGTTCACTCGTGGACCTTTGCTGATGAGCACTCTGACTCTTAACCTCCTAATATTGTCCAAATGGTCTGTGTATGCAGAGACGGATACTCTCTTAAACCCATTAATATCTGCTCAAATAAAAATCTGATTACTCTAATCTAGGATTTTTGAATTGGGATTAAGAGCTAGATTATGAGATGGGAAATGTCAGCATGCACTGACACAGGAAGGAGAACTCCATACAGGGATGGATGGTCTGATAAAAGCAGAGATGTGTTTTTTTATTATTTTTTTTTATTTTAAATTGTAATGTTGGTATAATTTGAAATTTTGGAGTCAGTCATCTTCCCAAGTGGCTCGTCCTTTGATGCCGTGCTCACATTTTGACCTTTTGTAACCAGGTTCTCTGGCATCCCACAATGGAATTAACTCCCGGCAATATCAAATGCAGTATGGAATGCCTAATGTGCAAGGATAATGCTTGTGTAGAGGATGGCGGCATGGTGTGCGCACTTTGGCCCGTATCGTTTCGCAGAGATTATATGTCTGCAGCAGATCATGGCTGATAGTGGATAATAGGAGGGTTCGGATGGTCTAATCATCAAAGCTGACTTAACCTTAATATCATGATATGGGTTTGATGGGGGATAATCTTGAGAGTCTCATCACAATACAGATGACGACATCTTTTATCCCCCTTTAACAGTGTTTTTCTATATTAATACTTCACTTATGGGATGTGGAGTTGCAAATTTTCACGCACCATTTTTTTTATTTATTTATTTATTTTTTTAGTGTTCGACACATCCAAAGTGTTAATTTCATCAGCAGTCACAAGGCAACACCATGTAAATCACATTCGATGTTTTCCGCTCACTTTATGTTAACTAGCAGTAGCTCAGCGATGACTTCATTTAGTGTCGGTGGTTCACTGGATGACGGCACTCTCGTGAGCTTAAGCAGAGGTCGGGAGGAGCTCCGGCTCATTCATCTCTCCGCGGGGGTATGTGGTTAGCCGTTCTGTTGAGTGGGATTTTTTTTTTTTTTTTTGAGAACAGTAGTCATTTCTTAGACATGTGCAAATACATTACCAGGTGTAAAAACTCAAACTGTGAAGTTATGGCACATTTCCTGTGGGAAAGGGGAAGCACCGCTGCGTTTCTTATGTCAGTTACCATCAGGCCTTGCAAGAAAACACACAAAGTCTGGAGCACATATGCGCGTGCAACGATACATCAACTCCACACACACACACACACACACACACTCACTCACACACTCATGCTAGTCCACCAAAAGCCCAAAGCAGTGCGTGCTTCATCGCTCACTCCTTGTCTCTATGTGGGGGTGATTTGTTGGTAAGGTGGGGGAGTTAACACTTCGATGAGCAAACAACAACAGAATATCCAAAAATATATTTTGCGGTTCGCACAGCCTTCGTGTTTGGTTGATCACACCCGGTATGACTTCAGCTGACTGGAGATTGAGCAACTTGCACCGTGTCACTTGATGACAACTTGAAACCCACAAAGCCATAAGGACTGTGCATAAGGATGAGAAAGCCATGGTGCACCCCATCTGTCGTGTCTCTTACTGGGGAATGTTGTGCTCTTAATGTTGCTGTAAAACAATGAATCACCAAGTAGAAGTTTTGCTGAGACCCTCATCCTCATTCACTCAAATTCCTGTGTTAAGCTAACATATCGTTTTCTTTTTCTTTTTTCATGACAGATTTTGGAAGGCATCTGCCACCGGTACAGCAGGGCTTGTGGTGTCTCGGGAAGAGTGGCGCAGTGGAGGGAGCCGTGCCATAAAGGAAGCACCCAATTCGGGCGTTTGCCACCAAAAGACTGAGCACTGAACTCAACTGGGAACTTCAGCAGCGGGCGGTAAGAGGAGGAGGCCATGTGGACCGCACGCCTGCTAGTCCTCGCCAGCCTCTTCGCACCAGCCGCTCTGGGTGAGTTTGGCTCATCGGAGCAAGAGCGTGTTTTGTCTGTGTTTGTGTCTGTGTGGATGTGCAGATGTGGGCACAAAAACATGCCCCTTGAATTTTGAGACTGGCATGGTTTGAAGCCATATCAGAATTTCATCCATCTGTTATTTAAGTGCTAGATTCTGTCAGCCAACTGCGATTAAAGCCTCTGACTTTATGTCTGTCTCGTTTTCACCGTCCTATCTATCTCCGCTCACTAATTAGCAGTTTTTTAATGCCTAAACTCTGTGAAACTTTTTTTTTTTTTTTTTTTTTGCTTTCTCTCTCTGTTTCTTTCTCTAAATTTTCGGTCTATTTTTAGATCTGTCCCTCTTTCTACTGGCTCCGTCTCTTGATCTCCTGGCAATTGAAAATGAACTGAAAATTACTTTCAAAGAACCATTAACACTGCTTTGGCTTTGTGGTGTATGTTTAGGATAGTGAGAATTGTAGGAGGAGGAAAAAGAAAAGATTTATTTTATCATTTCAAGCATTAGGAGCTTAAGATTAATTTACAAGGTCTTTCTTTCCCCATGTCTCGGAAATCGCTGCAGTTTTGCGGCGCTTCCCTTTTGGCCTCCTGTGAATTGTTCTAGAGGCAAAGTAAATTAAGTCATTTAAATTAAGATTAAAAGAAGTCAATGGTGGCAGTTGCCTGGTTTGAGAGCGTATGTGTGTGCCTGTATGTGTGTGTGTGTGTGTGTGTGTGTGTGTGTGTGTGTGTGTGTGTGTGTGTGTGTGTGTGTGTGGACGTGGAGGTTGGTCACAATTAGCTAGGGTTTAGATATAAGGAATGTTGGGAGTGGGGCAATGGCCCATAAAAATGTTAATTTGATATGGGTAAAACCATTAATGGGAGATTTGAAACTAATTGAATTGTTTTTGTGCCGTGATATCTGCGGAAGGCAGCGGTGGCAGGGTTCACCATCCGCTGCTAATGAAAGCACACTTCACCCGCCATTGTTAGTTTTGTGTTGATGCTCAATAGAGAGAGGTCAGCAGACAGCTATATGTCATGCATATCTCTTTATAGAGCTCTATTGACCAGGGGCTGAGGCATTATGAGGCAGCTGAGGTTGCATTTTCAAAGCGATGATAGAATTTATCTTTGTTAAGAAGTCAGTATATATCCAATGACAATGTGGGTACCGGTAATTTGATTGGTTCAGTGTTATGTGGGCAGGCAATAAAAACACACTGCCACACAGGCAGTTAAGCAGCTGGACACCAACATGGTTAGCCATTGTTGTTAGCCATCTGTGATTTGAACACTGCATTAGTTATGTGTTTCAATTCAGTAAGCTAGGCTAACTAGCTTCAACTTACTCTCATGGAACCTAGTTAGCCTGGCTTGCTAGCTTCCCCTTTAGGAAGAAAAAACATCACAACCACTGCTCCCTAAACTGCTGTCAACTTTCTGCACACTGAAAAGCCGTATTGATCTCTTAAAATAACTTTTTTTCCAATTCAAAAAATCTATTGGCAAGAGATTTGCAACATTTACAAGCAAAATCAAACAAATATACAAAAAGAAACGCTAAAACAAAGCACTTATTGATGATTTGATTTGTACCCCTTGAATAATTTCTCCATTTTTATTCCAGTTGTGCTTCATGTAGTCTCAAGATAGTTTTTTTTTTTTTTCAATAGCCTACTATTTGAACTATTTATCACATCCTAGCACAATTTATTCAGAGAAATATTAACATGCAACTCCACATCCTAATATTTGCCATACCGTCCAACACCAGGTTCAAGGCACATGTGAGCACACAAACCCCACACACTATAAGCAGGGACACACAGGTGAGCATATCCATGCACAGCACCGCCTGTGTGTGGTCAGTGCCATTGGTCCTTATTGTTTTAACCTCTTGACCTTATGTTTGATTAGCACTGGTTCTAAAGTGCCGTCTACAACGGATGCGTCAATCACACGGCATGTAATCATCTCTCGACCCTATCCACACAAATCTTCTGCGCGTTTGTCTCTGCGGCATTTTAGCCCTCACATTCAGACATTATATCTTGTTTTAAGAAGTGTACACAGTCTTCTAACTATAAATCTATTTTCCACAAATACAATTGGAACAAAAGGCATTTAAGCATGTCCTGGGATTAGAGTGATGCATTTTGAGGCTCCACTGGCTGGACAAACATTAGCTGTGGTCTGACAACCAGCCACAGCCAATTAGAAAGTGTCATGAGGGGATGGATGTGAAGTGGTTCAGAGAAGACAGACGTCAGAGAAATGCCGCTGAAACGTGTCTGTTTTAGACGCGCCGAGACAGTTTATTTAAAGGAAGCAAGCTGTGTTTCTGCATGTTATAGCCCATTTACCACAAATGTAATATCCACATTAGTGCTGAATTACTTTTTCCAGACATGCTTTTGAGTTTTTCTCCATAGTCTTCTGGATTGGTGACTGTATTTTCCTACCTACCAGACCACGATTGATTTTAGTGTATGTCAGTAAGGTAGGAAAAAAAAAAAAACATTCATCAATCTTAAAAGTTATTTAGAAGCATTTGGAAAATGGTCATCAGCGTGCATGATTTGTCATAAATGGGGTGAAACATGCAAAACCACCTGGACAACCCTTTAAATCAATCATTCTGCGTTGTTACTCCTTCCCCAATAATTAATCACTCATTGATCCCAAAAGAATAGTTGACATGGAACTGACAAACCATCTAGTTTCTATGGCTTTTCATGCTGTAACTAATGTCCTAAAGGAATCAGCATTAAGCATTTCAGGCCTGTTTGAACATCAGATTAAGTGGTTAACACTGCAAGTAAATAGTTTGGCAGTTTTATTAAGAAAAAGTAATCATTTAACACCCAGGCCTGATGCTATAAGCAGACGCAGCCAGATGTTGCCAGTGAATTGTTCTGCAGCTGTGGAAGCTTTACTGGGAACATTCACCACAATGTCATTGTGCATGTTTCTCCCTGAGAGCGTTGGAAATGTGTACTCCAGGGGATGCTGGCCTACTTTGGGATCTGTAGTCCCTTTTGTCTATATACAGTCAGGCACGGACATGCACTCACATGTGCACGGATGACTGGAGTCAAACACAGGGACTAGCTCTGTTTCTGTTGACACACATGCCAAGTTTCACATGTTATAATCACAACGTGCTTTGCAGAAAAATGCACACAAATGCACATACCGTGTTAGCTAAGAGCCTTGCAACTGAAGCTGTGCGCGTCGTGCTGCCCTTTCTTGTCTTTATTTGTATGTCAACACGTACCCAACAGTCTGACACTTTACGCTCGTGTGACGAAAAGGAAGAATATTTCTGGACAAGCATCACAGCAGCGAGATAAAAAAAAAAAACAAGTCAATGATAGAACGTAGCTTAGGGAGCGATGGGGATGTGTGGGTGGCGGAGTTATGCCTCTTTTGTTTGTGTGTGTGTGCGCCTGTGTATGGGCTTGCATGTGATTTGTGTGTGTGTCTTTGCGTGTATATATGCATGAGTGGAGCTACAAAGACTTGCAAGATTAATAAAAAAGTTCCATCACAGATGCTGTCACTGGGGCGAAAAAATAAGTAAAAGGCATCCTTGTCATTGTTTTGGTAACAGTGAATAACAATGGAAAAGCAATGCCCCAAACACTCTGGCCATGCCTGAGCAGCACATTAATCATGCGTTTCTGTGCATGTAAAATGCTCCAGGAAGGATTTTATATTCATTCCACTTAATACCACCCCATGGAATCAGAGACGTAGCCGCTATAATGGATGACGACTCGTGGACCAATCCAAGACGCGAAAGCGTGAAGTCTGACGCATATTTTTCATGGTCAGATACCAGTGCATACATCAAGCCTGGAAGCAGATATTGTCCTGCCAGGGGGTTGGGTACGTAATGAGGGATGGATGAGACAGCGAGGCAGATGTGTGCCAGACGCATCTGTTCAGCATATGTGTGTGTTTATGTGGGTTTCTGCGGCTCTCAGAACATTGCCAGGTAAACGGCAGTTCTGCAAAAGGGGATGAGAAAGACAAAAAAGCATCCATGTTGCTTTGTCTTTACCTTTCACTCTACTCCATATACTCTGTTGCACAGCTCACGCAAAGTTGAATCCAAGCCAGCACGCACCTTTACAAACGCCCTCTGTTGCTCACGTTGCTGTACCAGCACCAATATGCTAAGGTTAGCTGTATCAAACCAAACAAGAGCATTAAACTCGAACGTCAGCCTCATTGTTCCCGTAGCCGATCCACTTAATTAATCTCCTTGTGCCAGGGCACCGACTCCATCCGCCAAGGCATCCCTGGATTTGCCTAATTTGCTTAATTAATTAAACAAATGATTTACTTGAGCTCATATTTCAAAGCGGGAGAAAGTTCTTTGTAGAGCCCACTGAGGCTTGTACTGTGTTGTTGCCTCTTGAAGCATTGAAAACAAGTGTGCGTCGGAGTGGATGGATGTCAATCATTCTTTTGCAGCAGCATAATGTACAGACAGATACAGCACTTCAATGAGAGTGAATTCCGTACGCATTTAAATGGGACATTAAATCAAGTAAATAACCTTCTGTGTTTTATAGAGGGGGAAGTACAGGGGCGATTGCAGTTACACTGTTTCACTTTGGTGAAAGTAAATGGAAACATAGTTTAATGGCTGTAAGACAAATTTTTCAGGTAGAGGAAAGCAGGTGTGATATATTCTGAGGTGAAGGGTTAAAAGTTACAGAAGTACAAACAAAAAAAATTTGGGAAAACTCAACTACCAACTGATTCCCAAACAATAGCTCACAGGTGCAGATGCAGTTGAGCAACGCTCTTGTGAAATAATGGCTCCCAGTGTTTGGCAGATGTCAGACTCAACTCAAATTTCAAGCACAATCGCATAAGACAGCTATTTTGTGATCACCACAACAGTTTGTTCACAAGCTTACATATGCAAAAAAGCACAAAACACCATTATCCACAGTTATTGAATCACTAAACTCTGCTGTGCTATTCATCCTCAGGGGGCCGTGACTTGTCTGTACAAGATCTCATGGCAATCCATCCAGTATTTGTTGAGATATTTCAGTCTGGATCAACTGACATTTCCAGCCTCCTCGTATGCCTCGTTCACACTGGATGAGGCGGCGGCGGCATGTGATTACAGGTTTGAAAATGCGACACGCGACATCCCTCAAACTGGTGCTTGAAATGTGGCATGTGTTGCACATGCTTGTGCAATAAATGTCAAGGCCGGGGCCACAAAGGTACTAAACAGGCAGGGGCGGGAAAAAACATCAGCCTGTGCACGTTGACATTAGTCTGTCCCCCGTGGTGCGTGGTCACTGCACTTGATCTGTTTTGGCATGAAAATATGGCACCATATGTGATGATAAACACAAAGGATGATAAGACAAGAGAGTCTATTTTTAAACAATGAATAAAGAAGTGCTGCTTTCTTTGACTTACAATCCACAGATATGAATCTAATGATAGAGCAATTTATTGCCGGCGCAAGGTGTCGTTTAAGTAATTTTGTTACTTGACTTTCAGATAAAACTTTGATTGCTTTGAAAATGGGTTTGATGATATTCTTAAAAATGCCACTGGTTTAAAGCTTTAACAGATTTTTTTTTTTTTTTTATTTGCCTCTCTTTTTCCGAGGAATGGATTATGATTTTTCCCATAAGCCACACTATGCTTCCTGAAAATAGATAATAGTGGTGCAGTTATGGAAAAAATTACTTCATTTTTATACCCTACCCTGAGGGTGGCCTCCACAGCTGTCATTTGGATGCCATTTTATTCCATAGCTCCTTTCTGAATGCTAATTTGTTTTGTGTTTTGTGTAGCAGTTTTAGCAGGTCTCGCTCTGTCAGGACATGTGGCCTTATTTGAATAGAATTGTTAGATTTGAATTCAAAGTAAATAAACTGGGACTGCGTTCGGTTTCTCTTCTCACTTCCATGTTACTCCTCAAAACATTTTGTGTGGCATTTGGCATGGAGCTCCGAAATCCCCCTCTCTTTTTATGTTCTTCTATAATGAGTGAAAAATCAATACCTGCTTGATACGGGGAATAAACAAAATGGCCTTTGCTGCCCATGGCATCCGTAGTGACTGCTTGACATTGCCAAATTGCTGTCAGAACTTGCAATCGAAGAGGAATGAGTGACAGCAACATTACGAATGGCAGGGTGGGGTTAAATACTTCTGCATGTTTTATAGGTGACCGCACCGGGACCTGTGTATATCTTCCAAATAAATGAATTAGACTCCTCGTCCACTGAGTCCAGTTGCAAAGGCATAATTTGGTAAGCACTGAATGATGCCATTTAAAGTGGACTTTCCGCTGGCCGAATGGTGTTTAATGAGGACAGATATTGACAGCCAGGTCAAGTGGCAGTGGATGTTAGTTTACATTACAGGCTGCATAATGTGCGCGTGCGCGCAAGTGGCATGTATGTGTTTGCGGTGTCTGGAGGCTGCAGAGAAAATTGCTCAGTAACCCCACAGACCAGCTCACAGGGCAAAAATGGTGGGCGTGCAATACCACAGGGTTCCCGACACTGCATAGCTGCAGGGGTCAGGCAGTAATTTTTGGGGTGTGGGCGGAATGTGAGGAGCAGGAAGGGCAAACAGGAACCACGCGGAGAGACAATGCAGCGACCTATGCTTTAGTCAATTTGTGAAATTAATTACTTTTTCCTTCCCGAGCCACGTTGTGAAATCTATACGAGCAACGTACTGTATGCTTTTCATCCCTCACCTGTAAACAAAATCCAACACGGCTACATATGCCTTCATATGTGATATATCTGAATTCTGATGACACAGGAAGACGGGGAACATCACATGTTACATTTTGCAGTGTTAGACACTGCAGTGCCGTATGTGCAGTTCTATCAGCTTTATAATCATGGGTGAGGGTATGATGGTGGTGTGAGTGAAGCATTGTGGGGCTGTCTGTCCGCCCACCCACATAATGAATCGCTGCTGCAGCATCACATGAATACGAGAACTGCCTCGAGGGCATGCTATATGCATTTTGCTAATTATTCAGATTAGATTCCCTGCGTTTAAACATGTTGCTAATAACATGCACTGATATTTAAATTTTGTGTGTGTGTGTGTGTGTGTGTGTGTGTGTGTGTGTGTTGGGTGTGGGGGGGGTCTTCCTCTCCTATTATTTGATATTTATCTACATCTACACAGCCCAAGATCACAGATAAATTAGTACAAAATCTTAATACTTATGTAACATTTTATGCAATTTGATTCAGCATAGATTAGGATTTTGTATTTTTAGTTTTTTTTAATGATGAAATGTAATGAAAATAAATCAATTATTTCCTTAATTTTTTATATCAAATGCTGAATCAAAAATGCCCCTGAAGCTTTTTTTCTTCCGCCATGCCAGCAGAGGTAGTGAAACGCACGGTGTAACTTTTCTGGCTCGTCCATGAGAAGGATGAATGAAACCGTGCCTGTAAACACAGCTCATGCAATGTAAAGACCACATGAGCTGTTCGAGCAACTCCTGTCTGTTACCTTCACATCAGCCAGACTGCTGATCAGGTTGTAGTGTTTTTTACATTGTTCGGGGACATTGAGACCTGTAGACCTTGTATCAATGGAAGCTCTCCGGGAGCCCGTGAATGCCTTCTTCAGCTTATGTAACATGTTGCTACTACACTGTTGTGCAACAGCAAACAGTGAAGTGCTGTTCCAATCGCCCCAGCGACTCTGATACACTGGCACTTTCTGTTGATAAAAAAAAATAATAAAAGAAAGATTCCACGTAATGGCACCCTGTCACCAGGACAGGAAAGCAGTCTTGCAAACAAAGACCATATTCTTTTTCTTTCTTTCTTTTTTTACTTAACAGTACAAGAACATGTAAACAACTGGCTCTCTGCTTTCACTCGCACATTGTCAGGAAATCGTGATTATAGTCCTGTATTGTGTGGTGCATGTGGGGTTGTCGCTGCAGAGAAAAGTACAGGTACAGTACCTTCCCAAGTAAGACTTAAAGAACGGGGGGGGGGTGTCTGTGTGTGTATGTGTGTGTGTGAGAAGCGATACCATCTTTATTTGACCTGCCAATTGGATTACCTGTGAAACAAAAGGAGTAGAGGATTTATTAGTTATCGCTTCTTTTGCCATTCCTTTCTCTTTCTTATGCAGCACTTGCGCTGTCAGGGAGAATTTGAATGTGTTCACACACACAAACAAAGAATACCGAAGATCAGATGCCGCTTTGCCTCCAACTAAATTTCACCACGGATGCAGCGGGCCAATTATGGGCAAGATGGTGTGTGACCCTGCTCCCTGTTCCCTCAGCTCCGTCATTGAACAAACCAAGCGTGCACAGCGACTGATGATTTCGCCTCAGCAAATCAATAAGAAGTATTGTAAAGTCTGCATTTGGAACAAAGAGGTGGAAAGGGAGTTGGTGGGGTGTCGGGGGGTGCGGGGTGGGGGTCAAATGATACTGTGGCACAGATTAGCCCGTGAGACCTTGAGGGATAAGAAAAGGAGGGAGCGAGCGATAGAGAGGTGGGTGGGGGAGGTGGGGCGATACTGGAGATGGCCTTCAGTATGGCCCAGTGGCCTTGTAGGGGGAATTCAATACCGCCATTGACAAAAGAAGGCTTCCATTGTGGAGGGACCAGTCTCCTTTGGGAAGCTGTTCCATTTCCTTATTAATTGTGCTCTCATTAAAATAAAAGGAAGGAGAGAGGGGAATGGATAGCGCAAGAGTAATGGTAGCTCTTCAGTGTGGCCTCCTCATTTGGAAGGATGCCAGGGTCAAGTAGTTTACAGTTCCAGCGCTTTGCACACAGGATGGAAAATACACTGTAGTCTATGTGTTTTATGTACTGCATGTATGGTACACACACACACACTAACACATTCCCTCCCTTCATCTTCAGTCTCTTCCACACACAAGAACACAAATCTTTCTTACTGCTTCCTGTCCCCCCAAACACACACACACACACACACACACACACACACACACACACACACACACACACACACACACACACACACACACACACACATACTCCGCAGATGTAGAGTATCCAGGCTCTGGTGGGTCACAGCTCGGCCTCCACAGCTGTCAGCCATGGGAGGATTCGTCAGTCTGTCCAAATACACTCCCTAAAGCAGCCCATGACCCATTGCTTAAAGGATAATTCTGGTTTATCGCAACTTCGGCAACAAAAAAACACGAGAAGTCAGACAATCACATTTGCTATAAAGAAGATAAGCATGTTTATTGAATTTAGGCATAAAAACTGAAAGTGAGTACATCCAAAAATGTTGGGAATAATCTCTAATTGCAGAAAAGTCCCCTGTATGGATGGTCAAAGATGAACCTGGAAGTTTGTCTACAAACTGTGGTGGATGTTTTTACAACAGGCCCGTGGTTCTTGGCTCCGTGGATGTTGCCGTATTTAAGTATTTAGAAAACTTATTATAACTAAGAGAAATGGTGTTCTCAACTATGAATTTATGACCCAAGCTGCAATAAGCTGCAATGTTCAAGCAAGTGTAGAGACTGACATGATTGGTTGGTTGCTTAGCTACCCCACAATTTAGTAAATCTTGCCAAAACAAAAAATCTTGTCAGCTCACCTTTAGACAACTAAATATATAATCCACTAATTGTTTCAGTCTGAAACAAAAACCCCAACTATTCTCTTTGTCATGTGACACTAAATTCATTATCTTACGAGTTTGAACTGTAACTGCGGTTTAATTGACGATGACAACCGTATCCTCAACAAAACACGCACGTCTGCTTCTTCAGAAAGCGCTCTCTGCTTATTATATTCAACATTTGCTTTTTTTCCATCCATATCTTCCTCCAATTGTTCCTCATATTTTGTTTGTGTATATTGTACAAATCTGCAATGTAGTCCTTAAAATGAAAATGGCAGTGACTACAGTCTGCAGTGTTCCATCAACCCTCTTTAAGGATGTCCTTCATTAAAAAAATTGTTTTTAAAAAGACCCCACAGGTCATCTGTGCAAGCAGCTTATTATGGCCCATCCTTGCGTTTTATTGTTAGGAAAACCTTCAGTGGCTGTAGCAATTTTGATGGGAGCAAAGGAGGAAGTATGGTGATGTAGTATATAGTACATACATATGTAGTATATAAGGTCAGGATGGTTTGGACGGATGGAAGGGGCATATAATCAGCATTGTTTTTTTGACCCGTAGCCTTAACCATGTGTTTATTACTGTAACCATGGCGACAAAGTTCCTGTACGCCTTCTGCCGGTTCACTCCCGTGGGTCTCGGAGGATTGGGATAAATGACCTATAGCGTTGTTTAGGTTGGACGACTTATTGATGAATTGTTAATGCAAAATACAGAGGCCAATACGTTATAAATATAAATACATTTCAATATTCAATATGGTCTTGGTCTTTTTACTTTATTATCTGCTGTCTTTGTTTTTCTTCTCCCATATGGATCTGCAGCTTGTTACAAGCTTTGTTTACGTCTGATAGCTCTCAAGTGGTTAAGATGTTTGTGCTTGTGTGTGTGTGTGTGTGTGTGTGTGTGTGTGTGTGTGTGTGTGTGTGTATGTGTATGTGTATGTGTATTTTTTGCTTATGCTCAGCCAAACTGTCTGGTTATCTATTGGATTGTTATCCCCCTTTTTTTTTTGACATGGGCTATTCTCAGCTGAGATGGAGAATACTAAAGTGATGTGAAGATGTGTTTTTTCTTTTAAGGAGAGGGGGATGGGGGTAGAGGGCAGGAGTCATACGCTTCACAGACATCTCCCTATGCCTGAGAGCCTACAAAAGACCAACTGTGTCAAATGAGAAAAATTGCAGGTGCGCATTCCCCAGTGGTGCACTCCCTCTTTCCTCCCACTCTCTTCACACATTAACACTTACAAGTACACACACACATACACACACACACACACACACACACACACACACACACACACACACACTCACTCCGTGATCACTGCCCCTCATTCGGTGGCGGGAGGAGAGGAGGAGGCGGAGGGGTGGGGGGTTAGAAGGAGATCCTTTTTCACTGTGATAATACACTCCTTTCTCTGCTGCGAGATGGACTGAGGAAAAGGGTTGAAACCGGAGAGGCAGAGTGAGCGATGTCATTCCACAGCAGGCAGCAGCATCAAACAATATAGCATGCCATTTTTATAGGCCCGCTGCAGATGTTTCTCAGCTGCATGTTAGTCCCCGTGCATACAATGGTGGGTATTTTGTGTTGGGGTCACAGTGAAGGTCACGGGGGCCGCCGTTTAACTGGGAGGTCTGGATTTAACCCCCCCCCCCCCCCCGGCGTTCATTTTTATTTATTTTTTTATTTTTGTGTCACGAATGAGTAACATGGGAAATACAGGCACATTATTCACATTTTTGCAGCAATCCGATGTGTAACTCGCTGACATTCGTTGCAAATGTTACACATCTTGTTTACAAGTGGCCCCTACCACATGGCCCCTTTAAATGAAGCAGTGCAACCGTCTGTGACACGTCGCACCTGTCAATGAGATACGTACGGTGGCCCTGAGAGCTCAACGCGCTGCAGCTTAAGAAAAAACACATGCAAATAAAAAAGAAAAAAGCGCCCCACAAATTCAGTCCGACAACACAACGGATGTGTTTCCAGCAGACACGAGCGCGGGGCCCTGGTTCAAGTCCAACCCTTTGCGCCATGTCATCCCCTCTCTCTCTCTCTCTCTCTCTCTCTCTCTCTCTCTCTCTCTCTCTGACTCCCGCTATTGGAATTAAGGCAAAGGTTTAAGGCTTTTAACTTGAAAAGTCACAATTGGGCATTGAGCAACAACTTCAAGCCACACTTTTTAGTGTCCCCTGGAAACACTTCTGTTTGTGTTCTTTTTTTCTTTTGCAGCGCATGTGATGATGTTTTCTGAATTTGCGGTGGGTTTGTGTATTAGCATGTGTTTTTTTTAAAGTTGCAGTGCGTTGAGCTCTCAGGGCCACCGTAGACGTGAAGAGTGATTTCCCCTTCTCAGATTGTTTAATATTAAGAGTCACAAGATGATTACCTTGTTTGGAGTTGTACCTACCCTGAAGTTGTATTTCACTGACATGAAGCATGATGGGAAATGTAGTGCCAAAAAAAAAAAAAAAGGCCCACAAGTGTAAACAAGTGGGCTAAGCCGCATAATTATATCCCTTCAACATGGTTCTTGTGTTCATGTAACATGGACATTTTCCTCTTTAAATCCATATATACTGCAGGTATTTAGCGTACTCGAGCATGTGCCAAAAGATGGTATTTCTGGGATTAAGTGGCTTGCCCAGGTAACACATGTAGTGACTGTGCTTTAAGCCTCAAAGTAAAGGAATGAAAACTGAGCCGTACACATCCTGTTGCTGATGTCCAGACGACTCTGGTGGTTGCGGGACCGTTTAAGATTGATATACATGGTTTAGGGGAAACAGTTCAGGCCTAAACAGATATACGCAGTCACTGAAGCATCTCTGTTTCCCAGTAACAGGTTTGCCAAATAAATTAGCTGTTTTTTTTTTTCTCCTTTTTTCGAGGTGCAAGCCTGTCTCAGTGTGTTATTGTATCACTCATCACGGCTCTACACCTGCTTGTGTGAAACCATGTGTGGCATGTTTGGCGGCAAAAATCTCGCATTCCTTCCCATTTCATGCTCCCTATGCTTCCTCGCCGGGTTCCAATATGCCACATGTTAAAGAGTTGCGGCCAGATGATTTGATGCATGAGCGCCACGCACATGTTGCTTCATACATATTCACCGCTCTTTATCCCCGCACAATAACCCCGTGTCTGATACCTTTCATTTTGAATACAGAAGAAAAGACAATCAAAGGAGATCATCATAGCCCTACGCCTCAGATGTAGCGTAGCCACCCAGGCTAATTTCAGCAGTACTGCCTTGATTGCATGCATGTGGAATGAGATTACTTTTCACTCTGTGGGTGGCTGAGGAATCACTTTTTTTTTTTTTTTTTTACTTTTTTTTCACAGGTTTTTGTCTTCAACACCTTTTTTTTTTTTTAAACATTTTTTTACCCACTTTTTACTCCTCACAACGGTTTTATCTCACTTCTCCCCTGTTACTTTTCCTTTTTTTTTTTCACAAACCCACCTTTGCAGCAATGTAACTCACAGATTCCCTTTCCCGCTTTCCTGTTTCTTTTCAACTTCTTGACTGGCAGTATGTCACTGCTAAACATTGAGCTGAGCTTCAAGGTAGCACGATTAGCCCCTTAGCCGCTGCGGTCCCTCTGAAAAAGACCTGTAGTAAACCTGTGCAGTACGGGGCCGCCAAAATGGCCTGTGATGTTGCTTTTACTATCTCAGATGACACCGAGAGAGGACTGACATGAGATTGAATCGGCGCAACACCCTGAAAGTGAAGTTGTAAGCTCGGGGAGGAGGAAGTGAATCAGAGCAAGCGGGGGGTCTGATTTAAAAAATTTGTCATCCTCGAACAGTGTCTTGTTTTGTACGCGTAGGTGTATGCAGCATATAGCAACGTTCCCTGGGGAGAAACGCCAGCACCCCCGCCCCCTATCCAATGCATAATGTATTAAAGCGAGCGTATGCGCACACAAACACACATATAAGGACGAACGAACCGCAGGGGGAGTTAACAAAAGAAGCTGGTTGCAGTTAAGTGCAGATACAAGACGGCCTTTAATCTGTTGAGGCCACCCGCTACATCAGATTGCACCACCCTTTGGGTTCTTACAGGATATAGGCAAGCCCCCCCACCCCACTTCAACATATATCTATACTCATTCAGATATCTTTGAATTATATCTCTCTGGGATTTAATGTGCTGATGTATAGTGTATAGATACTAGTACTGTATGTGTGAGTACAGGAATAGCTGCAATAACAACTAATAAAGAGGCTGGTGCTACACATGCACCGTGTATGAGACTGAAACTGATTATTTTGGCCAGAGCTTGATATTATGAATGTGGCTCGACTGGCACAAACAATTTGCGAAAAGTAATGAAGTAATGTCTGCGTTCACCTAAAACATAACAGATAAATATGCATGAAATCACATTTTAATTTTGTCATTTGAATAATTTTTAGTTCTTCATTATGTAAGTAAACATTACAGCACAGAGCTTTAATTTGTATTAATTCATGCTTTTTGCCTCTCAGATATTGCACTGCAGTAAAAAACAAAAAAAAATTACAGTTGCAGAAATATGAGGAAGAGAATTGTCTTAGGTTTATTTCCAAACACGCTGTGCCGCAGAAAAACAAATCATTACAAAGTTAATTCACGGAGTTTGGGCTTTGTACGAGGATACGTTTGATAAAATAGAATGCAAACAAGTTCATACAAGGACGATGTGAGAGGTAGCTTCAGTTTCCGGGTTTTGCCTTCAAAGGGCAAGAAATTGAAAAAGGCTCATCCTTACTCTCCACAAGCCCGAATTCCAAACAAGGCCATGCTTTTTTTTGTTGTTGTTTTTTTTCTATACAGCCTTCATGACACAACACAAAAGGAAATTGCATCTCCAGATTTCATCTACAGGCAATATGCTGCTGTATGTAAATTGCGTCGCTATCTTTCCTCCATTTTCTCTTTTTTTTTTTCCCAGGTTGAAAACATATCATTCTCCAACTAATTATTGCGTGTACAGTTGATGTGGATGCGGAGTGTGGCCTTTTTGGGTTCATTTGGATGTTGTCAGCTGATTGGGGTCATTACACGTAAAATGCTTTTATACTGTACACCGTGATTAAGACACACGAACGTCATAATGTGCCAGAGTGATTACCATTTCATTTGTGACAACAGGCATGACGTTAACCCGGCGGCCAGTTCGTGCTGTAGTTCAGCTCCATTCGCTCTTAACTCTTGCGCTGTTAATACAGCTATAATAAGAAGAGCCCCAAGGGTCCATTCAGACAGCGATACTGCCCGGTTTCCCATTCATTACGAGAGAATGGCTTTTCTGGATGTTCTTGTCATCGGTTTGTCCTCTACCTCATGTGAAAGGACCGCATAGAGGCGGCGTGCGTCGCTATGGCAATGAATGAAGTGCGCTTAAGTGTTCACATAAATGGTGCTTCTTGAAGTTAAGAAATGAAGAGGTATACTGTGCCGCAGACAGTGTAGTGTATGCGTATGTTGACGGTACCTGACATGGTGAAGTATGTTTTAGAAAAAAAAAAAAAAAAAAAAGATGAAGAAACTAATTCTTGTGGAAAAAATGTTGATTCATGTTAACCATGGTTACAGACGAGCTAGTCAAAAATGATGTTATGACTTTCACGAAAACAAGTTGGCTCACCGCAAAATGCCAATCGCAGGTAAATACAGTGTGATGAATATATTACGCAAACTTTACATTGAGTAAAGTAGGTCTAGCATACTTAAATGCAGTCGTGAGGTACTTGTACTTTACTTGGGTATTTTACATTTTCCCCTACTTTACACTTCTAAAAAAAAAAAAAACTTTTTAGCTCACTACATTTGCAGCTTTAGTTACTTATTTTGAAGAGCAGGATTTTATATACACATCTTATAAAAACATGACATATTGATTCTGCATCATTTAACTTTTGATACTTTTTGTACATTTTACTTTTGATACTTTTATTATAAAAATAGAGCTTTTACTCATCAACTAGCCGTTTTTCCATTGAGTTATTGCTACTGCTGCTTAACTCAAGCATCTAAATGCTTTTTCTCCACCACACTGCTACAGACAACATGCACATATGTTTGGAGAAAGTCTTACAGGGACTTTGTAGTAGTAGAAATAATGAAGCGGTCGCCTTGATCGGATTTGATGCTTTGATCATGCTTTCTAACTATACTAGCAGCCAGTGTTTGATTGTTAAAACATTTTTGGATTACGTTTGGGGGAAGAAAAAAAAAATCTACCAGACGATTTCAGATCTACAAAAGTAACACGACTCTGATCTAACAATAAAATAGCTCCTTCAGGATGTTGTAGGGAAGTATGCTTTTTTTATTTCATATTGATAGCTCTTCAGTGTTTTTCTTGTCCGAACACTGAACAGCCTCTTGTTTCCTGAGAGGATCAGATTTGTGAGGTCGCACTGCAGTTTGTCTCAGTTCACGATGCTAAACTAAGCCCGGCTCTTGCCTCCAGTGTGCTGTTAGGCAATTCCATCTGATGATGTGTGGCGAAAAGAAGAGTGAGGGAAAGACCTCTTCCCCCCCACACAAGACGAAAATCAGCCTGTTGTTTCTTTTCTTTGACCTCAATTACTATCAGGGCATGTGTTACTATAGGGGCATGTTGAGTCATTCCTGCTCTGGGAGTTGTGTGTGTGTGTGTGTGTGTGTGTGTGTGTGTATGTGTGTCTCCTGTGTGTACGGTGACGGGGATTCTGTTCATTTTAGCCTAGGAGGCCCTGTACAGTAGGTGAGGGGGGGGTGGGGGGCAAGGTGCATTAGTCTTGGCTGAGATGCTCCCTTGAGTGATGCCGGCACATGTTGGGTGGGTTTCGGGAAGGGAGGGAGAACGGGGCGGAGGGAGAGGGAGGAGGCAACGAAAGAGAGAGGAAATGGCAAAACGGTGTCAGACATGACGGGGAGCTGAACAAAAGCCCGGCTCGCTGTCAGGAGCCGCCGCCACGGGTAGCGGCCGGCTCCACAGACTCACCTTCCGGCTTGGACCATCTGACAAAATGCCACTTCACTGATAGAATGCAGGATACACACACACACACACACACACACACACACACACACACACACACACACACACACACACACACCTCTGCTCTGTTGACACTTAAAGGAAAACTGGGAAATGCTCCGAGTTAGCACAAAAAAAAAGGAGTTTTTCTAAAATACAAAAGCTTCAATTATATCTGCCAAATTTTTAAAAACAGTACAGATAATCAGCTTTAACGACACTGAAGGGAATCGCACATTTCTCCTTCGCTGGAGTGGATTTGACCTAAGAAACTAATGTTGTAATTTGCACACCGAAGTGGTTTTTAACATAAGACCTTGATGGGGGACTTGCTTCCCATTCCCCCTTCCCTTTTTTTTTTTCCTTTTTTTTTTTTTTTCTTACCACAGCTATGCACTTAATGAATTGAAGTAGTGATTAATTAAATGGAAGTGCTCGCTGGATGGAAAGACACTTCACCTCTGTGTTCTGAGTATGTGAATCAAGCCTTTATGGAGCGATGGCAGGCTACTTGTATTTGTTGCTGGTGTGTATGCAAACATGAGGTTACTGTCTGCTGGAAGTATATCACAGAGGGGGAAGTTGCTGTGCTCCGCAGATTTCACTCCATCTCGCGTCCAATTTATTAACTTTCACAGTTATTAACTTTCACTGTGTCAATACATTGTTGCGGAGGGGAAGAAAAAGGAGTGATACACCACCACTCTGTAATCATACTATCTTGTCAGTTTCATCGGGTTGAAGTTGCACGCGGCTTCTCATTAAAAAAAAAAAAAACATTACATATTCACCATGTGAGGAGCATGCTGGAATAAGTTGCAGCCGTTTATTACGGTTGCACAGTATCTGGTCGTCCCCTCCGAGCTAATTCGTTAACACTGAAGTGCTAATTTCCCTCCAGGCATCGTGGGCAGTTTGACTGACGGTCTGAAACTCCGCATTCGCATGTTGCTGCCCTGAATGAAAAAAAAAAAAAAAAAACGCACACATCAGTCTCTCCCCTCTCTGCTGGAATTTGTAAGTGCGTGGTGTGCGCCGCCAATTAGCGTGTTCAGATGTGTGTCAGTGAGCGCGAGTCGAAGCAAAACAAATGGCTCGTTCATTCGCCGTGTTGAATGGATATCTGGGTCCTGTCACGATGAGTAACGCTAATTGTGCTCAGCGGCATCATTGGTCAAAGTGTCATAAGCCGTCAAGTCGATTTGAGGAGTTTGTCCCGAGCGCTCCCGAGGTCGCCTCATCAATTCATCATTACAGTGTCTGTCATCCACCTGCATGTTTCAATAAGAACGGCTCACTTTCCAAGCTGGGGAACTTTTCCAAAAGTTGTCCGACCACCACGGCGATGTAAAGGAACATCCCGCGTTCCTTACATTCCTCTCGTGCAGCACAAACGTTGTTTTATTGATGCTGTTCTCTTAAACGCTCGATCTGCAGAGTTCTTTGACAGTTCAGTTCCTGGATAATTTTGCTCTCCGTGTAGAAGCCTTTGAGATTTCACTCGCCTTAGGCCATGTGTAAACGTAATTTACTTGGGAGAACAATTTGCCTGAACTGTTTCTCACTTCAAGATAAATAATCCCTCATGCATTATTGAAGATGCTGTACTTTTCTTTTTCTTTTTTCCAAGTCGCAATTGAGAAGATTTCTCCCCCTTCGTTGCAAAAGTGACTTATTTTATTTTTTTCCTCCCCAGAAAATGTCATTTGTTGCAAACGAAGGAAGTGGGTGTGACAGGCTCCCATTGGTCTAATCAAATAACGGTATCCAGATTCATGTGCTAATTAATCACTAGCTCTGGGGGCCGTACCCATCCAGCAGCTCTCAGTAGAAAAAGAGACATTTGATCTGTTGAATCAGCTCCCGCGCCTTCCCTTCCCCTCTCTCTCTCTCTCTTGCATCCATCTTACATTAATTCAGTGAAGTCAGAGTTCATTTAAATGCATCACCCCCCCCCCTATCTCTCACACACATAAAGTTTTTTGCTTTTATCATCTTCTAAAAAAATCCGAGCCTCCTTTTTAAAATTATGTATCCTCACATATTAACAGCCTAAACATTTTTTTAATTTATTTTTTTTCTCCTTTGCTTGAATCATATTTGGCTCTTTGCCAGACTTGGCCTGTAATTGCAGAGAGCATTAGTATTTATTGGGAAATTATCTGCTGTGTCTGAGCTTCAGTTGAAGCCTGAAAATGAGCTAAAACCATGTTCCTGTTGTTGAGAGCTGTCACATGTCCCCGACATCTGTTTATCCGAGTGACGGAGGCTCATTTAGTCGGGCTCATCGTAATTGTGTGCGGTGGTTGACCTTAACACGTTCTCTCTGACACATTTTCTTGGGAGATGAAATGAAATACAAGCCCCCCCCCCCCCCCCCAAGGCCCCTGTTTTGTTACTAATGATGACTTTTAAATGTCACTGTTACTCTGCTCCATCTACACTTCGATGCCCGCTGGTTCGGAGAAGGTAATGGGTCTGAGCTCCGAGAGTAAGCTCTGCTTTTAAACATGAAAATTTCTCCCTTATTGCTCAGTATCGCTATTAACAAACCCACAATCAAAACTCCAAAGCATTTCCCCCCTCAGAGCGATTTTTAAAAGCTCTGCGGGGGAGCGACATTTTCCAAATGACCATTTTTCTCTCTGACCTTTCTGCTGCCCTTTTTGGTGAGTAATTGCGTTTTTTGAAATATTCATTTGTGAATTATGTCATTTGCAAGCATCATGATTAAAAAACAGCGCTCTGTGGTGTGAAAGTAATGGAAGTATCCAGCATGACCCTTCCAGCTTTGCTTTGCTTTTCCCCCAAACTACTACTACTTTATTTCCCCCCCCATATTCAGCAGTGTACTTGTCAGAAGAATTATCCAGGGAGAATCTGCAGTGGAGAAAAAAAAGAAAAAGAAAGAAAGAAAGAGATACGCAGCGCATATAAATACTCCTCTAAAGTATTGGCTGGAGAGCGAGGAAGGGAGATGAAGTGAATAGAACACGGGAACTTAGATAAGAGGATGGACTTTCAATAAGAGTGTTTCGACTTTCGATAGCTCTGTCAATGATGTGTGCAGGTGGACAGCGATACGTGCGAGTGGGACAGGATGCCGTCTCTGGCACCCGAGGAATATGAGCCCTATCAATCACCGCCTCTGGGCACAAATGTAATTACACTAAAGTTGTTGACTAGCCGGGTAATCCGAGACATCACTGGCATGCATTTACTCGCTTACATTAGGGGATTGCTGGTTGCCCGTGTTGACAGCGTTGTGCTCGCTACTCTGATGGTTTGTTTTTAATGCTTCTTTTGGGAAATCAGAATTGAGCCCTTCTCACTACAGAGTTACACATGCTTATGGGAATTATTGTAAGCTCTTTGGTTTTTATAGCAAATCATATTGATCAATTTAATCAGTAACAGAATAGAAGGTTGTATAAATGACCCTATTTAATTGGGCTTTTTGTGTTTTTTCTACACTTTAGGTGGCCAAGAAAAAAAAGAATCTGCATACAAAAGCATGAGAATTAATAAACATTGGCAAGATTGGTCTTTTTCAACTCAGTGTCAGTTTCTCTTTTGTCATTTATTGAAATGCACCTGCCAAGGTGAACTTTCGTTATCCATTTTCTTTGCTGTTGTCACTTTCAAAGAAGTTTGGTGTGATCCAGACCAGTACTTTTCAAGGGGGCGGAATAAATCTTCCCATTAAGAGGAAGATAATTGATGGCTTTCATCACAAAATTGAATACAATTATTCTAATCTGTGATGTTTCAATGGCAAGTGCGCTTTACTGTGTTGGGGTTTGAAAGATTTATGAGACGAAATGAAATGACACGATGATGGGGGGCTTCTTTTGTATTTTCTCCTCAATATGTGGCTTTGTGTTTTTTCCTGTTTTATTTTTTTTTTGTTCATTTTAAGGTAAAGATTAGAAGTGGTACCTGACATTTGAAAAATGGAAAATGGCATCAGTTGTATACCCTCACAGAACTGCAGTGTAATGACCACCTACGCCACCTGTGCCTACCCATTACATGTTTCGTGTAATGAGTTTCTATGTGCTTTTTTGATACGATATATAAATTGACAAGCTGTACATGCAGGGAGTTCTTTTTCTACTTAAGTATATAGTAGCTTGTGTAAAACTGTGAAACCTTTACTTCAGTTACATGCTATGGAGTTGTCATTCTATCAGGATGTGGTTGAAAGCTCAGGAAAAAAAAAGCCAGTAAGTAGAGCTTGAGATTTAGCCACAGACACTGAAGCCGTTTGCTGCTCACGCTTTTTTTACTTATTTTGATAGTTCGAAGAGACGTAAAAAGGCCTTTTCTTACTTTGATACAAAGACCATTAAGTAGCTGTTCTGGAGCTTTCAATCACATGACCTTGGAGTCATAGATGTTCAGATTTACATTTTCTTTTTATTGGAAATTTGAATAGCTACAACTACATGACAATGGAGAAAACTCCAACTGCTGATGAAGATCATGTGATATGATTGAAAGCTCCAGAACAATTACTAAATGGACCTTGTGGTTAAACTATTTTGTCAGTTATTTTTGCCAATAAACTTGTAACTATTGTTCAGTACAGAAAAAATGAGGAGACCCAAAGAATCTTGTTCATTGATTTCAGGTGATATGACCTCGCCTAATTTTCACATGTGGAAAAACTCTCTGTGCCTTTTCTCTCTCTATCTCTCTCTCTCTCTCTCTCTCACTCCGCCGTGTCCGCCCTGATGAATGCCTGTGCTGCATGTCGTCTGGCGGTGGCTGGCGCAGCTCTGACACTTGTCTGAAAGGATGTTTATAAAAATCTATAACTGCCACAGTCCTCCCACAGTCACTCAGGCCAATGTTTACGTATCTCGCTCATTTTTTATTCCCGCTGTAAACACAGAACTCCTCCAGTGTGTCGTGCACGGGCTCTGCTGGTGCGCAGGTTTTTGAGCCTCGGCAGACGTGCGTGCGTGCGCGCGCCTGCCTGTGTCAAGGGGAGGGAAAACAGCAACCTCCAGACCACCGCCACTTGGTCCCACTAGCCCTCCTGGCCATTTTGGCTCTGCCATAAACAGCAGATTTTTTTGCCAAACAGACTCTCAGCTTTGGCTTGAGGCAACTAGCACCTTTTGACCCTGTGCCTCCTGCCCGTGTATAGCTTAACTCAAATGCACCATGTCACCTTAAAACACAATGAACGAAGCAGCTCTTATGATCCAATCTGGGGGGAAATTGTAACACTTTACGTGTCTCTGTAACACTTCACGTTTCTGTCTGTCTCTAATTTCTCAGCTGGATGCCCATGTAATGAATGTTTATTTTCTCACAGCAAAATGCAAACACCATGTCTATTTCCTTATGTTTGATTTGTGTCAATCTCTCACTCTCTTTTCCCACAACTCCTGGCCTCTCGAGCGCCCCTGCGGTATTGCTCATCCTCCCACTCCAAACAACCAGCATCCTATCCGCCCACACTCTCTAGACTAGGGTGGACAACCTCTTCTCATATGTCTCAGACTCAGACCTTTTGATTGCAGGTCCTCCCATCTGTTCTTGTATTTTCCTACAGGAAAATACAGATTTTTTTCTTAATTTCTTCATTCAGTTCTGATCTAACCCCAGCTTCAGGCTGAAGTTGTTTTCATACTTAAGTGCAGAAATCCTTAGTAGAAAAGGAATTAATCGAAATAACTAATACTGACCTTTTTTTTTTTTTTTCTCTTGTTTTTTTTTTCGCTCTGCAGCCTTCAGTCGAGCACCCATCCCCATGGCAGTGGTGAGGAGGGAGCTGTCGTGCGAGAGTTACCCCATCGAGCTGCGCTGCCCGGGCACCGACGTCATCATGATCGAGAGCGCCAACTACGGTCGCACCGATGATAAGATCTGTGACGCGGACCCAGCGCAGATGGAGAATACAAGGTGTTACCTGCCAGACGCATACAAGATCATGTCGCAAAGGTAAGGACGCATTTGTACTTTAATATACTGTATGTAAAAGGTTTGAGCACATGATTTGCAATGTATTCTCTGCAGTAGGTACTTAGATGCATCACCTGAACGGTTACAATAACAGCTATTTACTCATATTGAAGCTCTATCAATGGTGACACTAAATGATAATAATAAGAATGAGTTGTTAAGGCTCTCATTCAGAATAATGGAATATGAATATTTGCATGTATGAATATGTACACACACACAGCCACACTCCTTCGCACTCAAAAGCAAAATTGGCTTTATGCTGTTAAGTAATTGAGTCAAGTAGCTGTGTTTGTTTAAAAAAAAAAAAAAAAGAACATAATCAGTGAGTCTTCAGTTAATGAGAGATGCTGTAATTCACACCTGAGGTCTGCTGAAGCGGATTGAAATGTGTTTCTCCTGCAGACATGTTTTTCTTTATGAAATAACTATTGATTTCTCTGACCTCCCAGAAGATGAAAATGTACCGGCTTTATGGAAAACATGGTATTTAGATTTTTTAAAATGTAGAACACGCGGCATGTCGGTGATCTATTTTGTCTATGATGATTGGCCGTTGAGATTCGTTAAAAGTAAAAAAAAAAAAAAAAAAATAGGGTTATGTTAATGAAGTCACTTGTGGTTTTAGAAAATGAATACAAAAGCTCTCCTGTGGGGAGGTGTGTGGTTGTTAGTAACATACCTCTGTTACAGATTAATTGGGTCAAGAATGCCGGTGAGCAACAAACACCTTCAAACATAAACCTCACCGCCACCTGGCTGCTGGTTTATACCGGCCGTAAATTTCCTCTGACGCAAATCAATGTTCATTTGAAATGATATGAATGCATTAACAGTCATATGTCTAAATAAAAAAAAAAACGCGCTCGATGAGCCTTGCTTTCGGAGTTAAGACCCTGTTGGGTGCAGAAACCGGGACGTGGAGACCTATTTGTCAAGGTAGACGGACTGTAGTCTACTGTAATTGATCGCTAACATTAAGCTAATATATACATACGTCTCTGGGTTTTTAAAGAAAGCGGGCTGGATTCAAGAAAATGTAGAGCTCAAGGCGAGTGTGGAGTGAATATACAGTATGTATAGTCCATCTTAGGTCTTTTGTTGACGTATTGCAGCACTTAGAGGAAAACGGAGACTCCTCTGGTGGATATCATTCTGAGTACAGTTTCTCTTCCCTTTGAGGTCAAAACACCCTTGAGCATTCAGAAGGAATAGACTTTATCTAAATTGCTCCTCTGCGTTAACGTTTGTCTACCTCTTTTTCTTTCCAAAGCTTAACATATGTCCACTTCTTTTATTTCCAAAGCTTTAGTTCCACATTGGACTTTCAGAATACTAATGGACCTTTGGACTTTATCAAACAATTGCTCTTGGCTTTCTAGTTCGCTACCATAGAGTTCAGATAATCAGCTGTGTGAAAAGCAGCTGATGGTAAAAAGAGGTAGTTTGAAACATGTTGTCAGATAATTGATGCACCCTGTAGCTCCCTTGTTCTCCAGCCGCCCACTCAGACTAAAAATCCCTGCAGGAATGAATCAGCGGGTCTGCTTCTGTCAAGAACACAAAACTAACATAAAGTACCAGGGAAAAGCACGTCTTATTAGCATCTCGTTGCTACCGAGGCTTTTCACTGAATGCTAAAAGGTAACTACAACCCGATTCAGAGCCGGGGCACTTTGTCTTGGGAGAGGAAGTTGCTAAGTGGATGGAAGGTGTGGGTGGTATGAATTGCGAATGGGCGGGGAGGGGGAGGGGATAGAGTGTGAGAGGCTGTAGCATGTAGCAGCACGGCTGCACATCATCACGCGGAGGTCAGCGCAACAAACGGAACGCCACGCCCGACCGTTTCATTGTCGAGCCGTTGCTCGGCACCTGCGGCTAAGCTCATTAGGGTTAAAGAAGAAAATGAGAGCAAGAAAGAAACGAGCTAATTGAACAAAGACACTCTTGTGATGAGGCAGAGGTTAAAGCCAGTGCACAAAGATTTGCCTTGATGTATTTGGCATTAAGATGCATCTTAAACATGCATCAGGATAATTTGATGTGTGAAAGAACATCTCATGTTAACATGTCTGAGTTATTTCACAGTGTTTCTCTCTCTCTCTCTCTCTCTTTTTTTAAATTACAATGAGCTCGCTTTGATCAGATTTGTAGTCTGTTCACCAACGTTAGCACAAGATTTTGTGATTATTTAATTTCTCACAAGCAGAAACTTTTTTTATTCAGTAGTTGGTCTGCTTCACCATCTCCAATGAGTTGATATCAGCAGCGATAAAACGGCGCTCTTTCATTAATACTTGAGCTGGATTTTCCTCTCTAATCTCACACTTTCCTGTCTCCTTTCTCCCCCCTCTTCTTCACCAAGCACTATATTTGCATGCACACTATAGCTCAATCACTGGAAACGACCCAAACAGTGTAAATTATGTGATTAAAGCATTTACATGGTTCGCAGTAACCTGATTTCCCCCAATAATTGCGGCCCTCCATGAGTTGTGTGATTGCTCGGCTAATGTCTGGGGAGGATGTGTTGTGGGCTGCAGGAAACAAAGGGAACGCGGAAACTGGAAACCAGAAAGTGGTTTGTGGTGGTGTTTAAGTATAAATATTCCAGCAGTGGCAGCTAGCAGTGGTAGCTGTGGTTTATGTATAGAAATTATAACTACATACCGCCTGATATCTGTTTTATCATCCAAACACATGACAGAAACATGTATTTCTGATACGGACCAACCCCTCCAACAGAGGTACTGGTTTGCATGTTGCATGTTACTGTGAATGTCTGCATGCCGTTAGATCCTTCATCTGTTTGACATGAAACGGCACTCGCTCGAGTCGTGCTCGCGGAGCCTCGGGAACAGCGGGGATCACCGGTGGTGACCAGCCGGGAAACTTATTCTGACAATTTGACTTGGTTCTTACTTGAAGCCGAGCGGAGTACATGCCGTCTATAAATGACCGCCCGCCGTAAGCAAATCAATCAAAAGCTGTGCCGCAAATCGAGTATTAATTATTTAGTGAAGGTTAATTTGGCGTCAAAATTTCACAGTTTGATTGATGCGTGACGGGGAATTTATTCATTTCCTGTCTGTATTAAATGGTAAAGTACGTTGGTTTCTTGTGTTGTATTGTTGTATGTAGTATTGTATTGAGACACAGCTGTCAGTTCAAAGATTCAGTTCAAACTAATCTAATCAAATTTCCATCTTAATTTGACAAAAATAAACTGGTTACGGTGTAATAATCTGAGCATTACCATAATCTGGTTAAAATCTAATTAGCATGCTTGTGAATGCACTGATAGTATTTGACTCTTGTGGGGCTCTCGCCCTTTTTTTTTTTTTTTTTTGTCTATTCCTCTAGCCTGTGCACCACCTGCCTCTCCTGCGGGCACCAGTTAAGACGTGGTGACTGGCAAGCGCGGTAGTTAGCATTCACATCCCGTCTGAAGATGAGCCAAGCTGCTGCCGGCTTAGTCGGTGTGCCAGGTTCGCATCCATCACCGGCAAGTGCCCAGCCATGTCACCGGCTCTCGCGAGCTGTCAATACACATTTAGGTGCCTCAACCCAACCCCAAAGCCCCCACCCCCCCCCCCCCACCCCCCCCACCCCCCTGGTCCCCGAGCCACTAAGAGCGCTCCATTGATATTCAGCCATCAAACCCGAGCCCTACCTGTTCCAGTTTAGCCCACTTACAAAGGTTGTATGCCGGGCTCCTTCGGCGAGGTGTTTGGTCTCATTTCAGTCTTTTAAGTGAGCGTGTTGTGTGCACCTCGTATGTGAGTGATAGCACACCACTGAGCAAGTGAGTGCTGTACTGCATTTCAAAATGACGGTCGTCTCGCACCATGCTGTTACAGGGTGAAATGAATGGGTCTCTTTCATTAGCTGTTCCCTCCCTCAGCGCTGTGAACATCTCGGCCGTGCAGAATCCACAGCTTCTGGGTACAGCATTGTCCACCTATAGGTGGTGCCGTGTTACAAGCTGGTTTGAGGCTAATGATGCTGTGATTGAAAGATGCTACCAAAGATTTATTTAGTGCGTTCAGAAGGTGTTCAGAGCCCTTCACTCTTTTTTTTTTTTTTTTTCTCATTTTGTTTTGCTAAAATGATTTAAATTCATTTTTTCCCACATCAATCTACACTCAACACCCTGTAATGAGTCTTCTTAGAGCCGGCTGCTCAGCCAAACCCAGCACTCCGGGGAGAAGGGCCTTGGTAAGAGAGGGGACCAAGAGCCCGATGGTCACTCTGGCTGAGCTCCAGACATCCTGTGTGGAGATGGGAAACTTCCAGAAGGACAACCATCACTGCAGCACTCCACCAATCTGGGCTTAATGGCAAGAGCAGCCAGACGGAAAGCCTCTCCTCAGTGAAAGACTCATGAAAGCTGCTTGGAGTTTGCAAGAAAGCAGCTAAAGGACTGTCAGACTGTGAGGAACAAGATTCTCTGGTTTGTTGAAATCAAGATTGAACTGTTTGGCCTCAATTCCAAACATCACGTCTGGAAGAAACCAGGGATTGTGCATCACCTGCCCAATAATGAGCCCAATGGTGAAGCATTGCTGGAGGCGCCATCATGCTGTGAGGGTGTTTTTCAGCAGCAGTGTGACAGGGAGATTGGTCAGGGTTGAGGGAAAGCTAAATGGAACAAAGTACACAGATATCCTTAATAAAAAAAAAAAAACCCTGATCCAGAGCGTTCAGGACCTCAGACGGGGCCGAAGCTTCACCTTCCAGCAGGACAATGACCCTGAGTCAACTCCGAGAATGACCTCGAGGGGCCCAGCCAGAGCCCTGACCTGAACCCGACCGAACATCTCTGGAGAGACCTGAAAATGGCCGACGGTCCCCATCCAACCGCGACAGAGCTCCGGAGGATCTGCAGAGAAGACTGTCAGAAAATCCCCCAAATCCAGGTGTGCAGAACATGTCGCGTCACACCCAAGATGACTGGAGGCTGCAACCACAGCCGAAGGGGCTTCAACTAAGTACTCTGTCAATGAGATATTTCAGTATATTTTGAATCATTTTGCGAAACATTCCATTTTGACTTTGTCGTGATGGTATCAGTATTGAATGTAGATTGATGAGGGAAATTAATGTAAATGATTTAAGCATAAGGCTACAACACAACATAATGGGGGGAAAAAAAGTGACAGGGTCTGAATACTTCCTGAATGCACCGTACAGTTGAACAGTACATGTGATTTCTGTAATCGTGGGCCCTTCCCTCGTGGGATATTTTTGGAGCGTATTGTTCGGGAGCTGACACGTCTGTTGAATCTGCCTCTCTCCCAACACATGTACAGATCTAGTGCCACTTCCAACTGTGTGAAATCGCTGGAGAGGCTGGACACTTGTGCTATCAAAACAACAGTGACCCTTTTCTCATCACAGCCCCCTTTGTCTCTCTCCTCCCTTTTTTTTTCTTTTTTTTTCTTCTTTTTTTTGTGTTCCCCTTTTTCCTTTCCCGACGGCGGTGTGGCCTTCACGGCCAGTAATTACAGGCTATATCAAAGCTATATATCACCTTATATCGCAGGAGACCTCGGCAGGCACCTTAAGGGACGGCTGATAGCATTGTGTCAGGCTTGTGCATGACCCCTGAAGGAGAAAAGCAGGTCGGGAAGGAGCCAACCTCCCCTTCCCGACGCATCCACCTCCAAACACACACACGCATACACAGTCTTGTCCCTGCCTGTCCAGACTCACCTCTTGGTCTTTTGTATCACTTTAATTTTGTTTCTCGACAGTCTCTCTGGGATTCCTCTCGCCTCTGTGTCTTCCGAACTTGTCATTTTCGAGGAACGGAGAAGAACAAAGGATATTTTTGTCTTCCTAGCATTTTGCGTTCATGCACATGACACTAATGATGAAGGTTAATAGACATAACAGCTTGACGAGTCTCTCGAGGACGATAAAACTAAACGAACGCCACCTGTGATGTGAACCTGATGGCCCCGTGACAGTTGACATTTGACAACCTTCCTGTTAATGACATTCATGTAGAAAACAAATGCGTCCGGGCCATCATTTACTTCGCCACACTTAGGCTGGAATGCGCGAGACAAACGACTCTGCTCCCCGTTGGAAGAAAACATGTGCTGACAGAGGGACAAGAATGATTGAGGGATAAGGAGGGAAAAGCAGATGGGAGGATCCTTTTCTCCTTTGCAGATGATCTTTCCCATACGTTCCAGTTCTCATTATCCTTGGCTTTTGACCTTATTTCAGAGTTGAAGGATTTGATGAGATGTTTGTTTGAGCAAGGGAGAAGGATTAGCTGAAGAATCCCCCTTTCGGTTCTTTGCCCATCTTCATTTAAATCCTCTCATCTCGAGCAGGATGTCAGGGGCGTAGGTTTTTGGGAAGAAAAGAAAAAATCTGAGGTCAAGTGCCAAAAATACAATAGTTTGGAAATCGAGGGGAAGTTACCTCCTTTTTAGAGTTATAAAAGTAGCAGTTCATCTCCCTATTAATTTCATGTAACAAACTGAGATGAGTTCTAGGTTTTGAGTTCCAAACAGCTTAAAACACAAGCACGTGCCTACCTGTCCTCACGTGCCCGCAGCTCTGAGGGTGGCGAGGTGCATATGAGAACATGACCATCTGCTTCATTCTCTCCTTCACTTTCCCTCTTTTCGGTTTTGTTTCAGCATGACGTGTTGAAATGTGGTTGAAACGCATAGTTGTATCTCGGCATGTTTTAAATGGATGCTACATTAAAAAAAAGAAAATATCATAAAGGAGAACAATATGTTTGACAGTGTACGGACAGGATACCATTTCATAGTATGTCACCGTTAAAAGTCATCTGGCCATTTGCATGTACTTAAATGTGTCAGTGGTTGCTGTTGATTATGAATTATTTTCACTGAAGACAAACAAAGACGACATTTGAGAATTTAAAGGTGCACACCATGAGTTCAGTTCGTCATAAGGAGCCAGGGAAAACAGATGTATAATGTCTTCTCCCCCTCTGGTGGGTGATGAGGTAACCCTGATGACATCACTGAGACAACATCAGGCTTATCTGAGCATGGGCGGAGATTTATTATTATTTTTCTTTTTCAACAAAAAGCCTGTATTAAAAAATGAATGTCATGATATATGGGCACTTGTGACCATTTTTTAAGTGTCTCAACCAGGTTTAAGGAAGCGTAATCCTAAATTAGTGAGTCAGAGGAAATTTCATCGCATCTGGCGCAAGTTGTATTGAAGGATGAACTGATCGCAGTTTGATAGTCAAAGGTCACTGTGATGTCATCAGACACGTTTTTTGGCCACAACTCGGGAATTCCTACGCTTATCATGACACAATTTAACACTAATGTCTAATAGGAAAAAAAATGATGAATTACTGATGACATTTTATATCCAAAAGGTCAAGGGGTCAACTTGACTGTGACATCATAATGTTCTGCGAAAACACAGCAACAGAGGGGGGAGATTGTGGCCATATTTCCTGCCACTCCACTAGTGGTAATTCTGCTTTCTTGATTCATTTATTAGAGTCATTAGTATAAGCAAATAGACAGCTGCCATCGACAGGAAGAGAGAGCTTATCATGCTGAGCAGATGTGAGAGTAATACCATCATTGTTCATGCATGACCCCCAAAGCCCAACCGCAAGTGGCCTCCCTTGTTTAAAGTCGAGGTTTGCATAAACATTTAACTCCCCAAACAATGAGATGGCAGATGAATTAATGCATGACTTAATGTTGGAAGTGCAAATATCACACAGGTGCTGCTGCTTTATTTTAAAGGTTCTAATAGGCAGATTGTAATAAACGGGGCTCTGTGGTCCTTCATTATATGAAATGATCCACTACCGCTGCTACTTTTAGGGATTTGATTCCTACTGGGCTGCCCAAATTAGCAATACAAAGCATATTCATGCACTTAACAGCATATATTAGATTACATTGAGAGCATATTTTGCATCAATCACGCAGCAGACTTTCTCTGAGGTCCTGACGACAGGCGTTTTTCTACCAGCCTCTCTCTGTTTATGCAGGATTCATGGGTTTGTCTTGCTTACTCTTGGTTGGAGGCTGTTTTTCCATGATACAATTATGTGTTGAGCACCTGACAATTACAGAACAAAAACATGACCGATGAGCGCAGCAGGGGACAACTGCCTGTTGTAATAGTATGAACAAATAGAGAATGGTGGGTGGTTTTGCAGCCAGCGTTAATATGCGAAAGGATATTAATAAGAGCTGTGACAGAAAGAGGAGATAAAGACTCTCTTTTGCTATAAAGCAAACATGCAAATTAATAAACACATTTTGAAGTTCTTTGGATTAACTGTAGGAGTTTGAACCGCCTTTCCATCCGTGCATGTTTGCCTCCTGCCCTTGTGTAACCCTCTTTTTAAATCAAAGAGGTTTATTTTCTTCCACATCCTATTCTTTTCCTGCATTAGATGACATCACCCGACATTCATTATCCTGTCTCATTCTTCAGCCGCTTCCTGCCTCCAACCCTACTCCAATCGTCTTTGATAAGAACCTGCCGCACTTAATTTGGGCCAATTAGTTGCTGTAAATTTTCGAGCTGGCTGCCTATCCAGTCAGCCCGGGTCTCCAGACATTGGCCATACAAGGCTGTGGCGGTGATTAGACGGAACAGGAATCCCAGGGTGGCAAATGGGAAATGTTTAAGGACATCTCCCCATATGAAGCGGATTGGTATCTCTCAGGAGATACAGATAATAAAAAAAAAAGAAAAAAGAGGAGCAGATTGACTCCAACCAAGCCAGTGGTTTGAATCGACCGTAACGGTGTCCATTTTTGGATTCTGAGCTGAATGCCCTATAGACTTTATTATACCCGTACAAGTTGAGCGCTTTTGCCAGAGAATCCAGAAGTTTGGGAGTTTTCAGAAATGTTTTTATTCTCAGCCCCCTTCATATTGCCTTCAGAAAAAGCCTGGAACTGGTCGTAGGGTCTTTTGGTGTCAGATTAATAGCCGTCACAGTGGTGGCTCACTAAACATAGGGTTTTATAATGTGTTAAAAAATGGAAGTGGGAGGCCTCAGTCCATTTGTCAGCTAGGGGAGTGAGTTTCACTTGGATGAGTCCAAACAGTAAAGAAAGGGCTAATTCAGACAGGAGCAGGTGGTTAGTCAGAGTGCAGGGAGCAGACTGGGCTTTTTCCTTCCCTCTATCTGATATTTGCCCTTTTCTGCACTGCGCTCCATAGTCTTTCATCCTTATTCTTCTAGTTTTCTGCTTCTTCCTTTTTTTTAATTGGCAGGTGGGAGTAGCCAACATACACATTTGATGTGCTCTGTCTCTTCCTCCTGCCCTGAAGCGCTGGATCCATTTTTTTTTTTTTTTTTTTATTCCTTCCAACATAGAGGGGGCATGCAACTTCTACTGACCTTTGATAACTTTGCTAGCTATTCATCATCTCTCCCCCAAGATAAAAACAACATCCTTTCATGCTGATTTGTGGTTCTTTTTTTTTTTGGAATGAGATCCAAAACGTCTTGTTGCACTTTCATCCCCTCAGTCTGTCACTTTGCCATATAATCTACTTTTACTCTGATGGTATTTCTTCAGATTAACATCTGCAATTCTCAAGATGTAGTATTTTAATTAAGGGTCTGACTTGGAAGAAGTCATCATAAGGAATGTTTTCAGCTTGAGGGACAGTTAACTGAACTGAATCAATGGTTCTGTTGATTTAAGCCAAGTATTACCTTTTAGCTAGCATTTCAAGAAATGTGGTGGAGAAAGTGCGGAGTAATTCAGGCCCGGTGTAAAATTCGTGATGTGTTGGTATTTTGGTGATTCTCAACAACTAAGGTTATGAAATATGTGGTAGAGATGCACCAAAGTTCCAGAATATTGCTGAATTTGAAAAACAAATCAAACTGTAGACATTCTCCAAGACGATTGTGATTATTACATTTAGCAAAGATTAAATACTGAGTCTTAGTATTGTGTATTATTATTAGTATAATGTGAAAACAACATTCCGTCAGACACAATCAACAACAGACTGCTACAGTACAAACCACTCAATAAACTGTGTGTGTTCATGCTACCTTGGCATTCTCCTCGGTTAAGCATTACAGAAGACGGTGACTTCCAAAGGGACGCATTACTGGACATACAGTTCAAAGTGAAAACTCTTCAGTCAATATATAAGTTCTCTCTTTTCTCCACATCACTGAGTGATCTCTGGACCTTTTGTTCCCGCCAGTCTCCTCCCTCTGTCCTCATTCAAAACCCCTGGGTTGCCAGGGGTAACAGCTGCTTGAGTCACAACCGTCCTTTCAGCTTGTCTAGCAAAAACTAGCCTCCAATTTAATTTTAATAATTGTTGGGAATGCCTTTTAAATAGCAGTATAATGTTGTGCAGGAGTTTTATGATTGTAATAATTCTGATTAAATGTGATTTTGGGGGGGGGGGGGGGGCAAGCAGGCAGTTGGTCTTTTGAAAAAAAAGAAAGAAAATAACATCTTTGTCTGTGTAGTCATGTAAACAGGATTCTAATGGGGTATTGTCAATTTACGCAATCACATAAACATGCTTAAACAAACTGCCTCAGTCTCCCTTTTGGCAGCGGTGGCATTATTGTGGCATATAAAAATAAGCATATCTAATTGAATCCAACCTCATTAATCACTTAAGTGAAAGAAAGGCAAACGTCAAAACAATGTAATACATGACTCGTTTAAATTTAGTACAGAGTGAGTGTGAAACCGAGGATCGTCGTGTTGTCGCCAAATAAAACTTTCCGTATCTCAGTGAGCCGAAAGCTACATCACCGGCCTTTGGCGCCGTGTAGTCACACCGCTCCCATTTGAATCTCCCTCACAACAAAATTATTATCCCGCCATTCTTTGCTCTCTAAAAGGCGGAGCCATTTTTTGTCGATCACCCCTGTGATTGGCTGAGCTGTTTAAAATGTATGAGACCCGCAAATGTGAGCGGCTGAAGTGATGATTAATCACCGCACTGCTCTTATAAGCTTACTGTGCTTCATGAAAATTACCTTTACATAGACCCTCAGTGCACACGTGCTAGGCTAGACACCGCTCAGTCTTTTCGTGGGAACATCATCTCGTCAAGTTGTCTTTTTTTTTGCAAGAAAAGGTCACCACTGCGAGACCACTTGTCAACGTAGCAAAACAACGTAGCATTAATTGGTTGAATTGCTTGGGTCAGTGTGCGTCATTGGACGTGGCTTGGAGATCCTCCTCCTCGCCAGCGGAACAAAGGTCGTACTCTTCTGGGCTTTGGTGAACAGGTGTTTATCTTAGGTATGAGATTTTTTTTTCTTTTTTTTTTTCCTAATGTCAAATTTTTCTAAATGTCAACTCCCCAACCGAAATGGGTTGTGTTCCGCGATGTCAATCGAGCTTCTCCTGTAGGAGAGTATCTGTTGGATCTTGTTTTTGCATGCAGTGACCTTCAATAATTCATGGCATCGTGAATAACTTTGATAAATGATGTTTTACAAGCAATGTTTTCCTTTGACTGGATTTGTTTTTTTGGGGAATTTCCTACGTTCTGATTCCTCTTTATCATTTGCTACTGATGCTGGGACACTGAGTCATTTCGAAGCAACGTGCAGCTTTTTTTTTTGTCGCACTTCCGAGAGTCAAACTTCCCTTTGGTCCCGTGATAACAGGGCACAGCTTTTCTTGTGTTTTTGCTTCTCTTGAACAACTCCCAGCAATTTGTCATGGATGTTTAAAAAGTGTGATTGCTGTGTGTGATTTTGTGTCGACGTGAAGGGTGATGTTTGTCATCTGGCTAGGCTGGCATGGAGCGCTGCTTGAAAATGACTCATCTGTGAGAGTTAAGGCTGCAGTGAGGTACTCGAGTCCCACACTGAAACGATGGATGGCTCAAACTGCTTTGGCTGAGAAAGCCTCCAGTCCTTGCTCAGCCCAGCATTACAAGACACTTTCTACCTCTCTTAATCCTGCTATCTTCCCCTCTCTCTGTCTCTTTCCCCTCTCCTCTCAATTACTGTTTGACTTGAAATCCCTTTTGCCCTCCTTAGCACTCCCTCTCTACCGTCTCCCTTCCTTCTATCTCACTTTCATGTTTCTCTTTTTCTTCATGTCTTTGTCACACCGCCCCTTTTTTCTAATGGGCTTCCGCTCGGCATGAATGAGTAGCCACAACCCAAATTCTCTGGGTGCCGTACATGCGGGGGCAGCGAAAGCGGGATCTACATTCACGCCACACGCCCTCTAACCTTGGCGAGATGAAATCAAGGGAGCGAGACAAGGAGTGGTCTCACCTTCGTGACTCTCTGATGACTGCTCTCGGTTAGCACCTCGCAAAGGACCTGTTTTATTAGCCTGCTCTCATTCACCTGCAGTCACTGCTCTCATCTGCTTCCTCATTTCCATTTTGGCGAGAAGATATAGCGAGGATTGTTTTTAAGATGTGTCCTTGATAGGCGCTTCAGAAATTACATTCTTCCGATGAATGCGATAGTGTTGTTTGTGTTTATCTGGCGAACGAACGAGTCACTTTTAAAGATTTTGGAAACCTATTTCCTCTTTATCCTTGAGGACCTCATACTAGTTTTTGGCTGAGTAGATATGAGTTCAAATTTTCACTTTGAAACATGACAAACTTCAAATCTTAATCCATTAGATTATTTGGTGCGTTTATCCCACTGTTTGATCTTTGGTGCTTGAACCCACCTGCATGGTTAAAATGAAATGAAAAGCTCAAACATAAAGTATCAATCTTTAACTGAAAAACTGATGACACTCTGGCAATCAGTGTTTCATAGCACGATTGCATAATTCACTTTGATCTCGCCCAATCAGCTGAATATTCATAGAGTGTGTACCACTTGAACTCTATACATATCCAGTCATCCATATGGAGAGAGAGACGCAGCATTGGGTTTGTTTCTAGAGGGATTTTGTTGCACTAAGTTGTACATGACTGTTGAGTGCATTGAGAGTTCATGACAATACATGGACACAATTATACATGACTTGTCACTTAAGAGACTGACATGGTTTGAAATGTTCTGATAATCATGATCAGGCTAATTGGCCATTTGTCACCAATGACGTCCTCGTTTAATGACACTCATTTTTTTTGACCTTTCACTTCTTAATTTTAACCTTTGTCACTGCTGCAAAGGCGCTGGAGTTTTCATATGCCGGTGTTCATTCTGTGAACTATATCCACGACCAGAGTTTCTTTAAAATCTTTTGCGTCAGTCCAAGTCCGTGTCAGGTAACAAGTCTTCATAAACAAATCACAAGTGAATAAAAATGCCTTCAGATCTCTGGACTGTTTGTTGAACTGACATGGAATTCAAGCATTTTGAGTTAATAGTGTTGTTGCGCATGGCGGAGACCAAGTCTGTGGCCTGATTATTAAAATATTGCAGTAGTATACAATGGTTTGTCTCTAACCCCCCCCCCCCCACTTATCTTATAGTTTTTTTTTTAGTTTACCAGGTTTAAAGAGATGTTGAGATGTTCATATCTTCAAGTCTCAAGTCAAGTCTTTAGGGAGTCAAGTCTCAAATAAGTCAAGTCACACAGCTATCATGTCCAAAATCGGGTCCAAGAAGAAGTCCCAGGTCTGCCGATGTAAAACGATGTAGTGCAAAAGTAGTTTATGTCTTTATTTATGTAGAATTTTCCAAAAAAAAAAAAAAAACGTCTAAAAGTTTGTTGATTGCGAAGACAGCAGTCTTGGATATCCAGTCTCAAAATAAATTTCTCCTCTGAGCCAGCATTTCTCAGCCTTCTCTGACCCGTCATCGTTATCAGGTTCCAAAAACTGTCCGACTCCAGAACCTAGTCTTATGTGAAATTTTATTAGTTTGTGTTTTAAAGCACAAGGAGCAGACTCCGAAATCATTAAAAGCATTAGTGTTAAATGATAAATGAAAAAGAAAACCAAAATTTAAAAAAAGCTTATTTCAAGCCTTTGACAAAACAATCTCACCTCAAGGTCCCTCTACTCGCTTTATCGATCCTATTACACGATCGGCATCAGCAGATAACTTTTGCCCAATTGTTAAAGAGATGATTTTTATGTTGGCTTAAAAGGTTGCAGTTCAGAACTTACTCTTGCCCTTCAAACAGCAGTTGACAAAACAATCTCATATCAAGATCCATTAACTCGCTGTTGGGGAGGTTTTGATCATATTACATGATCTTGATTTGATTTGCATGATCACTTTGAAATATGATCAAAGTGATCATGCAAATGATCACTTTGATCATTTGCATGATGATCAACACATCTCTATTGTGTCTAACACAATAGAACACTAACGAAGTTGAAACCAACTTTCCACCAACGACAGTCATGCAAACGACTGTCGTTGACACTTGGAGCACAAAAGGGAACCAGTGACATCATTAGCCTTGTGAACGCCCACAAGAGGTTAAATACCTGGGTCTCCACACCAGAAAGTTGGACCAGTCCCAGCCTGGTCAGATGCGTACATGAACTGATGAAGCCTCTTGGATGAGAGGTGAAACGTCTTCCCAGACAAATAATCAAGTCCTATTTCTCTCTTTGTTGCTTTATCTGCACTTATGTAGCAATATATTTAAAAAAAACACCCTTCTGCAAATCAGGTGACCCCCCCCCCCATGTTGGCTCCCAGCGCCAAAATATAAAAATTCAACAGCAAATCTTCTTTCATCGACCCTGACTGATTGTCCCCTCACCTCAGCCTTATTCAGCGGCACACACGTTCCTCTCAATGGTTGTGTCTGTGTCTAGAGTGGCCTCTCCTGCTGGCCCCATACTTGGTTGTGAAAGCTAATTACGCCGGGCTGTTTCCTGACCAGGGTGCATGTCAATATTACACAGTGGGAGAGCTCTCACTCGCCCCACGCTGCATTGTTATTCATGAGCCTTAATTCCATCAATGGCTTCCTCAGCCACTGGACCGTGGTTGTTCCTTGGTGGTGGTGTGATTTTAAGGAAAGTGCTTTTAGCTGCCACAGAGTGATGTTACACCATGAGGAAGTGTAACTCATAGCGCCTGCCGCTTGCTTCAGACCTAATTTTTCTCATGTTACGTGCTCATTGGGGGGGGGGGGGGGGGGGGGGGGTACGCAGGGTGAGTGCTGAGTGGCTGTGGTGAAAGTTGTTATGGATCTTGCTGTGGTGATGCTTAGCTTGTCTGTGCAGGGGTGTAGCAACGCCATCCTGGATGGGGGGGTTTAGACAAATTGCAGAAGGCAAAACCCCAACTGCATCAATTTCAATATCTTAGCTCGATTATTAACACAGCAAAAAAAAAAGAGGTCTAACAACATGGATCAGGCTAAATCTAGTCTTAAAAAATGCCTAATAGCTCCATTCATCCATATTTTTTATTTTTTTGTCAGCTGATTATGTGGCCTCTATTTTATCAGGTCATTTCCATTGCGAATAAGTTTATATCAATGGCGACCTGGGTAGATAAAAATTATTTCCAGCTTTAATTTAATTGGGTTGCTCAAATTCTAATTATTTGATGCAGTTTGAGGCTATTCTGAAGATACTGGATCTGGTGGAGCCAAAAAAGGAGCAATCCCAAACTTTCAAAGAGAAAAGCTGTGTGAGGAGAGATGTCTACTACGCCTTAATCGCCTCAATGCTTCATTTAGATGTCACATTTTGTGGTAAAAAAAGCCATGAAATACCTTCACTAAAACCCATGGTTACAAGTGTTGAGGTCACAAAATGGCCGATACAATTTAATTCCGAGCAGAGTCGTAAAAAATGGTTTGAGTTTGTCTGTGTTGTATCATAGATGGAAGGAAAAATGTGGCCCCAACACAGCAGGAGTAGACTTTCCTTTATGTGCTTTTTTTTTTTCTTCCCCCCCACTCAAACAACCTGACAATAAAACGACCACGAACGGTTAAAGAATTTAGAAGCCGCAGCTGTAATCTGTCTGTGTCACAGGAGCCGTGAGAAAGGCCAGGTAGAAGGAAGCAGCGGGATACACGGGGAAAGTTTAGAAGGGAGGAAGTGAGACGGGAGACTGTTTTTATAAGCTGGAGGACGACAGAGAGGGATGCAGCGGAGATAAAAGATGCTTCATATGCACTCTGCTCCCCTTTTTGCCTGCTGATACTGTTGCCGTACCATCAGGTTTCTCGTGGCACCTTGAAACGCCGATGGAATTTGCTTTACGTCCGCTCCTCCCTGATACCGTTGCTCACGACGCTGCTCCCCTGCAAGTTGCACATCTGTTGGGGTTTGATTAGTTACGGGATCAGAATTTAAATTTGCCTCCTCAAGGATCTTGGTTTGACATCAAACCTTCACAGAGACGTCTTACGGGCCGCTGTTGGTCATGGTCTACGAATTTAAACATGGACGTCAAAATTTTCTTAACACCACCTGAAAGCCCGTCGTCTTTCCCAGGTCTTACCTGCCACTGCGGCCTCATTATACTGTAATTTTTTCTTTTGTGAGCAATTTCAAGAAGCTACCGCGATTGCTTCCCTCACTGTGACACCTAAGGCCTTCCTCATGATGCAAGTTCACATGAAAGAGCAAAGGCAATGACTTGCTGTCAGTATATTTAATAAAAGATGATAAAAAATTGATGGAAGTGTTGATTCCAGTTGGGAAATTATCCCGCTGCAGCAGCATAAAATAATAAAATTCAACACGGATAAAAGACATAGAATACAAACACAGAAGTAGAATATATAACAGGCTAGAAAACACAGCAAAATATAAATAATAAAAGCCATATAATGGCATAACTGAATTGGTTAGGAATAGCAAAAGCAATTGTAACTGTCAACACTGTTTTTGTATAAAGTCTTAAATGAATTCTTCACATATTGGAAATCAGGATACACTACATGAACTGCACGTCATAAGTGCGGTGATAGAATTTGAAATATATTGAAGCAATCACTGCTGCTGATAATCATAAGTAGTTACTGACTGTGAAAGTAGACCCTCTTCTTTAGCCAAGATGGAAAACAGATTGTACTACAGATACTATTATTACGGATATAATAGATTATTATCTTCTACTTAAGGCGCCATCCAGAGGTCCTTTGTACTCACATGTGAATGCAACGTCTTTTGTCTCTATTGGATCCCCGCCGAAACGTTGGCTCCACTTTCCTCACAGTCGATTGTGGTATTTACCCATGTGCGAAAAAACAGTCCTTTAGAGGTTTTGGTCCGCAGCATTAGAAACCATGGCAACAGAGCTGGGTTTTGAACTTGAGACGTCTTTGTGAGGAAACGGCGAGGGCTAGGCTCAAAGCTAGCTTGCCTATCCACTGATCCCGCTCGGCGAGACAGGCCCTCCGGTCGTAATAGATTCCCCCGAAACGGAGGAATTAGGCGAGGATAACACATTTTGCGTTCCGTGCAACGCCAGAACATGCCCACACTCCAAAAAAAAGTGTAATTTTTGCAAAAGTGGTTTGCAATAAATCTTCTGCTACAACCAGACGAGGACACCCAAATGCATAGCGGAGTTGGGGAAACAAGCTGAGCAGAAACAAACAGACAGGATGACACTCTCTAGACTTTGTTTTCCACCAGAATGAGACCCCCCCTTCCCTTCCTCCTCCTCCTCCTCCTAAGGCTGTATCTCAGGAGACCTGTTGGTATGGAAGAGAAGTTAAAAGACAGCTAAATGTCTTGGCTTCCCTTGACAAATTCAATCGGACAGCGGTGCTGCGTGGGGTGGGCCCTGTCACCCCTACCATACAGGAAAGGGCCAGAACTATATTAGTCTTTGTACTTCTTGTTCTGTCCTTGTTCACCTCGCTTGCACTCCTGGTCTGTCAAACGAAGGCTCTGCATAAATCTGAAGCAGTCACGCCGAGGTGTTCACGAAACAGGGCGCCTGAAGTAAAGCTTTAGAGGAAGACAGAAAATTAACTCTAGTATTTAAACAATAAATCGATTGATTATTAGTTATTTTTCAAGCAAAAAATGCCACTTCCAGTTTCTCAAATAGAAGCCAGTTGAATATCTGTAGGTTTTGGTTTTTGCATTTTTCACTGTCTTGTGTCTTGTTTCCGAACACACAGACCTGATACACATTCTTTTAGATTCTCCATGACTTGGCCGTCTTGATGACATCATCGTAGTTCGTTTCGTTATTTTCACAGATCATGTTTTGATCATTCTCTACATTTTTATAATTGATGTTTGCCATAAAAAAAAAAAACCCCAAAAAACACGTATCTCAATGAATAAAATATGAAATATTTTAACACTGTCAAGTTGTATTTTGCCACTGCTGCCATGCCACCATCAACATACAGTCACTGGTCCATCTAGATAATGAGTTAGGACCACTGTGCCTTCATACTCCAGTAAATTACTTTCCCCTCAGACTTAAGTCGTGACTGACGGTACCTCGGGCGTATTGACACCGAGGAGACAGAGTTCAGTCAAGCCCAAGCTTTTAATCCCAACCGTGCTTCCTTAAGGACAATTCCTTAAGACCCTTGGTGATTTCCCGCATGCCAATGCAGGCACTGGACCCTTGCCGAGCTATCGACGCCTGACCCCCTCCTGTACCGGGCGCTAAGGTTACTCATAACCCCTGCTCGTCTTTCATTATTGAGATGTGAATGAGGAAGGTCAGGGGGTGGCTCTCATCGATCGGTCAACACAGGAATATTTGATTGTCGCTCGGGCGGCTCTGCCAAGACACTCTTCATCACCGCGACGAAGGTGGCCATTTTAAATGAACAAAAAGGTTGAGCGTGTACAGTAAACATGAAGTTTTAAAATGGCTGTTTAAAAAAAAAAAAAACCTGCAAGGTCATATTCACTGTCTTTCATTCTGTTCTTTTACTTAAGTGATTACGAAGCCGCAGCTGCGCAGAGAAATGTACTCAATGCTAAACCTTGTGGCTTGTATAGATAGAGTGGTTTGTTTTTAGAGGCACCTGTTTGTCCTTTTGTCATATGAAGTAATTAGCAGCGAAACACCCTCCTAGAAGCTAAGCACTACGGCCGACCCGTTAGAGAAGCAATGCAATTTTAGGCTTTGAAAAAGGGGCTTTGAAGAAGGAAAGTGCTGGAAGCACATACTGGCCCAAGTTGGACATTGGAAGTTACCATGGTGACAGCGACTAGAAATGAAAAATCTGTGCTTAAAGGCAGGCCTTGGTGTGTGTGTGTGTGTGTGTGTGTGTGTGTGTGTGTGTGTGTGTGTGTGTGTGTGTGTGTGTGTGTGTGTGTGTGTGTATGTGAGTGAGTGAAAGTGAGAGAGAGGGAGATGGCGGCGGGGATCAGTGATACAGTATGCTCATTGATTTGTGTGTAGATTATAAATACAGGGAATGGATTGCTATTCTGTTTGACTGTCGACGTGAATAGTTTCGTATTCTTTTTGCAGACAAAATTTTTCCAAAATAAGGATCGAGCGACAGTCCAAGGAAAAGGATTAGAATCTTTTTGAGCAGTGCATGCAGCCACATAAGCCCCCTAAAGCACTCCTTTGACTCGAACCAGCAGCAGACGTCGCTCTTTGTGCCTAACAAACAGGACCTGATGCCTTGAAAAGTCAAACTAGTGGCATTTCTGCCTCTCTCTGCTTTTTATTCCCCGTCCGTCCGTCTGAAGGCCAGCACAGCAGTGGCACCACCGGGTATCTGGCCGAAGAATCTGGCGCTCTGCAGAGATGCTCTTGAGATGGGGCTCAGAGTCCCCAGCAGGAGCGGTTTAAAAGGCTAACCCTGGTCAGCGCTTTAATGGGGCCTGTCACTGGAATATTTCAGGATGAATTCCTTTATGCTATAGAAAAGTGTATTGAGTGTGTGGATGCGCGTGGATGCCTGCAGTCGGCTTGCAGAGATGCCGGTGCTCATACATACACCATTTCAATTTAGCCCCTACACACACAAACACACACACACACACACATCACACATCACAAATCTCCCTTCTTCACACCTTGCACGTCAAATTATCGTTTTTCCTGAATACGTGACACATTCATATTCATGTGACTGGTTGTAAAAAAAGATATGACCCAATCCTCACTTTTACACATCACCCCACCCGCACCCCCCACCCCCCCTCCTGGAATGAGGCTTAGCCCAAAATGGCGCCTACAGTGCTGAAAGTCCCCCGGGGGCCTTCGCCGGGAGATAAATCAAGCGTCACCAGGAAGATAGGGAGCAGCATCATTCGTTGGCAAGAATAGAAAAATTCATCCTGGAAATCGTAAATCATTAGACGGGGCAGGCCCCAGTGAATAAGCCTCACCCACCAAACAAATCGATTCGTGAAGTCACTGCACATTTCAATCCTCCCTCCTGCCTCCGTACAGGCACCTGGAGAGACGGCATGGGTGTTTGTGATTTACATATACATACCCGGAGATTAGACGCTTGTTGTTTTTGACAGAGTGACACACATTTAAATCACACACACGCACACACACACACACACACACACACACACACTGATTCTTTATTTCTATGTTTACTTTTTAATGGGAGAGATGTATTAAAAAAAATATATATATGCTATTAGGCTTGTGTAATGAATATCACTTGCAGCAGATTACTCTCATGGTGTGGATGCCTAGAAGAGGAGGAGGTGGAGGTGGAGGGAAAGTGCTTTTCCAATCAATGCCTATTCTTCTCATAGCAACAGATTTCAAAACATGTCTTAATGAACTATTGTCCTGAAGCTAGTGGAAATAACTTTTTTTTTCTTTTTACCCATTTGACTCGGTAACAATCTATCTCAAAATAATAATACCTCCTGCCTCTAGTGACTTCATGCATACAAATTGCATTCAGCCCTAATTCAGTTTTCCAGGTTGAGACTTCTGCGGTTGCTAAACAGTGTGTCTTGCTGTAAGAAATAAATCTGCGCAATGCAAAAAGCTTCTGAGACAATTGACATGTTACTTACTGATCAGAACTGGGGGGGGGGGGGGCAGCCAACTCATGGAAAACAATCGGAGAGTTCTCGATATTGGATCTTATGAAGTGTCACAGTTTGTAGGTCGAGTTGTCAGAAATCCCCCCGTCGCCCCGTTTTAAATGAGAGCAGTCGGGGGATATAATGACGGAATACTCAAGCTGGCGTTTTAATCAGTCACTGTCATGGCTGCTGCGTCATGTAAATCATAACATGTCTGCACGCATGATGACATAATTCACACACAACTCCGCATCCGAGCTGCTTCTAATTGTCACCGTGGCGTAAGCGGGGAGACGGTAATAACAGCGATCATCTGTGTGGAAACTGTATTATTTCAATAAACATTAGCAGGCGGATTCAGTTCATTCACAGCATAAAACAAAGAACATAGAGTGCAGATAATGCATTATTTATTGGAATTTCCACTCCGGCTACAAGGTTGCGGTTCAGTGTGTGTGTGTGTGTGTGTGAAAGTCTGTGAGAGCGATATTTAAACTAATATTGGCAGAACTTGGAATCACTATCAAGTTTAAACAAAAACACTGTTCTTTGCTCTCTTTTGTAGCTGCGCAATTTTCAAGATGTGTATCTGCAGACATCCAAGGAAAGGGGCTGCGGGATTATTCCGCCAAGTTTATCTTTGCCCTTTTGAGACAGACACTCGTGCCTCGTTCTCCAGGAGACCACTCACCGTGTGTGTGTGTGTCGTCCGTCCTGTCCCCCCCGCTCCCCCGGCTTCGAAAAGCAGAGATAAGCTGTATATGTACATGTGAATACATGTATGAGAAAACGGGCCGGGCATTGATGTCAGAGAGGATTCATTACACGAGCTCTATTGTATTCAGAAAGAATGGTTGTATATCACCAGTGTGTGAAAGAGTACAATTGAACTCTAACACTCATCTAAATGAATTATCATACAGGGCCAAGTGTTTGTTGTGTAATTTAAACAATACACCTGTATTATAAACTCTAACTGCACTGCCCCTATAAAAGCAGTTCTACTGGATGTATTTGGATCAATAATATATATATTTTTTTTTTTTCCTAATGTTGAATTTGGAAAGCGTCTGACTCCCCCAGCAACCCCCCAGCATGTGCCAAATTTTATACTTTAATGGAATTTCTGTGCGCGCAGCCAGATAGATGTCTACAGTATGTGCAGAATCACAGACTGACCTTTCAGGTGGAGAGAGAAATTGCATCACCTAATACCTGTTGTGGCACCAAAAGAGATGGATTAATTTCAAAGAGGCGAGTGGAGCAAGTTTGATCTGTCTGCGGCTGGATTACCACTCCGTCAAAATAACAAGAGCGGGAGTCCTGTTCAGGATTCCTGCAAAGAAATTACAATGGCTCCTTGTTGCAGGGCTTATGTAAATATAATCAAGTATTTTCAACCAAAAAAAACCCCCAAAAAAACAAAACAAAAGCAGCAATATATACAGTGTATACATATAGACTATATGCTCTGCACAAATAGCTTGTTCACTACACCGCCTTTATTTTTGCTGTTAGAGTGAAGTAAAGGTGGCGTCCTTTCAAGCATTGTTACTACAGCATTTACATTGCTGATGTTTAAGAGTTATTTGAGATTTAACTGTAGTAATTGGCACCTCAAATAGTGCAAATGAAAATGTAAGTGTAATATATAAATATAAGTATAATAGGAAATGTATCCCTGAAGACCCTGTTCAGTCCCGTCCTGTGTAAGATGATGTAAACTCCATAAATTCACATGATGTGCGCTTTGTTTCTTTTACGTCTACAGGTATTCCAAGTGCTGTTTACCACCGCTCATCAGCCTTAGTGCTGTCAGTTCAAATTCCTCTGCCCCCATGAAACATCTCAAGGTTTTTAGACCTGACTTGAGAAGAGCAGCCAGCCTGAAGTAAATGAAATTCCTCCCTAAGAAGCATCGCTCATCCTGGGAGGAGTGCATCCCCCCCGAGGTCATAACCTTTCTCTGGCCTGACCTTGAAGAGTAACAGCCCGGAAAAATCAGTGCAACTCAGTTTCCAGGTTCCCTTTTTTACTATGGCCCAAAAGGCAACACAGTCTGGTGTTTACAATTACAGTACAGCAACGGTAAATAGATATTTTAAATGATATATTTTCAGTTTGTTATTGTTTCTTCTCAATCATATAAAATCACTGAGTGCACGCACACACAAAAACTACAGTTGTTGTGTAATTAAAATGCACACATACTAAATATATACACACCAACATGTAAGGAAACCTCTGGGTTTTTGCTGCTGCGCTGCGTTCAGGCGCCAACAGCTGCTGGAGGACAAGACGTCGGCAACTTGAACTTTCAGCGGCCGCAGCTGTAAACATGAGTCTTTGCCCTGCGGACTGTTTTCATGTAGTTGACACTGTTGAACACATATTATTGAATATACGGCCTCTAAAGTGTTCTGAAAATAGCGCTGGATACTTGCCTTGTGCAAACGAAGTGGTAATAAAAAGCGCCGCACATAAACTGTGAGGTGGGATATCATCTTCAGTCGGTTGGTGAATGTACAAATAGAACAAATCAGAGAGAAAAAAAAACGTGACCATTGTTCATATTTGTCTCATCCATCACTGTGAGCCATAAACAAGCCTGATCTCTCCTCTCACTTACAAAATATTATTTTGTCATCACCTCGGAGAAAGTGCCCACTCTGTCCAAACACACAGCGAAACAGGAAAAGCATGTGTTTATCAAGCTGAGCTCGTGCTTCACTTTAGGCTCTCGGGCCTGTAGCCAAGCAAATGAGCTTCATAGATGAATCCATATGTCGCCTCCTTCCATAACTTCTCGGCGTGAACTCGGCGGATTTTCTTCAAAGACTCGAGGAGTCTGTGCGTCCGGAGTCGCGGCGCCTCTGTGCCACCGCATTTTTCCTCAGCTTGTTGTTGCGTCGGGATGAACCGCGGCTTATCTCCCAAATATAATATTAGAGAGAGGGAAAACTGTGCGATGTAAAAATCTTATGAAAGCTGCTAATCTCTGTGAATGGCTAAGAGGGATTACGCTTGTCAGGAGGGGAAAAATGAGCTCAAGATGCTCAGTTTTTTTTTTTTTTAGAAATAAAAATGAATCTATGTAAGCAGTGGAAGTAGTTCATGAGGGATAATCAATCTTGACCTTTGTTTGACCACCCCTAATGAAACTCTTATTCCATACTTAATAGAGCCTGATAAAGGTCAGTCATATAGCTCCTGCACATAAACACTCCATCTTCCCTATACTGAGCAGTCACTTGGTGCTTTATTCATTTCTGCTTAGTTCCACACAGTTAATCCTGTGTAAAAAAAAAAAAAAAAAAATGAATATGGCTCATGTTTTGTCACCCATAGTGTTTGTGCAAACAGTCTGACAGGGCTTGATGTATTTTTTTTTTTTTTGGGGGGGGGGGGCTGTGGTTTTGTGGCACGTTGCTAATGCCACCCAGCAGGCAGGCGATGCAGCAGCGTGTTAATCCAGCCGTCTGTATCGCCTGCGCCGATCGATCATCTGTTGAATGTGAAGGTGCGGTGCGTTTTTTTTTTTTTTTTTTTTTTTTTTGCGCGTACATGTTCATCCGCGTTTTGTGCGGTGCTACGTGATCTTAAGCGCTTGAGAACAGTGAGCCCCTCTCAGTGATTCACGTTAAATCCTCCACACCCACACTCGGCCGTTTAATGTATGGTGTATACATTCATTCTCCGTGTTCCTCCTCTGCTTTTTTTAATCTGCGTCGAGCGGCTCCTTAGGTGTTTTGGAAACAAGCTGTAGCTTTAGAATATAGACAGAATTTGTCAGGTAGACTCGGTAGAATACAGTCAGCAATTACAGATAATTGGTCGGAGGTGTGCTTCTGCATACGGGTGTGGAGTATCTCTGTGCAGGTTGTTTGAATGTGTATCTGACATAGAAAATAAACTAGAAATAAGCTAAATCTCTGCTGATGCTGACTGGCATCTCATGTATTAAAGGCTGTTTGGTAAACTGGTATATCTCCTTATGGAGATATAATATAGAGCCCATTAAAGCTCAGGCTGTTTACATTTGTGTTTGTCTGACATTCCATTTATATACTGTTTAATAAATTACATACATTTTGCAATATGCACTGCTTGGAAGAAGACCAGAGAAAGACCAGTCTCTTTTTAGATTTATTTATTTTTTATTCCATGCATTATGCCTCCTTATCCAAACCTGGCGCCTACATAACCCACAATGCAACTCAACCACCAACAGTTTAGCTAATGTAACTTCGAGCTGCTACCCTCAAGAGGTGTGGGTAAGCTCACGTCTTTCTGGCCCATTTGTTTTAAATTCATTTTCAAACTTGTAGTCGTCAGCGACAATCATGCAGTAGCACCTAGTGAAATTGATGGAATGGGGTTGACAGCACCTGTTGATCACATAGACTTCAACCTCGGGTGACATTTGACAATGCAAATTTGCACCTTTGAACAATTGCAAACTGCCATGGCAGGTATAACTGATGGAGAGAAACTGAGAGTCCAGAATGGCGGGAGCTCTCACATTAGCTGTGGCGCACCATCCAGTGTTGGTTTGCCACTTCAGAAGCAAGAGTAATAGAGATTCCCCCTTTTTTTAATTTCACTGCGGTACTTCCTGGTGTGACCGGGCGCTGCGCTGAAACACTTAACACCGCGATGCCCCCTTCTCCAGCTGTAGCGGCTAACGACAACAGCTGAATGAAATCTTTCCGTCTGCGTTATTTTCCCACTTCAAAACCCCCCCTGTTAATTGGTGAATCCGTGTGCTTACAGGAGGAGTTAACAAAATCAGCGCGGTTTCAGTGAATTCAATCACACACACACACACGCAACCCTCCCGAGCACTTAGAGGGCATTAGCATGGTTGTTAGAGTTTATTTGATAATCCCCAGCTTGGGGTATCTTCGAAGTAACTCCAAATAATTGGAACATAGTGAATAAAAGATACATTATAATACACTCGGCAGCAGCTCCACAACAGAAAACTTGATGCGTACGCTCCTTAACAAGCTTCTCTACGTGAACAATAGGCTTCCAGTGGGACTTCAACTGATAATTCCTCTTTCTGTAAAAGAGCTGCACTAATTGACACTCGGCTGTTGCCCTTTAATACTTCTTGGTTTTACTCAAGAGCGAAATGCACAAGTGTTCAAGGCCACTGCTTCCCTTCTTCTTGAAAACGCTTTTCTTCAGGTTTTCATGGGAGTTTTAAAGGTTGTTTTTATTTATTTATTTATTTTTTTTTTTTTCTTGTGCCGTGCCGGGAGACAGGTTGAATGAGAAAAGATGGATGCTGTGGTGTGCAGCTTGGAAAGATAATGAATGAAGTCGACCATGGGTGGCGAAGACCATCACTAAAGCGTAATGGGTCCCAACAGAGAGACGTGGATATTGACCCATCCGTCACTTTTTTTCTTTCTTTTTTTTTTTTTCATCATCCCGCCCACCCCACTGGCACTCCCCTCTCACATCCCCTTTTCTTACAAATACAAACTCTTACAAGTGTGTGCACAGCCTGGCGCGCACACACACAGACACACACCGCAGTGTACACAAAAAAAACAAGCAATATACCAACGTGCACTTTGTCTCTGCACACACAACCCCCCCACCACCCCCCACCCCTCACTCCCAGTCCCTAAAGCACCTCGCGCATCTTTTTCTCTGCTTAACACGAGAACTGATACCAATATGTTGTGTGGATTTCTTGGAGGTGAGGCGGTTTGGATGTGTTTGCTCTTCTTAACTGAAAGCAAATGGAGAGTGTGCGCTCCCTGACAGGGACTGTTTCATCAAACACATACGAACTGTGGAAGAACTCCAGAGACGTCCCCTCCATGCGGAATGCCAGCTGAACCGTCTCCGTTCTTATTTGACTTACTTCAGGCAAACTTCTTTGTTATGGATTCTATGGAAAATCACTCACAGCAATTTGGCATGTTGGAAGCAGATTCAGCATGTCTTTTCTTTTCTTTTCTTTTCTTTTCTTTTCTACCTGAACTTTTATACGCTGGCGAACCTTTCTCTTCTTCCACTCAGTTGATATTTTCCTCCTGATATAAATCACTGAAAGAGAAAAGTGGTGCACACCACTCGTCCTTTATTACTCTCCAATGTGGACAAATCTGTCTGGCTTCGATAACTACGCTGTCCCTATATCATCTAAGACTTTTTCTTTTTTCTTTTCTCTTTTATTCATTGATTGATTCACTCACCCATTCATTCATTCATGTATTTATTTGTGTACCGTGTCAGAGGTCACTAGACGGAGGGGACCCAACCCACATACTGTCATCAGAGGCAGCAGTGGGATCAGCCAGCGATTATAGTGATTACAGTTAGTGCTTACATAGGGCTCTGGTGCTTTGTGCCACATCTCCCCTCGTCAGCTGGCAGTCTGAGCTCGAGTCTGCCAGTTATAACAAACAGCAGACGAGGGAACAGGAGGAATAAAGCTATGAGGGAGGAAACTGCGGAATCCGGATAGAAAAGGGGCCGTCGGTGGGCACATTTGCAAAATCAAGTTTTTTGTCCTCTTTTTGAAGTCTTCGCTCGTGTAGAGCGTTATATCCAGACGACAGCGTAATCCTTTATCATTTGCTGTCATTACACGTCTAGTAGTGAGTTGATAACAGTAGAATTAACCGCTTTGTGTGTATCCGTCTTGTTTATCATTTGCTTGCGGAACCCAGAAGCCGCCATCCCAATCAGAGCATGTAGCCTGCAGTACTGTAACCTAACCACCTGCTGTCTGCTTCCTCCTATAGTGCGTATGTAAACTGCATACATATGTGAACACATCAGTCAAAGGCAATCCATTTCCCTCTCCCCCTGCTAGTTCAAAGGGCTCCGTCAGAGCCAAGTGTCTGATGAAATCCTGATTACCACACTAATTGGTAATTGTGAAGTCGTTGTGGCACGTGGTGCGGGCAGCTTCTCCCGCAATCGATCCCCCCCCCCCCCCCCACCTACTCTGCCATTGATTTGTGCTTAATACATTTAATTGTAATTATTTCTCCACCTTATTTTATTCCTTTGCAGTGCGTAGGTGCCTTGAGGACACTGATGGAAAAAAAAAAAAAAAAATGATCAGGAGGTATTTGTGGTGTGTGTGTGTGTGTGTGCACAGAGGTAAAAATGCACAGCAGTGATAAAGGGGATTTTTGAATGTGGGTCAAGATAGATGTTAAGGCTGGGATTAAGTTTGCAATCCACGTTAAATACACATTATGATGTTTAATCCCCCAAGAGGAAGTTATTAAAAACTGTGATTAAAATTGTAGATTTGGTCCTGGCTTTACTTCCAGGACAGTGTTGTTGAATCCAAAATACATACACAAGTTGTCCATTTTAATGGTTTACAGTAACAAACAAAGTAGAACAGCTGTATCTATATTGCTAGCAAATGAACTCTATATGTGTGCGCGTCCATGTCCATGTTCCCTTCATGCAAGTGTTCAAGTCTCTGCTCCATCCTCCGGCTTGTTACATCTCCTCTATCCACCTCACTTCTAATTCTATACGACACTTAATCTTAACTTGTGCTCTCAGCCGCTGATTACAACCCCCCCAGGTTCTAAACAGAATAAACCACATATGGTTGCGAGGAGGAAGGGTGCGGGGATGAGAAGCCCGCCTCTGTAATTGTTTCTCAGTTTCATGGGCTTGACCTCCTTATTTATTTGACTGGCATTTACTGCCTGGGAATTAACTCTTCATAGGCCGAGACAGGCCACAGACAGCTCACTGGAGTGAGTGAGTGAGTGAGTGAGTGAGTGAGTGACAGAAGGTGAGGCGGCGGAGGGAGGGGGGCAGCAGCCTGGGTAAGGGTGGGTTCATGAACCCATAAAGCTCGCATGGGAGAGACTCGGCAGACCATATCTCATTACTGGGTTGGCTCGGAATGAGATGGGGCCCCTTTTTGCTTGTCCCTCACTGGTTCGATTGATTAGTCGGCAGCCAATCAATGATAATTAAGGTGTAGAGAATCCTTTAATTGTGGCGTATGAATCATTGTGTCAGACCCCGCCTTGACCTTCACAAGACTTGCACTGTGAACAGCCTTGCCGGGGAATAAATACCTTTTATATATTGCAAGATAATGGCAGTCCGTAAATGAGTATGGATTTGATGGACGGCGGTGCTGTATACTGTAGCTCGCAAGCATCGGGGGCCTTGCTAAGATCGCATACAGAGTGGACCCCTCAAATAGAAGCCCGGACCGACCTTCATATCCTGTGTTTCAGCAAACAGAGCACAGACAGATCAATACTTGACAAAACGTTTAAGAGTTAATGTCGTGAGATAAGCGTCACTATTATGTGCGGCGAGAGGCTCTCTGTGCATATGAAGTGGGGCTTTGATTGATGACTGCCAAAACCATAATGGCACATGAGAACACCACCGGCACTGTAATTGTGTTTTTTTTTGTTTTTTTTAAATGAAGACCTACATTGCACGTTGGAGCTGATTTCGCACTCAGTTGATTGTGTCTAACCCCCACCCCTCCACTCCCCAACCCCCCCTTCCTCCACCACCGGCATCGCCACCATCCATCATGCAGTATTAACAATGTAACCTGTATGACGTGGTTTTAAAGCCCGGCAGTAGGTCCACGACTTTCGCCTTTTACCCCCCGACGGACATGAATTTAACCTGACTTCTGAACCTAAAAAAAAAAAAAGAAGAAGAAGAAGAGTGAACTTAAACATATCACACAACTCTGCTGGAACACACTATGGTTTATTCCCTTGTCTTCACCTCACCTCTCTTGCTTTAATCTGGGTGGTATCGGAGATTGTTTCCTTCTAGTGTGTGTGTAGTCCGTCGGTTAGTCGTGACTTTTTAAGTCCCCATCAAGACAATGTATCTAAAGCAGTATTACAATGAACCTTTTTCAAACAGTTTATACAAAACACAAGATATACAAGAAAAATGCATAAGATATACCATACATCACTGCAACCAACTCTGCCGGATTTTAAATGCAATTCTTGAACTCTTCACTTTATTGGAACATTCACTGACACTGTCAATACTGGGTTCATAGCCCCTACTTAATCTTTTTAAACTGTTGTAAGTGCTAATGAGAGAACTAATCATCAAGAATCTTAATAAGAGTAATTCTACTACTACTGCTAATACTAATAATAATGATAATAATGATGATGACACATTCAAAAAGTGTGGATTTAAAAAAGAAGAGATGAAAAATTAATGAATACAGATTTGTCCAGTGAAGCAGAATAAGCATGGAAATGAATGCCCCAGGAAAGGCGGGGGGTAATACAGTATGTAAGTACTTATACACACAGTGGGGTCCAAAAGTACATCTCTATCCCCAAACTCCATTTTTAGTCAATTCACTGCTGACCTCCACGCAATCATAATTCATTCTCAAAATCTTCTCGTTGGCTTAAATGGGGACTCCACTGATTTCAATGTTGCACTTTCATAAAGCTGGGGGACCTAGAAGAGCCATGTCTAAACACATGATCAAAGTCAAAGCAACAAGGGGCACAATTTTTTTTTTTTTTTTTTTACAGGTTTAGTATTAAAACACAGTTAACCTGAACCTGATGCGTAAAAGTGTCGGATCAGCCCTTTAAAATATCCAAATATAGAAATCTTACTCAGTTCATTTATATTTAAGAGTGGACCGGACTAATCTTTTTCATAAACAGCAGAGCTTCATAATCTTCAACTTCATTAACCGCTAATCTAACTAATGCGCCCCCCTGTATGTTGTGGCCAATCAGAAAGATGGAGTCGTCCACGGTTGCCATCAGTGCCATGTTCTTTCTAACTGAAATGACCTCCTCTCTGTTTTCAGATGTAATAACCGGACCCAGTGTGCAGTCGTGGCTGGACCAGACGTATTTCCCGACCCGTGTCCCGGAACCTACAAGTACCTGGAAGTCCAATATGAATGTGTACCTTACAGTACGTATACCTCCGTTCTCTCACACTCACAATAATGCTCCTACCCTCCATCATTCTCATATCCTCCTTTAACAGCGGTGACTCATCTACAATACACAATCAAAACACACGCTAGTAACGCTCCAAATGTCCAAAATATCAAATGTGTCACCCGGCGTAGCAGGACGGATTAAGATGCAGCGGTGGATGTGAAGACAAGTGATAATTCCTGTGATCTGGGAAAAAAAAAACCTAACACCCTGTGTGAATACGGGAAATATTATTGACAGTGTTGTTTACATGTGAAAAACAATCCAGTACATCAGTGTGGAGCAGTGTTTTCCCTTCGACGCGACACTGTTTTTTTTTTTTTATAAACAGTCGTTTAAATCTTTGTTGTAACTGACAGGAGATTAACGTTTCCTTTCGCTTTTCTTCATCCCGTATGGCGTCAACTGTGTCAGCAGTGTGCCAGCTTACACCGAGCATCCTCTGTGGAATATTGGTTGTGTAATTTATTGATGATGAAGTAAGCGAATCCTATGTATATGCTGCAGATACCGTATTAAAGCGGTACGACAAGCAAATAATTTGAGACTGCTGTCGATTTGTAACCCAGAGTGCTGCTGCTGCTGCTGCTGCTGCTGCTGCGTGGGAATAACGTTTTCAACAAGATGCTGAAAAGAATAACGCAGCGTTTTCTGTTAATGCATTCAGTCAGAGATAGTATTAGCTGCGTTTCATTTTCAGATGGCGCTTGTCACAACCTTCCCATCAGCTCCCCCAGTTCACAGCACTTTTAATATCTTTGAGGAATCATGTCTGATCATGTCGTGTCTCTGTTAGAGTAGCAGCGAGAAAGGCTGTTTGACTTTCATCAAAATGAAACACACTTGTTTTCGGTTCAGTTCAGCTCAGTGGATGCTCAGTTAATGTTCAGACTATTGAGGCATCTCTGACGGGAGTAAATACAAAAGGGATTTAATTAGAGCAGCGGGTGAGAAAGCGCCGTGGGACTGCACACGACCTGAGTGGAAAAGGTTTGGGCAGGGATTGGAAAGGATCAGCACGGGGTAACAGGATGGACATGCAAGGGAGGAAGTCCAGGTGAGGTCAGAGGAAGTGGAATGGACATTGCCGTACGACCTCAGCATTGTGTTTCGCGACCTTTTAAAGGGGAGCACCAATGTCACGGTAATTGGACCTGCCAAAATGCTGACATATTGAACGGTTTGCTCAGAAATGATATGAAAGTGGAAATATTTGGTCATGTTATTTCTTTATCTGTGTAGTCTGCAGCTGCTGGGCCCATGTGAACTCTCATAATTCAAAATCAAAACCTCCTTTTTTTTTTTAACATTTGATGTCCTGACACGGCTGCCTCAGTCGTCTGCCTGACAGGAGCTTTCATGTTGTGAAGTAAAAGCCATTTCTACCTGTGATCCAGAGCTGGCAGATGGCTCCTTTATACCTGACTCTTTGCAGTGTGCACATTTTTTTACTATCTCAACCACCCAGTGTCAGTATCTTTCTTAGGTGTCCATGTTCAACACTAAACTGTAATGGGCAGTAAGGCAACAAATCAAGCCTCTGGTTTGAGTGTAATCCTGAGTTCCTGTCAGTATATAAACACTGTTGTCCCCACCGGTGTGGCAATGTGCAAGTTTGCGAGCAGGAGTGAAGGTAATAATGAGAGAATATGCTCATGTTTTGTTTGTTTTTTTTGTCTCTATGCCTCTTAAGGGCAGTTTTTCTCTCTTTGATCACAGACAGATGGTCTGGTCTTTAACCATTATAGAGGGTGACACTGGGTTGATTTCTTTTATCCTCTTCTGCCCGATCCCGATTTATTTTGTCCCGATCCCACTGGTTGGATGGCTTTTTTTTTGTTGTTGCCAGGCCCGTTTCCTTCCTGGTCACATTTCTTCCACTTGAGGTAAATGATGTCACTTTTCTGAATTTGTATGGTGGACATACTCGCACATTATGTCTCCGTGCAAAAATAGCAGCTCTCCACCGTTGAAGCTTGGTTTTTCCCTGGCCTGTTCTGATCTCAGTGACACAATGTACTCGCTTTCCTGTCTGACGGGAACTCTGCGAGAGCTTTAGGACCCACGGAGCTCCCAGTCAGTTGGCTTCCTTGTCTCCCCACATTCCATCGCTAGAAATTGACACGGGAGTGACCCTGATTTAGCTATTTTATAGCTTTTATCGTTTCCAGTCCCTTCTGTCTCCGATTCCTTTACTTTCACTTTAGACTACTTATGTCACATTCATATATTTAGGATTTTTTGTCACACATTATGACTCCATGTAATGCAGAGGTTTGGGTTTGCTGCCCTGCCCCATCCTGATCCCTGGGTCAAGCCCTCTGGTCCGATGGGAATTCAGCCCCATGAGGCGCATGGCATTCCCATTCAGTTGTCTGTCTCGACTTACAACCTCCCTGCTTCCTTCTAATAATATACTCATCTTCCTTAAGAAATGCCAAGTCAAAACATGGAGCAGTCATCCAGCACTGTTGGAAAAGTGCTTCTGGCAGCTTTGTTGCTGTAACATTGGGGACGCCTATTAGGGGGTGCACTAGGGAGGGAAACGGGTGCACCTTGTGTGGTATAACTATTTGCCCAGAGCGATCGCAGGGAAAAAAAGATTTTCTGCTGGCAGCGCATAAACATTGCAGAAGTCGTGTAGGCGTTTATTTGTATCTTGAGTGGGGAACCAAAGTGTAATCACTAGCGGTCACCGGAGACGCATTTTGAGATGCATTTTATAGCAGGGTGTGAATGCAATTCATTTGTGACAGCCCAGTGGACTGTCTTCTTACCTCCCACGGGAAGCAATCAGATCCTTTTTGGCTGGAACGAGCCACATTTAGAGACAGTGCTTTTGTGTGTCAGTGTGTTACTTGAATCTTTCTTATAACTACATATCTTACATAATTAATCATGTACTCAATGAACATCTCTTAAAAAAAAAAAAAAAAAAAAGAAGAATGAAAGAGGTCAATCTGGTTAGCAACTGTTGACAAATAATCTGGGCGTAATGTCGGTGAAGGGCTTTGGTTTCAGACAACACAGCTCAATTGTGGATGGGCTTTTAACACCAGTCTCTTTACCGAGTTCTTGAGACAGACTGAAGGATTTGAGTGTTTAATAAGAGAAGCAGCCACCCGTGACTCCAACTCTCCTTCAGTGCTAGAGTCCGGACTCTGTATTCCACTGACAAGCTCACCCTAATACTCTTTTTCTTCCAAGTCTCCCTCACTTTCACTTAGATTTTGTCCTTTAAGTGCTCCCACTTCTCCCCTCTCCCCACCTTTATCCCCTTTATTTGCTCCCCCTGTTTTCCCCACGCAGCAATCGCAGCCGCCCCGCCTCTCGCCTGTGCCACCTTCACGGATGGCTTTTATATGCATTCTGCTTGGGGGGAGCTTTTTTCTTTTTTTTTTTTTTTTTTGGATAAATTACCGCTCGGTTCTCAATATCTTTATAAGCCGGCGACAATTGTACAACCAGATCCGCCGTTAATAATGGCAGAGGATTGTGCTAAATCGATGGGCACGTGCCGCAGATACAATATTGATTTTATTAATTTGCAATTTGATCCGCTCCATCAGTTGTAATGGAATAAAAATGTTACAATTACCACTAAGAGTGCCGATGTTTGCCTGTGCCGCGTGGCAGTGTCACAGCGCGAGGCAATCCATCATATTTTCATTTGAGCTGCTGTCTGAATAATTATTTGATATGAGCTGTGCGTTTCTTGTTTAAAGGAAATGGCATCACAGTGAAGAATGAGGGAGGGTGGGCAAAACAGCACTGATAAAAAGGCTAAACAATATAAAAGAAATTGATACATGTTGTATTTATTTCATTTTTTTTTTTTTTTTTTTAAGGAAGTGTTTAATACATTGAACTGAATACAATTTGCTTGCATCTACCGGTGTGTAACGTGGCCATGCGAATATCAGCACGCACTCATTTGTCATCTGCCAGAGGACTCTTCCTTCTTTGTCGTGGCGCAGTTTGCGCATGCTCCCCCATGCACTTTACAGATTAGTAAGGCTACCCTCAGGCAGAAGTAATGTGCTGACCCTTTATGATGACTCATAAACATGACTGTGCTCCATAGGCTGACATCTGTCTCCGCCTCGCCCTCTCACCCCGACTTTCCACGGTTCAGCGGAGAGATGCGCTTCTATTCTCTTAGTGCCCTATTAAAGCCTTCCTCCCTGGCTCGCTCCGTCTTCTCCTCCTCTCCTTGTAACTTCCCCCTTTAACAGCTCCTCCCAAAGGTCGAGCCCATAAGAGGTCAGGACAACTGTGTCTCCCTCCAAACCACACGGCGCCCTCGCTTCGGCGGTAACGAAGCGCTTACATCCTCTCGGTGGCCCCTCGAATTCTCCGACTTGTCACACAAGAAAGCCAATGCAAGCCCGCGTTGCCATGCTCTGCCGCTGAAAGAGTCTCTCTGGTGTTGAAAGCTTGCTGTTACTTTTCTTTCTTTTTTTTTTTGTCCTTCTCCTTGGCGTCAACCACCTCTTTCCAGTAATTAGACGTACTTTTCTTTGTAGTTTCCATGGCAAATTGACTGATTTGGTCCAGACGAGTGGTCAAACCCTTCACCTATCCCACCCCCCACACCAACCACCCCCCCAAAAAAAAAAAAAGAGTTAGGGGCTAATTACCCGTCCTGTCAGGGAACCGCTTTTGTTCAGTTCACTTTTCGAAATTGACACTTCTGTGTGTATGGCTGATGAAGTAGAGGGAAAGTGAGAGACGGAAAGGCAGAGACGAGAAGAGAGTGGGAGAACAAAGGAAGAAAACCTGCTGGCAGTCTGTTGCTATACATAAGCCACTAGTTCCCCCCACTGTTTGTAGCTAATAAGGACAATGTAAAATCCTGCCTCGCACAGTGGGATCCAGCTCAGCCCCTGTCAGATATGGCTCGCGCTTTGGAAGCTAAGCCAGGGCATATAATCATGCAATCAATTCCCTGATTTGAATGGGACGGTGTAATCCTGAGCTCATTCCTCATTGAAACTTGCCATGTAATGTGTTCTTTTATTTCCAACTTACCTAATTTGTTTTTAATTCATTTTGCTAATAATAACACTCCTCGCAGGTTCAGGAGGGGCCTAATCGAATAATGGAATAGATTGTTTTGGCAAGTTTCGCTCAGCACCTGCGGCCAATCTAAATGTCCTTCTGTGTTGGCAGGTGAGGCCATGAAATTGATGCTCTACACATGGCTATCACTTACAATGCAGTTTGGGCATAATATAGTGTGATTACAGGGCCTGTTATTCAGTGGTCACACCTAAGGTAAACACCACCTGTGTGACCAGGATGGGACTGCATGGCTGTAATGTGGACACTGTGACTGGTTATGCCCCTCACATCCGTGTCTTATCTGTCCGGCTCATAGTTTTCATGTCCTTGCACATCCAAAGATTTCAGATGAACAAAAAAAGAAAAAAAAAAGATGTCTCAGCTGATGCTCAAATGTAGATTTGCTTTGATAGTTGTTCACACTTAGTATTCAAACATCATCAGCGCTCTACCTTTCAAGCACCCAGGCAGTTCTCTTTGCCTAGGATAATCTTTCAGCAACTTTTAAGCTTCTTGAAGAGTAGATCACTCTATTTCATGTTATCAGTAAATCTGCTAAGCAGATTGTATGGAAGTTCAGTGGCTTTTTGCCCTTGAGCTCTCTCCAATCCACCTTCATCAGGTCTAGTGTGGGAGTCAGCACCGTGACAGCAGATACATCACACAGCCACACCCTCCTTGCTCCCCGCTGAAATGCCAGTGAGCATTAGCCTGCTTGTTCAGACACTGTTTTTTTTTTTTTTTTTTTTTTTTACTTCTTTTTCTCTTTTCTTTTCATCCCTCCACCTGAATGACCAGCTCAAGTTCTTCCCATGTGTGAAGGGGGCCTGTAATACCATCTCATCACTCAGTGACAGCTGACCACTCCCCAACCCACGCAGCAAGCTCTGATGACTATGACTCTCTGTCACATATCTCACACACCAGATTCACACCGGTGTCGTGGCCTGAATTTGCAGAGATTGATCTTGTCGCAATACATTGCTTTTAAACTGCAGAGACTAGAAATGCATACACTGTGTTTGTATACACACACACACACACACACACACACACACACACACACATATATATAAACAGTATATATATATTCTTTTCCCTCAAGCCCCTGAGTGGGCGTGTCTGTGTCAGTGCTTGATGGACAGCTCAGCCAGCAGGCTGATTTGCTTCAGAGATGCAGGGACACAAAGTAAACAAACATGCATTGGTTTCTACAGCTTTCAAGCCAATGGCCGTAGGTGACATAGTATAAAGAACTTTAAGGGTCTTATTTTCATGCGTTACATACTGCAGCCGGCTGATGTCTAGCTGTGATTGAATGGTGATGCTACTACTACTGTAACACCAAATACAGTTTGTGGGAAATGATTTCATTGGCTAGAGGCTGAAACAACACAGATTTTCTTCTCTGGAGGGAGAGTACAGGACGTGTGATTTAAACGAAACCGAAACATCTCTTTTGTTTGTTTGTTTTTATTTATGATTAGTTAGAAATTATTCATTGAATCAACATACCACAATAACACAATAATATCATACAATTCAAAGGAAGAGTTGACAATCAAGCCCCACTTTATCACAGGGATAATGTAAGGCTAACTCGCCCAATAACAAATAATGAATTGCAAAGTAGTTGCATATTTACTGTTACATAATGTTTACACAATAAAAGTGTGATAGCATAAAGCAGCAGTTTTTCCGCAGAGAAAAAAACAAAAAGGATCCAGTATTATTTTCCCAGTTGGGAGGTGGAGATAATTGTGCAGTGATTACCAGTGTGGATAAATGGAGGTATGAAAGAGGTGAATCTGGACATGTGGAAACTGCCTCCCCCTCACCCCAACCCCCCCACTAATGGCTATATAAGGCGGTGTAATCCATCAGGTTCTTGTTCTGTAGCGGCTGCTCTTTTGCTCTGCACCATCCATACAGGATCATCCTTGTTTTTTCACGCGTATAGACAAAAGATATGCTCCGACATATTGGAATAAATGCTCTTACACGCTGAACAAGCTTCTCAAAATGTTCATCAACATTTCCATTTCCATTTTCATACACAGCCTCTATTTCTAATGTTTCCTCCTCCAGCTCACTCGCACACACGCGCGCACACACACACACACACACACACACACACACACACACACACACACACACAGTCTCACACACGTCTAAAAGACTTGTTGGGGTGCCAAGTGTCGAGGATATAGCACTAATTAGAGATTGGTCTCTTCAGGGGGGTCTCTCCTTTTAATGATCACCCTACTAATCAAAGCTCCTTTTCCATTTCCTTGTCTTTTTTTTTCTTTCTTTGTTCATTGGTGCTCTACCACATCCAGCCACACACACCAAACTAAACACCCTTGTTCTTTTCTCTCCACCCTCTGCCCCCCCCACACACACACACCCCTCACACCCCACACACACACACACACACACACACACACACACACACACACAGCCGCCCCTCATCCCTCTGTTCTCCTCCATAATTTCAAGGTCCTTGAAAATCAAGACATATTTTAGAAGGTGCAATTAGGTTATTTCTGCTCTAGTTGCTGCTATGTTCCACAAAAATGTATTTAATTTTGTTTTGCCTAGGCTGCACTTGTCTTTTCTCCCTCTGTTGGCTTGTCCCACGTGGGTAGCAGTCTGGATGAGCGCCAAGTCCTTGCACCTGTCCCTCAAAGAGAGACAAACACACGCATGCACGAACACAGACAGAAGAACAAGTGCACACACACACACGCACTCGCACTCGCATAGCATCCTGCATTGTCAAGGTTATAAGATAGCATAGCTGCTCCCCAGTAGGAGGGAGAGAGAAAACGTGATGGAGACAGAAAGGAGACACCAGGGAGGAGATTGAATAAGTACGAGAAGGGAGCACAAAGAGAGCAGACAAGTGGTTGAAAGAAAAAGAGGGCTGTTGAGAAATGGAACCTGTAATGATGGTATGGGAGACTCATGAGCGCCAGCGGAGGGAAATGATAGGAAAAGAAAAAAAAATGAAGGAGCTGAGGAGAGAATTCAGAGAAAGAGAGATGGTAGGCTGCGTGTCCTCCCCCATCCTTAGGCACATGCTATTCAAAGCCCCGTAATTTGTGTCATTAATTAAAAAGCTGATGGGATGGAGTTAAGGGGTTTGCACTCTGAAACTCCTTGGCTGAGAGAGAGCCAATGGAGAACAAAAAAGAGATGGTGGGGTGTGTGTGTGTGTGTGGGGGGGGGGGGGGGGCTTGGATGGATATTGCAAAAAATATTGCAGCCATTCCGCCATGAATCTCTATTAGCGGCTAATGATACCATTCTGATACCTCTCAACCATTAGTGTGAAATTGGGAATCGTTAATTATTCAAATGAAAATCCATACAGCTGCCGCTCACATGACGGGGGCCTTTGCTCACAGCAGCTAAAGGTCTCCATTGTCAGCTGCTCCGCATGTGTCTCAAGCAGCAACTAGACTACAATAAGTATGCAGAGTGACTTCTCAGGTGAAAATTAGATGAGAAATTATGCATAATCTGAACAAAGAGACTGCATTATAAATTGGCAGTTTCACAGGGTATGGTATAGCTGTAACATCAGAGTACTTCAGCATTTTTTGCTCACATTATGTGCACTGTCAAAGCAGAATTACGTGCACACAAGCCAAACTCTTTTTTTTTTTTTTTTTTTTTTTTGCATTTACTATAAGTTGTTGGCTGTAATGAGCAGCTGCTTCCTTCCTTCATTACTGTTAAAAAAAAAAAAAAAAAGGAAAAAATGTGTTATTTTAAAGGGGGAGGCCATACATGTAGGTTTGCCTGTTCATCTTATTAAATTTGCCACGACAGCTTGACCAATTAGATAAGCTGCAGAATCGGCCGCGTCGCCTTTTCCAGCTTCGTGTTTGGCAGCGGGAACCAGAGAGCAGCCAGACTGTTACAAGCTGCATGCACACGGATCAGTGAGTTATTGTGTTTTGCCCAAACCTGTTGCCAGAATTGGCTCCGACCTGGCCGCTGGATGTATTCACCTTTACTATGGCCTGGTGAAACACTTACTTGAAAAACACTTACAGGAAACCAACCTGAAAGATTGATGATGATAAAAAAAAAAAAAAAGAAACGGTTAAATATGTAATTTAAATAAAAAATATTGTATTGATTTAGAGGTGTTGAATGTTGCCGCCAGATTTTTTTTGTCCCTGAACCTATCCCTAAATAAAACAGTGTTGGGAAGTGAATGAGCAGCATTTTGGATGCCTTAGAGCAGGGCACTTAACCCCAAACTGCTCCAGTGGAGCTTCTCAGTGGCCAAAAGATAAGTCTGCCTGTATTGGCCGCTTCCAGGTGTGCTTGTGTGCAGGGTATTGGTGAAAAAGCGCATTCGTCTGTGATGAATCTATACCAGATAACAAACTGTTGCCAATCTGTGAGCCCAGGAGATCTGTGAATTTATAGGGGATTCTTTTTTTTTCTCTCTTTCTTTTTTTTTCCTCCTTTGCTAGTTGATGGCATTTCCTCTTCCTGGTTTGCTTTGGCATCCAAGGAATGGTGGTCACAGCTGGTTATCCTTTCCCTCAAGGAAAAACGTGCCAGACCTTCTCAAGTCTCTGCTGGTGCATCCAACTGTCACTGCAAAAAGCAGGATGATGAACCGTTTTCTTCCACCAGGTGACAGATGCCGCTGATCATCCATCAGATTGGTGCAATTAATTGTCAAATTCTAGCTTTATGAGTGGCAGCTGAAGCTGCACCCGCCCCTCAAGTCGCTGAGATGTCAAGAGCTTGCAGGGCCTCTCCAACTTAGGGTGCAGCCCCCAGACCCATCGTGAAATTGGTGTATTTTTTTTCTTTTTTCCCAAATTCTCTCAGTCCCATGTCTGCTTTTAAATAACTTGATGGCCACTCAATGCTCATCATCTCTTATTCAAATAATTAGCTCATCACCTCATTCGGTGTTTTAAAGTTGATTTCACTGAAGCACAAGCGCGTTGGAGAGCTGCGCGTCATTAGCGTTAACGTCGTCATTACACAATTCACTGGAGGATCTCTATTATTTGTATTCGTGTATACCTTCAAAACGATCGATACACAAGTGGACCATGAGTTTAAAAAAAAAAAAAAGAATTTAAAAAAAAGCTGTTGTTTGTGAAAAAGGATGATATCACGCAGATGGGGGAAACCGAAGGATGCGTGAAACTGTCCATTGCATATAATCCATTAAATGCTCCCCGTGTGCCCTTTAAATATCAACTCTTGGCTCAAGTGCTGTTGGGGCAGAAGCACAGACATGAGAAAATGTTTCATCAGAGCCTATCAGTGAGATACTCAAGGGTCTATTTTATGTTGTGAAAGAGGATGGTAACCCTTTCACGGAGAGAAGAGTAGCTCCAAAGAAACTCTTATTTTTTGATTCGTATTTATGGGCATATTTTTGACATCAGACTGGGGGACAAGGAGAAAGGAGAGAAAAGGATGAGAGAGCTAAGTGCTTTTTAGTTACTCAGTGACAGCCGTGACCAAAATCGTATTAAGGTCACAATGGGGGTGGTGGGGTGGAGTAAAGAAGCTTTTCAAATGAATCAATTCTCCGTCTCACTCTCACTGCTTTTCCCTTCGCTGCTCCTCTTTGTGCCTGCGACGCGGTAAACGTGGATATCCGAAGCCGGTGTAGCAGGTATATCTCTGCGCTATATGTAGTGAAACATGAGTGGACCTGACATGGACAAATTGGCTGGAGTGACCCGACAGGTGACCTCGCTGCATCCAGTGGCGTCTTCTGGTTCAAACAAAAGGGCCAGATGCGACAGTATAGCCCTTTAGAGTGGCATGTTTTTTGTTTTTTTTTTTCCTCGTCAGAGATTTCATCCACATCCTTTACTTCCTCCTCACACCATCTTCCCCGGCGATTGCGTAGCATACCACTTCTCACATCCCCGCCGCTAATGCCTTTTTCTATAGATCATTACCCCCCTCTCCCCTCGCCACTGTTAGCGATCGCTCAATCAGAAATGCCGGCCTCCCCGTGGTCCCTGTGGTGTGGCCGTTGCTCATGGGAGGTGAAGAGGCTTCGATCAGGGACGTTTGGCTGTTTACTTTGATTTGATCTACGGGGTCCACATGCAGTTCCGAGTTATTGGCAAATTTGAGTTGCCAGTAATGGTGGCTCAGCTTTAGCCCGGGGCTATTGTTGCTCAGGCTCGGTATGGACTTATCGTGTTTCAATGACAGCTGGAGTGTTTGCTGTTGATGAGGTGCAGTGCTGTACCTTTGTACAATTTTATGATCTGACAAACAGACTACTTGTTGAAAGCCTCTCCCCTCCCTGTTATTTTTCACTCTCTTGCTCTTTCCCCCTGCTCGACACAGCTCCAACTCATTCTCTGTTTTGCATTGGCTCAGTTCCTGGCATTAATATTGTTCTCCTCTAATAACTTTCCCATCTTTCAAACTTTACCCCCACCTACGCCTACCCACTGACCTCCATACCTCACTCTGTTGCACTCTCCATTTGGAGGAGAGGACTCTTGTAAGCCCTGGTAACAGAGGTTAATCCTCTCTTATTAGAACCGGGATTACTGGAGGGGAAGGGACAGGAGCAGGCTTGCTGAGTGGATGCTAACCCCTACTACAAATGGAAGAGACCAGCAAAATGCCGTGACTGACATAAAAAGCTTGTCCACAGAGGAAGTGATATATAGAGTTAAGATGTAATAGCCTAAGTGGTTTTTCAACAGGCCTTCAGTGTACTTGCTGTCAGAGTTGTAGAACCAAAATGGCTTTTACATTTCACTTAGATATTGAGTTATTCAAATTTGATAAAATAGGTCATACACGGAAGAAAACAACTTTCTTGCAAGTATATACTATAAGTGCATACTATATTTTAAAGCTGCATTAACCACTCATTTTTTGTAGAATAACAAAGGATCAAACTACAACATGTAACATGGAAGAGATCACTCATAGGGAATTAAATACTTGTATCTGCATTTATTCCAAGCTCTGTGGTGTGTTTTTAGCATTTTTCAACTCATTGCTCTGTTTTCTGTGGCCTGCAGCTGTAATGTTTCGGCTCGTTCGCACTGCTTCAGTCGGTTTCTTTACTAGCGACAGCAGCAGGCAGACGCTGAACCCACTGAACGCTAACTGCCCGATATGAAAAAAAAAGAAAAGCAAATGCATTAGACATGGTTTGCGGAGACCAAAGCAGAGCTAAAGCACATTGAACGCCGGACTTGCCAGGTGGTCAGACTAATGCTAATGTCGCTCAGTGTTGTGTAAATACTGTTTGCTAACCTGTTAGCCATACCTGCTTTATTTGGTCTTTTCAGCCGGTTCTGCTACCCCCAGATGGACAAAAAGAAATCCATTCATCACTGATGTTATCTCGTTACAAAGGTGTGTAGCTACACGCTAGCTTCGTCAGTCAGATGATAAATGATAAAGGATTATCAGTTTGAGACTACAGCGCTGTGCCGTGTGAAATATACCCGATTTGCATGTGAGTCCGTTTTTTTTTTTTTTCTCCCAGTTGTGCCTTAAATTCAAAAGCTCGCTGCCATATGTTTGAATGTTTTATATGACTGTAGAAAAAGTCCTGCGCTGTACATCTGTTTTACACATTCCCATCCCTCGGCCATCTATGCAAGAAAACAAAACAAAAAACATGTCGTATTATTTAAAACCTGATTGATCTGTCTTTTTCCTACAGGCTCGTGTGTGATCCGGTTCTTTTCTCTAAAAGCTTACAGTATGATAAAACTCCACTAACCTCCTGTTGTACTTTTGTGTGACTGTGACTGTAAAATAAAGACAGTTATCACTCTATTAACCTGTTCTTTAATATATTTTTTTTTCTTTCCTTCTCTCCCCTTCATGCCTAAAAATAGAAGTGGAACAAAAAGGTAACTAAATGCCAACAACTTTTCATTTTTCACCTGCCACCCACCTTCATTTGGGTATATGCTTGCTTTTTTTTTTTTTTTTTTCTACTTTGGTGACGGGTTGCTGAAGCAGGTTTCTGACATTTTGTAGGTTCATGCTCATTGTATGGTTCATTGGTGTGGTTTAACATGTCATTCATGGGGAAAATGAAATTGCTCAGTGAAAGTGTATTAGAAAATAGACCAAACCGCCACGATTCTTTCTTTCGTTCGGTAGTGTCCATGCTGCAGCATCTAGAACAACTCCTATCCTCATTCCTTGTTCTTCATCAGCATCACAGGCTGACAGGACATTGCCACATTTATGACCGCTCTTTTGGGCGAGGTCATTACAGACCTGCTCCCCGCTGAACTCCCGTAACGCTGTGATGTTTTTCCTCCCTGTAATAACTGAAGCTTATTCCAGCTCTGCTTTATCAGCTGCATAATATTAAAGCAGAGGGCTATACAGGGTGATCAATAGCTTGTCCAATGAGCTGTCAGCATTTTTGATTATATCTCTAACATGATGATGGCTATAACCTTCAGGGACTCACCAGCCAATACTGGAGATGGATCATAGCAGTCATATTCTTACCTTATCAGCAGTGCATGATGCTTGCAGAACATATGCTAAATCTTCACTCGTGCCCCAGGAGCTTTGTGTTTATTGCATGAGTGGGAAACATGTCCCTTTGTCAGATGTTAAATATAAAGCTGGATTGAAGTCAAAGATGGGAAAGGAATCATTAAACCAGAGTCAAGAGTTCTGCTTTAACAGCTATGCAATAAATTTCAGGTTTCATGGAAGTCATTAATTAATGACGTATCCCTGAAATGTGTGGCAAAGAGAATGAGAAATGAAGGTGAAGGGGGAGTTGAAAACATTTTGTAGAAATGACTGTGCTGCTGCAGTAATTTTTTTTTCTTTTTTTTTTTATGTCAATTCCCCATGAAAGCCATGATTGCTTTTGTATCACTTCTCTAATATCTTTCATTTGCTGCTCCATCTCTGTGCTTACATCCTTCAAAAAAAAAAAAAAGAAGCATATTTTACAAACCTCCTCAGAGTCCCCGTGTGCTGCCAGTACAAACCTTGCCCACTCTGACCTTCTACCTCAGCACATCTCGCCTTTTTCAACCGTAGAAACAGCCCTCTTAGCATTTAGCAGAGCAACCGCTGAGATGTGTGCTGAGGCGCTATGTCAACGGGACGCATCTTGCCACATTTTTCACCTGCAGGTAGACAACATGTTTAATCTTAAGAGATTACAAGGGGAAAGAAGCCTTTGTTTTCGCTGTCTCTTTCTCCTATTTCTCCTCGGAGCGCACTGCTTTTACCCCTCGACGGATCTGCGGCTAGAACCTGTCAGCGCTGTGTCAGGCTTCTGGCCCATTACAGTGAAAGGAGCCTTCACACACACTCTTTGTTTGTATTTACGATTTATTCTGGGCCCAAACCTGTGGGAAAAAAAAAGAAGGAAAACTGCACTGTCTGAATTATTTATTGTTCCTTGTCAGACTTGCACTTTGGCCATCTGTTTACAAAAATTTTAAGTTTAATTTAAATCCTTATCCTACTATGGATTTGTAGTCACTGTAATCCTGAATTCAGATGTCATCTTTTTAGAGAGACAGAAAATTACAATTGCCTCCGTCTCAGATAATCCATAATGAGCAGAAATTAGCTTTCGCAAACGGAGCCCACTATTGACCTGCTCCAGCTGTATTGCCTTGGCCTAGCTTTATCAGATTTGAGTACAAACCAGTTCACATATAATTAGTTTACTGTGTGTGGTGTCGTAAATCATGCTGCAGACTAAAAATGTCATGTGGATGAAATAATGGACAGGCCATCATTATATAGATGATGTAATTACTGTATTTTTCTCTTTTAGTTTTCTTTCCCCTAAAGGGCTGCTTCAACCAATAATTGAAGTGTAGCTGTTTATCAAAATCTTTTAATTTGAGATTTGTGTGTTTAATACTCTATATTTAGAAATACCACTAGGGTGTTTTAATGAAGAAAAGAATGACACTTCTTCGTTCCTGGTGCAATTATATTTAATTTGGTAGAAATGTAGAGAAAAGCTATTCTCACAAAGGAAACAACCTGAGGACACCTGAAATAACTGTGTGTTTCTGTGCATGTGGGTAAGTCAGTCCGTGTTAACCCTCTGATTTGTATCTGCTTTATATTAAGTCAGAAGTGATAACCCTCACTTAATCTATTCACCTCTCCTTGCAAGCTCTAAGTGTGTTCATTCAATGACACTGTAGCTAATTGCCTTGAGGATCAGAGACTGAATCAGAAGTATCTTACACAAAAACTGTAACAAATGACTGAAACAAAAGAACACTTAATATATGTGTAGTGATCAGTTCTGCATTTAAAGTATACCAGATCAGAGTATGAGGGTATGACTCGACACCTTGGTCCTTCACAGTGGAGAAGACAGAGATATAAACCTCACTGTTGTTGCATTCAGTTGCCTCTTTCATTTATTGATGTACAATACCTGCCAATGTAACTCTGTACTTGTTTTTCCCCTATTTTGGCTCCTCAGTATTCCTGTGCCCAGGGCTTCTGCGCAGGGTGTACCAGAGCGAGCACCTCTTTGAATCGGACCACCAGTCTGGAGCCTGGTGCAAAGACCCACTCCAAGCCTCCGATAAGATCTACTACATGCCCTGGACGCCCTATCGCACCGATACGTTGACCGAATACTCCTCCAAAGAAGACTTCATCGCCGGAAGGCCAACGACGACCTACAAACTCCCGCATCGTGTCGACGGGACTGGCTTCGTGGTCTACGATGGGGCGCTCTTCTTCAACAAGGAGCGCACGCGCAATATTGTCAAGTTTGACCTGCGGACTCGTATCAAGAGCGGCGAGGCCATCATCGCCAACGCCAACTACCACGACACGTCTCCATATCGCTGGGGAGGGAAGTCAGACATCGACTTGGCCGTCGACGAGAACGGCCTTTGGGTGATTTACGCCACCGAGCAGAACAACGGGCGGATCGTCATCAGCCAACTCAACCCCTACACGCTGCGTGTTGAGGGGACCTGGGACACGGCTTACGACAAGCGTTCGGCGTCCAACGCCTTCATGATCTGTGGAATCCTCTACGTGGTGAAGTCAGTGTACGAGGACGATGACAATGAGGCGACAGGAAACAAGATCGACTACATCTACAACACAGAGCTAAGTAAAGACGGGTTTCTGGACATCCCTTTCCCCAACTCCTATCAGTACATCGCCGCTGTGGATTATAACCCCAGAGACAACCTGCTGTATGTTTGGAACAATTACCACGTGGTGAAGTACTCTCTGGACTTTGGAGCGTTGGACAACAGACTTGGTAAGACCAGCTTTATTTATTCTTTCACTTAATATTCATAAGATTCAAGTCAGTACAACTTAGTGTTTCAGAGAAGGTCTACTGCCGCCCTTAGAACTAACTACATTTTTAGCCTTGCTGCTTGAAAGGCTCTAAGAATAGCAAAAATCCTCAACATGTTGTTTGTTCTGCCCAACACTTTTGTGTCGTGGGCTGTAAAGAACAGCTTGGCACTGCAAGTTTCCTGTTTTTTGTCAAGTATAAATTCATAATTTAAAAATACATATGCGTACATCTCAAGGAAGTGTAGGCTGGTGACAGTTGGCTATACAGTGTGTAAGGCTGCTCAGTGTGTCACCAATATGGAAGTGAAACACACAAGTTCTGTAGATAGCAAAGAAACATAACGGACATTTTTTACATCCACATGATGCGTTTTTTTTTTTTTCTTTCAGTTTTCACGTAACAATGGTATGAGAGAGTTGTCTGGCACAAAAAAAAAGATAACTAAATTAACTTAGATTCCTCAGTGTATGAAACATTGGTTGTTTAACACGGAGAATTCTTCACATTTTGTTGTTTTTTTTTAGCCGCAAGCTTAAGTCTTTCACTGTCTCTCTCTCTCGCTGGTGCCTTTGCAAAAGAACAAGGACTGCTCACATTAAACTTCCCTAAAACTCTTTTGAAAAGTCTAATTTCTCCACTCCATTGTTCTTTTTATAAATTGGCGCTTGTTGGGAAGCATGAAACGGGAAAAAAACGAACCCGTTTTGACACACCAAGGTAATTCTTTGCGCTATCTCATCAACAGCTCTAGTCAAAAATGTCACAAGTTATTTGACTGTGAAGTCCCTACCTCTGCTTTCTCCTCTGGAGCTTTCTCTACCTGCCGCTTGCCAGTTTAATTTGTTTTCCTTAGCTGGCTGCTACTCTACCCCAAATCTTTTTTTTTTTTCTTCTTCTTCGTTTTTTTTTTTTTTTTTTTATACACAGCGTCCTGCTTCAACACACATCCGTAATATATTCATTCATTCAGTGACCGTTCCTACAGTGTTTGGTTTTGATGATACACGGCTACCCATAATGTAATTTGTTGTAGTTAAGGAGAGTGAAATTGTGTTGTTATGTGCTTTCTGTATTGAATGATTGTCCATCAATTTTTAACAGTGGCACACAATGATCACACGCACTTGCATGTGCACACACGCACACACACACACACACACACACACATACTCTCACACATGCAAATGCGAATTCTCTGTACTACACTTCCTGGTGAGATGTTGAGTTGTGTGTTTGGCTTTTGTTGCGCGGAATAGGCTGCCTTCCAAAGAGTCTGCTGCATGAATATAGATAGTAAAATGTTGCATTAAGTGGATGGATGGAGTCAGAGAACAAATATAAATGTCAGATAAACAGACTGATAAGGAATGAAAGAGTGATTGAATGGACTCCGGAGTAATAAACAATTTAGTCTGATCAACTGCTGGACCAAATACAGAAACAGAGGATGCAGAGTTATTCTGGTTAAAGCAAGCGTTGTTAGCGGCGCGCGTTTCCCACAATATTGTCTCCTGAGGAGCCTAATTTTGAGACGGTAGGATAGTTGCAACAAAATTGTTGGAATGAGCCTCACTGTCAACCACTTCACGGCGCACAAATTAGCCGGTGTTTGCTGCTGCATCATATTGTTGTATTGCTCCATTTATGTCCTTCTCCGGTGAGGATGCGTAAAGATCAGAGAGAAAAATGTGACTCAGGCAAAGTGGAAATATCATTCACAGAAAAGCCACGACGACAGTGGCTGCTGGAAGAGAGAGCCACAGATGTGTAGAGGATGATGGAGGGTGTGGTGCAGATATTATGTGCTAGAACGAAAAAAAAAAAGCAGTTGTGAAAGTTTGACCACAAGCAAAGGAACTGAATCAAAACAGGAAAGTGTTTTTTTTTTTTTTTTTCCTTCCAACTGACAAAACCTTGATAATCTGAAGCTGATGCAGTCATTCAGGAAATTTGGTGAGATAAACCAGCAAGCCGACATACCATGTAGAGCCTAAAGCCAGTGGAGTACTTCCCTTTTGCTGCAAATATAAGCTTCTGAATTTTGATTCAGTGTCATGATCACAGTGCCTGTTAACACTCCCAGAAAGGTGTCAGTCTCTGATCGCTCCTAACACAGGCTCATTTCCACCTCCATGAGCATGCGTGACCTGCCATACCAGTGGAGCATGGTATTTGGGCAACAGAGCAGGATAGACGCGGCCAGACCCACAGCTGGGGCCCCGGTGCCGGATGCCAAACCACATGGGCCAGGGCACAACACATGCGACAGCATATTAGACAGGGGCAGGGTAATGATATCTGGACTTCAAAATTTCCTGTTGTGTCTTTTTGAATGATTTTTTTTTCTTTTTTGATCCTTTGAAAAACAGGCTGTTTGGGCTCTGGGCTTGCCCCCCCCCCCTTTCCGAAAGAACTGGGAAGAACATTTGTTGATATTCATGACAATAAACTTCTGCATTTAGAATACCTCCCACAAGAATCCTGTGCTAATCTGTATACTTGCTGCAGTCTCTTCACCAGACAGAGCCCAAACAGCCTGTTTTCAAGGACAGATGATCTATGCCCGAGAGTGCTTCCATGACAACTCCCATTGATAATTAAATTCACTGAATTGGTGATAAAAAAAAATGTGCTTCACAGACTGCTGTTAGCATGCAGATATAAAGACTGTCTTACATCATTCCCCTTTTCGTGATCAGATTGAATGCAGAACATGCGAGGCCAAGGGGAATAAATTGCTCCGTGGTCCTAACATAAAAATAGCCACAGCATATACAGCACTTGAATAGTCAGTAGTATTCAGGAAGAGGAATTAAATTTTTACAAAAGTCTGACTTTTGTCATGTCAGTAAATCAAAATGATTGCAAACTCACTTACAAGGGGCACCATGACCTCTGTGGAGGACGCTGATCATCCGACAGTTGTGAAAGTGTATTTATCTCCCAACTGTCCGTGATCCAGACTTCCATCGCGTGAGGCGTGAGGTTCAGCTCGTTCCCGCTCCACCGTCGGACAGCTGGGGAGACACAGAGGTTTGCGGGCCGGCAGCTCTCAGTGGAGAAAAGCTGCACGGAGTCAGCGTCGAGATAGCAAGCAGCAGAATTGCTACTGACCAGGAAATCACCCTTGGAAAGAAAAAAAATATCAAAACCACAGTACATCACATCATCCGAAAACAATGTTGTATACCCGAAAGCACGTCACTGCTCAACAAGCCGTCCACCTGTCTATTCTTCAAACATGCTTATCCTGTGCAGGGTCACAGCTTAACAAGCCATCTGAGGCAGATACATCAGCCAAGAATCATCTCCGAATTTGGGCGGTATGCTTATTACAGTCATCTTAGTGATGTGGACGAAAACACACTTTACGTATACTTTAAAAATAGGCACATTAACTGCTATACATTCTCCCTTTCCAAAATGATATCCAACATAGCCGGTTTGCCACAGAATGATATGTTGCTGTACATTTCCTTGGTGTATTACATCCTCATCTTTGGATTATTATGATTTCCCACCATGTTTTACCAGGGATACACAGACCCCATCCACTGGATCAGCATCTGTTTTAATATTGACCTTATTAAGTGGATTGGGTATTGGAAAGATGAGAGCCATCCACATCAATTACAGTTTCTGTGTCACTTTAATTCTAAAATTCTCTGTTTTCACTACCAGTTCCATTCATTGAGTCACAGCGGGACACCGGATCAGTCTGAAAAGCTTCATAGACCGGCCTCATGTAACGATGCATAAAAATGAGCATTATGCGCTTTTTAAATTTGGGAAGACAGTGCTTATATTGGATGAGCTGGAATTCAGGCATTGTAATCTGTATCGCTGCGTTACTAATAGTATAAGTAACAAAACTTAAACAATTTTTTTTTTTTTTCAACACTTACTTAAGCTTCCAGGGCCATAGTTACATACAGTATTTTTCTTTAAACTTGACAGGAGAAATTACTCCTGGCCCTCACCTTTACCAGACTTAAGCTGCCGCTGTGAGCTCGAGGCACCAGCTGCATCGGCTCCACAGGGCTGCAAAGACAAGGGCAGCCACATGAGAAAATGTGCCTCAGTCTCTCACACCTGCTGCTGCTGCCGCCGCCGCCGCCGTCTGCAGCACTGGTGTGCCGTTTTCAAGATAAAGAGTCTGTGCTGCTTATTAACATTTTCCTAGGTTCACGCCCACATTATCGCACTCGTTACACTACTTACAATGATGTGTTTACTAGTTATATATATAAACGCAGAGACAGATTCGCAGTGATTTCTATCATTCAAGTCGAGTGTTTACAGAATAGAGTGATCAGTGTCTATCAGTGTGTTGATACTTCCCCAACATTCCTCTTTGAAGCGCTCCCCTTCATCTCACATTTCAGCGAGACAAACCTCTGATGCCTGAATGTGCCGCCGTAGGAGTGATTCTTTTGTTGACTCATAATTGGTGCATAGGATGCGGCGCAGTGGGTGTCATAGATACATTCGCTGTCTGGTAGTCCTGTAATTCTGCCACATGTTGCCATCTGGCCGGGGCACGGTGCCAGGCCCGCTGGCGTGGAGCAAGCCCGCAGACGTGGCGCTCCCCCCCCAACCTTCATGCCGAAAAAACAGCCGATGTTTTGGACGCTCGGGCCCCGTCTTGGCTCTCTTTGGAAGTGTCTGACACGTGCTAAATTGATTAAGACCGTCTAAGCAGTAGATGCAGGCTGGCAGAGTCTGGTGGAGATAATCTGAGTGTGACTCAGTGTGCTCAAAGGCACAAACCGTTGTGTTGTTTCTGCTAACCTTCCAATACCTCTCATTTCTTTTGATTGACATACTCTGACATGCTATTATACAGGTTCAAGTGACACCCCACAGTTGTCATGCGTCATCACAGATTAGTTTCTTTCTTGATTACAAAGCTTAAAGGAATATCTTGCTGAGCAATTCAAACTAAATGCTGCTATTCTGCAGAAAAAAAGAAAAAAAAGAAGCAGCCTTTTGCATGCTGCATGAAGCCCTTTTTGATGTCAAGGCTTAGGAATGTAGGCTACATGCTTATTTGCAGGCTACGCACTTATCACATGCCTGGTGCACCTCTTGCAGAGGGCAATTTTGTTCGAGGGAAAGTGCGAGGCTTAGGATTATAGTTTAGAATGATTTTTCTAACACACGCACACACACGCGCGCGCACACAAACAAATGCGCGAATGCAAGGCCTTTTCGCAAACCCTTTAATGCTGCAACACAATGGGGCTCTGTTAGTAATGCAGCTTTTGGTTTTTTTAGCACGGAAACAGAGAGCACTTTGTTGTTGCTGCACAGCCTCTTTCAGACATAGTCCCTCATGTAAGAATAATTTGTGATATATTATAAAATGTAATCATTGTTATCCTATTAGTGTTTGTGCTTTTGCTACCTGTGTTTTATTTCTGGTATGGAATTTGAAGGAAACCTTTGTCCATCACAACAGGCAAGCTCATGTTTCAGGTCGTTCAGAATGTGGCATGTTCATTTGCTCTGTGCGGTACCCCATTATATATCACATGATGTTTGACTGGCGTCCCTCCTCCTGACTGGCCATCCATCATGAGCCTTGCTAGTTCTACCTTGATCCAGAAACCATACACAGATCACCTGCGTAGTGAGAGGGGTGGCAGGCAATCCTTCAATTAAAGCCAACACCCTATCCATCTCTCCTGACATGTAGAGAAATGGGAAGAAAAACATAGGGAAAAGTAAAAATAAAAAAATAAAAAATCATAGACTTTTGTCTCATGCGAAAAACATCTGTTTTGTGCTTCCTCACAGGTTTTCTTTCTCTCGTTTGTGTAAATACAGACGGTTTTTCACACTAGCTGCCCTCATCTGGCCGATCAGCTGTGCAGTGTGTGATCTGAGCCCGTGTTTGGCAGTGGTTTCAAAAGTTTTTTCACTTGATGAATGTCAAATCATTCAACTCGGAAGCAAAAAGAAATAAAAACAACATACAAACAACAACAACAAAAAAAAACCTGTCTGAAACAGGAGTCAAACTGTATTGCGTGGGATCCTCTCCTCCCCTCTGCTCTTTCGCTACTCCTGATGTGTGTGTGCGCATGTGTGCATGTGTGTGTGTGTGTGTGGCTACTGGTTTCTCTCAAGCCCCCAAAATTGCCACATTAAATTTAACAGGCTTGGTGGCACACAAGCTCAAAGTGATTTATTTTGGCCAATCAGCCGAGTAAATCTGATTGGAGGCCTCTGAAGCATCTTTAACTCTCTTTATCACCAGTGTCAGAGTTCCTCTGCACAGCTTTGCCTTATCCATTTTGGCCCATTCTACTGTTGGTTGACAGTCTTTTGAAAAGCCTGACTCGAGGTTTTTTTGGCAAACGGTGAGGCCTTGGAGGAGTGTGCCTTTCCTCTTAGTGAGTCTGAAATCCCCTCTGCTCATGTGCTCGCACTCCCCTGTCCTCCTTTTCCTGGTAAGTTTGACGATGTTTGATCTTTCAATAGCCTGACCCACGCAAGTCTGAATATAAACCAGTCCGACATTCCTCATTTTCAATCAGAAAAGATGTTACTCAATATGGATTGTAATGCAATCAATACTGTACTGTATTAATTCCATAGATTTTTAGATCCATGACATGATTTAGGGTTTTGAGACTATTTGAGAGCGTGCGAAAATAAATATATAAAAATCAAATGAACAAAATCCTCTTTAGCAAATGCAGATGAGCGAATATGCATGCAGCACATTAAGGGAACAATAGCACTTGTGTTTTTGTGTCTTTTGTGAGCATTTTCAGCACATCTGTGTGTTTCTGAATTTAGCCCACAGTACTTCAGTGTAGTGCACGTGCAGGCAGACGCAGCTCACGTCTCCTCTGTCGTTTAACTCAAACACACAGCGAGTGTCTCTGCGGGCTTGTGTCCATGTGTGCATACATATCAGCCCGGTGCAAACGCCTCTCCCAGCGCTGTGTGACCTCCATAGATGCCCTCTCAAGTCCCGGGAAGAGAGCCTGGGAATGAGAAATTAATTGCCAAACAATGCATAGCTCCCATCCATTACGGTTCTCATCATGTCAGATGATATCGAAGCATTACCGGATGTCTGGCTGCATAATTTACCGTGCCTCCAGTCCAATCCACCACCAACCCCACACACACACACAGACACACACACACAGACACACACACATCCCTGTTGCATTCTCTGATGGATTTGTGGGCCTACCACAAAAGGCTCCATTAAATGACAGGACCTTTATCATCATTTTATTTTCCGACCATTCTTCTCAGCACACGAGGACACGTGTAGCGTTTTTGATGGGATCATATGACATAAACATTGGACAAACTGATAACATTGGGAGTGAATCATGCCATTATGAAGCGAGCACTGATGGCTTAAAATAGATGCTGAGCCTGAATAGATTTTTTTTTTTTTTTCTCCAGTTCTCTTTGCTTTTGTTTCCTAACTGTTCCACTGGGACACATCTTTTATCGTTTAGCTCAAATTTGTCAAATTTCCATATTGGCCCAAATATGAAATGATCCTCATTATAAGATGCACTTGAAATAAGAAATACTTTATCAGACTAGTCCTGTTGCATGGGTTTTTCCCTACATAAAATATAAACCCCAACTTGTTGTTAAAGCGCTGCTAATTCTTCCTTCTGTCATACTCAGTCATACTCTCACACTCTCCTAAGCTTTTGAGCTTCTCACCATGACATTTTGTAATATCGGTAATTACTGGCGGCCTGACAGATGATTTGGTTCAAGGTTCATTTTTATAGCAAAGATGTCAAGAGATGCTCCCAGCTTGTTTTCACTTGTCAGGAATTAATATCGTATTACATATATATCAGTTCAATATTGCGGAAAATACACTTATTTGCTTTCTTGTCAAGAGTTAGAGCAGGAGATCAATACCCCTCTCATATCTGTGCAGCCAACGTAAGCAGCCGGTTAGCTTAGCGTAGCATAAGGACTGCAAATGGGAAGAAAATGTTAGCCTTGCTCTGCTGGAAGATACCAAAAGACATCTACCAGCAACTCTAAAGCTGACGGAAAAAAACCTCTTATATTCATCTGGTTTAATCTGTTCAAAAATCAAACAGCCCATAATGCAACGTTGTAACACTGTGTTGTGACACTTGTTTTCGAATACAACACAACAAGCGACTCAAAATGTTAACTCTTCTCTCTGTCACATATTTTCTTCTGCTGAAGTTAGCATGCTAACTAGCTAGCCTCAGCACATCACTTTCTGATAGCGACTCACTGTAGTCTGCCCTGAAGACATGGCACTGCTCACACTGCGTATTATAACCTCTTGTGTAATAAAGACTTTAAATTTTGCAGATTGCACCAAACCAACATGAATCTATAATTACGGTTATAAATGGTAATTTGAGACTTTAATTGGAAATGTGTAAGAGAAGTAGACTGAGTTACGAAGTGAAAGCAGCACGCTCAGTTCAAACAGCCATATATATGGTTGTGATTTATTTCTGAGGGACCCATTAACAGTCATGATCATGGATTTGGGCTTCAAGTACACTTCAGTCTAAAAATACATGTCCCAGCTCCCAGAAATCCCATTTTGCAGCCTTTAAACAGCCTCGTAGAAAGCAAATGGGTGACATCACACACAGACTGTCCAATATTTTCTACAGTCTGTGAAAATGCCTACTAAAGATGTAACCATGCATAAAGGTTCAAATACTAAAATTAGGAGGTAATTGGGTTCAGCACAAGGCTGGAAGAGTCACTTTACTGTCTGATGCTCGTTTCATTTTTACCCCCGAAAGCCCTTTCCACCTCTTTTGATCTCGAGTCTGCAGAAGTTTCTCAGAGCCGACGAACCCGCTCTCGGTGCGGAAATGGCAAGCCATATAAACCGGATTCATTTCATAATAGCGTAGCAGGTTTTTTTTTTCCTGGAGCGAAGTAGAACGGGCTTATCTAATTGTGGAAGCCACGAGCCCTGGGATACAGAGAGAGAGGCTAATTAGTTTGAAACGAATGCTTTGAAATGAATCACAAAGCTCTGTGTGTGGTGGAAACAGACTTCATGCGTTTGGTGAAGGGGATTTTGTGTAATAGAAGCGGAGTGTAAATGATGAGTGGAGTTGGTGTTTCAATGAGAGGAAGCTGCAAGAAGTTTGCCTCTGTCTTTTATGAATGAAACGGTCGCCTGTTTAGGTGCAGGATCGTTCTTAAGCCCCTTGGCTTAAGAATCGTGAATAGCTGATAGCTGACTATTAGTATTATTAATTTTTATGATGTTTGTGTTGCCTTTGAAACTGCATTGAATCTTAACTATATAAAAGATGAATTGCTTTGAGGTTTGAGGTCATTTAATTGAGCTGTATTCTTAAACTTTGCCTTGTATACATCAGGCAATATCAAAAAACACAGTTCTAATTAAATATACTGCAAAGAGGTTGTATGTCTTTAGTAGATATTGAAATAAGAAATTCGTAAACACAATGTCGTATATAGTTTTGTTACTGTTTCTTTAGCCCAACTATTATAAAACTCACAACCAAAAATGCTTCAGGCATTCAAATATTCCTGTAAGGTCACTGACGAGTCCCTCCGAACATACCAAAAACTCGTTCACCTCGTTGGTGCTCTTGAGATCAGTTTTCTCTCTCTCTCTCTCTCTCTCTCTCTCCTCATCCTTTTGGATAGAATGGGAAAGCTAGCAAAGCAAAACAAAATGTCCTTGTGTTGTCTCCAAGGCGATAGTGCCTGCAGACTGTGACTGCTGTCTGCTGCTGGCTTTCCTTTTTTTTTTCCTCCTTCTTCTTCTTCTTCTTTTTTTTTGTGACCATCTCATGGAAAAGATATACATGTTTGCTCAAGGACACTTTCTTCTTTTCCACCTCTGCTCTCTGTCTCTTTGTGTGTGTGTGTGTGTGTGTGTGTGTGAGTGTTTGAAGGCATAACACACTGTGTGTAGACAGAACATTCTGAAAAATAATTTAACAGTGGGCTTAATGGGATCATCTGGAAGTATGGAATTACATTCAAGACATGGCTTCCCAGTGACTTTGAATTGAACCCATGCTGTGATGGTGATTTCCTCATGCTATATTTCTCTGTAAGGTCATATTAGCTCCAGCATTGAAGGAGGTGATATGATAACTTTTATCATTATTATTTAAAAGAGATAGGTAAACAAAAGAGAGACTATGACAGCTAGTTATTGATCTGCCACAGTAACGGGCGATGACTCCTCTCTGGATGTGCTATTGTTGCACCATATTTTACCATGTCACAGCTTCTTTGGCTCATTCACACAATGTAGGAAGAACAGGGAAACCAGGAAGCTGTCCTCTTAATTCTTCTTGGCAATATAATTCAAAGATTGTAAGTCCTTCTGCTGGTCTGGTTGTCACTGCTAGCTATTGCTACTGCTAGCATTGTTGTCACATCATTTAAATAACCTAAATTAGCTACTTTAGCTGTGTTATTTATTTGATATGAGTGTAACCAGATACATCCAGAATGTTTATAGCTTCTTATAAAACTAGCTGAATCAATCATATTCACTGGTTTGTTGACTATTCTATGGTTCATTTCCCTTGGAGCCTGACTAGAATATTTTTTCCAACTCAGCTGCTGGTAATTATGGGCTGAACAATATGATGTGCGCGCGGCATCGGTCAGGTCACCTAATAGCGGTGTCTTTAAAGCACTTGATTTAAAGCAATCTATGGAAACTAAAGGGCAATTCAGTTATTTGTGATTATTCTATAGTTACCAATTGAGGCCACTTTGCTGACTCACTGCTGAGCAGTGGAATGGGTCCAGAAGCAATATATATATATGTCTCCTGGTAGGGTACAGTGTGTTTACTTCTTAGCTTGTGGTAAAACATTGACACAACAGACGCACAAGAAGAGAAGATTCACAAAGTTAACAATCTAATTCAGAAATATGAGTTATTGTACACAGCAAAATCTGTTTATGTTTGCTAACATTAGCTAACATTAGCCACCATAAGCTATTGCTCATACCAGACAAAGTAAAGCTGTATTAAAGAAAAAGAAAACCCATGAGGGAATTGAGCAATATATTGTTGCATTGTTTCTTCTGAAGATAACGTTTGGCCTCTATGAGGAGGAGTGTGCTATTTTGTCTTTCAAATGTTAAAAAATCTTGCTTTAAATCTATTAAGCTAATGGATAACACTGATATTTGTTATTGAAATGCTTTAAAGCCCAATATCTAACCTGGTGTCTTCTGTCATTCATCATGGTCCTTCCTATAAAACCGCTGCATCACATGTCCCTGAATCGTTTACTTACTTACATCAGTCTGCATTATCGTGCAGCTACAGCAACAAACTCCCTCAGCAAAAAAATCAGTCACAGGCACAATCGCCCCTGTATCAGCCACGCTGACCACTACAATAATTCCCTTATCCTAATAGGCCCATCTGCACACCTTTTTAGCCACTAGTTTATCTGAGCCTGTGCACCGTGACCTTTACTGACCCCAATATGAGCAGGGAATTTCCATGATCAGATTTCCATGAGGTACTTTAATGGTCTCCTTTACTATATGCAGTTTAAGCACCACCCCAGGATTTCAATTATCCTGAAATTGATGCCACTTCGCTTTACCAAGAGTTGGTGTGTGTGACATATTTGGGATTATCATCACTTCTCTTCACACACAGATGCATAAATAAGCGCTTTCATAAACGATCTAATAAATAGACTGGTGTCCTTGAAGATATTTCTCGCTCCTGTTTCCATGATCATTACAGTCTACTGGGCTGCCGTGGCGCAGATTGATGATGATGTCTAATAGTGGTTATAGAATGTAAATGCTGATGTCTTACTGGCTGTTGGAAATGTTAAATACCTATTTGAGCATTCATGTGATTTTTTTTTTTTTTTTTTTTTTTAAAGCCCAGTTGATGGGTGGCAGTGTCAGCTTATGTTGGTTGATGAGGGTTTGTGTATGAGTGTGTGGCTGCCAGTGTGTGTGCATGGGAGGAGCATGCTTTTGTGCTGGCTTATCTAAGTGTTCGCATCTGTATACAATCGTGTCACAGCAAGTTTTTTTTCAATTTATTTCCTCTTCACTTTTGCTTCTGTATTCTGGGCTGTTTTTTTTTTTTTTTTTGTTCCTGTCTGTGAGAGAAAATTATACAGCCTGCATTACCAGGTAGTTGAGAGTAAAAAAGGCTCTGTGTGCCTTTCGCTCGGATTGCAGTTCAATGAGATTGTTGTTATAGTTCCACTTTACTGATGGAGTGGCTCCACAGGAGTGTCCAAGATACCTGCGGATCTTAAAAAACATGACAAACTCCTTTTGTTAGCGAGAGAAAACAAATACTCAATCAGCCTGGAACTCTCACTGCGGCATGCAACCTATTTAATCAACCTTGACTGTTGTTGAATGCTGTTAAGCATTGAATGCATCGACTGCTGATAGTGATGTGGTTGGTGTCATTACAGCCTCTGGGCGTCTGTGCCATTCCCAAACAATGGCACTAATTTATGGCGTCTTGTTTCAGCCTTTTCGAATTCAACCATTCAGAGAAATGGTCCGATTGCAAATTGAATCTCAGTGAGCTGGATTTCAGCGGTGATGTCTATTATCTAAGCACTCTAGATGTGTGACGTCCATTACACCTGCCAACCTAAAATCGACCCTCATTAAATTTTGTTTTGCTCCCCTTTCATGCAAAGACTGGGACCATTTGTCACTTCTGTCATTTTGATTGTATCTCTGCATTAGGCGGAAACGGCATCCCAAATTGCATTTTTGTGAAGGCCCAGAATGTGTGTGTGTGTGTGTGTGTGTGTGTGTGTGTGTGTGTGTGTGTGTGTGTGTGTGTGTGTGTGTGTGTGTGTGTGTGTGTGAGAAAGTACTCTCTCATGGGAACTTATTTAAAAGGTCTACAGCATGCTGCTTTCTTCCAAACTACACGTAGTAAAAATGACATATAGAAATGGCAGGATAGCATATTAAGGAATCTGTGCAAGAATAATTGTGCAGTTAGTGATTTCGAGCAATGTTTCTAAATAAAGATACACATTTTTAAAAGAAAAAGCCTTTCCTCTTCCCGCTCTCTGAAGACATTTTATGAAGCATGACCTCTCTGTGTGTTCTCTGACCCTCTGTGATTTAACCGAGTCCGCACATTCTTAAAAAGCCTGTAACTAATTTAATTTGGGGGGCCCTATTTTCCAATCAGGGACACAAGGGAGGGAGTATAAAGGAGACAGAATCGGATGAGTAGATTGGATGATTGATGGCGGTGCGTGCGACAGCTGTATGTGCATTTTAGTGGGAAGAAAAGGATTACCGAGCCGGTGCATGTCGGTGCGCGTGCGTGCGTGTTCTGATAGCCCTTGTCCCCAACAGCTCAGGTAAACAGCGTCATTAGTAAGCACCTCCTGGAGTGCTACCACAGGGAGGACTCACATCCATGAAATAGGTATTCCAGTTTGTCCTGGCTGACCCAGAAATAGCATGTAGCTACAACACTCAGCTATTGACTCGCAGAGATATGCCCTCGTCAATGGCTACATTTAGAGTGCACAGCTGGAAGTGTGTGTATATGTGGTTAGTGTGTGTGTTAGCTTAGCTAGCGGGGGTCCCAAACTAGACACCATGCGTGCCTATTGAAGTCACACCTGCCAGTTCCAATTGATCCTCTTTGAACTATCTTCTCTTAAACTGACACAACGAAAAAGAGGGAAGAATAGAACCCCCCTGCGAAAGCTTCGTCTTTTCTTTACCAGCACTAAAATAAATTTCCCTCTCAGACATAAATGAAGTGTGACTGAAAAAAAGAGAAAAGACATTTACTCTCAATCTTCTTTTTCCTTGCTCCTGCATTTTCCCTACAATACTTCACGTTCACTTTGTTTTCCCCTTCTTTTCGCCATTAGAAACTTCCTCCTCTGTAATGGTTTACATGGACACGACGACCACGACGACCAGGACCACCACTCGACCCACCACGGTTGCGATTACGACCACGACGGCCAGGACTTCTACGACCAAGATGCCGGCCACGACAGCCGCCGTCGCTCAGTGGCCACGGACCACGTCGACAACGGCCGCCCCGGCCCAGACGCCGGTGGAGGGTCTGCTCCCAGGAGACAAGGACAGAGCTCCGCCTTCCTCCAAGCTTCCCAACATCAGGGTGGAGTACTGCAATCCCCTGGTGATGATGGACATCTCCTGGCCCAAGACCAAGCAGGGTGTGGTAGCCAAGATGTCCTGTCCACCTGGTACCATAGGTAATGTCTGTTTACATTTTATTTGTCGGTAGATCTACAAAAACAACATGTGACATTATGTGTGGTCACATGCTGCTAAGCTGATAAATCATCCAAAACCTCAAACACGCCTCTGTTTAAAAATGTAAACCTCAGCTTGTGAAATATACATGTTGTTTCCCTCTGTGAGGATGTCAATACTCTCGTTAGGAGACACAGCTTACTGCGAGCCCCTTCGCCTTGATGTTGGTCGCTGGTGTGTGTTTTGTTTATGTTAACACTCCCCCTGCAGCTACTGGTTCCCCTCGCTTCCTGTCCTCTCTCCTCCTCGCACGTTACTCCTGACTCACCGGCGCAGGGTTAAGATAGCTTAGCGTCGCATCTGTATGGAAACTAGTAACTAAACTAGTGCACAACGCGTCCATATTTATTTCCTGTCTCTCAGGACGCGATTGTTGTAATTAATTAGTGGCTAAACATATTTGTGTTTGGTGCTTTGAGAGCGCTGTAGTGCTTTGTTTATCCGGCATCATCAGACCATTTGTTCTTGGATACGTTGTTCCGGCTCAATACTAAGAGACTGAACTCGAGTGTGCATTAGGAACCACTGGATGTCAGCTGCTTTAGATGTAAAAGCTTTACGTCAGAAAGCGAGACTGAGTGCTGATCTCGGGCAGCAGTTCATATTATAATGAGAGCTGACCACTGAGCATAGACTTTGAATTTTTTTAAGTAACGGCTCGGATGTTATAAGGCTGAAGATCATGCTGCATTCTTGAAAATGAGGACACGAATAGGAAGGCAAGAATGAAAGCTTAAATGTAACCTAGAAACCATTATATTGTGGGTTTCTGCAGTCAGACAGTATTGTTGCATACACAAAAAAAAAACTCAGTGGCGGTAATACATTATTACAAACGCACTTAAGGAGGTAATGCAGATTAGATATGTAATTATATTTGTATTGTATTTATAAGTAAAAAGTGCTTTTGTTAAGGAACTTACTGAAGCTTCCTTATCATGAATTTTTTTTTTCTTTTTTTCTTTTTTTTATTATTATTATAGACTGAGTCACTCTACATTGGGGAGTGACATCATACCCTCAAATCTGGCCCGGAGCCTAAAAAAAAAATCAGCTCATTTCATCAATCATCACACAGACTCACGCACGCACACACATACAGGCTTCATTAATGGGCAACACCAGCACCCGTCGAGACCTCACTAACAGCCGTCATATGGCAAGATAAGAGGAACACATACCCCACCTCCTCTCGGCGCACTCTTCAAAGCCATCGCTCTTCAGACGACACTGCCAAGCAGAACACGACTGTGTGAGCTTCCTCTTCCACTCTTTGAAAGTTCCTCGAGCTCCCCCTCCATCTACCACACTTCTCTCGCTGTCATTCTGCCCCCACCCCCCCTCCATCCCTCCTCCGTACACCCCTCCGATTCTCTCTCTCCTTCGTGCTCCTTCTCCTGCCTCTCAATATAGGAGCAAATGCAGAGTCCCTCATCTTATAAACCCATCAAACATAAGGCTGTCCAAGGTGGACCGGGGAAGGAAATTATATGTCAATCAAAATTTATATCTGTTAATGCTGGTCGTCTCACCCACCGACGCACCCTCCCTCTAAGTACAAGCAAGGGCAATTTAATGTCAGCGTGTAGCCTTGCTGATGTCAGCTAGGAAAATATAGACACAAGTTATTTGAGGTACGTGGCAGAACAAGGCAAAGGCACTCTTTGTTTATGAATACATTTCATCCATTGAATTCAATGCAAAATAGCAGATATAACAGATGCAACAGATTGTAAGGCGCTCACTCACCAAAACACATTTCTGACAGGAGAGACAGTCCTCTCCAACCAGCTTAATTGACCTTTCGTGATGAATTCAGCTATGGCAGACTTAATTGGCACCTATTTTGGTGTATTTTCTTTCTCATGCAGGGCTCGAACTGTCACACACATGCAGACGCCGTCTGACTTTTAATGATTAAATACAGACACTGTCTGGGCAGGCTCGTCTGGCCTCAAGTGAGGCAACTTCATTCCAGTCACTGGAAGATAAAACCATCCAATTACATCGTCCTACATCCATTAATTTAATCACTTAAGAATTGTGTTTCTTGGGATGTCACAGTTTGATTTGGACGAGTTTTGCAAATAAGAAAAGTGCTCGACAAACAGATGAATTAGGCTTGATAAATCATCCAAGACCTCAAACATTGCATTTTGTAGTCCATCCCTCTATGATTTGGAACAAAGCAGAAGAAAAATTAGGGTAAACTTGATTGTCGTGAACTTGCAGAAACACACACACACACACACATTCACAAACGTGCTACAAAAATCACTGTAGCTGCTGTGTTCTTTACTGACATGGTTGTGTTCCATCTAATAAATTTCAGGGCATCGTTTTCATTAGGCAACTGTATTTGTTCTCTCTCCAGGCGTGGCTTCGTACATGTGCGTGGGTCCAGAGGGATACTGGGACCCCCAGGGACCCGACTTCAGCAACTGTACCTCCCCCTGGGTCAACCTCATCAGCCAGAAGGTACTGATACACATGATATAACAGGCAGAAAATGTTAAAGATTTAAAGTAACATCACAGTTGCTTTGGTTAAAGAAGTGCTTTTTGTACTTGTGCTATTCAGATATCATCGCACATTTCTCTTTAGAATACAACCATAGAAAAAGCATAAAAATAGCGTGGAGGATTTGGCGTTGACTTTAAATGTTATTTTGATGTGTAAATTTCTTCAAGACGGCTTTTTAAAAAGAACCGTGCCCTTTTAACCTGTACTAAATGACATTTGGAGAGTTCACAGTGCAAATCAAGGCTGCATACTTTATATCGGTGGTACTCAGAGGACTTCAGTTTTTGTGGGTTTTGTCTTTTGTTCTTTGTCTCTTCTTAATTGGTTAATTAATGTCATTGATTAGCCTGAGGCTTTACTCAATGGAAGGGGTATGCTTGTGTGTCTCTGTGGGTGTGTGTGTGTGTGTGTGTGTGCATGTGCATGTATGGGATGTGTGGTTGGACGAGGGAGGAATGAAAACCAATACCACAGTACCATAGTCTAATGGACTGCTGTGGCTAACAGCTAATCCAGACCGCTTTCTCTCCTATGACATGATACAGCGGTTATTTGCATTCCGTACTTCTCAAGCACAAACGATTTGTATCTCCTCTTCTGCAGGCAAGTCATTATGCAAAGCCCCATCTAAAGCTTCCCATGTTTAAATCTGCAATAGAATCAAATCAAAAGAGGAGAAGGTAACTGCTGGTGAGGATCAGGGTTCCAGGTTATGAATTGCAGGTAATGTTGAAAATGTTCTCCCTTAAACTCATAGGACCCTGAGGCGCGCATGTTATAACACTTATGATCTACTCAACGGCATAAAGCTCGGCCCATTAAACAAACGGCAGTTTGCAGATATGGATGGAGAATGGCTGTTGGGGAACAAAATAGAAGGGAGAGAGATTATCAGGTGCATTTCTGTGCAGCACAGCACCATTTGAGCGGTGTAATAAACCTCCACTACAGGCTGTTGTTTGCAGAAATTAAATACAGCAAAGTTCTTTCTCAACTTGCTATAGAGGTTGTTTTGCTTTTGTTATGTTGTTGCCTGGATTCAACAGTAAGTGTGACTGTAATGTAGAATATTTTCAGTTAAAATCTATAGAAAGAAGTGGCAAACCGTTATTTTTTTAAACAAGTGTTATTAATCCTTCCTTTTTTTTTCTTTTTTTTTTTTAAATCACACTTGAGCAGTGTTGCTGTCACTGTAGAGACAGGAAGATTTTAATGAAGATCAACCTGTCAGAGATCTGGAAAGCCCATCTGGCACTTGGTGATTTTATATCTAGAGCCACTGTCCTGTATGTGGCACTGCTCATTACCAGATGGTTCAGTAGACATCAGATAAGCAGAAAGAGAGGGGAAAAAAAGGAAAGTAGAGCTATTTACCCTGCATCCCCCAGCTCCCCTCATTAAGAGACAAGAGCAGGGAGGAGACAGAGGAAAACATCTTCCAACGACACATTTCCCCCACATACACGTCTGCGAAGGCCAATCTAAGCAGTATAATCGGCTTCACTAATAAACAATGATAGCAGGTGATGTCAGAGTAAATCAGGATGGGCCTGATTAATTGAGGTTCATCTTGCTGCACCTAGTGTAATAGTTAAACCTTGAAGGTCACTGACCTTTGAACTAAAACATAGACCTAAGTGGTGTTTTGCATTTGGTCACGTTGGTATTTGCTGATTATAGTAAGCACATCATTTTCTAGTTATAGTTAGAGGCAGACAAGCAACATAAAGAAAGTTTCGGTGCAGTCTGAGTCTTATCAGTCTGATTCAGTGACTATCAAATGGCCTCCATGTCTGTGCTATACATCTCAAGAAGCCTATTCCTCAATAAGTATTTCAGATTATTTGAAAAAGAAAATATGGGCCTGAAATATATGCACTGAAAATAATGAAGTTTCTCTTTTGTTGGATGGAGATCCTCCATCCTCTTTTGTTGGATGGAGAAATGTCTGGCAAACTCAAAGTGGCTGACATTAAGGGGCATCTCTTTACAATGCAAGGTAGGGATGTACACTGTAATTTGAAAACCAGGATAAAGAAGTGTGCCAAGTACAAAGAGGAAGTTTGTGAACAAACCTTTCAGGGTTTGTGGTGGGTCTCATTAGCCGGTAAAAAGATGCCTCTATAACTCAAAAGTTGGATTTAAGGAAGTTTCTCCCTTGAAAAAAATAGCAAAGTAAACTTTCCCTGCTATTGTCAGCAAAACGACATCATAAATTTGACTTCTGGTTCAAACAACTGACCCTACTCAACCTCACTCCCCTTAGTTACTGTTGCAACACCTGTCTAGCTTTCTGCTCTCCTAGCTTTACATTAGCATTTCACAATTCTTTTTTTAAACAATGCTCCAGATATAACAAAAGGCAGGGGTCTCATTTTCAGCTGACAGCCATTCATTTTGTCAACTGAAATGACACCTGACAATTAGTTCATATTTCCAGCTGACCCATTTTAAAATGAGAACCCTGTAAATGGGTCTTGATTTGATGGCTACATACGTGATAAAATGCTAACAGACTGATGCTAACGTTGTCAGATTCCAACAAAATGCCAGTACCCTCACCGGCTGATGATATATCACGGTACTTTGCCTCTAAGCACACATACTTTTTTCAGATGTTCAAATATAATATGTTTTCAATCTTAAGTTTAGAAGAAAAAATAATGACTGACAAATGTAGTAATTAGCTATTATAGCCAGCTAATGATGTGCTCCTTGGCTTTGGAAGTAGTGCTTGCTTAGCTAGTCCACCAGAAATGCTCATGATTGCAGTTGTTATGTCAGACAAGCACACTCCTTAATTGATTTTCTTATTTTTCTGATATTAGGTTTTGGGTTTTGGAAAGGCTAAAAAAAAAAGAAAAAGAAAAACATGCCACTTTCCAAAATAAGGTTACTCCACTTCCAAAATGTTGGTACAGTAAGTGTGTGACAGGAAATGTTTGGGAAAGGAAAAAGGTAGAGAATTAAAGTTTGAGAAAAAAAAACAAAACAGGAAAGGTCTGCAAAACAAAGAGAAGCAAATGCTCATTAAAATAATCATAATTTTTTTCCAACAAGTCCCAAGACATAAGAAAAATCACATAAGCTTTCGAACATAAGGAAAAATGAATATCCAAAAGCATCTGTCCTCTGTGTACCACATACACTGCTTCCCCCCATGCTGCAGTGCTCCCCATTAGTTTCATAAAGGTCTAAGGCTATCTGGGGAAATTCCCTCAATAGTTGATTTTATAATTGCTTCCGGGTACAATATTGAGTACCATCTCACCACATTAATTGTGTGCAATACAGCAGCACTCAAGGACAATGTGTAGACTAAACTGCATTTTATTTTAAGGGGCTACATATTTATACATTGCAAATTGGCATGCTTTGCCATGTTTTCCAGTGTGTAGGCTGTGATTAATACAGTAAGGGCATGCTACAGTAAAAAGAAATAATGATATGTGGCTTGTTTTTGTTCAGCTGTAGAGTAATGAATCTTGAATGGTGTTTTTTTTTTTTTTTTTGTTTGTTTGTTTGTTTGTTTGCAGCTAAAAGCCGGGGAGACAGCTGCAGTCATTGCCAGGGAGTTGGCGGAGCAAACTAAGAGTAATCTTCAGGCGGGGGACATCACCTACACGGTGAAGGCCATGGTTCAGCTGGTGGATCTCCTCGACGTGCAACTGAGGAACCTCACGCCGGGCGGCAAAGACAGCGCAGCCCGGAGCCTCAACAAGGTAGTGGGAGAAACAGTTTTGTAAGAAATATCAAACCTGCCCTTTATCCACCTCTCCTCTCGCTTTAAAAGAATATTCTCACTAGCGAACAGGCAGGATAAACATGACCCGCAGGAATTGTGACCTGTCACTCTTGTGCGCACTACTCAAAATGAGGGAATTTTAGGTGGACAATTTTATTCAATAGTGCCATTTTTGTAAGTTAATGATTTCATCCTGACTCTGAAACCTTTTGGACTTTCCAAAATGAAGGCCTACCTACCTCAAGACTTCAACCAGGTACAAGCTGAACAGTTGGTATTTCTTCAATTTGGCCCTGTGCTGTCAGGTAAAATGATAACCACCATTTTCCTGTGCTCCATAGCATCATTCACTTTCAATGGTTAGCTCAAGCACATTTCCCCCTAATATCATGTATTATGCCATCCCTTTTACTTTGGTGTAGTTTAAAAGATGCTATGCATATGTTGTGTTCGTCAAAAGCACTACACATGCACCACTTGATTTTTACTAATGGGACAGGCGAAGATCAGTCGGCTGGATCCAAGCCGTGGGAGTGCAGTGTTTTTCATTTTTGATGAACTTGAAGCCAATGCATTTATTCCCCAATTCACAGGAGAGCACAGTAAGGCAAAGTCAGGCAAAGTGAGCTGAAATAATACTTTCTGTCTGCTGAGCAGCCAACAGAAAAGCAAACATCGGTGAAATTCAAAATGTCAGTCGTTAATTTGCTGGAGCTGCTTCACTTGTAGAACACCTGTTCTCAGATAGCTTTTTCAGGACGGTTTTTATTTCATTGCCGCAACAGACACAGATGTCCCCATTGATATTTTAGTGCCAGTTTTCTCCAATGGAGAGGGGAGGCAGTAATAAAGATGGCCAAAAGGCCTCAGAAGGGAATGTGAAGAGTAAATTCACATTGAGGAGCAACTAGAGTTTATAATACCTCTTGAAAAAAAAAAAAAAAAAGTTTCTCATAAAACACAGCATTCAAGGTAGAGGAACTGCTGTGGTCGAGATTGCTGTTGTAGTCTTAAGGTCCTCTCGTAAAAATCAGGATGTGGTATGAAGGAAAAAACAGCTGGGCTGAGGGGAGTTAAACAGCCTCCGAAACCAGGATATTTTATTCCATAGGTCGTGAACTTACATTTGATTTATAATTCTCTGTCCACTGATACACGCTCCATTCTTGCAGTATGGTATGTCTTTTAAAAAAAAAAAAAGTCCCTACAGCTTTCTCTTGCGGTCGACTTCCTTTGCCAGTGAGAGTTCTTCCCAAGGAAGCACCAGAGCCCCCACAAAACTCTTCCTCTCTGCTCTGGCAGTGGCTGATGTTTACCTCCCGAGTTCAATCATTTTGACACAATCTGCATAGAGCTAAGCGAATTAAAGATTTTTTTTTTTTGATAGCGAAGCACAGTGCTCTCTGCCAGCAGACAATGAAAGGATTGAGTTGGCAAACGGCGAGATCAGTGTCGTTTTCATGATCAAAGGGTAGCTGGCTAACGGCACGGACGGGACCATTTCCAGGAGAGTGGGCTGTGATGTAGAGCAAGAGGCTCCTTTATGGGGAAATGGTACTCTTTGGAGCTAATCTGCATGGGATTTAGCATGGTACCAGAACCTGGCTGTTAAACCACACACTAGCTCTGTTGGCTACACTGTTTGAATCAGAACTCAGTTCAGAACTCAGTTCAGTGCTATCTTTGAGCTTTCTGTCTTTTTTTTTTTTTTTTTTTTTTTCTTTTTAGGCATGCTAAATTGTTGCTAGCATTATCTCTCCTTCAGTGGTAACAGAGGTTTAAATGATAAATTGCTCTCCAGAGTTCTCACACAAAGTGAAAAGTAAAAATGAAATAAAACGATAACATTGAATTGACATTTGAGAGAGTCATAGGCGTATTCCCACTTGTCTTGTATGTCTCATTTTAATTTTAATTAACATGAGCCTCTGCTGTTTTCCTAATGATTAGTGTATATACTGCTTTTCACACAATTTATTTAAAGTAAGTGCCTAACATTTTTAGAGTCAGATAACTTTTTCTTTTCTCATTATGAAATCTGTACTTCAACACAAATGTATTTCAAGTGGAACTGTTGTCGAGTTGTTGACCTTTTGCTAACTCTTGCATTTTCTTTGGGTTGCAGCTGCAGAAAAGAGAGCGCTCTTGCCGGTTTTATGTTCAGGTATTTGGACAAAATTTTCCTCATAACTACCCTCCATTCCCTCATCATGGCAACTTCGGTCTCACTTTCATTTTTACCGTACAATGTGAAACTTGACCTTTTGAAGTGAAAATAACCAGCAAAGAATTGAAACACAAACTCACAGTCTCAAAGTCAGTATATGTGTATATCATATACTGGATGTCCGGTAATGCAAATGTTAGATCAAAGGGTCAAATTTCATCAGTATCATTGCATCCAAGTAAATAACATCAGACCCACCGGTTTATGAGTCACATGTCATCATTTCCCGCCTGCATGGATATGTCATGAGATTCTCTTCCCCCTCTAACACGTTTGGCCTGAGCATGAAGCTGAGAATTTTTATGTTTTCAGATGCCTTGTATCTATTGTGGATTTCTCAAGTGTCTCAATCACTTTAAAAAAAAAAAAAAAAAAAACTCCCCAAAACCATCACATCACCACTGCTGTTCAGTGAAAGAACCCACATAAGTGGATAGCATCAGTCAAAAATAAAGCTCTCAGCCATGTAACACACTTCTACATTTCTCAGCGACTGCTTAAGAGCCAGAAGAAGTGACCTCATTATACAAGCAAGTCAACTTCTAACTACTAAGTCAGCCAAAGTCATGGCATGTTATGATTCTCCCTAATGCATAATACATACGTGTCCCAATTTAGGAAGGTCTCTCGCTTCACTCAGCTGTTTCTCGGGCTACTGAGTGATTTTGTTATCCCCGGGGTGACATTTTAGCTGTCGCTCTAAAATCGTTTATACCTTGACAAGAGAACTAGGTGAGGAGTTGACATCCCTGTCTTCCATACAGATGGCTCCAATAAAGCTGCGCATTAGGAGCCAGATGTTGTGTTGTATGTGCATGCTCTGCAGCCACTCAAGTTGAGCAGCATGTGTTTTGCCTGGATTCCTCTGAGGTCGTGTCAGAAGGCACTTAGTTATGTATAGTCATGTGATTATGCAGATGACAATCAAGTGGAATGTATGTTGTGGATATGGTTGAGTGTTATCACATGTGCAGATGAGTGGGATTCTATATATATACTGTATATGTGTTTATTGTTAACAAGTGCAACGCAGGCGAAAGACCAACAATCTGCCACGACTGATTGTCAATTGTCTGTGTAGCCAAAGCCTGATCGGTCGGGACATAATTTTGCCTCTGTGCACCACCACAATGGATTTGAAACTTAGCCATCGAGATGTGATTGACGTGTACACTTTCAGCTTTAATTCAAGGGATTTTACAAAAATATCCTTTTGGGGAATTTCAGCCATTTTTAATAAAGACTCCCTCCATTTTCAGAGGCTTAAAAGTTATTAGACAAAGTAACATAATTATAAATGTAAGGATTATTTTTAGTGATTGAATGAAAATCTTTTGCCTGAAGACCGGAGCCCAGTGACATCGCCAGATGCTGGGTTTCCTCCCTTGAGAATGCGTTGCCGGGCCTTGTTTGTGTGTTGTGTTGTTTGTGGTTCTCTCTGCCCACAGTTTTGCCTGCAGTAAGTGAAAAGCAAGCTCAATTGGGTTGAAGACAGGCAGGTTGATTGAGGTATATTCCATTTCTTTCCTTTTGAGAAGCCCTTGGGTTGCTTCTGAAGTATGTTTTGAGTCATTATCCATCTGTACGTCCAAGCACCGTGCTATCAGCTGTGCAGCATTTGGCTCAATCTGAGCAGATAATGTGGCCCTGTACACTTCAGACTTCATCCTTCTATTTCTGTCAGCAGTCACATCATCATTAAGCACTAGCGACCCAGTTCCATTGGCAGCCATACATGCCCATGCCATAGCACTGCCTCCACTATGTTTGACGGATGATGCGGTGGGCTTTGAATCATGAGCTGTTTCTTTGATTCTCAATGCTCTTCTCTTTCCAGCATTCAGGTACAAGTTAATCTTGGTTTCATCTGTCCAAAGAATCTTGTTCCAGAACTGTGCAGGGGTTTTTTTTGTTTTTTTTGTTTGTTTTCTGGCTAAATCTGCTCTGGTCTTTCTGTTCTTGAACTGGTAACACAGTGGTTTGTAGGAAACCCTTTGTATTTAAATTCATCAAGGCGTCACTTGATTGCGGACTTGAGAGCATTCTTGACCTGGCTAGCTGTAACTAGGTTTTTTTCTTTTCTTCTTCTTCTCATGACATTTTTTTCTCATCGTCATTTTTTTGAGCCTTTTAGGCTGGACTTTTAGCTGCAATTCATGAACAGTTAATGCAATGTTCTTGTTAAAACCCATTGAATTAAAGTCCACACACAGTCACATCTTCTTCATAGTTTTGTCTCAAATCCATTATGATTGTGAAAAAAGTGTCACTGTCCAAATACTTATGGACATGACTGTAGCTCATTCTTCACTGTTGATGAAAGACATTCAAAAGATACGGCTGCACTGGCTGTATTATTCCCTCATTACAATGAACATGGGCACTGTAGCTATGAGTCATCTTGATGGAGCAAATGTTAAAAAGTGTGTTATTCCACGGCTAAAAATAGTCCCAACAAATGCACAATTTATTCCTGTTTGTTTGACTTTTTTCTGAAAACTACAATACCCAGTGTGCTTGGGGAATTGTGGTCTTTCCATTGGAATTGTGACAAGAATACAATAACAGACTCAGGCCTTGTCACGTTAACTGCTGACATGGTGAAAGTCACGACATGTAGTTTTTATGCCTAAAGAATATTGATATTAGCCATTAGCACAGCCTAAAGAAGAGAAATAACAGCTTAGTTTATAGCTGTTTTCTCCATGCGTCTGGGTTCGTATTGATGTATTGTACACTGCCATACGTGATTGTTGACAACCGCTCAGCTGTGCGCCACCTCCTCTGTTCTGTCCCTTTGCTGGGTTGACAAATTCAAACAACAGTGAAGTGCTTTCACTTGATGAACCGGAATAATGGAGGAACATCTGTGGCCTTAGGTAAACACAGGCATTGACTGCACACGTTGCCAGCCTTTGAGGGACTTTCATTGATTAGGGAAATTGGGCAGTGTTTTCTCCAACGGGGGCCCTGGTGGTTGACGTAAGTGGGATTAGCAGAGGAATACAAAGCAAATGACTGGCGCACCTGCCGCTGCTGTCCCTCGGCTCGGAGGCCACGCTTACTTGCGGAAAAAACAGACTTCGACGGTACTTGAGGGGGGGGGGCGGATTGTGTGGGTGCAGGTGCGGCTGTGGTGGGGGAGAGTCCTGGTTCAACATAAAGTAAAGCACAGGGCCTGTGGTTGGGTGTGTGATGTGTCTCCTAAATGAGATGCGGAGTGATTCTCATCTTGATTGAGTGGTAAACAAGTAGATGACACTTGAATTCACCTGTTACTGAGGTCTTTATCTCATTAACCTATCAGGGACTTTCAATATGAAGGGCTTGGTTTTCGCTGTTTGAGTTACACATTCACAAAGCTGTAACGATCGCCCTGCCGCAGTTCATCCTTTGCAGATGAAACAATGATTTATTGCGACTACTTTTGAATCTCTCAGTTGTTCATAAACAGTGATATCTGCTACATGCCATAGCCGGTTTAATCCCACTGAACAGAATTTGGCCTTGATAAAACTACAAAGCGTATAATGATCAACTCCCTGTGTTCTGCGTTTCCCCCGCAGGAATGTATCTCTGTTGTGCCCTTTGATTTTGAACAAACATGATAAAAAATGGCGGCCTTGCTCCCATGCCTTTTGGTCATATTAATGGCAGCTTGTTTATAGGTAGTGACATTATGGTCGTCCAATTACTCCGATTATTTCCATACATGCTGTACCAAGCTAAAGTCAAACACGCTAGCTCTGAAATAGCTTCTTCCTACGGCATTTATTTTGTTTTAAGTTGCAGATGTGGCAGATTTTGCAGTAAAGTGTACAGCCATGCACACACCCCCTGGATGAAAATAATATCTGGTGCCTTAGCAGAAGCCAAGTGAGTGTGAATTTGCCGGGATACAGGGAGGATACTGAGCTCCGACCCCTCATTAAATTGACACCTTTGCATGCAAAGATGAGCAGTGGGAGTGTCACGGCGCAGGATGACCTTAGAGCAGGCGAAACGGAGGGAGGCTCCTCGTTCGGGAATGTAACGAGATGATAAAATTTCCCTGGTAGTCAATTTGTTGAAAGATGAAGATAACCACATCCTCATAAACAGAGACCTCCTCATCCGGCAGCACTGCAGAGTTCTGCTTGAATAATCTGTGTGAGCTGTTTCTGCTCACAGTGGGGAGAGTGGAAGGATCTCTTCTTTTTGCCACCAAGAATAGGTTTTTTTTTTTATTTTTTGGAAATTTAGATCTATGTACAGTGCATACAAAAAAAATACAAGTTCTTAAATAAAAGCCACTGTTTAAATAATCTTTTGCCAGCACAAACAGATAATGGTGGTCATTAAAGGCTGGGTGAAAAACACAGATTAAGACTATGTGTTAAAGAAAACTACAAGCTTGCAAACATCGATATAGATAACAAACCTGCACTGCTTATATTTATTTCCACTACACTAAATCCTATAAAGATTCCCTTTTGATTTAGCATTATTGAATCTCAACACTTCTTGTCCTGCCTACATCATGTTTCAGATTATAAGCCTGGCATATATCAGAGGAATTATGCCTTTTGAGGAGCCGGGAGGCTTTTAATGTGAAAGACGTGTGGAGGTAATTCATTAACAGTAGCTTCCCATTTACAGTGATTGACAGAATAGGTAAATGGAAACAACTGGCAATAATTATAAAAAAAAAATTGCAGTGTTGTGGGAAATAAATGTGACAGCATGACAGTCAATAGGTAAACACGGATGAAGTTTTGAGTTTGCTTTTTACAGCACTGGCAGCAAATTACAACAGCGGGAGATCAGAAAACAAGAAGGCTTCTCGCTCAAATACGATAAAACATACTTTTGAAAGTTAGAAATCAAGGTATTTCTCTAATATTAGTGTGTTTCAGATGACGGCCTGCGTGTCTCTCCAGCTGAGGCAGGCTGCTGCTGGGGAATTGTTCAGTAATAAGATGAAACCTAAGACATAAGACAAGAAGCACAAAGGTAATCCCTGAGTAACTCGCGTATCGTACACAGACACAACCACCTGCTTACTAGAGAGAGACGGTTTCATGAAATTTTAAAGAAGGAGGTTGCAGAGATTCTGAAAGAAGACATGATTTGGCTCGGAGGTTAAATGAAACAGACAAAAGAAAGGGAGAAATGATGCAACATCTTCACCTGTACCAAGAGACATCCGACCAAATAGAGGAGGACGGCCAGAACAAGATATCCCACCTTGTTTGTGTTGTCCCCCCCCTATTTTGAGATCAGCTTTCAACGTCAGTGAGAGAAAACAAGTGAGAGGAACCAACTAGTGAGCAAGAAGGGAGGGGGTGAGGAGGGGCATTGCGGGGGGGGGGGGGGGGGGGGGGTGAGAGCTGAGTGCACATGAGCCAGAAGGGGAAGAGAGGGAGATCAGCCTCAGCCAGAATCAATTTCCCAGACCCAGAGTTCATTTCATCAATCAGCAAACAGATAGAAGCACACACACACCACGGGGTTGGCTTGGACCCGTGCCAAGCCAACACTAATGTCCACCTCTCCCTTCCTTCCTTCTGCATCGGTACAAATGGCCCCCGCGCACTGCAGCTTTTCACGCCCAGCCATCATCCTCGTTCCAAATGGAACATTCCAGCAGTGAGTCCAGTTGACGATTAGCATTTCCTCATGTACCAGAACCTAGAATACAGCTTTTTTTTTTTTTTTTTTAACATTCTTTCAGCACAGGAAAATAAAGTAAGAGTGTGCAGCAGCAGCAGATTGACAGATGGAGTGGCAGTGTGCTAATAGGAGTAAAATAGCAGCAAAACACCATCACATCTCTATGCAAGTCAACTGCACAGAGTATGATGATGATGGTAGTGGTGTGCCACTTGGGTGCACCCCCCCACCCCCAGGCACCCCCCCCCGCACCCCCCCGCCCCCACCCTAACTTCACTCCACTTTCCCACTGAGGCTGGGGAAAGATGCTGTTCTCACACTAATCTCGTGAAATTTCGCCAAATGAGGCCAACATTTTCAAACTGTAATTAGCCTGCTCCGAGAGAAACAAGGTTCCCCCGTATGGGAACAGATCACATAGAGGAAGCGCAAACACATACAGGCATTGAAATAGCATCTTGGCAAGAGAAAGCATGGAGGTCGGTAGGTGTATGAATACATGATAAACTTTAAAAAAGTCCTTTTTCAGCTTTTTGTTATTATTTAACCAACCAACCCGCCATGACCTTAAACTTCTTACCTATTATCATTACAATCTGAGCTTTAAGGAATAATTTGACATTTTTGGTTGCCTCCACGAAGTCATTGCGCCAACTTTTTTGTATGAGTTAAACAAACAAGATATAATGAATGAGATCTAAAGCTGCTTCCAAATAAATCCAAGCAAACCGTCCGCTGGCGGCAGCTTCCTTTACCATATGGACATGGGAGTGGTATCAGTCATCTCCTATAACTCTCAGCAAGAAAGTGAACAAGCATATTTTCTTAAACGGTGATTCATTGAACCTCAGATGAGGCTTTAGTTGTTCTGGGGCCAGTTGAAAAGTACAGGAACAATTGTTTGAACTCCAGTCTGGAGCTAAACTAAAACACTGTCAACACGAGCAGTCATGAGTGTTTTTGGCTTTTTGGGCGTGTAGGTCGCCATTTGGATCAAACTGAACCCATCCATTAACCTTCAGGGCCCCATAAAAATCCCTCTGAGATGTTTTCTTTCTATGCCGTGATGTCTTTCTTTTCCATGAAATGGAAGTTTGGGATTGTTGTCACGTTCTACACGGACAAAGAGGAAGAAGAGGGTGCGTTTTATCGTGAATGACAGCCAGTGCTTCCTTTGGGTGATTTTGAGTATGCTGTTGCCCAAATACTCAGCTTCTAAGTTACAGGTTGTTTTTGGTGGAAGCAGTTGGCCGGACCAATTGGAAATCCACAATGACATTTTATTGGATAAAACTTTTTAGATTTTCCCCTGGGTGCAAAATCTGTCAGAAAAAAATATTCTGATACTTAATAGAAAAAAAGAAGTGAAGGATTTGATATAAAAACACGCCAATATGTATTTTATGACATGTATTTGGCATCAGAGCCAAAAAAAAAAAAAATACATAAAACACATTTAAAAATATTCAAAACCCACCACAAAATCCCACAGGGGAAAAAAATATGAAGGACATGACATCCTTTTCCTCAATGATAGCTTCAGTGCTGTTTGCCACATACAGATAGCTGAACAAAACACTCAGGGACAGGAGGTAATAACACAGAAAATACATTTTTCATTCGATATGACCTTTAACTGAAGATATTTTACTTGTCTAAATTGTTGATAACAGGCACTGAACTATTTTGCAGAGCAAAGACAAAAAAAAAAAAAGGTTCAGTTCCATGTACAGTGTCGTGATGGAGGACAGTAATCGTCCCTGCACCAGGATCAGGTTTTGCTTCAGGATTTCCTTTCATACAATTTGACCGTTTCTTATTCAGCCTTCAGAAACATATTGGGCTACATGTCCTTCCTTTTAGGTGATTATACTTGAAAGACATTACATTGTATTTGTGCTGCTTGTTATATACTCAAGTTGGGGTAATTGTCTCATCAGTAAAGCACAGTGTGAGTCACACCCCCCCCCCCCCCCCCCAACATGGAGACGGTACTCCACAGTCATAATTTCATTCTCTGGTTTGAATGAGGCAATGTTATACGCATAATAATAACAGTGATGAGTAATTAGCATTTGGTAAGCTATTGCATGTTCAGATGATGCACCATGAGCAAATGTCGGCGTGATTGCTCTTCGTAGGTCGATTTTAAAAAATGCCTGAAGGGGGCCCGTAAGAAAGCAGATCTTCATCTTAATATTCATTTTTGATACAGCCAACCTCACGGACCTGGCCTTTCTGTGCATCTCCTCTGCATGTGAAAAAGCGAGACAGCCTCCTCCCTGCAAGTCCATCAATCCTTTCCCCAAAGAACCATTATTTCAGGTTTTTTTTTTTTTTTTTAGAAGTGCTGGGGAGAGAAGAAGAAGAAGAAGAAGAAAAAAAAAAGAAATCTTGCAGTTGTGAACAAAGAGAAAAAAAAATGTCAGTGCCTGAAGAAAAAGAGCTCCTTAATTGAGAGTGAATCAACCTCTGCCTCTAGCTGAATGTCAAAAGGTGTGAATGGAGATTGGCTGCAGATAATGAATAATTACATCAAAGTTGGTAGATTGCCCGTGCGTGTGTGTGTGTGTGTGCGCGTGCACGTGCAATGTGTAGCTGTTATTGCTGTGCGGTTTGTGTATGTGTCTGCAAGTTTGTATAGGTTTCTGTGTACAAGCAGGTGCCGAGGTGTGTTTTGACTCTTGCGTCAGTCTCCCAGTGTGTGTGTGTGTGCGTGTCTGCATGTGTGTGGTTGCGTCTGGGTGTGGGTGGCTTAATGTGTGCAGGGTATGTTGTGAATTAGGAAAAGCCAGCTGGTGCTATTTGAAATTCTCAGCCAGCGCCAGTGAATTGAATACAATCACTCGCCCCTCTCCTCTTGCTATCACAGTGATTCGAAACAAACATACAACTTAATGTTATAATTGTGGGGGTCCATTACACTTATTCTCTGTGACTGTAAAGCTACTTTTTTCCCCCCTTCTCTCTCTCTCTCTCTCTTTTACTCTTTTTTTTGATCAGGAATTCATTTGATACACTGGAGCACAAGATTTCTCTTGTTGCCTTTGGCTTTATCCTCATGCTGTTTTGGAGTCACACTAAAACTCTTACTCCCTTTCATAATCCCTTGATCAAAAGGGGGATCTAAGCGAAGTTCAGAGAGAAGTTCTGTGGCACGACACCCCCCTGTTTTTACATACATCATAGCCTCCATCTTTCGGGTGTCACGAGTGTGTAAAGTGGCTTTTGAAGAAGTGCAAAGGGAGTATTAAAATTTGAATTTTTTTTTACATTTATCAGATGTGTGTTTTTCTCCGCAGAGCGTTACTATTATTAGCAGTGCAGGAAATGTCTTGTAATTATGCGTTTGACCACCTACTGTACTGTAATGGCTTAGAAATAGCTTCTTTTTTTTTTCCAAGGGTAGTCAGGCTCCTTTTGCTCCTACGAGCAGTGGTACTGGGAATGAATCGCTTTGCTTGACCAATTAGTATTCCATTCATAAATCTTGCCATTGGCATTTTTAAATCTTTAATGGCTCTTAATTTTTCATCTTGTCTTGAGAATGTTCTTGTTTCTTCCTTGCTTACTAGCTTTAGCATTGTTGCGGGGAGATTAAAGACGGCATAATAGTTGTTCAGTGCCATTAATATGCAGAAAAGATTTCGGCTGACTGACTTGCAGATAGCTACTACCAGCAAATACTTTGCAAATCCTTTAGTATGTCTAAGTGTTGTGGTATTTTTTTTTTTTTTTTTTTTTTGTAGTGCCTTTGTGTATTGGGATTGTCTGCATGGAAGAACATTTATCACTGCAATTAAAGACTCCAGCCTCAGGTCATGTAAGAAGTGGCCTCTAGTCTTGTAAGCATTGGCTCTGATTCATTTACATGATTAATTCTTCCTGTAGATAAAAAGAAACAGCAGCAAAATCAAGCTAACAACATATCCAGTGTCATTACTGATTCAGGTGTTGCTGCTACTAGTTGATGATCCATGTCGAAAAGCATAACTTGGAAATGAATTGGAAAAAGGGTCATGAAATTGCTCAATAGAAAGCAGATTATAGAATTTTCTCTTCAAATAAAAGAGAGAGGAAAAAATGCTTCTTCCTTGCACAATCCCACATGATTGCGTTTTTTTTTCTTTTTTCCCCCCTAGTCCTGAACTCTCTTTGATCCTCCTTCACTCAAAACCATTTACCAAATCACCATGCAAACAAGAAGCAGTCCCAGGCCAGCTTAGCTTCTTTTCACTAAATCAATGATTTGGACTCCCCACAGGCCATGGTGGAGACGGTCAACAATTTGCTGCAACCGCAGGCCCAGGCGGCGTGGAGGGAGCTGAGCACGGGCGAGCAGCTGAGGGCCGCCACCATGCTGCTGGACACGGTGGAGCAAGGGGCCTTCGTCCTCGCCGACAACCTGCTGAAGACCGACATAGTGCAAGAGAACACCGACAACATCCGTGAGCATGTGTTAAGATTCTTAAACTGTATATCTTTACATGCTAATGCTACTTACTGTGAAAGATGCGTCGATCCAACTTTGCATAAGGAGTGCTGTCTTTTTCCCAAATGTATAATCTGTATATAGGTTTTTATGTAAGTGAACATGCTGTGAGACATAACTTATATAAGTGGAGATGTACATATACGTAGCGCACGTTGGTTGGTGCTTCAGGATTACTGGTGCTGTGAACAGATACAAAAATTATGGAAGACAAAAGATGTCTCTGCGCGCTTCTGTAGTGAGACAATCCACTTAATAAGGTAAATAAGTTCAGGGCTAATTCCAATGTAATTGTGTGTATCCATACTTACTGTAAATATATGCAAACAAATTGTTTGATTTGTTTAGCACATGGAAAAAGTATAAGTATCTGCATTTTTGTTTTATTTGTCAGGGATGAAAATTGAATCCCGGCAAACTAAGTGCTTAAATTTGGTTGTCTTCGTTTGCATGGGTAATCCAGCTTGTACAGAATTAGCTTCATTTCTCCTCAAGCTGCTTGGAAACAGTTTATTAGCTCAGCCGGATGACTCAACGTAGTCACGTCTGATATTTAAAGAACGAGGAGCTAAATTTAAAGGCCTCTGTAATCTTTTCTATCGGTGTCCGTCTGGTGTGTGAAGTGTTTCATCCTTCAGTGGTCCTTTCCATTGTACCGGGGGTCACGGAGTTCAACGCACTGCTATTGATCCAGGGTGCTGTCATATTGACAGCAGAGCAGTCGAGGCTGCGGCACAAGTGTGTGAAAGTCACTGGATTCATGCTCCCTCCCTCGCAGGGGGTTAAGTTTGGCAGGGCTGCGTATGGCTGATGGCAGTTAGCTGTAAATTGACAATTATCTCAAATGATTGTGTTTATATTCATGTCAATTATTAGCTGGAATTAACCACTAGTCGAGCAGATCAGGGATCAGTGCTCATTATTCAGTGTATAAATACCAAGTGAGCACAGATAATGGAACTTCTGTCATTACTGTTTTCCCTAGTGGGGCATTTGAAAACCGGATACATCAGTTATTAAATCTGAGAATCATTTACAAAGCACAAAATAAAATGGAATAAAATAACTTTTTTTTTTTTTTTTTTTTGCAGACAGTGGCTACTGGGGGAAAGGGAATTAAGAAAAAATAATGTTACGATGTATCACCCTCTTCTATGAACATGTTTTTCTTTTTCTTTTCTTTTTTTTTTTTTTCCAAGTTCCTGCTGCCATGGCAACCTAAAAATATAGGTCTACTGACTTAAAAGGAAGCAAGCGTAAGGAGAATTAATAAAATGGATTTTATTGTATCTGGCACACAATTCATCTGGGTATTAAGGAGATTCTGGGCTCGTTTGGAGAGGGGGGAGTGAAACGATGCCTGCACAACTTTATAGCGCACAGTGGTTGCCTGGTTAATTATGTGCTGGTGACATGTTTACTAGGCCTTATCTCTCTGTTTGCTCGGCTTATTTTTTTATTTATTTTTTTTCAGCCAGTTGGCTCCTGCAATCCCTCATGCCACACAGGGTAGTTAAATGAGGACAAGGAGGCCCATTTAAACATTGATAATCACCGCAGCAGCTAATTATTGATCCCTCGCATTGAATTACCAGTAAAGTGAAAGGTGTTAACGTGCGCAGGTGTACCGTAGCTCACACACGTCATACCTGGTGACGCGCTCTCGGCCATCGGAGCGAGCCGGTCCCCCTCGCTTTAAAGTGATTCTTAAACAGTAAGAACGCCTTGTTCCGATTTTAGACTTAAGCTGATAATGAGATCTATTTTTCTTTGCTCTCAGAGAAAAAGGATGTTTCCTCACCCATTGTGTCTGTGTTTGTGTTTACACGTCACAGTGCGTGTGCCCGTCGCGGGCTTTGTCTGCACGAGAGGGTGCTTCACTCTCTGCATGATAATCTTATGAACAGATTTCTGCCGATTAGCATGTTATTTAAACCGGCTTTGAAGGTATAGCCTTCGGGTCCAACAACTACTATGGCATCAAAGAAATTCCCTAAAGCCCATCGTAAGCTCTTTTGCACAACCACACAGGGGAAAGAGAAAGAGAGAGGGAGAAGAAAAATGCTTCCTTTATTCTAAAGGCAGGCTTGGAATCCAGGGAATGGTGAGCTATCTGGGGTATTGTCTTAGCTAAGTTGAATAGGAATGTATCACCAAAACCCCCTGGCCTTTGCAAAATAGCACAAGAGATGGTAATACAAAGGTTTTTTTTTTACAAGAAAGTATGGGAAGCCGCAGCATGAACACAGATACAAAGGAAGGATTTAATGTGGCCTGCTTTGTAGCTTTCCGTGGGCACTAACCTTTATCAAAGTCAGAGGTGTCATAGTCCGGTGACACATCAGCTGAATGCCTTATCGGGCTTAATGAAGTTTTCTATTTCTCGCGCTTGACAAGATTGTGTTTTCAAGTTGCGATTCTCCACCGCAGACTCATCTGCCAGACACTTCACGCGTCGCCGCAGCAATGACTGCCATTAGTGTCGCGCCGGAACAGAAGTGCATTCAGTGTCATCGACCGTGGAAAAAATGTAGATTTTGGACAACTCGTGCTCGGGGCGGGCAGAGGTAAACCTGTATGAAAGTAGTTTTTTGTCTCAAAACGAAAGTCTGAAATTGATCATGACGCCGCCTTTCTGGAGGGGAAAAATAACAAATGAGTCAGTGACACCAACACGTCGTGGTTTCACAGTTAGATCTGGCCGTAATTAGTAACTAATCCAACCTTGATGAGCATGCATGAATATGAACTCTGAAAAACAAACAAATCACCCAAAATATGGCACTAGTGGTGGTGGAAGGAGGTGCAGCAGCAAACAGCGTCGGCGTGAGTGTATCAGCATTGTCTTAGACAAGTGTCAGATTAAAACAGTCATGCTGTACACCTGCACCAATGAGATCGGACATTTATACACTATTGTTGCAACCTCTAGTTAGAGAAATTCACACCGCTGCCATTATTGCACATCAACCTTGACTTGCATGTAGTAGATTTTATACAGTGTATATTTATATATTTCTGTGCAGAAGCTGTAGAATAAAGGTTCAAAAGTGTCATCCTTTGCGTAAATTACAGTTCACCTCCTCCTTTGGAGTGTGACATTTGTGCAACTTCTTTTCTTTATTTCTCCCAGGTACTGTAATGAATCTGTGGATTCATCCTAGTGCTTTGGGAGTTAATGTGACATTTAGGAATGCCTAGACTTCACACAGGTCAGCGGCACTTGAGATTAGAGCACACTCAGCTGCTTTATTAAACCGAGTTGTATCATACTGTACTAACTTTGATGGAATGAGCTTTTTATTTCAGCCAGGCTCCTATCAGCAGCTCATTTTCCTCTGCTGGATGACGCCAGAGTCTTTGAACCATAAATTAGGAGCTTGCTTCAGACACAACAGCTGTTGAGCTGCCGCAGAAGCGAGCTCGTCTTCCCTCGCTGGTCTTTATCTCCTCCTAATATCTCTCTGCTCTTCATGAGAAAAAGATTCCTTGAAATGAAAGCATCTTTTTTTTTTTTTTTTTTATTATTCAAAGGTTAAAGACAACCTTTGTTTTCACAGTTTAAGAAGAAACACTGTCACCTGAACGCTTGATAATCCCTTGATTAAGAAGCCTATAGTGAGACACTAACCTCCCCTGCACACAGAGACTTGAGCGGGAGGCAGTCCTTCAAAGCCACGTGAATCAAGGAAGGATGCATTGCATTTGGTGCTCGTCAGAGATGCGCTGATTAATAAAATCAGCTACTACGGGAAGATGAGTGTGAATCAGTGAAGTGGCTGGAGATGTGTTTGAAGTTTGCTGCTGTCTCGAGCAGCGTAGAGGTCAGGAGCCAAAGCATCTGTGATTAGTAGTTTTATTGTTCATCTAGTTTTTACACTTTGATTTTGACATTCGCGCGGGCTGAGAGAATCTTCTTTTAAGTGTCAGTGCCGGCACGTTTTGACTGCGTGAAGCGGTGTTAAAGCCTCGTACATGTGAGCTGGGATGAAAGGTAGAGATAGAGGGGGAAAAAAAAAAAAAAAACGTCCAGTGTTTATAACTTGTGAGAACTGACATCAGCGGAGGACTTAAAACTGCTGCGCGTGGTCAGTGTAGCACGTTTTTCCATTACATTTAATCACCGTGGATTGGGCGACTTCGGCTGATGTGACGCGTCCGTGTCTGCTTTTTTTGTTATTTAGCGCCCAGTTGTATGTATTGTAGATTTCAGAAAAGACTTTTGGTTTTTAAAAGTTTTGTTTTTTCTTTTGTTCTTATTCTCAGCAAGAACACAAATACATGTTTTTCCTAAAAAAAAAAAAAATAGGTTGTACAGTTCTGCCTCTGCAGTTCCTTGACAGTTTGCGTTAGTTTGGGTATCATAAAAACAACACAATTTGTGATTACTAAATGTTTTTTTTTCGCTGTGGATTGATCTGTGTGTGTGTCTGTGTACGTGTGTGTGTGTGCGTGCAGAGCTGGAGGTAGCAAGGATGAGCACAGATGGGAATTTGCCTGATCTGAAGTTCCCCCAGACTGGAGGACAAGGCAACTCCATCCACCTCTCTGCTAACACGCTAAAGCAGCACGGGCGAAACGGTGAGTAGTCAAACCTGCTTTTATCAGTTCCCCCATTGTTGGTTTGAAGTCATTCCCTCTTGCACAGCTTCACTCGTTGTGTTATTTAAGGTTGGTGACAGGACAGAAATGTTCCCGACAAACTGTTCCTTGACCGTAACAGAAATACCTCTTTTATTTCATGAAAAACTTTCGTGACTTACAAGATCCTCTGTAATTAATCAAAATTTCTTTTTTGTTATTTCTTTTTTTTTCTCTCTTTTCTTTTCCACTTATGGATGTGATGCTGAATGGGGGCCGCGGTGGTTTTGGAGGAATTTCATTACACTTGCTTGTGAATAACTTTCAAATTGCTGCCCAAAATCCTTTGTTGGGCTGTATATAAAGCACTCGGGATGGTTGTGCAGTCTTCAAACAGGGCCCTGGCTGTAGAATTAGTTACGTTCAAGTGCTGCCTCTAAACTGTAAATGAGGCAGTTAGACACAATACGCAGCTATCTTCAGGAGCAATGCAGCCCCATTTTTAGATTTTTATTATCAGCTCATGCAAATCAGAATCGACTCAAGCTGAGCCCGGTGCCTCTCCGCTGGATGACTAAGTCCACGTCCAGCCGAGCCCGGGCGGATCATTATAGCAGAGTGGCGGATATTTCCCCGTCTTCCAGCGCTATAGCACCCAAATTGTTTTCTTTTCATCTGAGTGAGTGATCTCTGTAACGGCAGGAGGGGAACTTTCTTTCGTATCGGTGCTCAAAAATGAGACGGCGGGAGGGCAAGGAGATGTGTAGGGGGAGAGAAAGAGAGGAGGAAATTATTAACAAGAAAAATGCTTGCCTTTGTCGGTTCCAACAGAAGAGTGGTAACCACATTTTTGAATGCTAAATTAAAATAACTGTTTGTTGATGTAGGAGGGATTTCTTTTTCTTTTTATTTTCTTTCTTTTTTTTCCTCCAGTGGAATGTTGTCAGCCTCGACATCGGTTTCTTCTTCGACAGTTTTACTATATACAGTTTCTGAGTGTTCTGTTAACAAGGCCTCGACTGAGGGATTGTTTCCAGTTTCTTTCTGTTATTATTTCCAGTATTTTTTCTGGTGTTGCTAAAGTTCAGCAGTCCAATTTATAAGCCACATAAATAGCATAAAACTGGACTTCTTGCTTTTTGACAGACTACAGTTGGAAAGGAGAAAAAAAAAAAAATAGACTCAAATGGACCATCATGCACATACAGTACGTTCTTGTCATGTTAGTACTACACTGTATGGCCAAAAGTGTGCAGACACTGTGCACTAGTCAGCCACAACATTGAAATTTAATGTTGTGGCTGATCGGTTTACTTTTAGTCCGCGGCGGTTTTTCCTAGTTTAATTTGACACTTGATTCAAACTGAGCAAAATCTTAAACCTACAACATACATTTATATTTTAGATAACAGAATGCTTCCTATTTAGTGTCAACAGCTTGGGGAAGACCCTTTCCTGTGTCAACATGACAGTTCTGTATTTTAAATGGACACCGGAAGGACAAATTTCACCAGCTGCAACCAGCTAATGACCTACAACATACACCAGATGCTGCTGCCATCTACCTACTATATAATATCATTAAGCAGCTAAGTAGAGTGGGTTGCGCTTGACTTAGGTTAGAGGGAAATGGTTATTGTCCCAGACTGGATAATCAAACTTTGATGCTGATGTTGCACCAAAACCATTTCCCTTCATTGGTACATTAGTTAATTGTCGGTGAGAAGGTGTAGCTCTATAACTTATGGAAGTGTGGGAAAATGCTCTCCTGTATCTTGAAAAAGCTGAAGCATCATCAGCTTTGAAGGCAGCAGGAAACTACGTCGGCAGCGGCAGTGGTTACCGTCTGAAAGCTCCTTGAAATTATTTAGGATGAACTTGACCCACCAGCTCCTTTTGGGGATGAGCTGGATCTCCGACTGCGACCTCCGACCTTACTAATGTTCCCGTGGCTGAATGGAAGGAAACCCTGCAGCCAGGTTCATGAACATTGATGAGCGGAGGCGCAGCATATTAACAATCACATAGCTGCAGCGTTTTGGGTGTCCACATACTTTTAGCCATAGAGTGTATTCTGTGCTCGGGTTGTCACTTGTTAAAGACTGACTGACTCCCACTTGTCATCTTGCAGGTGAGATTCGGATAGCGTTCGTCCTGTACAAACACATCGGGGTCTACCTTTCAACGGAGAACGCCAGCATGAAGCTGGGCAGTGAAGCTATGGCTACCAATTACTCTGTCATTGTCAACTCACCGGTTATCACGGCTGCCATCAACAAAGACGCTAACAAAGTCTACCTCTCTGACCCAGTCATTTTTACCATCAGACACCTCCAGGTAATTTTCTCCTTCCGTCTGTGTATGTATCTCGGAGTGGGAAAGTGTTTTGTTTTTACTTTGATGTTACTGCCTCTGTGTTTAATGTGCTTTTTGTCTCTTTCTCTTTTGCTTCCTCACCAAAACACGCTTGCACAGACACTTTCTTGATAGAACCCTTCCATTACAATTTTCTCTGTCCCTGAGGCGCAACGAAAATGTACAAATCCATCTCAAACCAAGAAAATTAAGTTAAAATGAGAAAGTTTTATTCAAAGAAAGGTGTGAAAAATTAAATTGTGGGAAACAAAATTGCTCACAAGGTGATGCTGGGGATGCATGTTGTCCTTTATTAGTTTGAACAAATACCAGCCTGATCTCCTGAACAAATATCAGTCTTATTGAGCCTCACTGGAGGCTGCTTAGTCATTGTGGGAGTCGCGACTTCTCCCTCTTGACTCCATTATCTTCTCCACACTCTGCTACCCTCGAAATATCCCTGTTTTGTCTACGAACAGCGCCTTCGGCGATTATCAGGGATGTTGAACAACCATGAGAGAATTGCAGCGGGGTCTCATGTGTAGGAGGGACCTGGAAGGAAGCAACAACAGCAGAAAAACACAGAGCACAAAGGGATATATATATATAGAGAGAGAGAGAGTAAAAGGAAGATGGCTTATGGATGTCAAAATTAAATGGCTGGAAAATGTCAGGGGGCAATGTCAGCGTAGTTATTGCCGTGACTCACCTGCCTTAAGTGTAATTTGTAATTTGGACTGTAGATTCAGTAATTTTACTGTTGGTCAAATGTTGGGGCAGTAGCGCTTTTATACCCTTTTCTTGCTCAGCTCAAGTCATTTCAATAAAACAGTGCCCTTTTGGAAAAGTGTGTTTTCTGCACTGTAGCTTCTTCCACGTGCAACACTGGACTTCACCAGGGGACCTGCTCACGCAGTTGTCATTTGGTCACATTAAAGGGCCATAAACATATAGACATTTACATATAGAGTACATTTTGTGTACACCGAGGGCTGCACAATTAATCATATAATAATCATAATTAGAATTTTGGCTTCTGCAATTAATTAAACTTGATTGGATGCAATATTGATGTTTTGTGTATAGAGCGCTTGCTCTGGCGCATTAGATCAAGAGCTCCCAATTCTCTGGTAAACCGGTGAACCAATCAGAGGTGCTGTTAAGTGAACGCTCTGATTAACTGGTCTCTGCTTCCCAAGCTCGGCTGTGGCTGCAGGCAAGAACATTTTTCTTACTCTTTTCTGTGGGGATAAATCCTTTTTTATTTTGTTGTACGCTCCTGGTGTTTTTATTATAATGTTTTGAAAATGTATATTTGGCTCGAAGAATCAAAGACTGATAAATAATAGCGATAATCATAGCCGCCTAATTAGCCACGAGTGAAAGAAAAACAATCATTTTAGCCACAGGTATGCGGTCTAAGTAAACTGGAGGTGATCACCATGCAGCTGCGAGATACCAGGGCAAATAGTATTGTATATATTAGGCTTCCACACCAAATCTGTGTTAATTATTGTTATTAATTATTTGCGAATTGAGTCATCTTGAACTTCCCCTTGAAAATGATCCTCAGTTATCTTGACTCTGTTCCTAAGCAGGGGCTCCTATTTTTCTGGCTTCCCACAGTTAAGCCCCCCTCTCAACCATGAGGTTTTGGATCACTGGTCCCCAGGGATGATGATGTGTCCTCTAGTTATTGTTTCGCTTCCTTGCCTCACCACTTAATGGCACCAATTACAGTCATTAATGGGACAGGGGGTCATCCTATCTCCTTGCTGCGGAATATTTTACACAGGGTTTGGGTGTGTGAAGGGTAAACTCAATCAGCGGCAAATTTACATTCACAGAGGATGAACCTTATTAGACTAATTACCCTGGAGCAAGTGTGAAACTATGAAAAACTCCAGCTCCTCGCTGTGTTTATTGTAAGAAAGCAGATACATTTAACCTTGGAAGCTGTGTGTCGCTGAGGAAAGGTGCTTTTTCTCCTTTGTTTCCCAAGCTACAAAAGGAATTGGGCTCAAGAGGGAAAGGCTGTTGATGTATCTATTTATCAGCAGTTACGTTTTGCTGTGCCTGTGTGTTGCCCAACCTCAGTGGCGTTGGATGTCTTTTATAAAATGGCAAGCGAGAGAGCAGGGAGGCGTGCTCGTCGTTAGGGCCGTAGCCCGGCGCAGGCAGCGGTGGTGCCCATTAAACAGTGGGGGCAGTCCATCGTCACACAGTGAAAGTTAAAGAGAAAGGTCAAAAAAACAACGAAAAACTGGCATGGGGCCGCTCGAAGCTGTATGACAGGAAAACCGCCTGCTATTCACTATAGAATAGATATGGATTGTGGAGGGGAAAAATAGCCTGTTTTCAGACTGTGTATTCCGTAAACAAAGGACATGGACAAGGCTAATGTGTGATTAAATCCAGATCCCTGTGTTCAACCTAGCAAGGGGACACTCTGTGTGTTTTTCTCCTTTTAATTCTATTCATTGTCTGATTCTACTCATTTGTGTATTTTATTTTACTTTTTTCTTTATGCCTTAACAGCAATCTGAGGAGAACTTCAACCCCAACTGCTCATTCTGGAGTTACTCCAAGAGAACAATGACTGGCTACTGGTCGACGCAGGACTGCCGCTTGCTAGGCACCAACAGGACACACACCACATGCTCCTGTACCCATTTAACCAATTTTGCCGTCCTCATGGCTCATGTGGATGTCAAGGTAGGCCACCTCTTTTTCCCTTTTTCTTGCTTCTCAGTGGAGCCATTTATCCTCAAAAATGTGCTATTTACGAAATGCGGTTGAGAGAAATGAAAATGCATTGATCCATCATGGTTTACAGTCCATTCCAAGATGATTGGCTGACAAGAAAAGTAAGGTCTAGGCAGTGTAGAGCATTGTGAAGCAGAATGCATCCTTTCACTGCTGTTTGTCAATATGTTTTTATATTTCCCTTGCTTTTTAGTTCAGAGGGTAAAATTGACTCATAACTGCTTTCTGACCTTCACAGCACTTGTAGACTAACATTTAAAAAGGCCATTACACACTCTATTCATATAGTTTTAAACAATGACCTTGTCAGTGTTTGTATTGATTGCAGCCATTTTAAACCTCCACAGCCCAAACATACAATATATATACTATATATATATATATATACTATATATATATATAGACACACAAGTGTGTGCTGAGTTTTGCATAAACATCTGTCTCACAGCAGCAGCATACAATACTTGTATAAAACAAATTTTGGTATTTTTTGGACATTGGTAATATAAATATATATTTGCTTAAGCCTTCAAATCTTTGTGAATCTCCATATGTGAACTCAGCACAGGCATCTCAAACCTTATCAATTCTTATCTTATTAGCAAGGAGCATTGCTACTGTAGGAGGTAATTTAGCTTAGTAGCAAATATGTAATTTCCATGACAAAATGTGACTTTCAGTTCTCTGGGTGTCAATAATTAAGGAATAGTTGGACTTTTTGGAAAATATTTGCTTTGTTGCCAATAGTTAGATGAGAGTATTGATACCAACCTCGTGTCTCGTGTATATATGCACACTTTTGCACATTGCAACACTATGCTGCTACCCCGCTGCTATGTGTCTAGGGTTGCCACCCGTCCCGTATAATACGAGATCGTCCCATATTTGAAAATAAAACGACAAACGCAATGTGTCCTGTATTTTCATTCATTTTATGTTCTCAAACCAGTTGTAGCCTACAAGTGGATGTGAGAAGTTTATCAATGAGCAATAGACTGATAAGCTCTGTGTGCTGTGAAAAAATGCAGAAGACAGCAGTACAGCGCTCTGGTGGTTTACCTGGTAGAGCGCTTGTGATTAAGGCTTGATCCAAATCGCAGCGGTGTGGGTTTGAGTCCGACCCGTTGCCCCTGGCTGCATGTCATCCTCTCTCCCTCCCTTTCTTCTGTAATACTAATTGGAAATCAGCATTAGGCTACATTTTTTGGTACCCTTGATATTTCTGTAATTTTGGGTTATAAGCACATGCTTTTGTGTCACATAAAAGCTTGGCAACCCTATATGTGTCTATCCTGCTGTTCTGCAGATACCACAATGCACTTAATAACTTTTAATACTAGTATTTATTGGGGATGTGTTTTTTCTATGTGTATTTTTATTATTGGGCATGTATTTTTATTGGGCTGTTGTCGCAGAAATGCCACTTGAAGTTCCATATACTTTGTATAATGACATTTAAGACTATTCTGATTCTGATGTCTGCACAATAACTGACTCTTGAGCTATTAGCTAAAGACGATTAGCTTGGAAGACAGACTGAAAGCAGAATGAAACAGCTGGTCTATTTATCTCCAAAGTTAAAAAATAATAATAATAATAATTCAGCACATCTTAAGCCAATTTATTTATTATTTTATCTCACTTGTTTTATTCATATGCGAATCAAAATATAACAAGTTGCTAGCTGCTGTCCTTGCTATGTGGAAACAAAGAGGGACAGTTTAGGTGTTAAATTTGATTCAAAGATGGTAAAATTAACATATTTGTCTAATCTTTCGTCTAACCTTTTGTTGAATGTAGTCCATTTCTTTTTACAGTCAACCAGTTACTGTAGATGGTCATTTTTAGAAGATATATTTTTTACTGAAGCATTAGCCATGCTGTCTATTTCTCCTGGCTAAGTCCAGTCTTATTCTTAGCTTAGCTGAGTTAATCGCCTCTTAGCACAAGCTCCAGAGTTAGCGCACAGCATGGTCATTTAAAATTGCTAAGTGCCAAACATTAATGTATTTATTTTTAGTTTTTGATCCAAGCTATTGAACCCCTACCCTAATATTAAGACATTAGTTAGTCTGAGCCATCCCCAACTGCTTATTTTATTTATGCATGAATCTATTTATTTATTTATTTATTTATTTATGTAAATACAAGAAGGAGAAAAAAAAGAAAACATTTACATTGTATCCCCACATTGCAGGGTTCTCTCAGTGCACCATTTGTTTTTTTTGCCTTCAGGGCAGCCACAGAAACAAAATGAAATAAGTACAGTACAGTAAGTGTTATGTGGAATGGAAGGGGGGAATTTATGGGGAGGTGCTAATGGAAACTCTAGAAAAATATACCGTTCTAGTGAAAAAAATATTTGTCTGTTAGATTTGTGGGGAATGATTACTGTGGGCAGCTCTTACGAAATAGGGGGGAGATGGGTGGAGAGGACAGAAATGGAAAAATCGAGCGAGTTGGAGATTGAGAAGGTAGGAGAATTACCGGTCAGGGAAGAAGCTGCGTGGTCGTTCTGATGCTGACTGACGGCTTAATTATTTCTGTCACAGGAAGTTTGAGGAGCTCCCTGCTGACATAGCAGAGTAGTTCTTGGTGTCTGGTATGGCATCTGTCTCTCCAGAGCCTTTCTTCTGAATCAGTGGGAGAACAAAAAAAAAAAAAAAACAAACACACACACTCTGTGAGCACTGTCCCAGTTGGCGTATGTCCATGAAACCACTAGACCTTCTTTCACCTCCCTCTTATTCCCCAGTCCAGCTCTCTCACAGATACAATGCACAAACTCAGTTGCAAAAACATTCATACACACAATCATACATAAAATCTAAAATTCAGTGTCTCTTTTTTTTTTTTTTTTCCCCCCTCTACACAAATGATTCCGGGAGGGTGTGCGATGGTGTGGTTTACTCCCAGCTAAAGAAAGCCACTGTTTGTCACTCAGCAGCATGACTTGTGGACCCACTAAGCTCTCTGCAGGGCTGAAGCCGAGTCTGGAATAGAGAGGGAACAGGGAAGAATGGGAGCCTTCACGCAATGAAAGCAAAGCAGAAAAGAAAAAAAAAAAAGAAAGCAGTAAAAGGAACGCTTTCAGTCAAGCCAATCCCTAACATTTTGGAAAGCCTGGCTGGCTTGTGGCACTGCATTCACAGAAGGAAAGTGGACAGTGGTTACACCCCAGTTCTGACTGATAGCGTTTTTTCACCTTCTCTTATTCTTTATCTTTTTCCACTTGGATGTAATAAAAGGCAGCTTGTTGGAAGGTGCCACTGAATGGGAGATTCGGAGGCTTTCTGTTTGACAAACTGTCACCGTGTGGTTTCTGAGAACACAGTGAATGGAGGGAAAGTGGGAGTGTGTGTGTGTGTGTGTGTGTGTGTGTGTGTGTGTGTGTGTGTGTGTGTGTGTGTGTGTGTGTTTGTGTGCATGCGTGCATATGCGCACACGAGAGAGGCAGAGAGAGAAATTTTATAAATTGAAGAGACTATCTGTTTTTGTATCCATGGCAACCGAACATACCACAGCTCATCTCTGCATTGTTATTACTCATTACCCTCAGAGCAACAGATTATATTCTAACCTTTTTTATTTCTCAGTGGCATCTCAGAAAGAAAAAAAAAAGAGCAATTACAATTTTCCTTTGGAGGACAGAGGCTCGCTACAGTATCACCATCATCTTTCATCTTTTTGTTGTTGTCTTTGTTTTTGTTTTTTTGTTTTTTGTTTTGTTTTTTGGCCAATGGATCGCGTGCACGCTCGCTGAGAATAATGATAGTGTTATATTCACAGATGCTGTCGCCCATGTCGCGCTTGCAGTGCTACATTATTAGCACCGAAGGTATGATTGCATTCAAAGTGCCACATACTTCCCGCAGATTAGAAGTGGCAAAAGTGTTCCCGCCTGTGCGTGTGGCAGTATGAAACGCTGTCACTTTTGCCTCTTGATGGCGAATTCAAGTTGCTGCATGATTTTTGGATGCTTGAATTTTAAGAGTTTGCACTGAGCAAAATTCAAACGTGTGTTCATATTTTAAGCTCATATCTAGTAGGGAGAAAAAAAAAACGGTGCTGTGTGAAAGAGTTTATTTGCAGACAGTGATTGTCTCTGAGTGGGATGTGATGCATTGTCATTTGGAAATAACATTATACATTCATTATGTATAATCATACCTGACGACACGTGCTGCTGTCTTAGGTTCGGTTACTTACCGTAAACTTTAGCACTTCCAAGGTCTTGCTGACTAAACTTTCACTCCTTTGAGACCAAAAATTTGTTTTAAAACTAATATATGTGCACTTTTTAACAATAAGCCTTGTAATCACAGTCAACCTGACATTGATTGTATGTGTGGGCAAGGTAAAAACCTTTGCCCACACATTCATATTCATAAAAAAAAAAAAAAAAAAAACCTTCAACTCGAATGTACTGTACAGAATGTGAGATTATTAGACACACTCAGCAGTGGAGAAACTTCAGACTGCGTCTCACCGGGATTAATTATGTTTGAAGTCAATTAGTTCCTCCGAATAATTTCCAATTCACATATTGTAGACGTTGGAACATTGTTGGAAATTTGCGAGCAACTACCCTAAGATGTTTAGCGCCTTGGTGGTTTCTGATTTAATGGTCTTAACCAAATTACCAAATGTAAAGTCTTTTTTTTTTTTATATATATATTATTAGTTGCAGATTCTCAAGAACTCATTAATCACAAATATCTAAACCGAGCCTCCTCCTTTTCAGGAGTGCACCCACTCAACGCGATATATCTGTCAGACGCAGGGGATCAGGTAACCGCCACACTTAAAGACGATCACAAGGGCATCGAGTGCTGTCACTGCTGCCTGTGTCGCCACTCGAGCCCCTTTGTTTGCTAATTTTGAGCAATCTAGCCAGAGAGCTGATGCCTCTGACTGATCCTGCAATCCGAGCAGAGAAGCGCCGTCGGCCGCATAAACAAATTAAAACTGTACTCAAAGACGGCAGCTGCGTGTGAGAGATTATATGTCTCTTTTGTATCTTTTCAGAACGATTGCAAACAGGGTTTCGGAGGGAGCGATGGGAGAGTGGGTGTACTTTGATGTGACTTTGCTAAGAACTCTGATGATTCTAACCTCGAGATGTCCCGTTACTGGGCCTTGAGACATTTTACTGCGATCAAAGATGCTTAAAATGTATAGGGAATAAACTCATTCCACTCAACTCAATATTGAAAGGCAGGGGTTAGTCCCGTCAGGGGTGGCGTTGAACTTGAACGCTCCAAATGAGATCGTTTGATTCCCATATCAGCTGATAATAGTGGTGATGTTTACTTGTTTTCAGCGCACAGATTAGTCTCTCTGTTGCTTAAACCTTTCTGGGTCACTTGGGCTAGCCTCAGTAGACGCAGGAGCTCAATGGATGTCACAGCAAAAACACGCTACGGACCACTATTTCATCAGGGTCTGCTTTAGACATATTTTTAAGATTCCCTAATGGCTCATGCCCATTCAAGCTCTCAAGGCTCCTTATTGAACCCTTTCCTTTGAATTTAAGTCTTCCATTTGTGGGGATAGCTAGTGGGCATTAGGAAAAAGAAAAAGAAAAAAATCTTTTAAATATGGGCTAAAGCACAAGCCCCAGCTAAAGAATTATAGACCTGCTCTGGTTCCACCTACAGGCCATTATTTACGGAGTGGATGTGTGTGCTAAGATAGGCCCCAGGGAGGCATTGAGCTACTGGTAAGTGGCACTATTCCCGACAGACCAGTAAGTATAAATCAATGGCACATCCCACAGGATGATGGAGAGGGTGATATTTGGGTAACATTCATCACTGTCCGTACAGAACATCTCCACACTGGCACCATCAGACAGTAACTATGATGAGAAAGGACAGTCAAGGTTAGTTGTGTATTTCATGATGTAACACGGAAGTATGGTGCGGTGCTGTACGCACAGCAGGAGGGACGGTTAAAAATAAATCCCGTTTGTATGGTTAACGCACAGACGGAGACCACGTTAACTGCCATAGCAACCGAAGTGCGTGGTTGGACATTATATCATAGTTTACTGTAGCTCGGAACACAATGTGACATGAGGTACATGTGCTTGAATGTCAGCTCCCGCCCTGCAAGCTGGAACCTCTCTCCCAGCCTTTTTTTTTTTTTTTTTTGAAATGTGACGAATTCGCCAGGACCCCATGATTCATATGCCCTCTCCGCAACTGTTCCTCATCCTTATGCAGATCATAAATCCTCGGTCATACCGTAGGTGAACTTGTCACATGACTCCCTGCAGTGGGCCACTACCCCTTAGCGCAACTGTCTGCCCTGCCTGACCGTATTTCATGAGTCAAAGCCCGGCTCTGGAGGCATATAGGGAGATTTATGCATTTTAATTGGATTGGCTTCATGGCCTCATGCTGAGAGCGGTTCTTTGAGGTGTAAAGGATTGACGCTCGGTCCTCTTCGCCACTCTTACGCTTTTCAGTGAGACCTGGTTTAGAAATTTTTGGCTTTAAACGCAGGATGTTATGGTAATTAAGTGCATATGATGTGATGTCAGGTTCAGATGGCTTGGCCGCATCGACTCATCGCCGCGTCTGCTCCTCCTCGTCAGACTGCTCGAGAGCCCAGAAACCTCATTTTGTGCCATGTGCGAGCAGATCGGGGGCAAAGCCAATCTCCTCAGGCATCCCTGGAATGAAAAATATGTGTGTTTAAGAAATGAGGGAGAAATGTCAGAGAGAAAGGTTGGAAGACAAATCGGTTGATAAGTAACATGGATGCTTGTGTGACTCGGCGGCCCCTCGCAACACAGCGAGGGAATCTCAGAGCAAAATTTTACTCACCACTTTAGAGACCCCTATACAGAATCCCATCATGGAGGGTAGTCGGTGTGAGGTTAGGTGCAGAGAATCTGCAGATCACATCATTTGCCATCCTGCCTGGGCAGAGCCCCCAGTCAGAGGCAACTATTCAGCAGCGACATTGTGGCTGGCGACGTGTCAGCTATCATCCACCTCCTAGAACAAAGAAATCATGCTACAGTAAATCCATCACCCAGGTGTAGATATACTCCCTGCCCTTCTCTCTTTCTGTTTCTTTAGCTTTGTCTCTTTTTCCCTCTGTTGCCTTCTCTTTCTCTCCGACCTGGCCCCTCTCCAATTGAAGGTGAGATTGTGATGGATAGAGCCTGCAGCCGCGGCGCAGCTCGCTCACTCGCTCGCCCAGGAGACCTTAGCGTCCACTCGCAATGCGCTGCAGCCAGCACCACCCATCGCATCGATACCTCTGTCATGCAGCCGACTGAAAAACAGACTTGTGTGACACATGCACCGCACACCTACAGAGCACAAGCATCAACATCTGTTACCACCCACCGCGTAGGCACTCCTCTAAAGTAAGGGGGCTGAAATCAGCCGTACTTTCATACACACATACACACACAGACACGTCTGCTCCATATAACATCTTGCCTCCCCGCCACCGCCACCCCTCAAACATATACACAACGGCTCATCAGGCAGGAAAATCAAAAGAGCGCTCTCCCCAGACTCAAGGAGCACTGCGGCTGTTATTGTACCAGAGCCCCTTAATGATCAGCATCTGTTCCCCTCTCTGCTAGCGTTAGCTGAGCTGCCACTAAACAAGGCTTTTGTGCAACACTTCATCCCCCAAGTTTTCTCACTGTAACCTGACTGGGGGGGGGTTGGAAGAAAAAAAAATAAGAAAGAGAGAAAAACCACCCTTGGATGTTGATAGTCCCCCCCACCAAGAAATACTGCTGACTGTGGTCAAAGTATGATTTAAAGAGGCGCTTCTTTGAGAGACATATTAGACATACAGTACAGCGCGCTTTCGCGGGGTTATTCCTCAACGTAAGCAAATATTTTCTCGGGTTTGTACGACGCCATAGCCCAAGAGTCATACATTATTCGCTGGAGGCCAAGACTGAGCGCGCAGCCTTTGATATCAAACAGCACAAACTGTACTTGAAGTCTGGCGGTTAATGGACAGTGTCGGTGCCTGATGTATACACAGTTGAGGGGGAGTTTATCTTGAGCTCTCACCTGAATTTTTTTTAACCGCCCGTCAATGCGAATAAATTTGTAACATTATTCTTGTGTTGAAATAACGCCTGTTTGATCTTCATTAGCGTTCAGGCGTAGACCATCATGTCGTAACTCAAAGTTCCACCCGGATAGCCCTCGAGTCCCAGCAGGGATGACAGTTGATTGTTAGGAGGTTGGCAGATTTCTTTAAAGAATTACCCACAGCCTCCACCACTTTCACCCCCCCACCCCCCCGCCCCTTTTTTTATTTTTATTTTTTTTTTTTTTTTACTTTTTAAATCAATGCCCAGCAGGCTGAGAAAGAGGACAAATCCTTTGGGAAATTAGGAAGCCTCAGAAGCTGACCAAAGTGTTTGGATGCAGTAATTATGTTTAGTTAATGAATCAAGTTGTCACTCCTTGATGCTTATCTTCATTACATGTTTTACATAGAGGAGACAGTCTTTTTAATCCCCATCTCATGTTTTTTCAGCGTCCGACTTTCTTCTCTTCCCCACTGGTAGCATGATGCAGTTATTGGGTAATGAATGACAGTGCACTTCCCGATTCCAGATGTGAGTTGCACTGGGAGTCTGTTTCAGTAATGTCTGCTTGTGCAATGCTAAATCTTTTTAGAGCAGAGGTTTCCAACTTTTTTTTTTTTTTTTTTTGCCAGATGTACCCCCACAGCCGTGTTAGATGATCTCAACCACCCATCACGTTCCAAATGTGCTCAATTAAGCTGCGATATTATGTAACTATTGAGGATATAAAAGTGGGTTTAACGGGGGCAATAATATCATCTGTTCTACTTCTGTTGTGGTATGTTTCAGCCATTTACAGTATCCATTACTTTTAGCTAACAGTTTCAACTTCTCTGTAAGCATGTTATCAATATGCCAGCATATACTTCCAAGTACCCCGCTGGCAACTGTAGAAGTACCCCCCCTGCGGTGCAAGAATCCCCGGTCGGGAGTCACTGTTGTGAGTGGATATCCATGCAGATTGCTAAAGAAGTAAACTTTTAAACCTTCAAACTTTGGACACCTTTCATTGGTAAGATACTATACATTTAGACAATTTTTAGTCTTGGCAGGTTCTGATGTTGCTTCAGATGAGTTTGGTTTTAATGTGCCTCTCCCCACTTCTGCCCAAGGATCCCTATGTGCACTTAGCTTTTATGGGCCGATGTAAATTTTCTGTCATGGCTGCGGGCGGAATCAGTGTTGATCCTTATCTCTCCTGTAAAGCCGCAAAATTTATTGTCAGCGAAAGGCTTTTTAGCGCCCAAAACCAGCTGTGGTGACAAATCACGGTTTGAGGAGAGACGAAATGATCCAAAAGCAACGGCCAAAGTTATTGACCACGTTTTGGTTTGATTGTATTTTCTGTTGTGATGGTCTTAGACACCTGCGGCCCTTTGGACTGCTCACTTTGTTTCACTTTGTCGCCTGACCAAAATGAAACAATGGGGGGGGGGGGGGGGGGGGGGGGGAATCAGATTGATTCACACTGACTAATTCATGATCCATATCTGCCACCTGTGGCTCGCCGTGTAGTGGTTTATTGAGAGTTGAGTGATTCCACTTTACATCCACCACCACACCTAAAAAAGGAGAAAGAAAAATGAAAACAAAAGCTTTTTTCAAAAGGTTTTTCCTGTGATTTCATTTTATGGTCATTTGTTTCATTTCTCCCATTGAAGTTTTTTGCTTTACAATTGTGCTTCTGGGTACGATAATACAAAATATATCAAATGATATATCAACTGTCTATTTCCAAAGATGTGTTGTTTTTTTTTCTGACATAATGAGAACCGACATTGAACTGGATGTTTCACCTTCTCTCAGAACAAAGCCCCTGTTCACGACATGCTTCTGGATGTCATCACCTGGGTGGGGATCCTCCTGTCCCTGGTCTGCCTGCTCATCAGCCTCTTCACCTTCTGCTTCTTCCGTGGCCTCCAGAGTGATCGCAACACCATCCACAAGAACCTGTGCATCAGCCTGTTCATTGCTGAGTCCCTGTTCCTGGTGGGCATCAATCGTGGGGACCAGCCGGTAAGTCTGCTGCCGGCGGAGAGACGTCGTGCGGCCGCGGCATCGTCGCGGTTAGCGCGCTCGCACAAAGCGCTGCAAAACAGTGGGAATCATAAAAGGGGATACTGATTAAAAAACAAAGAATCTACTGATAGAATCATCACTTCACGATGCATGTGCTGTAATAGAAGTAAAACAGGATTAACACTAGAAGGGCATTCGGAGAGCGCAGACAGCCGCCAAGGGCGATTTCAAAACAACATCCACCAGACTTTAGAGGAAAACGTGCCATCCCTCCACAAGTTCAGTGCAAATCGGGTCAGTACTTTTTGCGTAATCCTGCTGACAAGTGAGAACATAACCTCCTCGGCAGACATAATTAAAGGAATAGTTCAACATTTTTGGAAAAATACGCTTCTCTGCTTTCTTGCCGTGGTTTGGTTAAAGGATTAAACTTCATTAGCCTCCGTTGTTGACTTTAAATTACTGCCATTACATAATGTTACATGTTGGAGGGTGGCAAACAGTGTTGTGGCTTTGTGATATCTTTATTGCTTTCAGTCTCGGGTATAGACATTCCGAACAACTGGAAGTCAGTCTTCTTACTACATAAGCCAGTAAAGGGGAGCATTAGTGTCTAGATACAAAATGAGGAAGTAACTCTTTCTTTGTACCTTGCACAAAAAACTCTTGAATCATTAAATTTGTTGAAAAATCTTTGTGCATGTACATATTCCCCAGGAGCTGCCAGAAACGCTTCCTGAAAGCTTTGTATTAATGTTCATGGAAAATATGTTCACTATTTTCTTTCTTTGATTTCTTTTTTTTTTTTTTTTTTTCAAAAGATGTAACCTCTGGTGCCACGCGTTGCTACGAGTGGTACTTCCCAGTGAGTGCCAGTGGCCCTGAACTTTTTTTTTATTTTTTTATTTTTTTATTATGCCTGCCTAAGCGAGGCAAAACACTGAATGAAAAGACTCGGATCTCTTTATTTCACAAAACGCTCCCTCCCGCCGTTCCACAAAAGCGAACGCGCACTTGAACGCTCTCGCAGATACGCACACACACCGACACCTGCCAACTCACTGTTACGTCCCCATATCTACATCCACTGCACGTGAATTCATTCGTTCATTTCCTGGTGCTGTTTTTCCAGTTTGTAAACACTTCCAAGATTTATCTGGATGAAATTAAACCTTCCTCTTGTAAGGATAAGTTTAGAGCGCTACTTTCCTGTTAGAGCCCATGCTGTCACTGTGCAGTCAGTGTCAAGCGTGCGCGCGCTCTGCACCCGTGCTGTGGATAAATGTGGCGTCATTACATGTATGCAGGATGGCAGAGGGCTTTATTCCACCTACAGCTTCTTGCAATCATGCCATCTTTGCTTGCTAATGAGGCAGAGTACACAGTTAGCTTTGCTCTCGGAGGGGGAGGGAAAAAAAAGAAAAAAAAAGGTTGAGTCATTGTGAATGTACTGCCTGTGCACAGTATAAAATGATCTCCATGCCTATAAATTTATAATGGGGTCAGGCACTGGAAGACATCTTATAGCTCACAGTCTTTTTTAATAATTTCAGTTATTTATTTATTGTCATTGTATATATCATATCACCCCACACCGCTCACAGTGCGGGTGAAGAAGAGTGATGCGCCCTTCTATCCAACCTCATGCTATGAAAACAAATCTATACTCTGCCCTTCAAATATCACTTTAAGTATCTCGACCAAAACTCACTGGCCATAGTTTAGCAGGTAAGGCTTCTTCCCTGTGAAGTTAAAGATAATGCTTTGGCCCCACACCTTTTCCCTTCCATAACATTTTATGGGTGTGATTCACAGCCCAGCTCTAAGATCACTCTCCCGGACTGCAATTAATGTCCGCTCAACCTTTTAGTTATTTAATTGAATCCATTTCGGTGACAAAATACGCTACTTATGTTCAACTGTGCCAATAATTAGATCAATCTATGTAAGTATTGTGTCTTATCATTATTGTAAGAAAGCGTGCGGTCGCGTGCCCGCACGCTGTATTCGTAACTACATTATGCGCTCGCACCTGGCCGTGGTGTAAAAATGCAGTGAGCTCCAAATGGCTCTTGGACTGTTGACTTCACTTCTTCATTCATATCTCCCTTTCATCCATGCCAGCCACCAAGCAAACAAACAAGACCGCATGGACCCAGTAGCTGCGGCTTTCTTCTGCCAGCCACCACAGGCAAACATCCAATCGCTTCAGCCAAACAAAGCTTAGCAATGCTAATTGTTGGGAAGACACAAACATGGAGGGGTCAGAAAATGCTGCGCGGTTACAGTCACTTGGATGACATACATTGCCTGTCATATAATGCCCTTTAGCAAGGCATTTAATCTTTCAGAAAATGAATTAAATGCCCAAAAGGGATTGGATTGAAATATGTTTTCAGCAGTTAATGCTCACATCTCAAGTCTTTCTCCCTCGCTCTCTCATCTCTCTCATTCCCTCTGTGTCACCATAAAACTTTCCCAGATTGCATGTGCCGTCTTTGCCGCCCTGCTCCACTTCTTCTTCCTGGCAGCGTTCACGTGGATGTTCCTGGAGGGCGTGCAGCTCTACATCATGCTGGTGGAGGTGTTCGAGAGCGAGCACTCGCGCCGCCGCTACTTCTACCTGGTGGGCTACGGAGTTCCCGCGCTAATTGTGGCCGTTTCGGCTGCGGTGGACTACCGCAGTTATGGCACCGACCAAGTGTGAGTACATTAGACTTCCGGATCTGTGTTGAATGCTGCAGGGGAACTGGCTTTCCTTGTCTGCGTGTCATACTATAATGATTTTATGGTGCCAGCTTTTTCAGACAATTCATTTTAGAAAATCATTTATTTAACTTTCATTTTTGCGTGAGTAGAACTCCAACCCGTGCATTACTGTAGAGTACATGGACGGCTTCTTTGAAAAGTGCATTATTCCACTTAACCAGCAGATCCTTTCAGGGGAGTATTTAATATTAAAGTACAACTCCGGCAATTTTTACGCATCGAGATCCATTGACTAGTCATGTGGAGTCGTACTAAGCCTGTAAAAACACTTGTCTAATGTCTTCTGTCGCTCTGGAGGAGCCTGGGGGCACAGAACAGGAAAGATGTGCGTGTCCTCCAGGCAGGAAGAAATTGCATTATGGGTAGTGTAGTGATCCAGTGATTGTGGAGCTTCCTCCATACCAAGGACCAAATATGGGAAATCTTGACCTCTGCTGCATTGATTTTATCAATTCCTTTTTCTTCTTTTTTTTAACGCTTTGTAAGTGAATCTTATTTATTGTTCTTGTGAAATGTTTATGTATGAGCACCGAACTGAACAAGTGAGACTTCTACAAGCGTTTAAGTAGGCATTTGCTGCAAGTGACCTCTCTTCTACCAGCCTCTATATTACATTACACAACATTTTAAAAGTGCTTTTGTCCAAAGGGGACTCCCCCCCCCCGCCGCTCTATTAACTGCGATGTAGTTGTTATCGTTCCTGGTGTTTGGCTTCATGAAAATAAAAGTAACACTCCCAGAGTTTTTGGAAAACAGTGTAGAATCTGGGGATTGAGTCTACACACTGATTTGTTGGGGTTAAGTGGGAAAAAAAATAAATAAATAAGGCCTTTCTTCGCTTAACCTCATCTTACTGTGTGTATCTACACCCACAGACACCATGCTAACAACTTGACAACTGTTTGTGTTGGTTTAAGGGGCTTTAACAATGTTGCTGATGGCGCTCCAATAGCTATCGCTCATCATCAACTTTTAATGAAGCAGAACGGTTACTCAAGCTGCGCGCATTTCCCCGCCGCTGAACTGACATTGTTTTGACAGTGAAAAATGCTAACTTCAGGAGATAGTATTGCGGGATGAATGTCAGCCTATTGTGGTTAATGTCTTCAGCATTTTAGGATGCGCAAATTACAGCACGGGGACGGAGAGATTTAGAGGGGGTGAACGGGGAGATGGAGGGTGGAACAGACGGAAAAAGACGGGGGAGATTGACAAAAAAAAAAATGGGGAGCGGCAGAGATTGCCTTTTTGTGTTTCCTACAGACGCCCAATAAGATATCAGTTCCCAGTCCTTTCCTCTTTAGTACAAAGTGGTCTATAAAGCAGTGTAATGCCAAGCAGAGGATCGCCCTCCATTCCTCTCTGTTAATCTCAAACCCATCTGAAAATAATGAAGACCAGCATCAGCAGTTTGTTTCCGAGATGTTTATCATATATGGCACACACACACACACATACGCTGCCACAAGCACACACACACACGCACACACGCGCAACCGGTAGACAGTGCATTTGTAGATTGGCGGAGCAATAGTTCTTGGTGATGGATGAGGTGATAGCTGCCACCGCCTGAGCCTTGGCATCATGTGAATAATTAAAGCCTGCCACCGGTGGAACAATTATACGCAGCCATTGAGGGATGAGGGAAGGGACGAGGCGTGACACGTGGTGAATAGCAGAATGTGGGGGAGGGCACGTAGTCCTGCCGCAAATTGATTCGGGGACCGTGGCGGTGTTATCATGGGTGGCCTTATTTTGAGCAGAAATATCCAACAAGTTGCGGTGAAAAGTGACTCCCGGTGCAACAGATGAGTGAGCACATAAAAAAAAAAAAAGAAAAAAAGGAGGCGGCAGCCTGAAGGTCAGCGAGCTTGTGAAGTCACCTCTTCAAAGTCAGAGATCAAATACTCTGCGGTCCCAGGAAAGTAAAGTCGGATATCCATTCAGTCACCCTCAGTAATTACACCAAATGTGCCCTTGAGCAAGGCACTGTACTCGCCTGTGGTCCAGTGAGGCCGCTTAATTGTCAGCAAAACAAGCATGTGGTTCCGTGTAATTCGTCCAGTTTAATGAAAGCAATACATCAGCCATCTGTAGACTTAGGAGACGGAATTACATTTTAGTTTCAGTAATCTAGTTGCTGTTGCAGTGGGTCCGGTCTGTGGAGCGTGCAGAGTTATGGTGGGTTCACACTCTGGAGTTTTCTCGTAAACAAAGAGTTGTGTTTACCTCCAGCGTCTCCCACCGAAACCATTGTGTGTGTGTGTGTGTGTGTGTGTGTGTCCTTCAGGGGCTAATAAACATGTTGAATGCATTTCCTTCTGTTTCCTTCCAACATTTGCAATGCCAATTTTATTTTTTTTTGTAACAGATTGAATCCTGTTCTGTCCTTCATCTATTTTGACATTAGCTAGCAGTCAGGATGTTCTGGATTGAATCTTGTAGCATAACACTATTTGTTGTGCAATATATTATTACATGCTGTGGGTTTGCCTTTGCTGTTTTAGGGAGTTTATTTTAATAGTATTACAATGGGTTTTTTTATTGACTTACTGACAATTATGTTCGTTGCCTGTTTACTACAGTGACATTAGGGAGAGTTTTTGTGATGATAAGGGACTGGGAAGTAACTTTTGTTGAAGGGATCTTTCCTCTTTTAAATGTAAATGTAAATGTTTTGCTTGTATGCTTGTATATTTTTCATTTTTGTATTGATGAAATACTGTATAAAGCATAGTGATAGGTTACTGGTTGTCAAAGCTAAATAGATCTGAGAGAGTAAAGAAATATAGCAGGTTAAGCTAAACCATTTTTTCTCTTGGGTGTAAAGATACAAACAAAACCGGGGCACCCACTCATCAATCCATTGCTCCACAGCGCCACTAGTGGTCAAAACTTCACATGGTACCTTTTAATGAATGTAGCAAACCAACACACATAGATCTTAAAGGGCATATTTAAAGGCAACATGTGCCTCGGGACTTGAGACGGAAGGGGGGAAAAAAAACTGCCAGTCATCTCCCTGGCCCGAATATTTCACATCGTTTCACTCGCTCACTCGCTCACCAGCTCACTATCACACCACTGACACGCCTGAAGATGTCCTTGCAGATTAAGTTGCCTTCGGTCAAAGCGCGGCCCGTGTCAGTTCGCTGCAGATTGGCGGCACGGAGGAGAGAGAAAAGTCAGTTTGAGCGGTTGGCATGAGCGCGGTTGTTGTTTTGACTGCCGCATGTTAATGTTTTTTATTGCTTGGTTACTAAAGGAGCAATGCAAAAAAAAAAGTAGCACAGCAGGAGTTGAAATAAAACTAGATGTGCTCCAGAAGCCAAATGCAACCATGACTCAAGTGGAGAAAGGGAGGTAGAGAAGGGGGGAATGACAGCCCGCAGCTCCTGCCGCCCACCATGTCTTTAAATCTTTCTATGATCTGAAGAAGAAGAAGGCAAAAAGCGAACAATAGAACCTTCAGCATAATTTATAACAGCGCCGTTCGGAGCGAGCGCTTTGATGAGCTGCCAGAGTTCTGTGCATGTTCTTCAGCTTTTGTTTGCGCTTGTTCACTTCTTTGTGCGTCCATATGTGTTTTTCTGTGTTGCCTCCTCTCATCCATTGATATCAGTGAGGGGGAGACATATCAAGTCGCTGTAACAGCAAAGGAACAGTCAATTTTTGTCCTGTCACTTCTTATACAGTATTCTCTCTTGTTTGTCTGCCAGTTCTTTGCCGAAAAAAAGTGAGAGATGTACAAACTTGTCCGTGGCGGTTGAGGTTTTTAGCCTGAATTTCGCAACTATATTGCTGTAAATAATGAAGATGCCTTATTTTGTTTTTCCTCCGAGGGAATGGGACCAAAATAACCATCATCGTATCATGGCTCATTGTATCTGGCTTTGTTTTATCCTCACATTGTCTCTGCATCGTATCAGAAAAGGTTTTATGGACAAAAGACACCTATTTTTAAAGCAGTGGGTTTTATATTTGGCGCATACATTGTTGCTATTTTTTTTTTTTATGTTTATGTTCTTTCTTTTTTTTTTGTTGTTGTTGCTACAGTCAGTGTTTAAAGCCCAGTGGTGTGTTCCTCTAAGGTGCCTCATACACTTCAGTTTGCCTGAAAATATAATGGAATTACAGTTATTCTCTGCCACTTCCATTTTCCCTCTCTGCCAGCATGACTGACAACGAGGCTGTGTGAACTGTAATTTTCCAGTGGCCAAAAATGGAGGCGTGTATCTGCTGCAGTAGCGGAGATTAAAAGATTAATAATTCAACAACAGGTCATGAATCAATTTTTTTTTTTTTTTTTTTTCCCTTTTTCTTTTGCCATTTTAAAAAGGAGCCACTGTCACCTTCCGCCAGCCCTGTTGCTTCTGGCCTGTATTTAACTTTACCCAGCCGAGAAGAATTGACTATCTGTAATGTTTTGATATGAAGTATGAGGTCAGGAGAGCGCGTTATTTCATTATTGACATAATTACAGCAGTCCTACTCGAGTCATCACTGTTAACATGAACATGTAAGGCACTTTGTTGAGTGCTTAAGGACTCTGTGTGGCCATGTCTGTCAGGGTCAAGGTCAATCCAATTCCTTTGGAGTCATACAGTTAGAATTCAATTGAGAACTAATTGAATCATCCATAAATTATCATCCATGGTCATAATTTGCTACCTTACCCCGACAAATTGAAAAAGTCCATTCGCTGTCGGCCATTTTTTACAGTTGTAGCTACATCCCATTCCTGTTTTCTCTTTTGCTTTGAATGATTCACCTGTTTTGCCTATGAAAGGCCATCATTATCGCTGTCATTGTCACTGAAAGCCTCCTTTTCTCCAAATTCTTACCGATGACCATAATTTATCTGTGTTTGAAGTGCCTATTCCTCTGTGTCACTCCAGCCTCTCCCTCTTGATGTATATCCCCTGAGCAGGAGTATAAAGCTATAACCTCAAATATTTTTTTCTTCTCTTCCTCTTTCCTCACTTTCTCCATTCATATCGGCCATCCTCTCTCTCACTTCACATCCCCCTCTCCCCTCACTCTATCTCTGTCATCGCAGTTGCTGGCTTCGCCTGGACACCTACTTCATTTGGAGTTTCATAGGACCGGCAACCTTGATAATTATGGTAAGCGTGTCCCACCCACCCCGTCTGCTCATTAACCCTACTTAGCCTGCGGGTCGTCGCTTAAATGGTCCACCGAGAACCCCTTTTTCTAGCTCCCATCCTCCCTCTTTTCTCTGCCCTGTTGAGCATATATGCCACCGCCGGGCACGGAGCCGTCTCCAAAAACGAATGAGGGGTGTAGAGAATGTATTGCAGTTTGTCACCCTGCTGCAGTCACCGGCTGAGACAATTTTTGGGAGGGTGGGGTGGTTGGGTGGTGGGGGAGTGAGAGACAGAGAGAGAGAGAGAGAGAGAGAGAGAATGAACTCTGCTCAGTATGCAGTGTTGGAGTAATCCGCACTGCGATTATGATTGATTCTGTTCCCGTTCCAACTTGTACTCTACTACCTTTTTCCATCTCCTCCTCGCAGGCACACACATACACACACACACACACACACACACACACACACACACACAAAGCCAGCCCGGGGTGCAGATACACAAGCATTATGCAAGGAGGACACACACACACACACACTTTTGGTGTCTTTCCCAACTAGGACAGCCCTAATTTTCTAATAAAATAGCTCATTTATTGATCCAACTGCCTTAAATCTGATGTCAGACTGCTGTTCTTTTAAGTATTTCAGCTAATGCCAAGCTGTAAAGATTACAGTGCCACCAGAGATGTGCTCCTAATTCTCCGAGACACCAGTCAGCCATCGTAGCACACATTTGGAAATTACTAAATCAACTTATGAATATCCCTGACAAAGAAAAAAGTGACGATATGCTCATCCAACAGGATTATTTACTTGAAGAAAAACCCCCCAAAAAACCCAAAATGTCTTTTTTTTTTTTCTCAACACTTTTTTAATACATCTCTCTCTTGCCTGGCTGCAATCTGGTTGCCAAATCCAAACATGCATAATACACTTTCACGCCCCAGTTTGAAGTAATCACTCACAATGCATCTGTGTGCGCCTCATGACTCACTCCTTTCGCTTTTAGATTTGCAAACAAGAGTATCTACGCTGGAAAAAGACGGCTAGAGCTCAGATCCAGCTCTACCCCTGGGGATTTGGTGAGGGTCTGGCCATTTTAAGCAGTTAAGAATAGTGGGGGGGGTTGTATTGTTTTTTTTACTCTCACCTCATATTAGGTGAATGTCACCTGTGAACAGCAAGTATAAGACAGTAAGGGAAAGCTTACTAATTGCTGTCATTTTTGAGGAGCCATTCTGAAAAGTCTTCCCCCCCCCCCCCCCCCCATGCTGTGACCAGATTTGACTCATTTTCTACTTTCATGATTACGGACTCACAGGGAAAAAAAAATAATGAGATACGCCAGAGTGGGTCTGTTTAATGTAAGTTTTTTTTTTTTTTTTTTGATATCCAGCAGTCAAACATAAGTCCATTTTTTTTTAATTTTTCTTACTAATTACAGTGTGTTTGGAAACCGGTGCAAAAGTTCAACTCTGAGATGTGCTTGACTCAACTTCTGTGATTGTTTTTTGAAGTTTTATTTCCTGTTCTTACTTTTCTAAAAGAAATATCCAGTGTATAGAAACAACATAGTTGAAGTTAAAGGCTGTCCCTGCTTTTGATATTGCTTGTGAAATAGTAGAGAACATGATGCTATAAATGCTGCAAGTTGTTAAAGGCATTTTACAAATAATTTGAGCCAATGCCAAATGTTTTCTTTTTTTTTTTTCTTTCTTTTTTCTTTCACCCAGATGTAATAACTGTAAAACAAAGCCGCAGTGTGGCAGTTACTCCCTGTGGTTGCATTTAAGTGTGAATATGATGAGACAAGTGTGAGTAAGTCAGATGGAAAGGCTCCCTCATACAAGTATGCAGCTGTCCTGTTCCACCCTTCCCTGTTTGGTCCATTGTACCACCATAGTGGTTTCATAGGATTTTGCGCTCTGTTTGGCAAAGTGGGAAACCAAGTCTGGCTGCAGCATTCCAGCTTTGTGCTACAAAGTGCCCTGATTTAAAATGAATGGAACCGAAACAGGAAACATACAAGCTTCATTCCTGTCTCTCTCTCCTTCCCTCCTTCTCTGTTTCTCTCTCTCTCTCTCTCTCTCTCTCTGTCTCTCTTTCTTGCTCTCTCCATCTGTCTCTCTCTCAGCTCAATGTAATCTTCCTGGGCATCGCTCTCTACAAGATGTTCCATCACACGGCCATCTTGAAACCAGACTCCGGTTGCCTGGACAACATCAAGTAAGAGCACTCAGATCACCCAGATATCTATTAATATTGTCCAGAAATAGCTCTCTTTGTGACGTTTTGTTACAGATGGAAAGAATGTTTCAATACGAGTGTGACGGGCTTGCTTCCACCAAATGCACTCTGATGGCCGAATTCTACTCAGTTCTAACTCAGTTTGAGCTGACTTTGCCTCCTGTTTCCTTCACTTTATTGAACTGAGCAACTTTTGGTTGGTACTCTATATTCTAACCGCCCTTCCAGAGGAATTCACGTTGTCTTGCCTCCCCCTTTGATATTTTGAAACCTCATTAAAAGCACTTAAGGTTGTGAACACCCAACCCAAGGGCCCGAGTGTCTGAGCCTGCAAGGTAAGCGCCTCCCATTATGCTGAAAGGTTATGTCAGGCAGGGTTAAAATCAAACAGGTATTCTGTTGCGTCTCCATCATTATCTGAAGGACGCTGTTGTCGGCACGGGAAAAGGCCAGGAGACAATCTGACAGACTTGACCCGGTGTTATCTTGGTGTCAACATGCCGCAGATGAATATTCATATTGTGTGTGTGTGTCTGTCTCTTGTGTGTGTGTGTGTGAGTCTGTTTATCTGCCAATGCCTGGCTGCTTTCAGATAATGTGGAAGCTTGAGGTACAATGATGATTAGAAAATTTAGATACAAACTTTCTGGGGTGTTTACGAATTTGTTTAAATATCTTGCACTACATTTGCTCTATGAGTGAAATGAATTTGCTAAGGTTTTGTAATGGTAGCTGGAGTCAATTTTCAACTCGTAAAATGTCACTGTCAAAGTTTCTGCAGACGTGGAAGTGCAACATCTTTCCTGTGGAATAATGCTGTTTAAATTTACTCCTCAAGGACCAAACCAGAGGTTTTACATGATTTATCAGCTTATAAAGGTGCAAACAGTTGGCTATTTACACATTAGTATTCATTTGCAGTGTTAATATTCACTCTCCCTCCTTTTAGCTCTGTTTTGGTCTCCACCAGCTCCTGAGAAAAAACATTTAGCTCATTAAAAACAGAATAGAAGAATAGCAGGTGAACTTCTCTCCTGATTAGTAATTCCTGGTGCATTTATAACTATGACACCTTTGAATGTACATGTTACTAAATTAGATTCAGTAGCACTTATAAATGTTTCAACAAGTTGCGGAAAATGACATTTAAAAGTTCACAGATCACAGCCCGTTACCCTGTGGAATGACACAGCATTTTTAGTCACTCTTTGACGAAAGCTCCAGCTACCTGGTGTCAAGGCAGAGTCATTCCACAGCTGGTGTAAAGTTGTTTTGCTGCCTGTTTGCTATGATGGATAAGGGTCTCTGCTCTGTTTTTGCTGTCTGCCTCGCTTTTTTTTAAGCCACTCTGGACACATTAGTCTACTTTATGGCTGGCGTTTCGGCTGGTTTTTTGTGTCATCACATCACCGGTTGTGTCTCAGCACAGTGGCCCCTGTCTGCCCTGCTCCTCTCAGCACACTGATACACACATAAAAAGATAATCTTCTCCGAGCATGATGTAGCATGCTTTAGCTGCGCCATGTCAAACCGTACTGTGCCAGTGTGTTTTTCCATCACAAATTCACTGCAGGATGTTCCTGAGCCAAACTGTGGTTTTAAGTGCCGCTTTTGAGCAAGATAAAGGTGTAACCTGTACTGACATTACAGTCACATGAAGATGACATGTAGGAGGAGGTCGATATTTAAACATCTTCAGCTTTCACTAGACTTGTTGCTTCTGTGAAACACAGAATTTTTGCTTTTTTTGTTATGCTCTAGTTTTAGCATTTTGTAAGTTTAAATTTAGCCTAATTATAATGCAATGACATTAAGAGGAGAATTACTAAATGAAATGGGTTGCACTTCACACACAAGTTCTTATATAGAGATTCATTTTTAGTAAATATTTACAGTACACCCATTTAACTGCCAGGTGGAACTGTCATGTAGCTCACAGAATTAACCGACTATGCTAATGTTAGCTTGCTAATATATGACCCGTTTAGAGTGAAGAGTAAAGAAATATGGAATAAGGTCGACACATCTGACCTGGGACTTAATAAAAGGCTGTTTAATAGAGATAAATTACAAAACGTTATACCAGTAGCATTTGACTAAATTACTTAATAACATTAGCTAGATTAGCATAAGGGGTGTTTCCCACTCTAAATTACATTAATTAATTAATGTAGGCATATGTAAATAAAACATATTAATACCTACATTTACCTACAAGGACTGACAGTTAAGTTTTACATATTGTTTGTCCCTAAAACTTTTGTTTTTGGAAGTAATGCTCTAGCATGTGATGCTACAGTGACTTCCTGTTAATATTGATGCTATTAATTGGCCAGCGGTACAGATTTTTTTCTAGCAAGGTTAGTATTTACATTTATAAAATATTTCTAACTAAACTAAACAGATGTAGTAAATCACTAGTTTGAAACAAGCTAGCAGTCAAAGAAGCACTTTACACACAAATTCAGTAATAGATTTATTAGTAGGTGGTGCAACCCAATCGCTGTGGTATTGTTCATCCATGTGAAAGAAGCTTCACTGTTTCTGATCCTTTTCCATTTGGCATGCCTTGGCAAAGCTATAATGAAGTCCCCTGCTTTCCTGCAATGTTAATAACATGTTAATCCAAACATGACACCCCCTACAGTGGCTGCATGGTGAAAACCATCAATTTTCCATTCTTTTCTTACTCATCAGATTGTGTTGAAATAACTGCCTGTGTGTTTTGGTCCTGCTAGAAAATGCAAATCGATACTATGCACTTTGCAAAAATGAAAGAACTGGAATTGGGTTATGGCTAGGGAATCGTGAAGCAGCTTCAGGAAACGTTGACACAACCATCAAGGTCAGACAGGGAAGCTTCAGTTGTAAATGATCTGAATCTAGGTTTGGGTTTTCTTTTCTTTTTTTCTTCTTCTTCTTCTTTTTTTTTTTTTTTTTGTTGGTGGATCGCTTTCAAACGCTGAAACACACAGATTTTTCCCATGTCTGTCATATCCTGTGAAAACAAGAGTTGAGACAGTCTTCACAGTGTGGGTTCTGATCACCAGCAGATCTGCCAATAGAAACCAACATGCCTAAGCAATAGATTCTAAAACAGATACATGTGTGTCTTCATACTGTGATATATTTATATCCGCAAATAACACAGGCCCCATCTCAAATATCCAACCACTTTCAGATGTATAGGCCACTGACACAGACACCCCTTGTTTGGCTCTGTATGTACGGACTACATGTTCTGAAAATATATTGTAATGGGACAGATTGTACAAGAAATTACTGAATGCAACATCATTATATATTAAACTTTGCAATGACTCATTTCCTTCGACTGACTACTATATATTTTGTCAACCTTTTCCAAAGCCATTTATGTATGTTATCTATCTTTAGTACCGCAAGATACATAGTGTAGCTTGCCCTGCAGAAAAAATATTGACTGCCAGAGTGTCCTACTCCTTGGTGTCGTATGATTTATAACACTGGCCTCCCATAATGTACCAAACAACTGACCTCCTGACCCCAAAGCTTACTGACTTCGAAAACAGTCTGCAACGTTTCAGATCGCCATTGGAAAATGCTATGAAGCTGCGCTGCTTTTGTCAGCCCTCATTCATCTGACAATTTTCTTTTTTAAAAGTCATAACCCATTACTCCACCCACGGCTGCTCGGACGCAATCAGAAAACTGGCCCGAGTATTGTCGGCTGAATGATAGAGCTTCACCGAACATATCGCCACGTCACCAACAAGTAGTAGTGCTTGTGTTTTTCCATTTTTAGATTGGATAGAAATAAAATTTGTTGGATCCTTGTGCTCTTTATTATAGCCGATCTTTTCAGAATCATTATTGCCTTATTTTTCACAAGCTTTTCTTCGAGTTATCGAGGTGAACTGGTTTGATGATCATGATAGCATGGGCTAATTAAGTCAATTTAGCTTAGTTTAATGAGGTGTATCTGCTTTTGTCTCATCTTTCTGCTCTTTGGTTTCTCTTTATGTTTTGATGTCACTTTTTCTGTTCAGATTTCATCATGCTGCCTTGTTTTAATATGAATGTTTCATCTCTCTTCCACTGTGTATCTCTTCCTCCCTCCCTGCTTTTCTTCTTTTGATTAGCACTGGCATCCTGCCTTTTTATCTTATACTGTGTTTATCTTTAACATCTTTCTGTTTTTCATCTTTCATTCCCCCCCCCCCCTCTTCATTTTAGCTACCGTTATTATGATGGATGTGTTATTGTAGAATGGCACTGGTAAGATGCAACATTTCTCAGTAGAGAGTGTAGAATAGAATTAATATTGTGTTTGATGTGTTTTTTTCCCCCTCCTCACCCATAATGGAGACAGCGATGCCACTGCCCTGTGATTCATGGATTACAACACGACTTTTGCATCCAGGGTGACTTTAAATACCAAACTAGCTTCTGAATGCGGCATATTTAAAACATGATAGACTGAACTTCTTTTTTTTTAGAGAAAGGTGTGAATTCTATCTCGCATAGCTTCCTCCCCGCTCAGATAAGAAACTTCAAATAAAATATGCTAACGAGGATGATGTCAAAGATAAAAAATAAAAAAAAAAAATTTAAAAAGCGTCTCCGCCAACATCAAAAACTTTGCACTATTGATGTCTTAAACACTTTGAGGTGATTAGCATTTTAAGCATACCTTTGGTTAAATAATTAACACCTTGCCGGGCTGATCACAGAACTTCCTCTTTTCCTCCCAGAAGCAGCCTATAAAATGACTTTATGCAGATTTAAAACAGGTTGAATTGACCAATTGCAATCTCATACATAAATGATCTGTGACATTGCAATGAATGGCACCTCTGCAAATTAAGTCATTTTGAAGGAAATTGGTGGTAATTTGATGCCACAGTCTGGAGTAGTTCTCTGACTAAAATTGCTCTTTTTTTTTTTTTCACATTTCTGCTCGATGATCAGCACAAAAAAGCTTTTCTTACTTTTTTGTACTTCAGATATGCGAGATGCTCTGCTGCAGCTCTGGGGCATGGATAGTATATCTATATATTGCAAAGCCATTCAGATGCATCTCTGGTTTTGTGACAAGCACAGTTGAGCATAAGTGCTTAAATTGCTGTATTTGACATTTCTTAAAAAATAAATAAAATATTTGAAATATTTAATTAGAATTATTCATCAACTATTTCCAACCTAATGATGCCAAGAATATGAGAGGATCAGGGAGCGATATTGTATCACTGGCTTTCCGGCATGTGTCAGTCCTGGCAGGATAAAACTCAACTGAAATGCACCCTCTTCATTTGTGAGAGAGCTGTGATGCTTTTCAGTGGCTGTTCTGCCGTCTCAGAAGTTTTTGCCTGGAGGCTGCTACCATGCAGCCCTCAAATTCATTCTCATATTTTTATCTGATAACTCCAGAAGAAGATAAGCCGTGTGCGATATGAGTCGTAGCCTCTTCATATCCTGTCCTCTCGGATGCATTTCTTATGACCTCTTGTGTCTTTATCATCCACCATCCCCCGAACTAAACTGCCACTAGTTAGAGGACGATATTTTGTTCTCTTTGTGCCCACACTGCTTGTGTTTCTGTGTCCATTCCGGGGGCAATCGCCTTGATGAAGTACCTCTCCCACCAGGTCATTAAGACAGCCCTGGGAAAGTTATGTTTAATGGTTGCCCTGGTGATTCATAAATCATTTATTTTGCCGCACACCTGGCCCATTTATAACATCTTAAACGCGAAGGTCTGCCAGCATTTATGAGGGGAGCTAGATACTTCTGTGAACTGATATAATTATGGTTAGCACCTGTAAATCACTAACAAATCCATTCACCAAATCTATGAATGCCTGGCCTTGATGTTTGGATGCGGATGCTGTGAATGTAGCTTTAATCTCCCCTGCCAAAATAAGCCATCTTCCCTCTCGGCGTATTGTTTCCCTCTTAATGTCTAAATTTGTCCATTGTATTTGCGGCCACACATTTTGGATTACACCTCTCCGTCTCTTTGTTATGTGATTTGATTCATTTCTGCCTGTTTTTCTTTTTGTCGTTATTTTTCTTCTCGTCGTGTTGCTCAGCTATCAGGATTACGAACCTGAGATCAAGTAAGACAAAATTGGAAGGGCCCCCTTCCCCCCCCACAATGCCATCTTTCATTTACTCCCCCATAAGAACCAGCTAGGACTGAAATCCATCTCGCTGACTCTCTGAATCATTAACGTCATTTATTGTGGAGTGCTCAGTCATGTTGAAGGCAGCATTAGTGTGCTGTCGTACGCACACACATGGTCTACACATCTGACGAGCAAGATGACTTTTAAATGGCACCTGTATCTTCACAGTGCACTCTATAGAAATATCAGTACTGTAATGTAGATACAGCACTTGCATTTGTCAATTTGAAGCCATATTTTTTTGTTTCTGTCTGCATCCAATCCATATAAGCATATTTGTTACCCTCCCATTCATATTATCGTGTATGTCAATCTGCAGTTTTATCATCAGCTTTGACAGAAAGAGTGCAAATAAGGAAAGGAGCAGGTCGCTAAGAGAAGGACAGACTCAGAAAATGAAGATAATTAAATCCATTCTCATTCCTGATCAGTTTTTCTTTTCCCTCTGTGTTTGTTTTGTGCCGTTTCTCCCTCTCACAGAAAAGACCTTGATTTTTAACTGTGGATTAAGTCTCATTATTTAAACCGTAAACCAATTTCTTTTGGATATTACTTTAATCCAGTGGCAGCACAAACTGCAGTTAAAGTTTTGACTTTTAAATCAGCCATTTAGTCTCACAGAATCTTGTATTTTGGTGCAATTTACATAAGTTCAAACCTAATTTTAAATTATTTAGAACATAATAACTTTGTCAGATGTATTATAAGATGTTTGTTTGTTTGGATTCCAGATCGTGGGTGATTGGGGCCATTGCCTTGCTGTGTCTGCTGGGCCTGACCTGGGCCTTTGGCCTGATGTATGTGAATGAGAGCACGGTGGTCATGGCCTACCTCTTCACCATCTTCAACTCCCTGCAAGGAATGTTCATCTTCATCTTCCACTGTGTCCTGCAGAAGAAGGTGCGGACTCATTCTTAAGACTTGAGGTGTTACTTGGCGACAATGTTAAACTGTTAACTACACAGAAATAGCACATTGTGACATCAGTTGACTGGATATATTATTAAATGTATTTCACGCTTCAGCAAATGCCGGAAAGTGTGAAAATCCCACTGAGATCGGTCTAATTGTTAGTTTGGTGTGCCGCATCTTTGTTTTCATTTCATTTCATTTCATGCAGGTGCGTAAGGAGTATGGAAAATGCCTCCGCACTCACTGCTGCAGTGGGAAAAGTGTGGACAGCTCCGTCGGCTCTGGAAAAGGCACCGCCTCTCGTGCTCCAGGACGTTACTCCACAGGGTCACAGGTGGAAGGACACTTTTCATGTGTTTTTATTTATTTATTTATTTATTTATTTACATGCTTGACTTGTTTTGCAGTGTTTTTTTTGTTGTTGTTGTCGTTGTTGTTGTTGTTGTTTGTATTATGAAACCAGTACAAACTTAAGCTTTTTAGCTATGGATTACAAGTGAATCTTATCTTCAGCCTGCATACAAGAGGCAAGAGGATACATGATCCTAAATAACACACAGATCATCACAGAACAAATGAGAGGAGATTTTAAAGGTGACTGTGTATGTACGCGTGATAGATTTCAAGTGTAGCAAATGTGCTTGTTTGGGAGTGATAACAGGGAAACGTAGCGCTTGTTGAGTTTAGCATTCTCTAAGTACATAAAGTCAGTCTGCAATTCATTTTACTGCAGCAGGCCTAGGCTGCACACTGGCACAGGAACACTGACTCACTGACTGAAGTACTGGCTCGAGCTTTGCGAGGAATGTGTTCATGCTCACAGATGCAGATATGACTGTCTCTGCCAAGATATGTGAATTCTGTGCGCAAGTGGTAAGTCTCCTTGTAAAGTAAATTGTCAATCGATTCCTCCCACATTTACATGAAGTATAGGATGAATTGCCGCGATACACTATAATTGAACATCGCATCCATATTCCAAAGAGTGTCATTTCCTTCCAGTGTTCAATTATAAATAGTCCTCAGAGTCGAGCATACAGTGGCAACCCACGATACAAGCTGGATTCTGCATACAGATCAAAGCCTTTAATTATACACAGTGCTTTGACAAGATGGCTCTAACCTCATGCTCAGTCGCTTTAGATGAGTGAGACAGGAGTGGAAACACTCACAAAGACGTGGTTGTTTATTGCGAACTCTGAGGCAACCAAATGAATGTGCAATCAGCAAAAGTACACGCTAACCCAGTGGCTATGACAGATTCAAGATTTTATCTGCCACCCCCCCCTCCCAAAAAAAATTAAAATAAATAAATAAATAAATAAGAAGAGATTGGAGTGTCATTTCCCACCCATCTGTGTCTCCAGTGCTGGGGGACAACATGACGTGCGGTATGTTAATGAGATAAGCTGTGTCAGTACGTGCTGCCGTTGGAATAAATGAGCTTGCACGTCATCCGGGGGGGTTGACACGTAAGTGCCTAATAGAGCAACGTCCCACAGAGGGGAGCAAGTATTGATCACCACACCTGTGCGTGGGCATTTTTTTTTTCCACTTCTTTCCACACTGACTTGCGTGATGTGACGCTTAAGCTTTTATGAATAAATGTCATTCTGCAATGGAGAATTTCAGGGAGAGATTGGGCGAGGTCTAAATGTAGCTAATGGTGATGGCAATGACTTAATTAAGCTGAAACCTGTCTGAGTCTTAAAAGCATCCGCTGCACTGCATGACTTTTCTCTTAAAGCTGTCCTGTCAGTTTGGACGACCCCCCCCCCCCTGCTGTTATGTTATATTTTGTATGTGGTTGGCAATAGATTTGTGTAATGGCAGTGCATTGGAGTTTAGTGTCAGGGGTCAGCTTGCCAATGAGTCAAACCTGGACAGGTTAAGATACAGGATAATTCCGGTTTATTACATTGCTGGTCTTATTTTTGAGTTTTGGTCATTTCAGCCAGTTATGATAATGTTGCACTCACCAAAGTAACTGCTTGGATCTGATAATGTGGCGACAAGTGTTATTTATTTGGAGGTAAAACAGAAAGTTGGTGCACTCGAAAAAATTGCCAATAATCCCTCATTGCTCAGGGAAACTGTGCGTGCGCACGAGTATGCTTCAGTGCAGTTAAGTCAGGAAAATAATCGAGCTTTATTTAATTTACAGATTGGTGCTGACCCTGTCGATTAGATAGAGTTACGGAGATATGATCCTATAAATAGCGTCACTCTAGGGAGCTGTAGACGCTGCCGAGGAGGGAAGACTGCGATAAAAGCAGACAGGTGAAACAGGTAAGGTGGTTTAAATATCCTTAACATAAGACGGTGATTGGACGTTGGTGAAGCCCATGAACAGTTAACTGAAAGGTGGAGCCCCAGAGATGGATGTTTAAAGAGGAAAGTCTGGGAAACCAGTTTACCGTTTGTTCTTTCTTTTCTGCCTCCAAATAAGCGTTGTGAACTTTGGCATTCGCCGTGTGATTGTCTGATGTTGCCATGCTACCAGATTTCAGCAATTAACTTGCTTGAATCCATTATTTATACAGTGTTTTTTCATATGAATGATGACCAATACTACAAAAAAAAGGGACCCATGTTGTAGTAAACGGACATTATTTTTTAAGCGAAGCATTTCATCCACGTAACATTTAGCATATTATTCCCTTTTCAACATCACCCAACCTGTTATACATTCATCTGAAATCGCCTACCAAGCCGCTCTGCCACAGGATAGGAAGTGTTCATCTCTGCGGTTGGATATCCAGCCCCTTAGCCTGAGCAACAGCCCATGGGACTCCATCATAATTAACCAGAATGAACCCACTTGGATTGAGCCTTTGCAACCAGACACACTGATTCGGAGAGCTCGACTGATGACTTTATTATTGACTTCACCTATCCCCGTACTAATGCTCATCTTTAATTGGGGGTTACTTATTCCCACAGCTGACATGTTTCATGCTTTAAATGCTAGGATCAACAGCTGACTGTGAGTTGTTGTGCCTCATGTCTCAGCCTTTATTGCCTTCAAAAAGGGACTGTGAGATAGATACTTGTAATAAACCATGCTAATAATGTTGTTTATGTCAGGATGGTGTTCATTTAACTTTTCCTCCACGTTTCCTCTACATTTTTTATTTTTTTTGTAGTTGTGCGGCTGTCTGTGTCCAGAGGGAATGTTCAGATGTGTGTTTGACGATTGTCGCTTGTCTCCACAGAGCCGCATCCGTCGAATGTGGAACGACACAGTCAGAAAACAGTCCGAGTCCTCTTTCATGACCGGCGACATCAACAGCTCTGCGTCACTCAACAGAGGTACTTGGTTCTGCACCAAATCATTTCTTGAATGAATCCTACACTGGTTTTCTCCAGACTACATGACTAATGCAAGATACTTTTCTATTTTCTTCTTCTTCTTCTTCTTAATATGACACAAGGGCTTCCGATTAAAAGCTTCTTATTTTAATAAGTAAAGCTTTCAACCACAAACCTCAACCCTCAACATCTGGGTCAAGGCTAGTCAAGGCTAATCAGTCATTTTACAATAGCTTCGCTCAGATACTCGAAATAATTAAAATTCCAAGTAAAAGAGACTTTTTTTTTTTTTCACTCAGCTGTTAATTATCACCAAATATTGAAAGAGGTTCCTTAAATATGAGAAAGGAAATGCATGAAAACTGCTGTCAATAGACATGCAACGCTCCAGTAGCTGGATGTGTTTGTCAACACTTTTTGCCCGGATGAAAGGGAACGTGATCGCGAATACAAGGCAGAGATTGAGAGGATAAAATGCTTTGGTGTCATACCGCTCCAGAAACTTGTTTATCACGTCTGCTATTTTGAAGCATCAACAAATCATCTCCACCGTCGAGTCATTTAAAGGAGTATACAGTGACAAAGGATTTAGACTTTTAAAGACATTCATCAGAAAGTTCTCTCGGCAAACCAGATTACAGGGAAGTAAATCCAATTCATTTCATCAAACCGCTTATGAAAATTGTAATTTTGGTGTTTCTTGGAAAGTGTGCAAACATGACTTCTTCATTTATTTTCTTGCCCCTCTCAAGCGATGCAGCATTGTGCCATCTGACTGCAAAAGCCTTGAAACAGAATCTGGGCATCCTGTCAGGGGAAAAAAAAAGAAAAAAAAGTGCTGAATAACAAGCAAAAAAAAAAAAAAAAAAATCAATTCAGTGGAATTCCCTCTCAAAAACACGTTAATAAAAAGTATTCTACCACAATGCATTTGACAGCGGCACAGTGGATAGAGTTAACACCCGAGTCTCTCAGGTTGTACAGAATATAGATACCAGGCTGCTTCGCATCAAATAGCAAAAACCGTCCTCGCTGGCATCTCTCCCCAACACTCTCCCCAGTCATCACATCTCTTGATGGAGGGCTCGAGTTCCACACGGCTCGCGATCCAAATTCGCTCTGGGCGCCTGCACGCGTAGACACTAATGCATAGTTAAAATGATGGATTAATGTTCGACACAGGGAGGAAGTGTCAAGATCTCAGTAATTAGGCACTCAGCTCAGCACCATCAACAGATCCAGCTTTTTATCCATCGTGGAGAAGCTGAACTGGTGGGGGGGGGGGACCTACATGGATGTTCCATAAAGACAAAGGCGGAGCTAGAAATTATTCACGCAATTTAGCACCCCTGACTTCTTCCCAGGCTGGATCTGATGGAGACAAGAGTGCGCCAGAAAGTGCGTTCCGCCGTCCCGAGCATCATAAGGAACAGATGCAAACAGAATTGCACTCATCCGCGCCTGCTCCCATGTTGTTATTAAGGAATTATGTGTTGAGGAGCGGATATTTCTTGATGATTCCTCCTTTGTATTCTCCACCAGCCCCCAACCCACCCACCCACCAGTCCCCCCCCACCCACCCACTCGCCCTGCTTTCCTTCGCACGTGAGGGAATGAGCTTGCAGCTGACACTCTTGCGGCGCTCCTCTCGAGAGCGGTGTCATGCAATCATCCTGATAGCGTTGCGTGTTCAATTTATCCCAGCATTCAGGATTATTGCTACACAATCAGTGCGGTTTTGGAAATTGTCCAATTTATCAAACACAGACACAATAAGTGGGGGATCTGTCACTGGGAGAATTTAAAAGGGGGCTGGTGTTTATGGAATACACTGTAATTAGGGCAAGCAGCAACAGCAACAACAAATTACTGGTTTTTAATTTTATTTTGTTTTTTTTTTATCAAAACAACACTGATTTCCAAGCAAAAGCATATTATGCCTAATTAATACTAAACTAGAATTGGAATAATACTGAAAGATGAGCCTAAATCAGCCGTACAGTACTGTATTTCATTAAGCACAAGCATAGTAAATATTCCTGCAATTAAAATGCCATCAAAAAGTATACAACCAACTTTGAAAAGATGGGGGAGAGTCACAAGGTAATATAATAATCTCCATTGGTATGACAGATTCAGAGCATTGAAAGGAACAGGACACTCTGCCAGGGGATCTAATTGCTGTGTACCAGTACTTCGGATAAAAGATGTTTATCCGCTCTGGCATAGTGCATAATGGAAGCATATGCATGTGTCGTCCTCATAAGTCTTGAATTGGGGTTCTTTAAAAATAATAGCATCACATCATGTTGACGGGGGTGGGGGGAGAGGGGGGGGTGTCTTGTAAACAGGAAATGAATGCAAGTCACAAACATTTTCAGCATACTTGACATTCCGTATAATATATCCAAACACTTGAAAATAAATTATTTTTATCACCGCTGAAGAAAAACAAACATCAGGGAATCTTGCAGCATTCATGTTTCAGGTTGCAGCCTTCAAATCTGCAGCTAATCACGGGGCTCAGACTGTGAAGGTTGCTTTGGTGTGGTTGGTGGTATGTGGTCGGGAAACTGATGAGTCATTCAAGCAAGATCCTGGCAGCAAGTATCTGAGGACAAGCATCACATAAATAGAAAATGAGCCTGTGTTCTGTTTGTGCAAAGGAGGCGCGGCTGGAGCGAAGTAATGACCATCTTGACTAAAGAGAGGATGCGTCACTTCGTTCAGGGGTTATTTCAGCAGCGGCACATCCAGAATTAGACCAAATATGAACTTTGATCTGTGGAGGAAAGGAAATAATACTCCACTTCAGCTCATAAGACTATTAATGCCACAAACAATAATAATAGTGAAACATGGAACCGTTGCGCGCCCACCCCCCCATTCTGTTGTTACGGCTCTCAAGCTTTCTATTCTCGAAAGTCTCGGTTATTTCTGAAAAAATGATAGATGACTCATTCCTGATGACTGCTGCTGGCAGATTTTAGAAGCGGAAGCTATCTAGCTAATTAAGCTAACGTGTGCAACGTGTTCTAAGACCCGTAGTTAGACATTAGGAGCGAAGGAGGAAGTTTGGTGACGTAAGAGTGCCGGAGCCGCTTCAGGAGGAGGTTGGGGTGGAGGTCTGGGGCCGCACACTTTCTTTTTTTTTTTTGTCCAGCCTCAAGGAACCAAACAGTGTCCTGAGTGGTTACTGTAGTCTGTCCTGTTTGAGTGTAGAAATGTACCAGTACATGTGTTGTGTTGGCCATGTCGACGCTTTTTTTCTTTTATGTAATTTATGTGTGTTAGCACTTGTATGCTGCCTGAATGTGGAGCGCAACAGCAAAACACAAAAAAAAACAACAACAAAAAAAAGACGACGGCCTTCAAACTAATGGCCGGCATTAACAATACAATTAATACACTTTCCATCGGTCCCATTAGCCATGTCAGTTCAGCTCTGCCACTTTCATGTAGCAAAAACCCCTCGCATTAATGATCATGTGATCATTTGGATGTTAATGGCTGTCACTGCTCAGCTGCATCTGCCCAACTGATATGAATGTTATCTCTCTCTCTCTCTCTTTCTCTCTTCCTCTCTGTCTATATCTCAATTTATTTTCCCACCTACCTTCTTCTGTCTCTCCACTCTTTTTTCTGTCTCACTCTGTCTCTTTCTGGCTGCTCCAGGGGCTATGGCTAACCATCTTATACCTAATGCACTCCTACGTCCTCATGGCACTAACAATCCCTATAATACATTGCTTGGGGAATCGGCAGTCTATAACAACCCTCTGGGCATGTACAACACACAAGGTGTGCTAGCTTCTTTTCATTCTTTAACATTGTGGCTAGGGCAGTGTTTTTTTTCATGTGTAGTCCTGCAGAAACTGTGAGGTTTTGCACGTCTTTGTTCCTGGCCAGGATAAGAAAACAACTTTATTATTGGAGAAGTAATGGATTTGCACTAAGCTGGAATTTCTGCGTTCAACCTTGAAGGTTTTTACAGGGCTTTAATTTAAAAAAAAAAAAAACACTGCTCTAGATGTTGTGTGTTAGCATTGAACAAACTATAGCTTTATCACAAAAAAATCCCACACGTTTGTCCTGTGGGGTTTTTCATTGGAGGTGTGTCCTGGCTTCTGGTCAGGGCGTGCAATTCGGTTACACTCAGTCATGGCTGTTTGGCCGACAAAAAGAGAAATATCCTCAAAAATCAAGAGTGGGTGCCCATAGGGAGCCGGATACATCCCCAGTCATTTATTTTAAATGTGCTCTAATGTTGTCAGTGAAGCTTGCCGTGTCTTCTGTCTCTCTCTGTTCTTACTGTCAGCATTTCTTTCTTTTTAAAGCGCTGTTGGATTGTCAAACATTGTTGTTCTGCGATAAATGTCAGTGAATCTGATGTAAAAATCTAAAACACAAGTCATTTATGCTGCATAAAAAAACTAAACAAACAAACATGAGGGTTTCCGTTACTTTGATTCTCTCAGTGCTCTAATATTTTTGTAAATATAATTCCTCCTTCAGTGGAACTTCACAAAAACTAAAGTTTAAAACTTTTAATTGTAATAATGACAAATTCATATATTCAAAATGTGGGATAATAACTCAACGTAGATTTGATTGTACACATTATTTTTAAGGTGTTTTTTCTGTGGGATGTTTTTCCAATATACTGGCCTATACACCGATATAAATATTAGATCTGTATTAGATCTGAGTATCAGAAACCACCTCTGATCAGCCACCCAGCAATTGACTTTTTTTCCTGGGATCTAGTCTGACTGACTATTTTTCCCCTCTACAGAGGTGTTATTATTTTTTTCCCCAACACTCAGCAGTCAATATGAGATTGCTGCAACTTCAAGAGTCTGTAAAAACCGAGAAACTTGTGTAAAACTGAGATAAAAAAGAAAAACTCACAGAGAGCTTTGATCAGTGGATAATTTATGTATGTGATACAAGTGCTGCAATGGAGCTCTTGACAGAGGGCTATAATTCACTAACACTGCCACAGATGTAAAATAAATATCTGGAATGATGAAAATGCTAATGCATCAAAAGATTTACGGGCGCATTTGACGCTCAAACACATTTGCTATGTTTTACTCTGAGGATCCTTCAAAGAGACGTCTTTTCTTCTATTTTTGTTAACAGATATGTTGTGGTTCTTCCTGTGGTTACACAAAGTTTTGCATGGTGACTTAAAACAACTGCATACTAGAAAACATTTTCTTGATGCATCATCAGCATACTGTATGTGCACTTTTCTCTTTCTACCTGTCACTGTTATGCTTATTGTGTTTTCTTTTCTTCTTTCCTTTCCCTCATGCTGTCCCTTAAAGAGCCCTACAGAGAGACAAGTATGGGAGTCAAACTAAACATTGCTTATCAAATGTAATTGACTTTGGCTTTACTTTCTTTTCACTCGATGCTGACAAAGGGGTAATGAAAAAAAAAAAGAAAATGCAATTCCCTTTGGAAGTAATAGTATTCTTTTATGACAAAGGCCCGCACCCTTTCAGATAGACCTGTAAAAATCAGTTTAAATCACTTCCTGAATTCCACTGATTCGTGTTGTTTGCACAGCTGGATATATATATATATATATATTTAAAAAAAAAAAAAAAAAGACTGCTTCTTACAGGCAAATATCAATTGGCTCATTTGGTATCATACTATGAATAAGATAATCCAATTACAGTCAACATTCAGGCTCACCTCAACATTTCATAAGGGACGTCAATATAAATTGATCTGTATTTTATTCAGTGAATATTGAACAGCTGTGCCTTTGTCCGTGCACTTATTTAATTAATTATTATTATTGTATTATTGTATTTTACCAGTCACTTTGATCAAGCCAATACACTTCTTGAAGGTCTCAGGAATGCATCTTGTCAAATTTTCAAGAGGTCAGACCGTGGGCTTGACATTTTTAACAAGCTGGTCGTCCTTGTCTGAGGTAGTTTGAATTATCATCAGAAATATCCTTTGATGCTGATGGCACGGACTTCGAAATTGGTCAAGTATGAAATCTACATTACATGTTCATGCAACAGGAAGAACGGAAGGTCTCCTTCCTTCCCGGGTGGTTTGATTTTGAAATAGCTCAACTAATTCATGTTTAGAAATGATGGTTAGCCATGTTCACGTGGATAAAGCGTATAAATAAATGTTTTTTTCCCCCCAGTATTTCACTGTTAAATTGCAATGCTCATATGGGACAATATGGCTGGGGTCCAAATTTTCAGCTTGTGCTGTGGTTTGTGTTTACTTTGTGAAGTGTGAAATGCATGGCTGTTTTTTATTTTTTATTTATTTTTTGTCTTTGCTTGCTTAGTGCATAAGCTTTGTGTTTTTGTGCTGTGCTTTGGCTCTGCCTTGTTGTGTGTCGCACATATATCAGTGTTCTCATCACTTGCCATAGAATAATCAGTTAAATTTAATGAAAAGTGAAATTGGGTCATAGAAATTGTATTTGTAATAAGGTAAGTGTGTGTGGTGCTCATTTGCAATATATAGGCTTTTAATGTAAATACAGTGCATTATGTCTTATCTGATCCAAGTACTGTACAGTCTTTATTTCCACAGAGTGCACTTTATAGAATTGTGGATGACACAAAGTGCTGAGAGTGCTTGAGGGTCAGGATACATTCCAGAAAAAATGGGCTACAGTGTTTGATGGATGTAATTTGTGTTTGTAAAAATGGCTGACATTTAGCTGTGGCAATTACATCCCATCAGATTTCACCCTTCTCATTCACCCACTCTACCCCCCGACCCAACCCATGTTTGTCATTCCAGAGGGAATCCTGAACAATGCCCGGGATACAAGTGTCATGGATACTCTACCACTGAATGGTAACCATGGCAACAGCTACAGCATTGCCAGCGCCGAGTATATGAGTGACTGTGTCCAGATCATTGACCGGGGCTATAACCACAAGGAGACCACCCTGGAAAAGAAGATCCTGAAAGAGCTCACCTCCAATTATATCCCCTCCTACCTCAACAATTCCCACGAGCGCTCAACCGAGCAGAACCGGAACCTCATGAATAAGCTGGTCAATAACGTTAGCAATGGCGGCAAGGACAGCGGCTACGGGATGGGCTTGGGAGTGGGGATGGGCATGAACGTCGCGCTCGGCCTGGATGACCACTCCACCTTTGGTCCGCACCACGACGAAGGCCTGGGCCTGGAGTTAATCCGCGAGGAGTCTAACGCCCCGCTGTTGCCTCAAAGACCACCCCCTTCCCTGCAGGCAGTGGACAACCTTCATAGTCACCTCCACCAGTCAGTGCCGCCACCCCTCCCACTGCCCCACCACCCTTTCTCTTCATCCGCCACCACTTCCTCCTCGTCTCGAAGGAGGATCCCCCAGGAGAACAGCGAAAGTTTCTTTCCCTTACTCACCAACGAGCACACCGAAGATGAGGGCTCGTCGCCCACCCACAATCACCAGAGAGACTCCCTCTACACCAGCATGCCCATGCTGCCTGGCCTACCTGACGTGTCTGCAGAATCCGCCGACGGCTCCAAGGACGGCGGCGACGCCAGGAGCCCGGAGGCCAGCTCGGACGACGTTTACTACAAGAGCATGCCCAACTTGGGCTCGCGTAACCACCTGCATCAGCTGCACTCCTACTACCAGCTAGGGCGGGGCAGCAGCGATGGCTTCATTGTGCCCCCAAACAAAGAGGATCTATCTCCAGAAGAGGCCCACCAGGAGCCCTCGCACCTGGTCACCAGCCTATAGGCCCACACACCCTCCCACTAGCGTCCCTCCTATTACCGTAGTCCTTCTCTTCCCCGTGTCCTCTTGTTCCATCAGTCGTTGGCAGTGGTAGCCTTTGTTTTTATTCTGTGTTCCGAAAGACTGAGGCGGAGCAAATAACTGTTCTCCCGCTGTTACTGACCACAAGCAGGATAATAATTGCTACGTATGGGGGCTAATTCTGTGACTATGTTTGGTTAGATATTGCGGGAATCTGTTGATGTTGTGTTTCCCTCCTCAAACCCTGTGTGGTTTGGCGTGTTTTGTCTCAGTGTGAAAAGAGACAATAACTCACACAGGATTTTTAGGTCTGCGAGATATAGTCTGACAGTCAAAAGGAACTGCATAGCCCCAAACAATACGAGTCTAAACTATAGACTTCACCGGAATAAATGGGAGATTTAAAAAAAGGACTATTTTATTATACTTCTGTATCTATATTGACTTTTTGAAAGATTTTCTTCCTCTTTGGTGAGTTGCAGCACATTTTGTTTGCTGAAGTGTCCCTTCAATGAAAAAAAAAGAGAAAAAAAAAACAAACAAAAAAAAAAAAACACACACAACATTTTGAACAATTACCATGAAGGATTGATCGTATGCTTTCAAGCATAGCTGTTCTTTTTTTCTTTCATTTTACTGTAATAACAGTTGTTAAAAGAGGGAGAAAAAACTAATAAGAGAATTATGAGATATTTCTATGTAACTGTACAGATAACTAGCTTTGCACATAATAGTATGCTTTTTTGTTCCGAGCAAACCCTTTGTCTCTGTAAATGTAGTGGTTAGGAGCAATTTTGTTCTGTTGTGCTGGCCTTTCTGGGTTTCTGGTACCAGTCTGTTTTGTTGTTTTTTTTTTTTTCCTCTTTTATAACTTTCCAAGAAATGACCATCTAAATAGAAACAAAATAACACAAAAAATATTACAACAAAACACTTACAGTGCAGGCATTTTTGTGTAAATGATCACCTATGTTTCTGGGTCTGTTTTCTGTTTCTGTTTCTGTTTGATTTTTTTTTGATTTTTTTTTATTTTGATTTTTTATTTGATTTTTTTTTTTTTACTGTGTAGATAGCAGAGCTCTGGTTCACAGATCGTCAAGGAGACAGAGTCAGTCCAAGTTAATTATGAGGTGTCCCTCAGAAAGGTTCATAGTGCATTCTGCATCTCTATTGGCATTCAGAAAATGCTTGTGCTTCTCGGAGAGAGAAGAGGTTGAACATTGATGAGCACTAGGCACTTGTACAAAAAAAGAAATATGGCTGTTTTACTTATTAAAGAAAGTGCTTTTGGAGTGAGAAAAACTGGAAGTGTTTTCTTTTTCTTCCTAGAGGAGAAAATATATTTATTTATTTGTTCAAATAAACAGTAATAAAATTGAGAATGGGAGTAACTTTAGTGGCACAGATATTTTCTATTATTGGCTATGATTATGGCTTCATATTTATTCCTTTTTGTATTGGTTTCCAAGTTGAATGACCTCATAACTAATATTTGTTGTAACAGTGAAACTTGTTTGCCAACAAATAAATTACTGATTAAGATTTATCACTTAGCTATGACAAAAGTTCTGGTGATTTGTCTTGGAACACTTTTATATGGATTACAGTGAAGGACCTCCAAATGATGGAAAGATCAATTCCTTTTTTTAATTACCAGTTAATATCCCTCATTAGCCCTCTGTCCATTTCAGTGCCAAATAAATTTTGCCCAGCAACAGTGGATGTGCTCTGTATGCTCTGGTCTGCTTTACAATAGAAGCAGTGATTTCATAAGCTGTAATAAATATTTCAATATCATTGCTTGTGTAACCAATGCATTCTTTACGGATACTGTATGTTTAACTTGAGGTTTGATGGGCCATGCAGGGGGTGCAAAGTCACCGGCATCATTCATTCATCCTGGCAGAAGACATGAAAAGAGGTAAGCATGCTCTGTCCTACAGAAACCTTTCAGTCACTTATTGCATTGTTTCATGGTGTTGAAGATGAAACACAGCGGTGGTGGTGATCACAATATTGTCAGTAAATAGGCAACTATTTGCTAGCATGTTCACCACAACGACTTTATAATACGTCAGTGTTAAAAAAAGAAAATGCAGCTTTAAATATGAGATAACACATATTGTACGAGAACATGAAAGTGAAGCAAGTCATGGTCTAGACCTAGATCATTTTTATTTTCCTTTCAAATATTAACATTCAGAGACATTTATACTGTACAATAAACTTCACTTCAGTGTTTCTCTATTGACGTTCGCTCAGGATGTTGTATTCCAAATGATTTTGGTTACGAGAGTGTTTCTGAAAGCGCTTCAAAGTTTGCATGAAGAGATTCTCCACCACAAGGGGAACAGAAAAGACTCGAAAACAATCCGTCTGCTAATCAGTGTTTTGTAGCCAGCGTGTTTGCAAACCTGCCGACTTACACTTCCAGCAGACACGGAGCAGTATCGGCATCCAGTCGGAGTTGTTCCTCCCCACCTGATGAATGTAAAAATCAGTATTTGCTTGCCTAGTCGACCAACTGCTGAGAAAAAATATCAGGGTATTTAGCTGAGTAAACGCTCAACTTTCTTCCTTAGTCAGTCGTTTACTTTGCCCCAGCTGCTGAGTCAACAAATTAAATGATTAACAGCTGACTTTTCTAAACCCAGTATTTCAACCACAGACAGCAAAGGGACTGAATTGAAGATGTAGCAGCAGTAAACCCAGTTTACAAGACTCCTTATATACTAGTGATCTATGTGGTAGAAATTCCTACTGCATTAATATATGCTTTGAAATAATAATCATGTTTGCCTGTGTTTTTCTGTATCATGCATGTGAAGTAGGTTAGAATGAAAAAAGAAAAAAAAGACTAGCCCATTTGCACAGAGCTGGTACTGTGATGGATAGCTGAGTCATTGTGAAATTTTGCTAGAGATGTGTGGCACCCTCTTATTACAGCCTGGATCCTGCATCCAAAAGATGAAGGGGGAGGAGGGGGGGGGGTCCAGAGCTCCAGTCCTTTATCTGGCGCATATGCTTAAGCATGGATCTTCACTTAGAGATATGACTCGGGTGGACAGAAAGTGCTCCGGCTGTCACCGGCTGCATCACTTTGACTGGCATTTGCAAACCCCGGCGAGTTCATGAAATGTGCTGAAGATGTGACTCTAGGTCCCCCATCCACTCTCTTAATGAGTTGTTACGCAAGCCCCACGAGCCACCCTGGGCCCCTGGCGCTGCCCAGGAACATGCTTGCGTGGCACAAAATGCCACGGGGAATGAGCAAGACTGCGGCTTCACCCTCCATTGACTTGAGATACTTTCCAGCGCCGTACAGATGTTCACTGACGTCGAACAAATGCAGATTGCAGTAAATGTATGATTTTTTTTTTTTTTTTTTTTGAAGCCAAACAGTATCTTTTATTCACACCGTTTACCCAAGTGGGAAGATTTTCTGACTAGCACATGTGTACACTGCATTGATTTTACCGGCAAGGCCATCACACTTGAGATTGAAATCCTTAATTGCTAAAGGTTTCCTGCTTCCCTCCCAAAACCTCAAAGTAAGTGTTGATGTTGATGAAGTTCTCTCTAGCGAGCTGTTTCATTCGACAGTCCAGGTGACAGGAGATATCCTTGTTCCTGACAGTTAAGGCCGATGTCCACTTTTCCCCGCGTCCCTCCTCCAGCGCTTAACCAGCCTCCAATTCAACCATCTCCTAATCTGTGACTGATTTATTTTTGCAGGATCTGTAAAATAACTGATTATTAAATTCATATGATCTCTCATCTCTACTTTTCTCTATATTAACACACTATATTTCAAGTGGCAAATAGAAGTAAGAAATCCCACAATTTTCTGTTTCTTCTCCCTGCTTTAGTCTTCCTCCACAGTGGACAGATTTCCCCAAGATCTTTAGTGAGTTTACACACTGTTTTCCTGTCTTATATGGTGACTGTACATCCAATTACACAGGACAGATCCTTTCAGCGGACTGAGACAGGAGATGAAAGTAGAGTAAAGACACTGCGGATGTGCTGATAAGGACGAGTGTCCATTTGTGAGCTGTCTGGTCGTGGAGACGCTATTGGAAAACGCCTCGTCGCCTGCCATTCCTGTTGTCACGAGCGATGGGGAAGCAGCCAGGAATATGTGTGTTAGACGGATAGTGTGCGGAGCAAGGACATGAGTCTGCATGTTTGGACGTGTGTGTGTGTGTGTTAATGAGAGCACATGGCAAAAGGTGCACCTGCATGCCATGTGAACAACAATGTATGAGTAGCTCAGATGTGATATATAAAATAGCACATTTCATATCTTGTCCCCCCCCCCCCGTAAAAAAAATCAATGGCAAAATGGCTGGCAGAATTCCAAATGAAAGGTGAATCAATGTCATCTCCAGCTCTGTGTATTGGGACAGCTTGACAGCCTTAGCACATAAAAGAAAATACCTCTCTGGCTTTTCTAGTCAAGATAACATTGATTTAAGATGGTGGGGGTCAATGTTTGCCACTTTGGCTCCCAAAGTGTTCAAGGCTTTTGGGCTGTGGTTGTACTGTAGATATTCAAACTTGGTCAGTACTGCAACTTAATGTCGAAACAAATCGATGAAACCTTCCAGTATTTATCAAATGTATTAATATCACTGACGTTCTTCTGTTTAAGGCTTGACCGCTGTCAGTCAAATCTGATCCCACCCCCCACCCGCACCCGCACGGCGCCGAGGAGGCAGGTAAAGTTGGTTTCCGAGTGTTCAACTCTAAATAAATAGCAGCTACAGGTGTTTTTTAATATTTTTTCTCACAACTTTTAAGACTGATCAATAATAAGTACTTAGAAAAAAATACTTTTGTACCAAGGTTTTATCAACTTGAGTTGTTGTCAGCGCTTTGTAGTACAGACAGAGCTTGACTGACCCTCACTTTGCTACACTTGTTAGCGCGTAACAAATGACTCATTTATCTTTTTCATTAGTACATGAAGTTTGGTGGCCTCATGTAGCATCAGCATCACTTCAGACCTGAGCCGAGGTCTAATCAACCACAATAACTGAAAAGTGCAGACGGGCGTTCTCCTTGATCTGACATTTTTCAGCTTAAGTCGGTTACATTATGATGAAGAAGAAGAAACAACCCTTTTGTTTTCTAGTGATAAGGAGTGGGTTATCTTGTTATCTCAAGATAACAAAACTCATTTTCTTGTGTCCTGCTGTCCTCGGCTTCATTGCATATGGCCCTTCTGAGGCTGTTATTTTAAGAAAGTGATGCATTATGGGTTGCTTGTGACATTCTGACATTTTGACAGGTCTAGCTCTCCTGCTCAAGTTCATCAGCTCCAAAAATGTCAAGTAGACTAAGCTGAATTAACAGGCGTCTTTTATTTCCTGGTTTAGTATGTTCTTAGTTTGTTTGGCTGCAGAGGAAACACAGTAACTGTGAAGTGGAAAAGCCTTCCATGACTTCTCAAATGGGAGCAAAGATGACTAGCTGAAAATAGTTGCAACAAAATGTTTCAGTGGCTCCAAAAGTGGAAAAGTACGAAAGTATTTGGGTATTACAAGCTGCCATCGAAAAACATTGCTTCCTGGAAAAGACACATAAATAATATATATAATAGATTTTTTTTAGGGTTATTTTTGTTTCGTGGATTTAGATACGACAACACATTCAAAAGATGTTAGATATGGTGAGCTTACCTCACTTAATTCCAAACGGTTGGTGCAAAGGTTGACAATTAAGAACACCGCAGCTGGGTCCGGGTTGAATGGCATTTAAGCATCGGCAGCTAGTTATCAGCACTTTGACATTTGAGATTTCAAAACGTCATGAGACAAATAACAGAGGTCTTAAAAAAAGGGGGCTCACATCATCTGTGGCCAAATTGCAGGTGCCTTCTGTCGAAGACAACTGTAAAATGATTGTTTGGCACCACGGGAGACACTCCGCCAGACAAACATGCAGTGGAAAGGAGCTGCTGTGGCTACGAGTTGACTCCAGGAGAAAAAAGATGCTCTTGACATTGTTAAGGCTTCAACCAGCAATTATTTTCACTGATACTTGTTTTTTGTTTGTTTTTTTTTTTGTTTTGGTCTGTAACATGTCATAGTGGGAAAATTGCCCATCATAATTCCCCAGACAATGAGGAGACATCTTTAAATATCTTGCTTTGTTCGACTGAAACAAGATCTTAAAGATCATTGAAGAAAATATTCACCTCTGAGAAGCTGGGATCAAGTACATTTTGGGCCATTTTTGCTTAAAAAATTTAATAAGACTAATAGATTAATCGACTTGTTGTTTACTAGAAATACTGCTAATTAGCATGCAGCTTAATATAAACCATCTTCTTAGCCGTGTTTGCGATGGTGATTTTGTCACTTAAAGATTTCTTTCAAGAAGGGTTTAAGGGTTTCTTTTTTCTCTCTCCTGTGTATTTCTTCAATTACGCAGTCACAGGAATGTCATCCTTGAAACTTCTTTTGCAGGCGCCTCCCTCTCACATCGCTCTGCATCTTACACCCAGCCCCCCCACCCCCCACCCCCCGGGTTGCCCTTGTCACTTTTGGTCACTCATAAATACACCTCATCCTGTCCCATCTCGGCCTTGTTTTATGACAGAATGGCGATGAGCGGCCCTGTGCCCCTTCAACACCTGACAGTATCAAAACACTTCACTCACCAGGGAGCAGCAACAGGCCTCTCATGCCACGCGGGGGGGGGGGGGGGGGGGGGGGACAGGTTACGTGACATCCACAAGAATCCTCTGTGAGTTCATTTGGAAGCTAATTTTCAGTGCGAAAAGGGGCCACAAGAGGAACGAGCACCGTAGCCAGGAAACCGCTAACGACTGCCCTGGGAATTTTTTTGTGTGTGTTACTGCAGGTCACAGAGTGGAGTGTGCTGTACATATAACCAGGAGGACTCAGCGGCACGATGTAGTTCACCTGCTGCTTATTTTCTTGGTGTGGTCTCAGGGGTCTGAAGTGCTCTGAGGTCACTCCGGCTGTCGTCTTGTTTACAGTCAGTCTTGACATGAGCTGCGATGTCGCAGCATATTGACCTTGAAGAACCGGAGCACAAAGTGAGACGTATTGTGATTAAATTACAACACATCCCCTTTGAGTTGTTATCGAGAACTTGCATATGTTCTCTAATGGGGAAAAATGTAATTTACCTGTATTTCTCAGACATAATACACTTTACATTTCTGCAATAGCGATAATAACAACTAAATGCTGAATGAAATGATATAGTTTTAACACCAGTTTAATTAATTAATACAAAACATTGAATTGTTTTTGATAAAAATGTAATAAACATTTGGTTGTTTATAGAAATGAAAAGAAAGAATTTCTCTCAACCACTTCATGTAAAAAAAAAAAAAATCTATTTGGAATTTAAAATATGTTCTAAGTGATGTTATTGATTCACTCTTCTAAAGGGGCAACTGAAACATTTCCAAAAAATATTGCTCTTGATATATTCTCCTTATATTAAGGCTGCAGCTAACAACTGTTTTCATGACTGATCAATCTGCTGATGTTTTAGATAAAGATTAGAAAGAAATGGATTGCACATTATGGTTAGAGATGAAGCATGTTGATGTATGGATTGAGGGTTGGGGACCTTAAATGCTTTCGGTGCAGGAATGGGATGAGTTATCCAGTTATCCAGTTTACGATCACATAGACACAAAGAAGAGATGCAAATCATCACATTTTGAGAAGCAGGAACCATCACTGTTTTGCCCCCCCCCCCCCTGCAAAATAAATGACTTAATGACTTAAATGATTGATTAGTTGATTCAAAATACATAATAGAAAATTAAGCCACAACTATTGTAATAATGTACTTTTCATTTTAATCAATCCTAAAGCAGAAGAAATGTCACATTTTTCCTTGATCCAACTTCTCAAACTTGATGAGTTGAAGCTTTTCTTTGTCATGTTTGTTCAGATATCTGAACACATCTTCCTGGGCTGTGGAAAATGAAAACAGACATTTATTTTGACAGGTCATAAAACAAATGATTTATCAATTAATTGAGAAAGCAACAGGCAGATTAATCAGAAAATAAAATAATAATTAGCTGCATCCCCACTTAGACAGGAATATAAAAAGTAGTGCATGTTTCCCACAGTTTGTATTGCACTCTAAAAGTGTATCAGCAGTAGGTGAGGCGTGTAGTAGTGGCACACAAAGGTCATTTTCGGCAGGTCAGCGATACAAATTTTGTTGCTGCAAGGTTGTGACAACCATAATGACACTGTAATTATCCTCTCACACACCTCTAGATGAATGATAAAAATGCGGCGATAACGGTAAAATAGTTCTGTCTCTGAGCCAGATGGCATGCAGTGATGATGTCTGGCCTGCAGTCAAGGTGGACAGCAGACGAGCCAGTATTCTGACAAGCCAATAGATTCCGTACTCGCCACTGCCCCCATCCATCCCACCTCTATGGCCAATCAACAAAGATAATCTTTTGAATTAAGAGAAAAAATCCAGGGTGAACACTTTGATGAGATAAGTACCCTTTGTCAGTGCAGGCAATGGTATTTTAATTAAATATATGAACACATGGTCCTGCCCCAGATGCTCAAGTCTAAACAAAGATAGCATCATCTAATCAAAGCCAGGCCCAGAGTGTTTCAAGGGCAGAATTATTTTCTATTAGGGCCCTTCTCCTCAGGGATTGAGCCAATTTTCTTTATTATGATAGAATCAGCATATTGTAGATTGAATCTGGCGATAGTGTCACGGCAGGGTTGGTGCGCTGTTCCCAGATGCACCACCCGCATCTTAAAATATCCAAACACACGGACTGTGTCTTTTTTTTTTTTCTTCAAATGTCCAGACTGCAGATGTTTTTTTTTTTTGTTTTTTTTGGTTTTTTTTTGTTTTTTAATGCTATTACAGAAAGCGAAAAAAGAAACGATACAGCTTCCTGATATTAGTTCACAAGATCACTGTGTGTGGTTGAAATGATCTCACTGATCCGTTAATCTCTTGACCTTGCTTGATTATGATCGCTTCCCTTCAAAATATGCCATTGAGAACCAAGATAAAGCCGTCTGCCGTGGAAGGCCTCTGTTTCAACATGCTAATCAAGGGCATGGAAGCATTTAGAGTGTGAAGGCAAAAAAAAAAAATAAATCAGCTCTACATACAGCCCCCGCTAAGATGATAAAAATATATTCCTCTGGATTCTCTGTGGATACTGTTGATTGGACACTACTGCGATCCAGCAATTTAATGAGATCTCCTAAAGGGATGCTCTCACTAATGTGTACACATCTGCTTTCATCACAGGGGTTGGGTATGGCTGCATGCTAACACCGACACCGAGTTTTAACATGGATGCTAGCACACACTGGTACACAGTTAGATATAAATGATGGAGTAGTAAAGTGCCATGTTTTCTAATTGGGTCGCTGAGCAGCCTGGTTGAGTCTGGATATCTTGGAGGAGCAGAGACGCCCTCAGGAAACTAAGGGCTGCATAAAATCTCCCAAAACAGAAACCTTGAATTGTCGTCCGTGTGGCATTATAAATTTTTGACATGAACGGTATCACAGGATCATATTTAGAGATAATTGTATTTTATTGACATAAGTTGACACAGTGGAAAAAGTTCAGTTTTCATACTGCTACCAAAGGAGTAGGTATTTTAGTCAAAATTACAGCAATTACTACAATTGCATGTTACACATTAGAGGACTGTTTCTCAGTGTCTGATTTTTGTGCTTTAATGAAGTAGTTGGATTTCAGGTTTTAAACAAAGCCTTTTCAACCTGTAATTGCCTACCTGTCCTTGTACATTTTTAATTGTCTTAATCTCAATCGGTGGCTCTGTGAAACGAGATGGTGAGTCAAATGTTGAAAATTCCAGTCGCTTTTTATTCTACCTTATTTACTGAGCTGCTGTTGTGTGCTTTCAGCCTTGCCACTGACACAGTATTTTTAATTATAAGATTCTGACCTAGCAGCTGAGTCCGACGTTTGAATTGCAGCGAAGGTAGCATTAGCCTGGTTGTGAGGCTTCTGAGAGGGGAAAAGAGAAATCTGTGCCCTTACTGTGGGTGCGACTTTTTCTGTTTCTTTTTTTTTTTAGCCTTACCATAGATTAGCATCTTGAAATTTAATGTAAATAGATGCAGTTGCTTCTCTTTATCATAAATGTTTCAATGATTTAAGTTGTAACTTTTCAGATCAATTATTTAACCAAGGTATCCTTGGCTTTTGTGTTTTTTTTGTGTTTTGAGAATAATCAGAATGGTCTAATTAAATCATGGTTTAATTTTATGCCAAAGCCTTTACTGAGAACCTTTTTGAGAGGCAAGATGCCAGTATCAGATTCTATACAACCAAAAACATCTTCTCACTTTCTGGATTATCTTCATTAAAATCCTCTGAGTCAGTTGTTGGGACAAAGCCGTATGCTCTTATATGAAGTGGAGTACTTCTTCAGCCTTACTTTACGTAATCCCATCACAGTGTCTGAGGCCGGTGCCCAGAGGAGAGAAGATTTGACTCTTCTTAGAAATAACGGTTCCAAAAGGGTTTTTCTTCAAGGGCTGATGTTCCATTATATGAAGTACATTGAGAACCTGTAATGAACAGACAATATGTTAATTGATTTCTCCTTCCAAGGTGAGATACATTGTGTAGGCTATATGTGTTGTAGGCTGTGGAGAGACCATAGAGACAAGGGTTGAGTATAGCACTTAAGCGATGCTTTTATAAAGAGTGGCTAAGTATACAGTGTGTATTATGTACACAATATACTGTTTGGGGGGAAGATCTTGTCTTAAACCCTCCGTTTTCGGAATAACATTGCTGTGCTATTACCTACTGAGCCACCATTGTAACTACAATACTTTGAGGTAGGAAGTTGCCCTATTTCATTTTATTCCTTTTTTGGACAGTGGGCAGTTGACCCTCCTTATCTACTTTTCATTTATCATGGACAGTGGGTGGGCTGGGTGTGACACATGGCTACATTGTGGAGGGGTGTTTATCCCGGGGGAAAGGGATTGATTTGGTGTGTGGAAGCTGGCTGCCTCGTGGGGATCAGTGTGTGAGGGCTGGTTGCGCTACTGATTATAGCACATGGTCTGTTCTGCAGAGCACAAAAGAGATATGTAAAGCATCTTGAATTGCATCATCAAAGTGAAACCAGTTTTGTTGTTGAATGTGGCCAATATGGATGCCCCAGTAAATATACAAAAATATCATCACTCCCAAAACAGCTAATGCGGAAGCACAGCAGCACAATACAAGAGAAAAACACTGAAGTTCAGAGAAACATTGAAGAAGTTGTTTATGAGGAAGAGCCCCACATAGACACAGCTTTCTCTTTTTTTTTTTAGAGAGAGAAACTAGCAGAAGTGAAAACAAACATTAAAACAGACCATGGCTTTTTTTTTTCTTCTCAAACTTCAGGAACATCATACGTTACCTCAAGTGGTCCAAACAAGTTTTGCTAAAGATGTTTGGGAGCTTTTTCATGATTTCAGTGAACAATATCAAGATCTGAAAATCTGTCTGGAGGAAAAGACAGAAGTAGAACAAAACCTCAACATCCTTTTGGAAAACAATATATTTGACGCATTGTTTTGAGGACATTAATAGCGAATTTAAGTTCTACCAGTACTGCATCAGTGAACTTGTGCTGTTTAGAGCCAACTGAGTATCTGCTTGAACATGATTCACATGGAAAAAATGGTGGATGACCACAAAATACAATATATGGGATTCAATATTTTTTTACCTGATATGTAGAAGAGAATTCTTCTTCATAGAATCCTCAGAGGACAAGAGGGTACGTGAAACCTTTATAAAAATCATTATTTCTCTTTTGTGTGTGTTCTAAATGAAACCCTTGAAATATGAAAGTATTCTCGGTGGAATCCCCTGGCTGGGTTCTTGGTGAAATCCTTAGACGGTGAAGAGGTTCTAGATATAACCCCCAGGGTGGGTTCTGAGTAAAACCATTACATCGTAGAAAGGTTGTCTGAAGATCCTCTCATAGGGAGTTCTGGGTGGAACCTTTGACAGACAGTTCTAGGTACAACCTTTTATGTTGAGTTCTACATAGAACCCTCTGAAAGAGTTCCAGGTGTGGGAGCAATGCGAGATTGCTGTTTAGAAAGAAGCAATAGTTCAGTGGTGAATCAGTTGTGGTATCCAATGAAGACTTGATTTGGCATGTGAACGATATAGGCACAACATTTTGATTGAGATAAAGGGTTAATGATTGGCAGCAGGTCCTCAGATGCAGTTCCTCCCCTGGCTGGGTTGTAGATGAAACCCTTAGAGGTGAAGAGGTTCTGTATTGAACCTCCAGAGAGTGTTCTGGGTAAACCATTTCATCATAGAAAGGTTGTCTGAAGTTCCTCTCATAGGGAGTTCTGGGTAGAACCTTTGACAGACAGTTCTAGGTACAATACTTTATGTTGGGTTCTAGGTATAACCCTCTGAAAAGGTTCTAGGTCCAACCCTGGCTGGGTTCTAGATGAAACCCTTAGAAGGTGAAGAGGTGCGAGATCGAACCTCCAGAGAGGGTACTGGGTAAAACCATTACATCATAGGGGGTTCTCTGTGGAACCTCTGACAGACAGTTCTAGGTAAAACCTTTTATGTTGGGTCTAGGTAGAACCCTCTGATTACTGTTTAGAAAAGAGGCAAGAGTTCAGTGGTGAATTAGTCATGGCATCCATTGAAGAATGCGGCATGTGGACAATACAGGATCTGATTTGATTGAGATAGTGTTACGTTCCTGCACATGTGTATGTAATTAATTTTATGTAAAGTATTTATTTGCTGTAGTGCTCCTCAGGCTCTGTGGGCCTCAACTCTGCATTCCCCTTCCTTATGTTATTGGTTGGTACATCTGAGGACTAGCAGACAATCAGTCCAGCCTATTAGTTCACCTGGAGAATAAAAGCACTGAGGAGCTGCACTTCAGGCTCTCTTCAGACTTTAAGTTTGGAAGCTCTGTAGGAGAGAGCTGCCATTTTGGTTCAATCGTCTTTTCTCCTTTTTTAGTATTGTAACCTTTTCTGGGTTACTTTCAGTATTGTGGTTTTGTGTCTAGTTAGGATTGTTATATCTGTTATTTTGGCCTGGGCTCTCCCTCGAGTTAAATTGTGCTCCACTTTCTGGCAATAAAATGACTCCTGAAGTCCCTCGTCTAGTTTTATGTTACTCGCCTTTCCTCTAAACCAGCTTGGGGTCGTAACATAAAGTTTTCATATATATAGGATGTGGAATGTTTTTATTGATTAAACTAATTGATTTATTCTTAGCCTTGACTCTGTTGTCAGATTTTTGGCAGGCCTACATCACCCAGTACCCATGACTGCCACGCCCTGGTATATCCACATAACTTTTACATTATTTCTGGCAGTTTCACGTGGCATACCATATTGGTTTGAATTATTGAATGTATTTCTCTTATTTTCAGGGCAGCCATTGATTTTCATTCATTTCTGTAACCCATGACAATCAATCGACTTGAAACTTGTTTGAGTTTAGTAATTCATGATAGTGGTGAAGACTGTGTCTTTTTTTATTGTTCTTAAAATTGTGTTATTGTTTCGTGGTAATGCAGTGCAGCTCTTTTCCAGGTTATTCTGAACTGCAATACTGTGTAATGGTAAAGTAATTTTGACGAAAACAAGAGCTGGCATGAAGATCAGGTCTGGAAATTGATTTTCATTTAATGTATGTAAATCAATTGCTGCCAGTAATAGGCCTAAACTTTCTGTTATAGGTAAAAACCTTTTTAGGGTGTATGCTGTAAATCTGGATTAAAAAGGAGAATCACCAAAGAAAAATTGTTGGCAAATCAATCTGATGACACACCGATTTTCCAACAAAACGTCTCATACAACATGAAAAAAAAAAAAAAAAACCTGTTCTGTTGCTACTTGTCACTGGTCTTAAGGATTTATATCAAGCTGTAAGTCATATCCATCCATCTTCTTTGAAAATGAATGCATTTATAGACACTCAGTGGGAAAAACAAAAGGGAGATAGTCCGATAAAGACATTTTTTAAAAGACAAAGGGCAGCAAACACAATCAGTTTATCTAAAATCTGTGGGACTTTGCGTTTGTATCAAAATGTCATGGGACTGGGAGTCAATAACTCACATTGAATGACTGAGAGAGAAGTTGTGGTTTCCTTTAATGAAGCAAGAAAACAGTTTATCTGGCTAGATTGACCTTAGGCAATTACTTTAAGCGCATTCCACAATCAATAAAACACTAGTTCACTTTGTGTGTGTTTGTGCGTGCTTGTGTGAAGCACAGCTATGAGTTTTCCAGCTTCAATGCTTGTTGTAAAACTACCCAATTTGTTGTGTTAGATATGTTACTTTTGTGGAATATTTGCCTGCCATGTTTTTTGCATCTGAACACTGTTGAGGTATTTGAAAAGCGTTGCAAAACAGTTTGCTCCTTCGTTGTCGGTGCATACCTATGCCATCACCTTAATGGATAAGAAGCGGTCCAATGGGACTGACAGCGTTTTAAATATGAGGTTCCTGGCCTTTAGGTATTCAATATGTTTTGTCTAACCTCACTGTCAGCTCTGAACAGAAGCTGTCAAAACTAAATGTCCACTGGCTCTTTTTAGACAATACAGATATAAGTGACCCGCTACAAATAAGCTCTGTTCCTGCCTGGGGTTTGCAGTGGGGTAAAATAAGAAATCACATTGCAGATGAATATCTGCACAATGGCCCTTTTGTTCTGTATGCTGGGATGACCTTGTAAGATCTAAATTCCAGATACAGTATAGAGAGGATGCCTCAAATTAAAGCTTTGCACAGGAAATTGAACTGTCACACAGATGGAGAGGGAGAAAGAGCCAGTTTGTAATATAGTTGATTTTTATGCAAAGGGTCTGCTTGTGCAAATGTCAGACTTAATGGCAGTTATTCTATATGAAATACTGTATTTGCAAGGAATGCTATACATTCTTGTACCTAGCAAGCTTTTATCAAGGTGATTCATTGTTGGGAGTTGCAGTTGTATACTGATTATATACAGGATACTGTATATAAATAGCAAAGGGAAGTCATATGTACACTGACTTGAATGCTGATTTGAATAATGAATGAATAAGAATATGTGGCGGGAATCGACTGAACAGCATAAGGTAGTAGAAAATTGTACATATGGAACAGTAAGAGGAAGCTTAGCAGTGGCATACCAGATGCATCTCTGTTGAATAAGATGTGATATCAGTATGATTAATTAAATGACAGTTCCTATATATATATAACATAGTCTATTGAAAATTCAATGACATTACCTTCATGTTTTCATTCCTACTACTATAAAGGAAGGCCCTAATATTTATGTACAGTTCAGCAGCACAGTGTCTATTGACAGAGAGGTGATTTGTGTTTTTGCTATTGAGGCAATAGAAAAGACTTCACTCTAATAAACTGGGTATAATATCCATCTAAAGCTTCCAACTTTTACATCAAGCAGTTACTAAGGAAAGCATCAATCCATCATGCACATATTCAATTCTAGGAAGCTACAAAGATACATGTATGGCTGTTTCACACTGGTGGAACAGAGACACTGTCATTTTGATTATTACATCCGTGTGCACAGGCTGTGTTACGGCTTATGTTTCATTTGGCGCCATTCGCACATAACTGCAACCCCAGACATATTTTTATATTTAGAATCTGTTGGGTTAATGAATTATAAGTTAGACTCACTTTATTATACTGTTACCTGATTTTGGGTGCCGTATTCACAAAACAACCTGAGGCTAAAGTAGCACCTAACTGGCTGTTAGGAGAAACTCCTACAAAATAGGGGCTGTGTCAGTTGTGACTGCACAACTCCTAGGTTTTCTATCTAGTATTGTAATTCATAAATCATGTTATGGCTGAGTCTGAGAGAACTTAGAGGTAGCCCAGAGGACTCCTGGGTCATTCAAATGCTGCAGGTTATGTGCCTCTTCATTTTAGTGTTTTGGAAAATACAACAATAATTAACTTTTAAAAGCATATTTTAAATGCGGGTGAATTAATAACAGTCAAATCACCTCTTCACCAAATTGAAAAAGTAATAACAGACACAACAGACATTTGATCTTCCTCTTTCAGTTGCTTGTCATTCAGCGCAGCAGATCTTCCTCCTGCATGATTTGCATATTTGATTTGGCATAAGTTTTACACTGCCCTTCCTCACGCCACCCTCCCATTTAACCAGGCTTGGGACAAGCACTATGAACACTGAATGTTTATATTTAAGTTAAATTCAATTTTTAAGTTGAATTTTTATTTTGATGCAATGATTTCTTTTAATTTAGTGTAATGAAATAATAATTATGATGAAATTATTCATCTTAAAATGAATGAAATAATTTTTCATTCAATTTGATTGAATTTTTATCTTTTTCCATTTGATTTGATGTTTTATGAAAAGTATTCTAATATAACGTTTTTTTGTAATGATAATCTTATCTAAAATAAAAAATGGTGTTAAATTAGCGTTAGAATTGATAGAAATGAGTTCATAAAAAGAAGAAATTAAAGTTTTCTCTTTTATTTTACCTTAATTTTTCATTTCAGTTTCATATTAATCTATTGGTTTAATTACTTAAACTTAATTACATTTTTAATTTTATTTCATTTTTAATTTAACTTTTAATATTTTAATCTAATATAATTTAATATAATCCAGTCTAATTCCTCTTTATTATGGCCCTTGGTCCCAATTGTTCATTTCAATCATAGTTTTTTTCCTTTTTTGCCTGTGTCTTGAGAAAATGATGTGATGCTGTCCTTGCTGAATTTGAATGGTTGTAGTAGAAGGATTTGCACGCATTGTCCCTTGACTATCGGTCCAGATACAGTTACAGAGTGGTAGCTTGTAGTAACCCAGGTCTTTGATACTTACAGGATAATTTTGCCCCTGACTGCACCAGACTGCTGTATGTTTTGAGCAGGGACAGAATCTTGGGATTTTTTACTGTCAGCCTGTCAGTTTATACATTCAGGCCACTGCATTGAACAAGCATAACCTTCGTCATACTCGTCAGCTCCATGGTTTACACTGACAGCATTCCTGTTTTTGGTATTTTGTCAGCTTGTCAGGTCACACCCACCCTGTTTGACAGTGTCAATAAAGTATGTCCAAAAGCCGAGCGAGCACGCTGGCAGGGACGCTTCCCACGCCATCTTTGATTTTTTGCGCATTGAATTCAAAAGCTCAAGCTAGTTGTCAAGTTTTGAAATGGCTTATTCACACAGGTTCCTCCATATTTGCTGTACATATATTTAGATATAATATGATAGTGCTGGCTGCTAACCAGACATTTTGGACATGACGTCTTTCCTGCAGGCCATCTTGGGGTTTCATCTTCCTTTTGATCTCTCCTTTTGATGCCTTCTCAGAATCTTGATATTGGCAAGTGGGCTTTTGGGTTTCTTGTATGTCTTGTGTTGTCAACATTTTTTGTTGTGTAGTCTAGGTATCATGCTAGAGAGCCTAGATACACCGTCAAATCGCTAAAGCATATCAAAGATACAAAGCATGCTGGTTGATGGTTTCTGTCCAGTCCAGTGTTGTTGATTTTAGTTGTTGCTGCTGGTTGTTTAAAAAGATTTTAGTTCTGTTGGTCGACTCCATCTTCAAAAGACGATCTTATAATAAACTTCCCCTCCAACGTCACCTGCCATGACCTTACAGTGTCTCTTGACATATGACTTTAAGTCAAAATCCCCCTTTGTTCCATCTAACTTAAAGTAATGACTCCAAAGCTTACTGAGACCCATTTCAATTCCGAACCACAGCTATTCATTTATATCTGGTAGCATGGACAGTTGTGGTATTCTCTCTCCAGGAGAGACTAACCAAGACAAGTCTCCTAAGCCTTTGACAATGCACCATTTCTAGCAGACCATACACGAGTGAACCAAATGGCCTTGTCTTGGGAGCAATTTAAGGCAACAAATGACTCACTGGAACGAAAGTCTACTTCAGCCCTTCCAGGCACAATCATATCTTAGAGGAAAATACAGCTGTAGGTCTGGCACCTCTTTTTAAAAGTATCCGACATATACGTTTGTTCCAAAATGTTCTTGCATGTTAAACTCTTGACTGCGCATCTTCTTTCCTCACAAGGTTCTTAAACTTTTTCAGTCATAAACTTACATAGGCACGCCAGGTTTTTATATAGAATAACTAAATAAAAACTTGTCATTCTTTATCTTCTCGTCAAGCAGGTCGTGTCCTCCATCCTCCTGGGAGCGAACTGAGTCTAAAACCTTCATGCAGTAGTTTTTTTTTTTTTTTTTTTTCTGGCAGTGTCCTTTATGTGAGTGATGACTGAAATTAGTATCTAACTAAATCTGCAATAAGCTCCTGTATTAGGATAAAGCTCCCATAGGACAAATGATGTGCCTGCATTAAATTAAGTGAGCCTTCTGATGCCATCATATCACCCAGAGCATCTGTGTCTGTGTTTCCATAATTATGCATGTCCCACTAAAAGAACTGTAAAGGCGGTCTATGCCACTGCTTATTTAGTATTCCTGCACAAATAGTGTCAATTAAGCGTGGTTCCCAACAGGCCACCTAGACGGTAAGTGGATTGATTGAATTGTACGTTTGAATGCATTTTTGATTGTTTGTGTGATGTACTGGCAATGAAATTATAGGCTAATTCAGTCCTTTGACATCTCTGCTGACAGATGGATGCTTTCTAGAGGTTGAGAGGCAACACTGCGATGTTTGTTTATTTCCTTTCTAAAACTATTTTCTCACAGTGTCAGAGCACTGACATTTGCAGTAGATCCGATATGGCAGTTCCCTTCTATACAGCCACGAACACTATTGCAAAAATGTCTTTGCGGTGTATTGTGCAGTACTATATATTGCATGATGATTCCGGGAACAATATTTTTGTGCTTGTGGAAGCTGCAGTGATGCTGAAAATCTTCTTCTTTGGGGGGGGGGGGAAATGCTAATTCTTTCACTGGTGGCTGATTATTGTGTTGTTAGACAGGTCTACAGCTATAACTAAGCCCTGTTAAAACAATAGACAAATGGTTCCTGCTGTCCTATCAGTACATGTTGAATATTAAAGCCAGAACAGATGTTTTTTTTTTTTGTTTGTTTTTCTTTTACTTTCTTTTTATTTCTGTTTTTACTTAACCAGATGAAACAAGGATGGAGTCAGTTGACATTTTCAAAGTTTTCCTGTTTTTCTTGTGGAAGTTTCGGCTGAAGGTGTCCGTCACCCGATATGACATAATAAATAATTCATCGCCGTGGTTTTCTGGGTAATTTGTCTGTGAGTTCACAGCGGCGCCACGCAGACATTAAAAGGCAAACATCCAGCTATAATAAGTACAACTTCATTGAATTCTAATTTGTCATTCCTCCAACAAATGCGACCATTAGAGGAAATGGATAGCCATTTAATTGTCTTGCTGTGGCTATACTTCAGTGCTTTCTCTGACAGTAGTGTCTAAAGCCTTGTTGAATTACTTCCTCCACTTTATTTTGATTTGAGATCCACATTAAAGTCCTCACCTCTCTGTACCCCCATCTTCCCCCGTCCCACTTCCTGATTTTCTTTCTTGAGATTATACAAAAGGCATGAATCACATGTGAGGATTAATACTGGCCTCCAGGGACACTTCTCTGTGGCCAGCTCAAAGGATCTAAGGTGAGCTGAGCCAAGTGCATATACAGAGGCATATGTTCCTGATAGTCAGTGGGCTGATCATCACAGAGAATAGTTCTGTGTAGTTTATAGCTGTCGCTTTAGGTGTCAGGTGATCTTTAAACATTTTATTTTATATTTATTTAGTCATACAGCTAATGCCTCATTTATATGCAATATCATGTCTTTGTGGTGTCTGCTAGGAGCATGAATGCAATCATAAGCCAGCATGATCTTAATTATTAAAACTCCATATTCTTTATTAGCTTTGTAATTCCAGTTCAGACCCCGGCGCTCTCCAACACATGAAGACTATGAACAGTTCATCAAACTGACCGATCCAGGAGAAGGAAGCAGCGTTTAGCAGCCTGATAAATGGGGTCAATATGCTGCTAACGGGGGGGGGTGCTTGGGGGATGACACTAAAACATGTCATTTTAATCGCGGCGATGCTTGCGGGAGAAATGGGAGCAAATTATTTCATTACCATTTTCGAGCATCTTGCTGCACTGCGTAAAAGAAAAGAAATAAAAAATACAAATACAAATACAAATCATCAAGCCCTGCCTGTGTAAGGATGCCGGGGACAAAGAGTGTTGAGCGGTGGGCTCAATAGGAAGACCGTCTGTCATTTCACATGGCTGCTCCCCAAGAGAGTGGAGGCATAATGGCAGCGAGTGTACAGTGTTTTACTCTGGAAACAGCATGCCGTCATTGTCAAAGCTTGTGAACTTTGCATTTTTTATGGGCTGTCATGTTTTGTCAGCGAGTCTGGGGATGTATTTGGTTGTGCGTCTTTTGTGTGTGCGCGTGTGTGTGTGTGTGTGTGTGTGTGTTGAGATGAGTTTCTGCACAGGGCACTGATTAGGCAAGTCCATGGCTAATATAACCGCACTGGAAAAATGTTTTTGTTCACAGGCTGCCTGGCAGAAATGGCAGCTCGTCCAAGCACCGGCGTATTTGTCACAAGTAATTAATTTTTCTCCCATAAAAACGCCCACTGGGATGATGGAAAAGGTGGGTTCATTAACCTTCCTCACCCCTAGCTTCCTGTGGCACTTTACAATGTATTGGTTGCTGGTTCCACCAATTGCCCGTAGCTGAAAATGTTCAGGAATGAAACACTTTTCATCCAAGACGGCTGTTTTGCCCGGAGAATAAAAAGGATTTGCTTTGGCGACTCAGTCCAAAATTTTTAGACGATTTTATGGCACTTTCACACTCTCTACATCTACTCCTCTCTTTTTTTCCCCTCATCCTATCCTGCCTCCCCAGTTTCTCCCTATTCCCTCCCCTCTGCCTCACTCACCGCCACCACTCCCCCAGTGCTTCGGTTGGATTTTTGAATCACTTTTTTCACAGTTTATTTCAAATTGACATTTCATGGAGTTTAATCTCCAGGGGGGAACAATGGGTACATTCCATCGCATAGTGATATGAAAAGCCCCAGACCTTGTGAATGGGAAGTGAGAGACAGAATAAAATAAATAAATGACTAGCTCAGAGTGACCCAGAATACTGATGACAGGAACCACAGTGGTGGGTAACTTTACATTTCAGCTTAAACACGTCCTCCACTTTTCCGTGACACTCACTTCTCTCCTTTTTGTCTTCTTTATTGTCAGTCAAGGCACTTGCAGCCTGCTTACTCCAACGGGCTGAAATATGCAGAGATGTTATCCGCAGATTGAGTGAAGCTTGTTAAAAGAAAAGAGAGGAGCATCTGCAAGCGTGTGTGCCCTCCCACAGTGCAGGCATGTGTAGATCACTGCTTGAGGAGCATCTTGACAGCTCGACTTGCTCCCCTTAGAGAAGGAAATTGACTTGTTTATGCACTAGGAGCAAATGGCATGATGGGTTGCAGCCAGTCGGGCTGCCTGTGGGCAGTGAAAGAAGCTCTTCTTGTATCCCCCTGTACTCATCTCGCCCAACTGCAAAATGAATCTTATTTGTTTCACTGTATTCCCGCATTTGTTCGGTACGTCCTTTTAATAATGATGTTAGTGAGCATACTGTAGCTTGCTAACCAGCTCCAACTACGTGTAAGATTAGCTCTAGGGAAACAATAAATCATGAATGCTTGTGGACAATGAATTGTGGATGCTCCTAGACCACAGAGAAGTTCACCCGTGTTTGACTTTCCTCTGCTGATAAGGCCTTTTTTTGCAACGAGGCATTAACTCCACAAAGACATAATGCATATTATGTGTAAGTGCCAAAGCAGCTTCAGAGATTGTTGCTTGTTTTATCATTCTTGTTTTTTCTTCTTTCTTTTTTTTCCCTGAGCAGAGTAACCGATCAGCCAGACAGCTAGGGTCGTGTACAACTAATTAACTGCAATAGTCTTTTGAGTCGAGGGCAGCAGATGGATTTCATGTTATTGATGTTCTTAAGGTGGTACTGGGATTGAGTTGTTCTAGGATGACTGCTTGATAAATGATCACTTCTTGTATACGGGATGAGGACCATTTAAAAAAAAAAAAACATACAGAAACAAAGCATTCACATGTTTTACCAAATTAAAAGTAAAATACATGGGTTCAACATCTGAAGTGCATGAGCGAAAGAGTCGAGAGTGACTCCGAGTGTTGGGGCATAGCTGTGGCATTAGATCGCTTGGCCACCTCTGAAGCCGCAGTTCTCGCTGTAATGGAGCTGCTTGCTTTAAAGCTTCATGCTTAATTTGTTCTTGATCCGTTTCATTTATTCAAATGACAGAGAAGCTGTGTATGAAGCCATAATAGCAGGAGGAGCAACATCATACTTCTGGTGCGACAGTCAGTATGACCTCATTTAAATCCACCATCTCACTTTATTGAATTTTATTTGAATGAATTGGTTTAAGTTTCATGATTGTCGCAAAGTGTTGTGTGAATCTTTTTTGAAAGTGCTCCCAGCGTGTATCTCTTTATATATCTTTATTTAAGTAGGTATCCTCACCAGATAATTACAGGGAATTTGTACATCCCTGTGCAGGAGCCTTTATAACAATGTCGTACCTGATGGCACAATAACTCAGGCAGATGGCTTGATCTTGGCTCTCGGACTTGGAAGACATATTTGAAGGTGGTGCATTAAGTCTCAGTGCGCTCCCTGCGACTCAAGCTTGGCTCTGCTAACAGTCATTCATCCTCACAGTCATCACTCACATCATTCACAGTCATCCCAACACCCCCAAAGCCCCAAGGGTGTTGAGGGAGACTTACAGAGAGATTCTGCAGGCTCCATGAGTGGCACCATTATCAGAGCCCAGTAATGGATTACCTCAATGGCGAGTCTGTCACGGTCAATGTTTGCCCTGACATTTCATGTAAAGTTCCCTTCCCCTGGTGAAATATCATATTGCACCAGCCAGGCAGTAGTTGTTTTGCCAAATTGGTTGTCACTGTGTTGGAGGTATCATTCCCTCCTTTCTCTTTCTGCCTGTACGTCCTTGTGTCTTGCCAGTTTGGCTACTAAGGCCTTGATGTTTTGATGGTAAAACTGAAAAGAAAAGGATGATAGCGTCGGCATACAGGAAGTGGATAATTGGGAACACTTCTGTGTTTTAGCCCACGTTAGATTTTTTCTTTTTTTTTCCTCTCTCTTTTTTTATTCACTTTTTTATTTGTAAGCACCGGTTCTGGTTTTCCCTGAGTGTGCAGGACATTTAAGTGGCACAAACAATACAATGAGCATGCATCAGCTGTCTGGTTGTAAGCAAAGCAATTCATATATTTTGATTATAGTCAGTTAACATGCCAATTTACGTCTCTACATCATTACAGGAGACTGTACCCTTTGAGCCAGCAATTTATTTACCTTTTCTGAAATTCTTTTCATGGACAGCATCATCTCCTTGAACGCTATTGTGCTGCTCATGATACAGAAAATCACCACCGGGCAAAATGAGTTTGACATTGGTTCATGGTTCAGGCAATGGATGGTGACATATCCAATATCCAGAGAGTGGCAGTGCTAAATATTTTTGTCAGGCCGGCAGCTTTACTGTGAAGAGATGTGGATGACGGGTTCATTTGGGTTTGGAATTTGAACACAGCGCTCTGGAAACTCAAACCTCGAGGTAAATGCTTTTCTTTGGTCAAACATTGGCAATCACGGGGCACAGGTGGGGCAAATGTGGTGGCTTTTTAGCTTCAATATATGGTGAACAGATGAAGTGTCAGTTGTCACTTGCTTCAGATTACTCTATTCGAACAGGGTATATTGAGCTGGCATATGAAAATGTATGGGTACCACTTTACAATAAGACTACCATCAAAAGGATTTATAAATGGTGTATAATTACGTTATTAATTCAGTTGTTAATGCTTTACAAATCAGAAATAAACAATTCTAAAGTTATAACACAGTTTTCATACATTGATGCAGGCTCACTATTTGGCAAGATCAAGTTAATCCTTACTACCCATCAATCTTACTAATGACTTGCCACCATTTGTAACTGGTAAAAGGGAGCCTTATTGTAAAGTGTGAAACACATCACCATTCATTAATGAGTCTCCAGTTATAAATTATAGTAGCCTTTGAGTAAGAATCTGCTCATTCGATATGATCATTTGATATGCCAGCTTTTTTTTTTTTTTTTGACCATTAAGATGCTGACGGTGGTTAATTGCTAGTAACTTGAGAGTACTGCGTCGTTTACATCCATGTTTGCTTGCTTGCAAGCCTTCTGCTCCTTTGCTGCCTGTGCTGGCGCATCTCTACCTTTGTCAATGCCACTAACTGTCAGTCAGCGGGATGAAAACATGAAACAGCTGGATGTGAATCATGGTCAAAAGTTCCCACACAGAGTAATGTACCTTTAACTCTATTGATTTTAGGTGTGTGTGTGTGTGTAATCTCTACAGCGTTTCCACTGATGCAAATAAATACTTTGTGTGTTTGTGTAGCAGCACAAAGAATACAATATTACTAAACTTTTTCTTTTTTTTCTTTTTTCAAAAACTGAGAGTAGAGAAGACAGATTCCAGGCGTCATAGATAAAATGTTGTCCATATCCTGTGGGAGATCGGGGGGCGTCATTACTCACTGTTGGAAACCCTGGATACTAAGGCAGGCCTTACTGCAGGAGCAGATGTATTACCAGTCAGGGATTCGTAAAGATACACAGGCTGGGCATTATGGGTGTTCAGCACTTTACCATGCAGGTATGTGGTTTTGGCAATCTGGGTATTCCTGATTTGTTTTTTCACCTTCTTCTTCTTCTCCTCCTTTTGAATGTCCTCTTGCTTGCTGAGTATAAAGCTTGTGTTTATATACAGCTGTATGACTTGGTCGGCATCTGTCCATTAATGCTTTTTTTAGTTCAACCATGCTTTGTAACATAATGGTTTGAGCTGCCTGCCTGCTCTTACACCGAGCCACAAGTCAACTTCCTGCTGGGATAACAGCCCGCGGAGTGTGTCACAGTGGAGGAAATAACCTGGGCAAATCAATGGACTGTTTTTTGAAATGCCAATCAGACTTTGAACAGAGAGCAATTTGGATCGGCCTGAGCCGTCTGCACTCTGAGGTATGAATCCAAGGTCAGACCTTTTAGAAATCCACTGTCACCTGGAGCCTTACAGTTTGAAAGACTAGATAAAAAATATGTCAAGAAAGAAACCTTGAGAGAGCGTCTAATGGAAGATAAAAATATATGTGTGTTGTGTTGACCTTTTGTTTTATACTTTTATAGTGGTTTACAAACCTTCCACTGATTTTTTTTTTTTTTAGCTTCTTAGCATTGGGCAATACAATCACCTGCCTGCATAGAGCGATGCTGCTCTGCTACACATGTATAAATCAGGTTTTATGGAAGATGAAGTGCGCATACTAATTTTCCAAATGAAACTAGTGAAAATCCTCTCTTCTACTTCTTCTACTTCTTCTTCTTTCGCTGGTGCAGTACAGAGCTCTGGTGCATTGCAGATATACCATATTTACATGACAGGGAATGACTTATCTTTGCCTTTGAAGTCACTAGTACTGTACTGTGAAGTGTAGGGGAAGTACCACACATGCAGATGCTGCTCCAACCAGTGTGCTCCAGTGTTGGTGTTTATGAAGAGACTGATGCAGCTCGTGCAAATATCTTCCAGCCAGTTTATCCACCTTTTATCGACTCTTTTTTTCCCCCCTCATGCACTGAGGTGAATCAGAGCAACCCCTTGTTCTCAAATACAGCATGAAGAGATACAAGTCAATTTCCTGTATTCCTGGCTAGAGCTCAAGGCTGTAACATCACACTGAGATCAAATAACATCTGTGTTTGTGTTACCCTGACCATATTATGTAAAGAATAGGTTGAGGGACATAGTGGGTGTGATGAGTTAACAACTTATTTGCAGTCCCGCTCTCTTGCACTGCATCTCGAGTCCTCTCTTACACAGCTGATCTTGGTTCACATATCTGAGAGAGACAGCAGTTTTTCTGCTGCCTGGTTGCAAGTCTAAGGATCCCCAAGACAAATGGCACAGGCATCAACATTTTAGTGGTCATTTAATTCCTAGTTTTGCTGACATACTAGACCTGTTGTGGTGTTTTCATCCTGTAAGCATTCGGTTTGACTCTGAGTTGAGAATTTAGGACGACTCGGTTGATAATCAGATAAAGGATTTTTTTATTTTTCCGGTTTGTGCTGTGCATGTATGGTACGATTTTCCAAGGGGAAAGGAGGGATTATTCTTGCACATTCGGATTTAAGATGGAATGAATGTCTTGTCAACCTTACAAAAATAGGAATGGTCTCGCTGTGATAGTCTAGTGTTCGACAAGGCTTGAAAATTAAATGTTTTTTTTAAAAATCGCTTTTCACTGAACAGGAATTGAATTTTTAACACCTTTGTTGTGTTTCGTTGCCTGCCACATAGCGAAGTTCATGTAGGGGCTAAAAATGGAATTAATTATGTGAAGAAACGTTTCTCATGCCGATCACTGAATTCCCACTGTTGATAGTCTTTATCACACAACCTTTATCAAGGCTAAACTTAAAAGCTCACCCAGCCTCTAGACAAATCAAACCAAAACAGCAACTTGAGCTGCTCTGCCCTTTTAGGCAAGAAAACACTGGGTATTACTTTCTGGTATTCTTCTTTTCACACTTCACACTCAATCGCAGTATTTCTGTTCGCTACGCTGTCTTGTAGAATGTATTTTTGTTTCCTTATGCACAAGAAATTATAATTAAATGTATTTTTTAATAGATTATTACACTAATGTCTTATAAATTTGGCTTAGGATGCCCCCTCATAGAACAACGGATGTGCAGAGAGTAATTCATTTTATCCATCATCAGAGAGTACATGTATAGAAAGATTTTCAATTCTTTTTTATTTTACAAATCAGCATGCATGACACCAACGTGTAAAACTGGTGTATTATTTCCTGATTAAAGATATAACATGACAAAGACATCTTAGACATCTTAGCAGGCCATATTATAATAGCCGTAGATGTTAACAATCATTTTCTTCTCTTGCCGCCGCCACCACGTCTTTTCAACCCCTTTTTATTTTCTTTGACAGCATTAAAATAAAACATGCCACAACCTAAAGGTTAAATGATTCGCTTAATGAAGAGCGCCATCTTATCTGTGCCTCACTTGTGAAAAGCTTGAAGAAGCAGGTTAACAGCTGATTTGACAATTGTGCTAATTGACATTAATACATGTCCATTTGTGTCTGAGTTGGTGGAGTGCTTACTCCGGGAACATGGCCTACCATTAGCACTATGCCATTTCCTTTGACGTGGAACCATAAACAGTGGGCATGGAGCACTACTCACCAAATTAAAGCACTAATTCACATTGAAGGCTTTACAGTCCGATGAATAATGTCAATTTCAAAGTTGTGTACAGTGTGCAAAATAAGCCTCTGAATGGATTTTGCCCTTAAAATGCATTCAGTATCACCAGAATAGCTTCTTATGAATTATCCACAGGATTATTTTATTTTATTATTTTATTTCATCTTTTGCTGAAAAATGTGAAAATCTAAATGTATTTTTCCTCAAGTGTCAGTAATCAGACACTCCCCTTTCCCCCTTCAACACAATGCCCCATGTTCCACGCCCAGTCCTCCAATTTTTTTTTTTTATCAGTTTTTTGTAACATAATTAGATATTGAACCAAGGCTCTCACACAATAGATGAAAATAAGCTGCAAGAAAAAAAAAAAAGGATAGAAACTCCAAACAATTCGATTTGTGATGTGTCCCTAACCAATAGAAGAGAAAAAATTCCATTACCTGCTTCTAGTCCTCAGTTCTCACCCTTGATATTTGCAGTATTCCTGAGCTTTTGTTTCTTAGTAGGCAACAAGTCTGTCTTCAATGACTTACAGTGACAGCTGACAATATGTCAAAGGCTGCTTTTTATAATCCAGGTGAGATCTATTTGAACAAGACGCCGGCTGATCTCTTTGAGATTCTTGCTATCAGCATTACTCAGGCCATTCTTTGGCAAGGCCACAGATATTTGTGGCCATTCAGTACAAATAATTACTCCTCCACTCTGAGGCTTTCTTTGTGTGCTGATGTGATGTGGAAAACTTTCAATGCACGACTAAACCCATTCATGCTTTTAATAAGGCTTTAGAATGCAAAACATGCAGTGACCTCATCATCCTCCCTGATTTATAAAATCCTTTGAAAAACTCTCAAAAAGGCTTGCGTTATCTCCACAAGTCACAATGACTTCAAAGCACACTGCAGAGAGATCAGGGACAGGATGCCTCCCTCTAATTGTTTCAGTTGGCAGCAATCGATACACAATCAGTTGTTATTTTTATTTTGCCTTGTAAAGAAATGATTTGCTGGCATTTTCACATTGTTGGCAATGTCACTGGAGGTAGACATGCTGGAGGTGGACATAACTGGAACATTCAGCACAAAATAATGCTATCCAATACAACAGCCCTGCAATAAATGCTACCCTTGTGAAGCTTATATTGTCTGTAACACTCTGTCAGGGAGGTGTTGAATCACCTCTGCGGCCTTTTTTTTTTTTTAAGGGCTCATGATGTGTGTAGGGGGTTGATGATAAATGTGGACCCCTTCTACCTCTGCAAATCAAATGAAGACTTTGGAACATAATGCAGTCAATGCAAAACCCTGAACTACAGCTTCAAAATGGCACTGGTTCAAATTTACACCTTTCTAACAGTCACCAAATCAGAACACGATAAAAAAAAGTACATTAAACAGGGATTTATGTTGTGTCCACCCCACTTTAAAGGAGCTATGTCTAAGTTCTGCTATTGCTACATAGCCAACATTAGCATTAATAGCTGTTAACTGCATCCACTCGACAAGAGGTTATAATATGCACTCTCAACAGCTACTTCTTCAGGGCCGACTGGACACTACAATGTCCAGGTGTTGGAAAGTGACAAGATGGTCTGGCTGGATTGGAGCTAGCTGTTTAGCATGCTAACTTCAGTAGTAGAAAAGAAGCGATGGAGACGGCCCCTGGCGAGTAAAGGAAAGATGTTTGATGCTGAACTTGAAATGTTTTATTAGGAATTGGTACTCAACTTCAGACATGAGGCACGATTATGTTGGGGCATTGGTGGTTTATCAATTATTGGCTATCATAAATTAAGAAAATAAAAATATGAATATTAAATAACAACTTTAAATTAATTATAGCTCATTGGGGGCACCATCCTGAAACAGGAAAATGATAGCCCATGTTGATTCAGTCTCAAATTATTCTTCAAGACTGGTAAGTAAGCAGCTGTTAATGCTAACGTTGGCTGTGTGTAGCATTAGCAAAACTTAGAAATAGCTCCTTTAAAGGGGGTAATTGTGAGTTTTTCTGCTGCCAAATGTAGTTTCTTGCCAGGAGTTAATAGTAGTGATTGTCACTTGACTGTAGCTGTAGCTGTACCATTTTCAGGAAAAGGGAGTATAATAAGTCCTAACAGTGCTATGAATAACATTTCCTTGAGACTGGAAAGTGAATGGTTGTTAATGCTAACATTGGCTATGTAGCATTAGCAATACTTATAAATAACTCCTGTAAGTAGTACCATTTATTCTGCTGTTGCTTTTTCTTTCTAAGGAAGGATATTTCTAGTCATACTGTATGTGCTGCTTTGGCACATGTCAGCGATCATGCAAGATTATGACATTTTGTAATTAATTCAGTGGTATTTGTATGATGATAAGCATGTAACTCTGCTAATTAAAACATCAAGTAGTAGTTATTAAGTAGTAGATATTACTTAAATACACTTTATCTGTAAGTGGGAATATTGCTGTTGTTTGTTTAGTGGCTAACAACTAAACCCAAGATATATTTTCCATTATTCACAACTTCTGAACAGCAGAAGGAATGGTTTGAGATGAGCCGAGGTTGATAAATGTGATATCATCAAAACAGGCTAGACGTTGCTGTCAAAATGATTATGTCTTGTGCAGAAGAGCCAGATGTGTCTAGGCCACAACTCAAACTGGGCACACGTCAGCATCTTACGAGGGATTTAACAGACTGTGGGAAAAGAGTTGTTGTTGTGATCAGTCAGAGACATACACCAGGCAATAAATTAAACTTAATAGGTAAAAATGAGGCTTATTGCTATGCATATATTTGTCTGAGGTGTTTCCTTTGGAGAGGTCTCCACATGTTCACTTTTACTTAAAGTACAGCTATAATAATCTTTTATTTTAATTATGCAAATGAATACTTCTCTGGTTTTGGCAGAAAAATCCAGCAGTTCTTTTGCAGCTGACATTCAAAACACTGTCAGAGCATTTGAAACCTGAAAACTTTCTGCAGTCTATGTTTTTCTCTTTTTTTTCACCCACTAATTGCGTTCTCTGTTATCCATCAGAATCTCAACATTCTGCAAGAAATGTCAAACCAGCTGCCAGGAACTTGGATGTCGTCTTTCATTCAGGTTTCAATTTCAAGACTCCAAAGAGTTGTTCAGTTGTGTTTTCATCAAGACTGTTTTATTAAGAGGCATCACCAAATGAGGTATTCTTTTTTGACAGGGGAAAGGTTATCTTTTTTTTTATTTAATCTTGGATCAAGTATTGTGCATCTTCATGTTCTGTTCATCCCCTGCAGCTAGTTCAGAATGCAGCAAGTCTGGCTGCTGCATTCTTTACTTTGTTTTTCTGAACGTCTTTGACACAAATTAAAAAGAGGCCAAGTCACTCGCATTTTCACAGCACTACACTGGCTTTTAGTATGTTTTTAAATTGATTTTGAACTTTTATTAATAACTTTTAAAGGCAAACATCTAGTCTAGTTCCTATCTCAGGTTCCAATGTACATCCATATGATCTCAGATCAATAGATAAACCCATGCTGCATGCTCGCAACTGAATTCAAAAGGAGGTTGAGTATTCCCAGTGTGGTCCGTTTACCACCAAACAACTTGAGTTGAATTATGAATGTCAGACTCTCTTCCTTAAAGTGAGAGCGAAAAGCATGTTTATACTTTCTTTACCTCTTAATATATGTTGTGCAAAGGTATTACACATCAGTCCTTGTGTGATTTGTACCAGAGGTAAAGTTACTGCATGGATGCAGACAGGAAAGAAAATGTGCTTACAACCCACAAGCAGTCACTTTGCTCGATCACGCTGGCGCAAATTTAGGCCTTAGGTCACTTTATTTCACAGAGTTGGCATTTTTTCCCCCCATATATTCACCATGTGTATGTGGGGGGGGGGGGGGGGGGGGGGAGGCCACTCAGACTACTCTGCAGCTACTCTCCAACAGATTGAGTCTTAAACTTATTCACAGTAAAAGACTTCCAGGGCCATCCATCAGTCTGGATGGTGCCAAAATCTGTGACTCTCCCAGATAATGACTTGTGGAACGGTCAAGCTGGGCCTGTAAATGGAAAAATAATTTTTGTGTGGGGCCAGCATTAGAGGCCGGGGTCCTCACCTGCTGTGAGCGCACAGGGCTCATTAAGGGGAAGATCTATATGATCAGCGTTTTGAAAACAGAGCCCGGGGACTGAAAGAAACACACACACAGATGCAGACACACCTGCATAGATGTAGCGATCGGATCCAGGTGAATCACTGTTGTACGCGGTTCAGATAAGACTTAAAAGGTTCAAGTGTGAGTGTAGCAAAGTAAACCGACAAAAGGAGAGTAAAAGAACTAACAAAGAGTGAGTATATTGCCATCAGGTGTGTAAGCTGTTTGTGTATCTGTTGTGTGAAGAAAAATACAAGTGGGTACAGTATAACATCAATATGGAGTATGTATAGCACGGCATTCTGGAGAGTGACTTGAAGGTGAACGGGTGTAAAGATTAGTGACCAAATACAGTTTTCATTCCTGTGAAAATGAGAGTTTAATGTTTGCTGTCAAATGTTCTCATTCTTTAAGCCCTGATTGTCCCGACTACTTGTCATTTGGATTTAAATGAAAATTTCACCTTGTGTTATTTATGTGGTTCCTCTTGAGTTACCTGTTTGTTTAAATTCAGCTTTTGAGACGGGAAATGAGGTATTTACAGATAACACGGGCGCACAATTCCACAGTGAAGCAGAGCTTATATTTGCATGAGGGATACAGATAAAAAAATAAATAAATAAAAAAATAAATTAAAAATTAAAAAAAAATCTCATTAGTGCTGCTTTTATCTTTATTGCATTGTTGGACTGTCTTTTCTCCGCTTTGACAATGATGTGGCGTCGTGCGTTACATTTGGGAAATATTTCTTAGAGTTAAAAGTTTGAAACAATATCTCAGATGATGACACACTCTGTGTAAGTTACCTCGTGGTTAGAAGTCCATCCCTAATGATTTGTAAATTGGTTGTCTTTGAAGCAAGATGAAATGCATACATATACTCACCAAAGAGATCAGATTGTTGGGTTACTGAGGATACTGTTTTAACTTGGGGCTATGAAAGGAAACTGGAATGAGCTTGTTCAGGGTGAAATGGAAGCTGAAGCAGACAGTGGCTTGATTGAGTGAATGTAGGCCATCTGTACGACAAATGTCAAGATCATCCGCTGCTCTCAGATTTTTGTCAGTATTGCAGCCAGCATCCCAAAAGACTTGTTAACACCCTTTTTAGTCAGAAGAAAATCTTCACACAAGTGAGCGCTCTACCTAGCCAAGCTGATGGAGCAGCACCAACTACTGCAGAAGATACTAGTGTTGACTTTGGCCCAGTTAATATGCTGGCAAATGGCAGCGTTGGCATTGTTTTCGCTGTGGTTCTGTGGCAGCAGGTGTCACACCTGGCTGTGTCCTGGTGGAATATGAGCCCATTGATCATCTGTCTGCATGCACAAGGAGAAAAAAAAAATCTTACTTTTTTACCTTTCTAATTTGGTGGGACCAGTTTCCCAAACACTGCATGCCCTGTAGCTGTAAACATACTGGCCTTGGGAAGGGTTTGTGGGGAATAGAAATAGAGTCACCAGCTGATTATTTTCAGCTGCAGCAGGTAGCTTTACCTGGACAGGTTAACACAAACCCAGCACATTCTGTCCCCAATGTCCAGACCAACTGGTTGGAGCCCCTAGCTCAGTGACAAGCATGTGATCCCTCACCAGCTTCCCACCAAGGACATTACCCACAGAGGGTATTCCAATTATCATCATATGGAGATGTCGCCATTGTCGGAATCTACCATCATACAGTCAAAAGATTAAAGAGGAAGTAAAAGCACGAGTTATCACGTAATGCTGAAAGCTACAGAAAAGACTTGTTCCCTCTGAGGGGCTGTGTAATGTTAACATTTTACAACCTGTCCACTGACAACTTGAATATCCTTTGAAGTCCTCATGATTTTTGATCACACTGACAAATCAAAGGAGTCTACGTGACTCCTAGGATGGCCACTTTTTATTCATTTGAACTGCCATTTGAATGTGGGAAAATATATTAGTTTTATAAATGACCTGTTCAAATTCAATGAACCTGCACTCCAAGTCTGACCATGCAAGTGCTCATGTAAGTGTGTGTTTGTAAAATACACAGGTACATGGTTACCTGGGTACAGTAAACTAGATAACCGCGTTGTTGATGCGCGTTATAATTGCAAGGTCGATTTTATAGGAAGCAAATGCCTTATTGTAACTCTCCGACAAAAAGTCTGAACTCACCTGTTAGCTTGTCACTCAGGTGAGGCGGCAGAGGCGGCGCAGATGAGCAGAGGAACCTCGGTTCTTCACGGTGGGCTGTGATTTGTGTGCTAGTTCTCTCGTTTGAGCATCACTTTTTTTCTTTTAACTTGACAACCCCAATGCCTCCAGGCTGCGACGTTGAGTTTTTTTCCAGTGCTCTTCGCACAAAGCAAAGACAGATCTCAACACCCACGGACCACTGGCTCGTTGAATACGTCACTCACACTATTGTCACTTAAGATTGCATTTAGATTTTCAAGGAATCGGGGTTTTTTTTGTTCTTTTTGTTTCCCTCTCGTTATAATACCTCTACCTATTCACACGCTGCTACCTTTGAGTGCGGTGGCAACAAAAGTGACGCCAATGCATATCCTTGATTTTGTTCAATGTAGCTGGAAGCAGCACAGCCACTGATGGCCACGTCTTTTTTTTTTTTTTTTTCCTCTCTTCTTCTTGGCCAACTTTGTACATTTAAATATTATATTTTCATCTCATAGCGAAAAGAAACAAACCAAATTAGCTTTGAAATAGAAATCTTATAGATTTGGCCTAGAAGTAACGCAACAGTTCTTCTGCTTGAAGCTAATGTGCGCATTAGTCCAAATTTCAAGGTATCGTTTTTCACACACCGTGTTCTCACTGCGGTCCATACAGTGACGGTGATGTCAAAACAGACTACACAAGTTTAAAGAAAAAGAAAGAAAAGAAAAAGTGTTGTTCTGCCTCTGCACAATCTGTGTGGGTTGCGCTGGCTGAAGTCAAAACAAAACCAGCAGTCAAGAAGAGGCAGCAGCATCTGTCGAGGAAGGCTGTTATTTGTTTTCCTCAACTTTTCTGGTTTTCTTTTCCCCAGGACATCTCTCCACCTGCTAAGAGCGAGGACATGAGACAGAATCGAAAGCCAGAATGACAGCTGTGACCCTATAAGGATGCTGAATGTTTATCCCGGCCCAGTGTCCATCAGCTGTCCAGTCTGTCCGGATGAACACGGTTAACAAGCACCTGTGTGTTTTACTTCCCGCCTCATCAGCAGGGAGAGAGAGAATAAGGGCGCAGGGAAAACAGCTATCAGCTAACAGCTTTCAGACTCTCGGGGATATCTCAGCGGTGGTCGATCCGGCTCTCAGTAAGCAGCCTGCGATATTGAATATTCTTCTTCGGGTATTCATCCGCGATCATTTCTCTTATTTTAAATTTTAATTTTTTATTTTTTTGAAATTGATTGAGATGCAGGCACACAAGAGTCTAACCAAGTAACAGTGCCAGCTCGAACTTTGATGCACATAAGTAAGTCAGTCAGTGAACTTTTCTGTACTTGAGATCCCCTGAGCAGGCAATGAAATCAGCAAGGATTGCAAAGGAGCTTGTTACTTCTTCCAGTAGCTTGTGAGTTGAGGAATATTTTTACTTCTGTACATCACATCAAGCTTTGGCACTCTATAATGATGTGAGTAGTGAGGCAGTGATGAGGGTGTAAGGACCAGTGGGTATTCTTTTAGCTGTGTGATTAAAGTAAGTATAGCACAATGTGGAATAAGATGGTTTGAGATAACTTAGCTCATTTTTTTTTTTTGTATGCAAAAAGAATATGATGTTTGTTCCCTCAGCTCCGTATTTAGTCTACAGGAAGACCTAATGTGGTACAGTTGCATCTGAACAGCTTGTAAATTATTTCCCTTTTCTGCTTTCCTCTTTAGAATGAGGAATCACTTGCGTATCATTCTATACAGACGTAAATAATGTACTGGTGATGAGCTCCTCGGGGATACAGACATTAAATTTACTATTTGTTACACTGAATATCTGCTTTCAGTGTAGCTCTTTCACTGCTTTGCCTCACTCTCTGTGCGCTCATCCAGCTTCTTGTCAGGTTCAGGTTGTGTTCCCATTATCATTTGCTCCTTAAGGTATGCAAGAACCAAATTACATGGTAGTGCTGTTGCAAAAAATGCGCACCCTGTTTTTCATTAGTATGGCTCGGCTAATGCAGGGTTTACTGACCTGGGAACAGCAGGTGTACTCCGCCGCGCTGGCTGGTACCTTCCAGCGGCAGCACTTCATTAGTCGAAGCAATTACTTTTGGGCAGTCTGGGTTTCACCTGGGTTCCATAAGTGCAAGTGTGTGTAACTAATTGAGAGTATGGACCTGCAACGCCTCGTGAACAAGTCGCAGTGACCCCTGCGCGATTGTAGGGGGGGGCAGGAAAAGTTTTTCGCATGTAGTTTGAAAGAGCACGGAGAACGAGGGAGTTTGATCACAATCACGATACAAATTTGCACATATTAGTCTTCTTTTTAAGCTCTTTTTCTTTTTCTTTTTTTTTGGCATGCTGTGCAAGATCTGGCTTGTATTGTACAGTTTCATTGAGAGGCTCAAAATGGTGAAGTAGTAACCCGGCTTTAGCTTTGGTGTGAAAGAAAAAAAAAACCCATGTTTTTGCTGACATGCTTCCAAATGACAAAATACCATTCAGTGTGATGCTTCGTTGTTTATTTCCTGTCTACATCCTCAGTAAACACCCATCTCATCTACATAATTATATCCTCCCAGTGCACCTGGTATTATTCTTTATCACCCAGCATAATAAACTCTTAGCCCCATTGTACCCAAATTATATAGTTGCTATAAAACCCTACAGTCAATGCACTTAGCTGCTTCCCCCCCATGTGTCACATTCAGTTGATCATCAACAACATCATCAACATTTTCAGCCCGGCTCTGTCTCACAGTGAATAAATGCATTTCCCATGATCCCATCTGGTCTCTAACCTCTCTAATTGATGCTTCGTTTATTAAAAAAAAAAAAGAAAAAAAGAAAAAAAGATTAATTTCAGGACTAATTAGTTCATGAATAATTTGTGCTAAGTCAACAGGTGAGTAAATTCCAAAGTTTACAGTGAGGCACCCCGCGAGACGAACTTACACCAGGCCTTGAATGCAAAAACAAGGCGGCTGAAATGTAGGGCAGTGCTCCTGTTCGCCCTCTCTGCCTCATCAGGTGACTCAAGACAGGGCTACAAGGAGCGGACATATGTGCTCTGCTACGGGGCTAAGCTTAAGGGAACATGCTGCGTAATGTACACCACCTGTGTGCTTTCTGGCTGCTGCATTACTGTGGCTACAGTCGCCAGGACAGGCTCAGCAGAGCTCATTTGCATACTTTATGACTCCAGGTAAAAGGGGATAGCGACGGTGAGAGGCAGGCAGGGAGAGGGAGAGAAAGGGAGGGAGGGAAAGAGATGGTAAAAAACGTGGTTTCTTTCTTTTTACGTGAGTCATAAGGCCCAGCAGTTGAAGCTGGTCAAATCCATCTTGAGGCCCTGAGATGTGCTGACGGGTGCAATCCAAACATCTTGGAGGTACGTTGTTTTTGACAGTTGATTTTCTCTAACAGGACACATGTTTTGTAGCCAAGCCTCCTGTGATGCTGTCTTTTTCTGTTGTTGTTATTATTGTAGCTTGCACTCGACTCCCGAGGCTAGCTCGGGCTCAGTCCTGGGTATCTATGCACTGTTCTCTGTTTTCCTCCACTTGTCTTGTCTATGGCAGATCAAATAGAGTGCCCCGAGAACTGCTTATCTTATTTGAAAGCATTTAATAAACTGGTCTTCAGGCTGACTGCTTTTAAAATGGAAATAAAGGAGCTGTGGAGGAAATAAAGGATTTCAGTGGATTCCTTTGCGTTACACAATAACCAGAGAAAATTAAGTATTTGTTCTTTAGTGTTTGATGAACGCTATTGACCAAATATCAGGGATTTTTAAAACATGCTCAATCTCCAACGGCTTGTTAGCTCAGTCAGAAGGGGGAAAAGACAGTGAACTTTAGCCCACGCTGAGCAACCTTACATCATGCCAATGATTTACACACACTGCTCTAGCAAGTAGTGAAGAGGCAGTGCCAGATACAGCCTATACCTCTGTACTGCATACTGTATGTGCAAAATAATTTGCTCTTGAATGACATGTCTTAATGATTCATTAAGTGCTAACATTTATCCTATCATTTTTTTTATTATTTATGAGTTTCATTTGTTTCTAATGAATGACTAATTAGCTGCTAAAAGTGATTGACATGTTGCCCCAGGAAACACAATTACCAGGGCTTAGAAATATTACTTCTCTTAAACTAATTACCTGTAATGACTTACTTAATATCAGTGATTACATTTTGACAGACTCCAATATCACAGCCTAAAGTCTGCCTGATTAAAGGGAGTATTTGTGGCAAATGGGCTGAGTCAGAGACGGATTTTTAAAGTATTAAGTGAAACCGTACCGATGCAGTTTGTACCGCTTGAATTTAGCCACGGTGAGGGTTAATGGTTCGCGCTGCAATGTGTTGAACACAGAGCAGGTGCACACTTTTTATTTATTTATTTATTTAGCTCAGTGTGTCCTCGTGTCTTTCGCCAGAGTGAATACAATCCACTTCTTTTGGAAAAAGGCTGTGAAAAGAAAAGCATTACGATGTGAATTACAAACCAGCTGTTTCACATCAACCAACCTGATTAGTCCACTCATGTGCTTTTAAATGCTCTGTGCTTGAAATATATTTAATAAGAAAGTCATTAAACAGTTTTGAAGAAAAAAAAAAATAAAGCAGATCCCTCATGCAGGTGCAACCAAGGTCCCCAGAGTGAGTAATTTATTTATCGTCAAAACTCACATCTGTGCGGCAAGTGTTAAGTTTGCTAACTCTGCATCAAAATGTTGCCACATTGTCCTCTCAAGCGCAGCCCAAATAAGTAATTATGGGCCTGTGCCCTTGTCAGTCTCGCAAAATAAATGAATAGGTGTGTTTTATTGCATGCATAATGGTAATACTTTTTTTCAATGCACATGTATTTATTTGTTGACGTGGGCACTGATGAGTTTTGAGTCTGCTATAACAATAGATAATAACTCATTTAAAAATGGTGACAGTAATAGCGTGTTGGCATTAAAGTAATCCTGGGGGGCACAGACATTTGCTGAAGTGAGGTGTAATTGACTTGTTTTGTAGTATTTAAATATCTTGTCGCACAAAATATGCTTTCCCATGAGGGTTGCTGACCATAAGAGCAAAGGAGTGGAGTTACTGCTTACATCTGATATCAGGTCATTAGATCAACTAAAATCTGATATTTCGCTCTGTGTTAGCAGATGTGTAAAGCTGATGTTAGCGGGAGCCATCGCCGAGATATGTGATGAACTTCACCTAAAAGCAAGTACTGTGTTCCAGAAAGTTCTAGCGTGAGGGTTTAGAGTATAATCACGATTCGTCTTTTGGGTCAGTAAACCTTCTTGGCGGAGCTAGCAGGTGAGAGAGGGGCCCTACAGGGAGAATAGGGTCTTGATATTGTGGTGAAAGTAATGCAACTGAGACTCTTGCAGCTAACACTGGCTGGCTGGTTGTATGGTGCATGCTGTAGAAAAAAAAAGTTCTCCTGAGCCACAGCAGTGCGGGGCTGAAGGGCACGGTCGCTGAACAGAGCTAGGTTAACAGAAGCTGCTAACCTTTGCTGAAACCTGTGCAAAAGGAAAACAGGAAGCGAAATGAAAACAATGCACGGGTGCCAATCACACAGTTGCATCACCAGTCAAGTCGGCCAAGCGCATAAATGTGCAGCTCAAGTAACCACGGCGACTGGGCACACTCACAATGCAACTAACGGAAGCTGTGCATTTAGCTGCATTTCTGAAATAAGAGTGTTGTGGAACACACTGAGCATGTGAACGGGCAGAGGACAAATAAATTATGGAGTGGTTGGAGAAGTTTCTATGGATTTTCTTTACTTCCTGAAACTGGGTCACTGTTAGAATCATTGAACTCCCATGAATTGAACTTGCAGTCCTCTGTGAAGGAGCAAGCAGGTAGTCCTAAACTTTTCGAAGACTTGAACTGGCTTTGGAGTCTGTCACGCTTCATTTTTGATAGCATAGGGTTTTTTGTGGTGGAGTATTCCTTTAATTGCCATTGTGCTGCAAAATCCTAATTGCAAATGATGATATTGAAGTAAGAAGTCACTTCAGAAGGTCTTCAGATGTTTCAAACAATGGGCTGTTTCTTCACTGTATCGCAATTCACATGCACTTTTTTGGTTTATTTGACTTTTCTACCTTCTTCCAGTTCAACATTAAATGTGAACTGAAAGTGAGCCACAGCCAATTGCTGTGAAACAGTTTTAGCAATTTTATGACAGCAAAAAGCTTTTTTTGAACCACATTTTTACCCCAAACTACAGGTATCAGTTTTAAGGATCTTTTGAACACTGTTATACACTATAATTTCGAATTCCTCTATTCTCGTAATGTCTCTTTTTTTTCTTTTTTTTTTTAGGAAATTTAATCAGTTTAGTTCATTGTTGTACAGTGAAATAAAGCAGCATGATCAGGGGTCATGCTGGTGATTAAATTGTCCTGCAATTAAATCACCAGCATGATCATGGCAGTGACAAAAAAACAAAACAAAACAACAACTGCTCACTTTCAACCACAATAGCGACAGAGGAGAGGGTTGGGGTTCATCAGACTGTATTACCTGTTATCAAAACAAAGCTCCTTCAGCCTACCTTCACACAGTGTACAGTATGAAATCCCTGCTGCAGTGAATTTGTATGGGAGCTTATGAAAGAGATAGTTAGAAAGACAAAAAGAAAAAAGACATTGAATGAAGGAGCACAGGGACCATTATACCCTTCACAGGACTGTAGCGGCCCCCTTGTAACGGATGTTGCAGGCATTCTCCGCCGTCCTCTGCTCTCATGCTGTATGACAAATATCTGTTTACTCTTTCTATCATCCTAGGGGCTGAAATAATGCACTTTGCTGTCCCTAGTCCCAAAATGCCAGGCATGCATCAGCACTTATATCCTCTCAATACTTTGCTTTCCCTTTTTCTGTATCAGTGCACTCTCTTCTTTTCTCCCTTTCTTGCCCCTTTTTGGGACTTTCTTTGGAACTAATGATACCATGAAAAGCAGATGACAGCGTCTGATGGCCGCAGCCTTGTGAAAAAAACAAGTCCAGAAAGTGGCAAAAAGAACTTATTTCAATTATTCTTTGTGCCCCTAGTCATAGATTAAAATGATGAACTGGAAAACACTCTTCACACTGTATGGCTTTTGTTCTCTGGAGATCTGTGTTCATTGTGTTTTCTAACACTGCAGCTGCAAATGCAAATCACAATCATACCGTCTCTTGTTACTTGTTATCTGTTCTTTAGATGTGGAATTGAAAAAGAGTCCTTGAGCTGGGCTTTTCCACAAAATTCGCCCACACATGCACACACACACACACACACACACACACACACACACACACACACACACACACACACACCATCTTTTACCGACACAGATGCGAACACAACTCACACACACACGCGTTTTTGACGTATGGGTTGAGTATATTCTTAGAGATGTTGTTTACCCTTCATGCTTGACGTGATTTAAAAGTGGAGGTGGTACCGAGCTGTCCTTCTCTTGTGCATTACATGTTTCAAAAGACGGGGCTTGAAAGCAGCGCAAGCGAATGCAGCACATACTCAATTATACAAGCATTTGATGGGGCTGAGTGTTCATGCATATACTAGACCTCTATGTAAAGACCACAGCCATTTTACTCTCGTACACTAGGGTCTCCTTCCAGTGATACACAAAAAAAGAAGCAAATAAAGAATAGGGCACTACAAGGAGAACTGCTGTGGAGGAAGTGATGTTATTGTTAAAAAAAAGGGGGATCTATGTGATAGGCTGACAACAGCAGTAATGACATGATTCAATGCATTCGGCCTCTACAAAACCACAAATTGGTATTGGCAACAAAACAAAATGTTAGAAAGGAAAGTCTATGCCCGCCCTGTTAACATCTCACCAATAATCCATACTAGATTGTTGAATGGCCTTGAGCACTTCTTCTTTCCCCCATTAGAGCGCTTATTTGGCCATTTGCAAGTGAGGGAGCCTCAACTTTCCCATGACAGTAAATAAAACATCCATGAAGTCACAGTAAATAATGTAAACACACAGAGGGAAGAAGATGGAACCTGTACAGAGAGAGGAAATGGAGCGTTAAAAGGTGGCACATTTGTCAGGACTACCCTTGGGCTAAAAAGCCCATCCCCGTCCTCCACCACCACCCCTCCTCCTCCCCCCACCCCCCCCGCACTCACCTAGTGCACATACTCTAATCCTAAAAGTCTCCACAGAGCATCAGTTGAAGGGCTCTGCGACATGTTTTAAACAGAGCTAGGAAACACACCTTGGCCTTTGAGTATTAACAACTAATAACTCTTTTTTTTCAGCATTTAAATGTTTTTTTTTTTTTTCACTCACACTCAACACAAATCAAATACTGTGTGTTGTATGTGTGTTTTCATTATGAAGGTCTATGGAAAATAAGCCTGCTCTTTTCTTTCAGCATGCAGTGAAAATGTATTTTCTGTATGGATATATAATTAATAAATACATTTAAAAATGTACTGTCACTATACTGCATTATATAGCAAATGATACAGTATGTTTGCATGATGGTGAAGGATACAGTTACACCGCATTCATATGAATATAGGCCAAATATGTCTTCTTCTTTGAATTCAAATGTATCTTTTAATATAGTACAAATACATATTTTCATATATTCAATGTATGTTAAAGTGTGGATTTTGCAATGGGTTAGACCCTACTACCCCCAACCATCTGTGTTAATTTAAAACCTGTAAACCGGTTAAACTCTCATATGTATAATTAGTCTTAGACAACTAACACATCTGTAGTAATGAATGGGACCACAGGGGCAGGCCAGTGAACGAACTTTAGTCAAAGGAGAGACTGTCAGTTGTGGAGTTTTTAATGAAGCTCATATTTGATGTAGCAGTGTAAAATGCCACAGCAGATCTAATTGTTTATTATCTGTGTAATCAGTGTTCAGTGGCTAATAAAACCTGCAATGAATATTTTACAGCAATCTATGGTCCACATGGAAAGTGAAGCTGTTGTCCATGTACAGTAGTTCTTGTATTGTTAATTTACTCTGGTCAACAACAACAACAACAAAAAAACATTGGTTAATTGACAGACAATTGTAGCACAGAGGTGGTTAATGAGACAAACACAGAATATACTGCCTCACCCCCCTTTCAGAAGGAAGAGGAAGGAGATTTTGGGTTTTGATCTAATAGTTTTATATGCACTGCATTAAGTAAAACAACCACCTGGTCTTAAATAAAGATTCTTCCAAACTGTGTAAGCACCACGTGCTGAGACATAGCCCCGTCCTGAGATTTGCTGAGTGTAGGTGATAATAATTCTTAGAACAGGTGCTGCACCGTAAGCCCCAAGGCCTGGGGAAGTGAATTATTAGTGGCACTCCCCCAAGATGCATTGCTCCTCTGTATTAAAACCAAACTCTGCCTTTTATTCCCTCCAGGGTTTATTAAGTGGGCCAGTTGCCATAGCGACGCTTTGGCAAGATATTGCCAGGATAAGGCATAATGGGTCTCCTGACGCAATTCACTCTGCTCCTGTGGAAGAACTTCACTCTCCGGAAGAGACAAAAGGTAAACTTGTGCTCACCAGCCCCCTTTGCAAATCAACGTATATCTGCTAAAATTGGTCAGCAATGGAGGGAAAATGAGGATATGGTCCCAGGGTTGTGTTATCAAGGGCAACTAAGTTATTCATGGGAGGGAGAGGTAATAGGAGGGATTTACTAGGAAAATTGTCTCCTATAGAAGTAAGCCGCCTTTAACTCTCCCACCAGAGAACAAGAACAATCTTACCTTAATGCCGCCCAATTCAAAGTGTCACCTTCAATTTTTGGAGATCTATCTCTTCTGCACGTTATGTCACATTGCCTGTGTTTTACTTTTAACAAAGCCAGTCTTTGGCCTAATGGAAGTGGATAGGGAGTGACGAATGTTAAATGCTTTGTTTGAAGGGCAAATGCTCTTTCTAGCACTTCACACAAACTGTCCCAGCCTGAGCTCAGCAGTGCCATCCAAAGATTTAATGACATTGCAGTTTACAATTAAAGGTTATTTATTCTTACTCTTCACCCCTTGAATACCAACTGACACTTCAATCACTTTAACTGCTTTTATAATTCACACTCTCACTGACAGTCCAACTGCTTTCACTGCCTAAAGGAGCTGTTTGTAAGTTTTGCCATCGCTACATAGCCAACGTTAGCATTAACAGCTGTTTACTTACCAGTCTAGCTTAGAAAAAACGTGAGTTCAGCATCAAACTTAGTTCTTTTTCTTGCCCAGAGCCGTCTCCAGCAGTGGGAAGCAACGTCAAAGTTAACTCTTGTTTCTATCACGTCTTTTCCTCTACTGAAGTTATCATGCTAACCAGCTAGCCCCTTCCCACCTCGTCACTTTTGTCACTGTTGCCTCCAATCTGTCCTGAAGACGTAGTGCTGCTCAGAGCACATATTATAACCTCTTGTATTATAAAGACAACGATGGCCTCTTGTCAGGCGATAATCACCACCAACCACTCATGGCAAGAAAACATGTTCGGTGGCAGAGAAAACTTCAGCTGCTTACAGGGATTAGCCTGGAATTGAAACTTTCAGTTACTTTCAGCCATTCCACTCCAAAAGCTGCTTCAAACCCTTTCAGTGCTTCAACGTTGACCCGCTTCTTAAACATAAAATTAAACTGCAACTAACAATCCTGATGCAAACAATTTAAGACATTTTTAGCTGTTTGCAGTGCACCTACGATTTTCAGTGTAACTGAGCAAACATCAGTTTTCTTCGCAAAATCTTGCCTTTTCTAGTTGATAGTAGGTTCTCATTGTAGAACAGGTGAAACTCATGACCTGTGTGCACTAAAGTAGGGGCTGGACTAAATAGTTTAGTCTAAATAAATGCAAATACTTATTGTATATAAATGATTTCCAGAGAAATCTCCAAGCTATGTTTACTTGAATCTAGATTTTTAAACATTAATATTGACATTGCCTTTATTCAAAAGAAAATCTGGGATCACCTTTGACCCTGCTGTTTAGGCTATAGTGTCACTCCCTCTGCGTGACCAGTTGCCTTTACCCCAGTCATTACTTCCTCATTCTTGTCAAATACACTACCCTACACGTGATCAGCAGTGATATATGGTGGGTATTACTGCCTCTGACGTCACCCACCCTGGATAAGAGGTCACGCGCTGCGGGAAGGTAACAGTTACACCATGTGTTGCAGCTGCATTTCAAGGGTCAGAAGAAGTTGTCAAGGGATCTAGTTAGGCTTTTGAGTCATTTTTGAGGCAGACATAACTGATACAAAGAAGTGCATTGTGTTCTTTAATTTATACTCTTGCACTGAACGTGATGATAGGAGTCACATCCACCCACTTGTTTTGTTTGGGGTTCGAGCACAGCATATGTGCCTGTTGCCAGAGTAGAACAAAAGGCATCTGCACGAAAAAAAAGAAAAACAGCTTTCATGAAAGTTCACATTTTCTTGGAACAAGTCAAGGCAAAGTCATTTGCAATTTTACAACTTTGTATCTGAGAAATATAACCCTTGTTAATTTTCTCAACCACCAGAAAGCACATGGTGGTATCCTTTCGTATCAGGAAGAAATATGCACCTACTTTTCTCCGGGAATGTGTAAGGGGACAGTGGTGGTTTTGTGCAAAGTATGTAGGATATTTGGCCAATGTCAACATGAAATATTGTTATTAGACAAAACCAGTGGGAGTTAGCAAGGACAATGGTGCTTCTGGAGGGCCTGTGGAGGTTAATGACCAATTATATGAATGCCTCACCAAGCATTTTAAGATTTTATAACAGGCATGAAGCTGATTTTATGGTCCAGTATTTCACATAATTTCATAGGAGGAGATTATCTATTCACAAAGACGCTGGTGTCTGATGGCAAATGCCTGGGGAGCCAGACATTGAGAAAGTCCCCATGATCTCTGTGTTCCCTCTCCATGCCTTTTCTTTGGAATACATTATGATAATTCACCCTCTCACTAGAACTACATCCTCTGTGACACACACACTGGAGGGAATTAAAGAACTGAATTTGAATTCTATCCGGTTTCTTTTAAAATATATGCCAAGTGATTTTCTGCAATTTTTTCATCTGTAATTCATTGACAAAATTCTACAAGTGAAAATTCCCAATATGCCTACAGACCCAACTCAAGTAAATAATGTGTTCAACTCCCTTCCTCATCCATATTCTGCTGCAGAAACCTTAATTTAGTTTCACAAGGTTGCCATGGTGCTGTAGCATACCAAACAATATATATATATATATTATTGTTTTTTCCTCACTTCTGCCTGTCCTCCAGTTGAATTATGAAGACAACAAAACCAGTATAGGTCTTGTCTTATTATTACTGCTAATGTGCGTTATCAGAGACTATGTGTGAACATGTTACAGAGGCATGAGCAGGGGATCGGCTGAATGCAGCTTTCCAGCTGATTCCTCTAAGCAGGTCACTTCACCAGAGATGTTGAGAGGGATGAGTATTCAGGCAGGTCAGCTGAGGTTAGTGGAGAGGACTCGGCGGGTGAGTGCAGGCCTGGGGGGGGGGGGGGGGGGGGGGGGGGGGGGGGGGGGGGGGGGGGGGTGCCATGGTGTGGCAAGGGATGCATAAAAGCCTGGATGGCAGAGGGTGTGGGTTGAAGAGTCAAGGAAGGATGAGCTGCAGCATTGTAATATCTCACTGGAAACCACTGTTGGATATTACTTTGTGCTGAAAATATTTCACTACAGGGATGAATTGCCATTACAAACAAAAAATCTACTTTTGTACAAATATTACTTGGCCTTCAGCACGATAGCTTGATTCATACATCTGCACTGCTTTGGTGTTTCCACAGTGGCAGCAGTGGTGAAAAAACAGCATTTGTAGGTGTATTTGGTAAATGTGAATGGTTGAACCTGTAATATCTCATTGCAATATCCAGTGCACTTTGGAATTCATTCATTGATTCTACAAGTCTTCAACCATTCTTCCAAAAAGCTATTCCATCATTTGTTGCTTTGGTGATGGTGGTCTCTCATAGGTGTTCAATTGGGTTGCGATCTGGTGAGATCTGACTGCGAAGGCCAGAGTGTATGATTCACATCATTTTCATGCACATCAAACCATTCAGTGACCCCTCGTGCCCTATGGATGGGGGCATTGTCATCTTGTTTCTACATTCATTTTTCAGGGTTTTCCTTTATACATATGTGTGTGCGTGTGTGCGTGTGTGTGTGTGTAAAATCTACTTTGTCTCTAGAATATCCCTCAAGGCCACTTGAGATGAAAAATTTGAGAAACTACCGAGTGAACAAGTAATGCCTTGAGGTCATCCATTTGTGCTTTGTAGGTTTCTCTCTTCACCCATTCCCTGGGGTTGAAAGAAAAGCCTGGCATGTCACAGGGGGGCGAAGTGGTTGTATTAAAACAAGGAAGTGGTTGGTTCTCTTCATCCAGGAGAGGACTGAGGGTGGCAAGGAGATGATAAGGAATGTGTCATAGCTTTGGCTTGGGGAGTCGCACGCAGAGGTTGCTCTGTGAATCCTGTAAGTGCTTAGAGTAATAGCAATACCAAGAGGAAAAGATATGGACTATGGAATGAGCCGCTACGCAATAAATATGCTCACATGGATTCACACACGAGGTCATATATGATACATGAGGTCATTCATGAGGTCATTCATGAGGTCAATGATTAACAGTATGAATTGCCTGTCAGCCACTGACTGCGGGGTAATAATATAAGCACAGCATGGTCCAATAGCTTAGCTTTGCACAAAGACTAGAAATGGGGGTGGGGGGCTCACTAAATTACGCAGCATTACTTGTTTGTTAATCAGTACAAACAAAGTGTAACTAAAAACAACAATTTGCCTTTTTATGGCAGCTTATGTGCTGGAATGTTTCTTAGCTGGGAGCAGTTGCCAGTTTCCAGTCTCTGTGCTAAGCTAAGCTAACTGAATGCTGCCTGTGCCCCTTATATTTAACATATATTTAACAGATAGGAGAGCACTAACTATCTTCCCACATAACTCTCTGTCCAAATGTGACGAAGCATATTTCCTAAAATAGCAAACCGTTCCTTTAAAACCAACAAAAATCTGTCAAAGATCTGTTTCTGTTTAATACACCCTCCACAGCCTCCTCATATCTTTGTGATGTCACATTTTTAAGTTTGAGAAAGCAATGCAAGTCAATGTGAACCATAATATGATTTATGAAAATAAGACCACTGTCATTTCTGCAGGTGCGACTGGTCATTGAAATGATATGGCCTCTTTTTCTCTTCTTCATACTGGTGGGTGTGCGGTCCACCAATAAGCCAGTTCACAAAGGCCAATGTAAGTAGATACCCAGTTGTAATGTTAAACTCTCTTTCACGAGTCATTTAAATTTTAATGTTCTGTGAGAGCTCATAACTCAAAGCTAATGCAAATGAAAATGCTGAGGGCCATATGATGATCCAGCACGAAGATGTAAAAATATTAACCTCTGTCGTGACATCACTGCATCTATTTTCTCTGACCAGTAATGAGTGATCCACTCAGCTGGGAGGATGAATAAGTATTCCTCTATTCCTTTAGGTCACTACCCTAATAAGGCCATGCCATCAGCTGGTGTGCTGCCCTGGATTCAAGGTATGATCTGTAACATCAACAATCCCTGTTTGAGTTACCCGACGCCTGGGGAGACACCAGGCCAGGTCAACAACTTCAACAAGTCCATGTACGTACTCGGATGTTCCCTTCTATCTTTTTTTTAAATTTTTTTTATAGATATTATACACTAGGATGAATAATATAATATGTTGGTTATGATTTCAGATTATATCACAGACATAATATTTACAGACAGTTTATGATCTTTTTTTTTTGTCTTTCTGGTAAAACAGAATTGCTGGAGTGTTGATAGAGCTGCAAACCCTCCTGGTGAACAGATCTATCCTCAGCAAGGCACAGTTGCTGGCAGACGACATCAACCAGTGGGCTTCAGTCTTGTCACAGTCTAACCCTGGTAATGGTAAGAGAATGTGAATATCACATTCTTGCGGTGCTGTTCATGATATTACAGAAAAGGGTGAAGAGCAGCAGGATCAGTGTGTAGATTCTTCCTTCTTTTTTTAAAGTATATTTTTTTGGGGCTTTTATGCCTTCAATGGACAGCACAGTGGAGAGTGACAGGAAACAGAGAGAGGGGGAATGACATGCAGCGAAAGGCCGTCCGATGCGGGATTCGAACCGGGGCCGACTGCAGCGAGGACTGTAGCCTCTACACATGGGGCGCCTGCTTAAACCACTACGCTACACGACGCCCCAGATTCTTCCTTCTTGATGTAAAAAGTTTAATTGCTACCAAGAAATTGCTAAAAATAAAAAAATGAAAAAAATACACTGTTGTAGTAAATACTCAGCCTCAGCAACAATCACTCTGTTATGTCTTTGTTAAGTACGCCTCATCAAGGAAAGTATCCCCTTCATGTGGATGACAAGTTGGAGGATTTGTTATTCCCCTTTATCCCTCAAAAACAATGGCGTGTGATTATTTATGATGCAATTTGCCATGCAGACTGACAGATCGTTTGTCTTGATAAGTTGCTGCTTTGCATTAGGCTCATTTAGCCTGATGATATTCAGATTTTCATACAGCACCTAATTTGCAAGAAGGCAAAGTGGGTGTGTGTGCGTGTGGGGTGGGGGGGCGGGGTGGGGGTGCTGTATGCTGTTCAACAAACGGTTCGTGGGGCATTTGCATTTTGGGGTCGCTGGCTTGTAATATACAAGATTAAATCCATCAAAGATCTAAGCCTGGGCATAATTAATGGGATTCGCTATCTGAGGCGAAAGCACAAAAGGGCATTAACAAGAATGGGGGATGGAGTACTATCAAAAGACTAGGATGTCAAAGGTGATTGTGTTGTCCTTTTTTTGTTTTTACCAAGGGTTGATTAAAAGACTCAGGCGGTCACTTCAATCAGAAAAGCAACAGTGTTTCAGGAAAGGGCCCAGAGCATGTTCTACCTCCACATAATCTCACCCTGTCCATCTCTCCAGATGCCCCTGCACTCATGAAGGGCATCGTACTGTATGTGTTTGGTAGGAAACGGAGGGGGTTAGAGTGTGCGCAGTAAATCAAACAGCATAATTAATTCCAGACAATATTGAATGATTGTTATTTTTTAACAAACATTTATCTTAATTGAACCTTGAATAATATAAGTCACCTCCTCCCCTCATCCTGATAATTGACTGACTTGCATTTATTGCACTACGTAAAAAGGGGTTATCTAATTAAATTACGTAACTGCTTCATCATTTCAGCAGCACATCCCGGAGTCCCAGAGAGAAGAATAGTTGAATAGATACAGTACAGTACAGAGAATGGGTGATGTGTGAATGTACTGTAGCGGTATCCCTGCTAAGCTAAGCCACTGGGGATGCAACAATGAACAGTTAATTGGTTCTGAAACCGGCTTCTTAAAATCCTGACTATTTGTGGGAAGCTAATCAGGAGAAAATGGCTGGTTAACAATCTGGTGCATGTTTAGCAACAAATGGTCTCCCACTCAAACCCTCATGCAGCTCAAGTGCTCAACCCATACTTGTATTAGTGAAGGATTTAATGGCCATAGTCATCTAGAAAGCATAATTTTAAACTTAAATTCATCAGACCGTAATACCACTCGAAGCAATAACAAAACCAAATCAAAGTGCTATTGAGAATTCTGGCTTTCCATTAAGCTTTGTTTTTTCAAAGATTTGGCAATTGTTTCCATCAGTTCGGATAAAATTGTACTTAGCAGCTGCACTGCAGTGATTTTAAAGACAGGGGCCTTAGCTTTAGCTTTAACCTTGTCCCTTCAACAATAGAATAAATCCTCCAGTACTTCATTGTGGCTGCTGTCCTATTACTTACACAGAGAGTTCTCCTTCATGGTTGGCATAGGTATCCATTTAGGGAAATGACACAGGTCTCACATGCACTCAGATTTGTGTACAGTGGTATGGAAAGCAAATGCAAGAGCGAGGATAGTCAAAGAATGGAGGCAGAGACAGAAAGGCTGCAGGGATGGATGCAAAATATCTACAGTGCAGATGGCCAGTTTATGGCCAAAGCTATGAGAATACTTAAAAACAAGCAAATGCATTTCCCTTTAAAGGTCCCATATTGTGGAAAGTGAAATTTCCATATCTTTTTTGAGCAGGTCTAGGTGCCATAAAAATGCAATCAAATACAATCCACAGAGAAATGCACACAGCCCGTATTCAGAAACTGTGCCTTAAAACGACCCTTCAGGACTCAAGAATTTTGTGATGTAACAATTGCACAGTCATCTGCCCTCAGCCACGCCCCCAGCACGACCCACCTGGACCCACCGTCCAACCTAGCAAGCAACAAGACAGAAAAATGTCTAAGAAACGCTGCACAGTCACTGTCAGGAAGCCAAAATGTCATTGCACAGCCTTCCGCCTTCGAATTTCAGTCTGACTGACTGATCGGTACGGCCCATTTCAGCGCTGACTGACCACCACCATTAGCATTTACTGTTGAGTTTTACTATGCTACAGCAGTATGTTAAGGTATGTTACCTGTGGTTGGCCTGACCTTGCGTCACAGAGGCTCAGTGATCAACACAGAACACCCTGTTCTTGTTAGAGCTCCAGAGAGAAGCACGAGAAAGATGTAACACTGCATTGAGATGGTTTTTGGTATTTAAAACTACAAATATGTCTTCGTATGGATTTCAACACTTCAAATAACACCAGACAGCAGAAAATTGTAAAATATTGGACCTTTAAGTATTCCATGTCTGACCAGCTGCCAGCATCACACACGTAATGTACACTGCTGCTTAAATATGTCTTCTTTTTCTCTATCAGTTGCAGTTGTGCAAAAGTAATGTCTCTCCGTCTTTATGTTCAAGCTCAACCAGTGGCCCTGAGGAGTATTCTAAGAGACGATGAAACTTTCTCCACACATCTGACAGAGAATTTGTCAGTGCCAGCAACAGTCACTCAAAGCCTCATAAATGCGAAGGTTTACGTCAATCCGGTGAGTATCATTTCACAGCTCTGCTAGCGTGGTGAATGCAGCAACAAAAAACAGTCTCTAGTAAGAATCCCAACCACTTTGAAACAAGAATTTCCACCTAACCTTGTAAATAAAGGAATTAAAATGTTACCATAATGTTCTAAAGACCGAATGTGCTCGGAGTATTGTGAGTGAATATTTCAGAATATAACATCCTGGCCAAGAAGTGCCTCTGGGACTGATAATCAAGGCCAAATGTAGTATTTGCTTGACAAAAAAAGTCATTTGAAGCTGCCTACAGTAGGTAATTTGGAACTAAATGAACTTGCAACAGCAATAAGAGTAACAAATGTCTTGTCTGTAAATGTTCCCCAACTGATACCCCAGTAATATTGGAGAAGCTGCAAGAAGGTAATTATGTTTTACTGGCATTGACAAGGATGCTTAAATACAGTGTGCACTCATCCCTACTGTGTATGAGGCACTCATGATAGTTGCAGGGTGCAAAACTGGTCTACGTGCCCAGAGAGAAAAAGTTCACAAGGCATAATCTGTCCTCTGCTCGTGTATTCTGTCTTGCTCGGTATACTGTCTGGTATGACACAAATTGACTGTGTATATGCATCTTTGCGTGTGGGAGTAAATGTTTGTTTCTGTCACATTTTTGCCGCTGCCGTGTTGTGTCACTGGTGTTTGTGCATATGTACAGAATGTCAGGATTATTCAGAAGGTGATTTAAAAAAAAAAAAAAAAAAAAAAGGCTTAATTAAAAGAAAGCAATGCTTTACATCTGATCTTGGAGTGTGATCTAGCATGCATTCTGTTTACATAACATCCCAAATACATGACGCATGAATTAATAAATTTACGGTCAGATGCAAAGTTTGCTTGTTTGTCAACTTCTACCAAAGTTAGTGTTTTTTTTTTGTTTTTTTTCCTTCAGATGATGGGCGTTCCACGGCCTGGCAACCTCAGGAAGATCCTATGTGAGGGGACAGATCTGGATGAGTATGTCCAATTTAGCAGCCAAGCTGAAAAGGAGGCTTTTCAAAATGTCAGCTGCTCCCTCACTCCCCAGCAGCTGATTAACACCCAGCAAGTACTCCTGCAGAACCTGGATGTGAGGAAAGTGCTGTCGGAGGTGAGCCTTTCACGCTGCCCCCCTCCACACACACAGACACACACACACACACAACGAACAAATCTAACAACTTGTCTAACATGAGTTTGATGAAACTTGGAGGAATTTTGAATTGTAACTCAGACGCAATTAGTCTAATTTAGACAAAACTTATAGAGATAATGCATTTGAGACCTGTGTTTACTCTAGCTGGCCTGATGGGGACACTACAGTAGCAATACCCACTGTAATGTCTACATTTGAAATACTTCATCACCCACATCCAGCATCCTTCCAAATTTCACTGTCACTGGGCTAATCAATGTGGTATTCAAAAATGTGAAAGTGAAACTCTTGTGTAACCGAGGAATAACTTAGAGAGGATCCGTTTGAACCATCTGTCCGGCTGTTTCATGTCAAACTGTATTGTCAGTTGTGGAAGTCTAGCATTTTAACATTCACTCTTGGTCATGTTACATCAATACCTGTAGAGTCATTGGCAGCTGCTGCACAGCTCAGTGCTCTGATCATCCTACATAACACAAAAGAGTTGGTTTAGAGTTGGTGTTAGCAGTCTCTCTCTTTCTCTCTCTCTCTTTCTCTCTCATCGGACCAGATGTGGTGACGGCAAATGATCAGATTGTTAAAACTCGCAGCAATGAGTGGCCCTGTAACCTTCATATTTTACCCAGCAATTCAAATTTTAAGTGACGCACTGAGTCACAGAGAAACATGCATAGTTCTGAAGTCACAGATGGCACTGAACAACAACTAACAATGTCGGCCCTCCAGCTGGTTAACTGCCTGTGTGGACATTGGAAGTGAAAAGATATTTTAGTGCCATCTGTGACAGAGAAATTAATTTTATTTTGCACAACTGTATACACCTTTACTCATTTATTCACTGTTTGCTAGTACAATTTGGGTTCTAAACTACCGAGTAGGCCTATTAGTGTGGAGTTGTTGGTTCAAAGGTGGTTCTGAACTGCTGAGCAAATGATTTTAAGCAACGTTGTCTCCTAGAAATTATGTTAATACACAACCAAACTGCAACAACAAATGCACTTTGTAGGACTTGTGACTGGATTATGTCTTCTATTCACATTATCATGATATGTTGTCAATTTACATATTTAGCAAGTCACAAATAGCGGGGGTCCACAAGTTTAAAACAAACTTTCCCTAACTTTTGCCAAAGTCCCTTTTGTTGCCTAAGCCTACCCACAGACAGGACTCTGCTGCCTTTATTAAATGTGGCATTGTGTATTTGTTTTATTTTGTGTGAGTTTTCTACATAAGGTATTTGCTGTTGCAGTGTGGTATATAAACATAATTTGAAGGAGACAGTGCTGTTTTTAAGCCACAAGGTTCAGCTATCTAATCCACCTATTGTTGCTGAAATCGATGTTATGAAATTATTCAGTGTGATATTGTAAACTTTATGCCAACAACAATGCAATAATGAAATGTCATAGGAATGGGTAGATTTAGCCCCACCCCCCAATAAAAACCGCTATAATGACACTCGTAGATACAACAGTATTTTCTCTCACACACAAACACAGTGTTGTGATTTCTGTCGGCACGTATGTCTTCACCTCTCTACTGGTGCCGTGTGCACAGGACGCAGACAGGTAGATAACCGCGGAGGAGGTAGAACAGAAAAGGAGGAGAACAATTTGTTAAAAAGTACGCAAAGTAAGTAGTGAGACACTAGATTACATTTACGGAGTTAACTTTCAGAGGCGTTGTTTGCTAGTTTGCTAACTAATCTTAAGGCTAATGTTGCCTATCAATAACAGCTTGCTAGCTAGCTAAGATAGACAAGCCAGTCCAGCATTACGCAGCAACTTTACGAAAAAGTCAAAATGGCGGCATGTGATTTATTTACAGCGTGGGACATTTGAATTTTAGGTTACTGCATTATATTCCGTTATATTATGAATTGTCCCCTGGTGCCTTCATTTTGTGTTTTCCTTTACATCTATAATTGCCACTATAAGTTGGTGCAGAAAAGCCACAAATTGGTGCATTAAAATAAACCAGACATTCAAAATTTACTGGGGTGGGACCCCTGGACCCTCTGCCTCATGTGTCCCTAAAGGAAACCCACACCCATTGCGAAGGTGTATGTTTTTTTTGTGCCCAAAATTTCCTGTTTAACCTTCTTTTTTGGCATTAATAAGAAAAAGTAAACATGGCTACATAAGGTAACTTTCAGCATGAACATACTATTAATTACCTACTGTAAGACACAACTTAATGTAGTTTAAGAATATGGCAGGCAAATGGTCTGTTCTAATTCTTGCATGGCTTGCAGTAAATGAAATGCAAAGACAATGATTTTCTGTTCCAGCCAATTCAGTAACCAATTAAAAAAGTTAAATGTTATGCTTGTCTGCCTCTGTGACTTAGAGAGATAAAGAAATATCTGTTAAAGTTAAAACTTGATAATGCAGCCACTTCAGGGCCAAATCCACCACCTGGACCTCAACACTTGTAATTTATTACTTCACAATTATCTTAATGTAATTTTCCTGTGCACACTTTTAGTGAGAAATCATTTTTCTGCCCCATAGCGTCTAAGCTTTCTAAATTGTCGCTGTCATGTGCAACTCTGTGTCTTCCAGTGATTTTACTAGAATGCATGCAATCAGGTGGGAATTATTTATTAGAACCAATGTTTTCATGAATTCTTTTAAATCCCTCAGTTCCCGTTGGGACGATGAAAGCCTGCACTTTTCTTTGAGTTTATCGTTGAGAAAAAATATATGGGACAGCAAATCCAATAAATAAGCGATAAGGCAGGAAGTTCGTAGGAGAGAGCATTTGAACAATTTAAGCCCACAGGCATTTTCAGACACAGAAAAAAAAAAAGAAAACCCAGGCAAGATATGGAGGAAAAGCTCTTCAGCGCCTCAAGCAAATGGATGGAAAAGAACATAAGGCTTCACACTTAAAGCTTGACATTGCTGAATGATTGTGATAACAACAACAACAACATAAAGAAAAGGACAGGGGAAGAAGTCAGGGTTTATCACTGAGGTAGTGAGTGGCAGAGGATGGTTAAGACATTGGTGTTCCACAACTTTGTGTTTGGATTTCCTGAAAATCATTTCAGAACACAATACATATGGTAAAGCTGGGGGGGGGGGGGGGGGGGTAGAATGTAGAAGTCCTTATTTTTTTTTATCAGCTTACCTGGATATCAAAAGGATGACCATTGGAACCTCAGTAACAAAGTGCAGGTGAAATTGTGTTTAACAATTTCTGCCATCTAATGTGACAGAGTAACAATGTTGAAATCTGCTTCCATTGATCTCTTACAGGTGATTTTCAGCTGTTTTGCTCATAATTGTCTGAGAAGAATGCTTGTGCTTTCTTACTAAATCTCCTCTTGATGTCTGCTCTGCACACACACACACACACACACACACACACTGATCCAAAATGAATGTACTTGAGACTCAATCAGTAGCCAGGCCGTTGTCCAAACTGTGCCCTAATGGTATTCTGTTTGTGAATAGAATTTTATTAAAAAACCGTCATGCAGCATTACCACACCTCTTTTTTTTTTTTACACCTCTCTCCGCCTTCTGATCTCCCCACTTACATACACTTCAAAGCTTTGTAATTTTGTGTGTGGAAAGACAATACAGGTGCTCTGAATACAGCCTATACTTGACACTTGATGCATGAAAATGACAGTGGTTGAAAGGGCATGCCATTTAGTTCTTCTAATTGGACTCATACTGTGTAGCTTCAGAATGTCACTGTAACACACTTTTATTAACCAGTGCCAGCATACAATTCACAGGTTGAGCTAAACATTAAAATCTCATAAAATCTGAATGAATAAATGAATGAAGAATGCACCTGGCCATATATAACATACAGTACACATTCTATTTTTGTCAAGACATGAAAACCATTTAAACAGTTGCATATCTAATAGCAAATAGCTAACAACTCTGCAAGCCTAATTTATACGTTTGATTATTTCCTTTAGTTGCCTTCACTTTTGGATCTGAATGCAGCAGACACCACGGCACTCATGGGGAAAACCACTCAAAATGCATTACCAGTGATTGAGGAGGTTGGTGTTGCCACTGTATCGTGTACATTAGAGTGGAATCCATATTTGTATTGTGAAAAAAAAAAAGTGTTTTAAAAAATTCCTTTGACTTTCTTGTATCCAGATTGCCAGATTGCAGAACTCCACAATCTTCAAGGCTGCACGTTCATTGGATTTCCAAGAGGACATGATTGGCAGTGTCAATATGCTACTGTGTGGAAAACAGCCTGACTTCAATTCCACCAATGTGACTCTCAGTTTAGACTCACCTGGACAGATGCCTAACAACAAGTCAATCTTCATCATGGGCAACAGTTCCGGTAAGTGCAGCCGCAAACTCATTTAGCTTTACAATACTATATGCAGGCGTGGTAACCGGGGAATTGTAAAAATTTCTGTTAGGTTTTTTTTTTTTTTTTTACAAACCAGTAGTGCACAATACACAGTATCACTGGGCAATACTGCATAACTGTGCTTGATCAGTAAGTGTGACAGAGGGTGATGTCAGTCTTTTTCTTTAAACACAGTGTCATGTAGATTTAGGGTGTTTTGACAACTTTATGGAGAAACCAGTGGTAGTTCCTGTCGTCTTGATAGCGCAGCTCACAAATGTCAGTTCAGCAACCAGCAAGGTTCACTAGTGATTTTTATGGGTTAGGGGTGTTGTTAATCGATAATGGCATGAAACCATAAAGAAAGGAATGATATTAGATCAATTACACTGAACAGTAAATGACTGGTAGATGTGCCCATGCACAGATAAATTCAATGCAAATCTCAGCATTTCCTGGTACAAAAATATGCATGCAGCAGAGAAGAACCAGTGAGCCCTGGTTTCATGAATTAGTATTCCATGGCACACAGTGAAGTCAACTGTGCAGGATGCGCAGGATGTGACTACTTGTGCACATCCAGGAACAGGCACCTGTGGCACAGTTGGCACCTGCACCGGAGTTGGAAACTGGGTTTGATTACGAATTCATTATCGACGGCTGTGTCGGGCTGGCATCAATCGCGGCCAATCAAATCAACTCTTCTCATCCCATTTAAAAGCTGTGCGGTCCCCACCCTGACATAATGATGTTTTCTTAATGGAGAGGAAAGTCCAGAGCAACTTACCCCAAATGGAAACTGATGTTGTTGTCAGAGCGGTGCAGAGCCACGAGGCGCAAATATATGACATCCTAAATATGAACATATGGCAATCCAAACTTCCCACACAGAACAGATGGTGTCACTAAAACACTTTTTGGAGTTCTAAAGTGGTATTTTATGCTGTTTAGAAAGGAATGCGGCCATGCCAGCCATATTGTCAGCATTTGTACTCAGAGTCTCTGGTGCTATATTGATTTCACTGAACCTGGCTCAGTTGGCCTTCCGATGGTCAAAATGAGCAGCCGATGTTCACTGAAGAACAGCCAAGTTCAAGCCACCATGAAGTATGACACCTGTTTAAAACAAATGATACTATCCCCACTATAAGTGTAGTTTTGACACACACACACACACACACACACCTTGTCCAACTCAGTCAGATCTTTCAATGTGCACAGTATTTTTATTACTTCCTGAACTATGAGAAAAACAGTAGTTGTTTTGATTATACAGTGAGAATCATAGAAATATGTAGACATTTTTGTAAAAAATGAAGAAAAACAATAAAAACCATCTGGCCGCTACAGTCGAACACAGAAAAAAGAAAAGAACTTTGTAAATATTTTTGGGAAGGGGTTCAGTGATGCCTTTAAAATATCCTGGAGCTGTCTAAATTGCTTGCTCCATTGCATCCCCAGGATGTCATTACCTCCCATACTCCTGATGATATGCAGAGCCTGAGCATGATAACATGGTGCCGAGTAGCCTCCACAGCTGTAGCCAACCAGTGGCGTTTGCTTTGCAGCAGCCCGGTGCTAGTTATGAAAGATTTATTCCAGGTAGCCGCATTGGAGGAGACTGTGGTAGATTCACAGTGCTTTGAAAATCTGGACTACACCTCCCACATTCAGTATGGCTGTAGGTGAATGAACATTATTATGGCTGCAAGAATTTAATTTATTAAAGAGGAAAGATAGAGTCTACAAGCATTTGTGCATGACAGAGTCAAGTACTGATATGAAACACCCTTTGATCTAACCCAGTGCATATACTCTGCTTTCCTGGCATCACTGCATTAATGTGTGTTTTTGATGCGTAAAGTTATCTGTTGGTTGAGGACGTTTATATCAAAGTCAAACAGGCACTCTGTGCATACAGAAAAGATGCTTGTAATTTATGTGACTCAGTTCTGCAGCAGTCAAGTAGTTTACCATGTTGCTTGTTGTGCAAACTCGTAGCACAAGGTACAGCCCGTGCTACATTCTGAAGCGAGCTGGCTCACACTGTGAGATGTGTCATTTAATCAGTTAAAAAAAAAAAGCTACTTATCCTTAAGCAATATATTCGCCGCACTGTTGCCTGAGGCCTGTTGGTCAAAGCCTGAGGCAATATTGAAGTAGTAAGGCATCCCCAAGCTACTGTATGATGCCTCACAATTGATTAAAGGTAATGTTTTCTTGGTCCACAATGAATTGAAATGGAAGTGTTTTTCTTGACGGAGCTGTTGTCCGGCAGATCTCTTTGAGCTGCCATGTAGGACAGGTTTGTGCAATCTGTGGCAATGTGCTTGTGAACGCTCTGTGGCAAAACATGCACCACGTGCTGTTACTCTGGATCTTCTACAACTTGTTTAAGTTGTATCTGTTTTTTGTTTTCCTCTGTTTTTCTCCTATGTTTTTATTCTTCCACAAGGGGATATATTTGTTTTAACTGCATAAAGTTAAAATTAACTTTTCCTGGTGCTGCCTTAAATACAGTAATGTATTGTTAAAATATTGTTTTTTTTTTTTTTTTTTTTTAAACATAATGTCTTAAAATAAAGTAATTGGGTGGATTTTCTAGAAAACTGCCTTATTGCCTTGACTTAAATCAATACAATGAAAATGAAACCCGAATGGAACAAACAGACAAATACATCAAATAACAAAATTGAGTCCACCCCCTAGTCAATATCAATAAAATCTGAAGTAATTACAAATTCTGTTAATTTAATACAATTTTATTTGTGTTTAATCAAAGCCCAAGAAGAGTGAAGCCAGTTAATTTGAAAACACTAAATAAACTATAATGAAATGCCCATATTGAAGAACCAACTGCAAGACAAGTCAGGACGTCCTTCACTAGTGAGATACCATTATTTTATTAGTTTTTTAATTTTTTTAATATTCTGCATATCCACCTTAATTTTTGATGACAAAATTCGATCCTCCTTGTCTTCGATGATATCGTTCTTGCACAAATCTGTGGAGAGACGTTCTGCCGTCCAGCTGTTCTTTGCTGTAGTCGTTTGGCTGTTCTGCCTTCTGGTTTCTATTGGATTCAAGTCAGGGGACATACTTGACCAGGTTGTACTTTTTTCTTCTTTCTTCTTTACAAACTTTTGTGTGTGATTTTCGCAGTGTGTTCTGAGTCATTGTCATGTCAGAAAACTCCTCTTCTACCAAGCTTCTTGAGACTGGGAGTCATTTTTCATGCAGTATTTGTGTAAACAGAATGCCATCTATAAATGTCATCACCCCCACAGCTTTTGTACTCATGCAGCCCCCGTAACAGCACACTCCCATCTCCATGTTTAACGGTCGGCACTGTGGTAGTCCTGGCCAGGTCTACGCCAAACATGCTGGACCCCATCTGATCCAAACAAATTTATTTTGGTTTCATCTGACCAAAGAGTGTGCTGCCAATATTCATCAGGCCTCTTTTCGTGCTCTTTTGCCAACATGTAATATTGGAGTTTTGTGCCACTTTGTGAGCAATGGTTTTCTATTTGGATGCCATCTGTAGAGGTTAACTTCATGCAACATAGTTTCTCAATGCAAGGTTGCATAAATAGCAAATTGAGCGTGGCATAATTTTTCAAGGATGGCCACTACGCCCTCCGTTATTGCAAGTATGACTCTTCCTATACCACTGCTGCAACTATGTTTAGTAGCTTACTGATGCTCTTGTGCCCTCTTCTCATCTTTGTGAAATCCCTCAGTCTAGTTGCTTAATTGTTCAGGAAACTCCTTATATCCACGTGGAGTCATGTTGCATCAGACACAACCCAGGCCGAACTCTGAGGAAGCTGTGGTTCACAGGTTGTTTTTAACCTCCTTCATGCAAGAAGCCTTAGCTGGAAATCATAGGTGTAATCACTGTTGTTGGAGTGGTGGCAGGTAAACTGACTTTTGTTTGCACTGAGGTTGTACTTTGAGGCCTGCATTTTCAGTGTAGTCTATCAAAAAAGTTTGTTTTTTAGTTGTACATAAGATCAAATACACTACACTTTAACCTAAAGATGATACAATTGTTGCAAGACAACACTGTTTTGAATCAATTACACAGGGGTGTACTCAGTTTGTTCAATTTTATACTGTATGCAATACATGGAAAGATTTAAAAAATACGTGCTGGTACTCTACTATTACAGGGATATACATAATAGATACAGTATTTGGGAAAGCGTTTTTTTTCAGAAACCCTACATGCACACAAACCATCCTTACTGGTGCTGTGCATTAAAAAAGTAAATAAAAGTAGCACAACAAGTATAGGTGGTGATTGGGGAAGCCTTGAAAATCATTGAATATGTTTGTGCCACAAAAACCTTGAAATTAATTCTTCAGTGTAATATCTTGCTGCCTCGTGCTCATTAGAGACCATGCATTCCTGTTTCATTAAATGCCTGTTCTTTGGAGAAAACTGCACAAAATTAGATTTTAATAAGACGCCTCTATTCCCTGGGAATAAAGTTATGCTGTAAACTGGGATTGCATGCTAGTGCCAGCACAAATTAGCAAAAACATTGTATCATCCATACAAAATAAGCACTAACGTCTCTGTTAGCATGCTAATGGCTGTTTTGGATTTGCCGTGGCATTTCATTGTGTTGGTCTGTGTACAGTTAAATGAATCTGGAATATGCAGTATGTCTGCATAATGGCCAATTACAACTCCTTTGTAAGTGTAAAAGTACACTCAAAGGAATAGTAACACAGCTACAATAAAGGCCAACGCTGAGGTTTTGTTAACAGTTCAGTAATGTTCCCTTCCTAATTAATCGCTGACAGCAAAGGAAAACTTCTGAATCATTATACAGAACAGTTGGGGTGGTGACTGTTCTTCCATGACAGTAAACAGTAATTTTAAGTTGATACTATTTTCAAAATTTGCCCAGTAGATGAGCATGAATAACAAGTGATTACATGGTTCGGCAATGTCATGTTTATACATTTGGTGGAGAAATATTATTGAGCGACTGTATTTTGAGTCTCTTACACAAGTTTTTTTTTTTCTTGCTGGTCCAATATAGTGTATTCGAATGGGCTGGCTTCCTCTGTCCTCTGCAAACAGAAATAGGTTGACTGTTTAAAGCAAAATACAATTGAAGCACAAAAGTTTTAACTGTTCATTTGACTTCTTTTCATTTTCAAAGGGAAAATTTTGTTGTAGCTGCAACTTCAGTGTTCGCATATAAATATTTAATTAATGCATCTTCTATTGATCTGTCAAAATAACCTCTTTCACTGTCCTATTTTTACTGGTGATTTTCTCTGACACTGCTCATAAAATTTCCTAATAATCATAGACTTGTACAGTCATCCTCACAGTATTAGCCCCTGGGTGTCTTTTTAATAATTAGTAATTGGTACCCTTTATTTCTAGTTTCAAGCACATCTCTTTAATATATACTGAAGCCGGCGAAGCCATAATACGTGTCTATTGGCAGTTGTTGGGAGTGAGAGAGGCCTGTCTTATACCACTGAATGTCAAAGCTGCTTCTCTCTGTCTCTTGTGAGAGTGACTTCAATGACATTTATTCAAGCCTATTTGATTTTCTGTTGGAAAGCTGCAAGGTAGCACTTGATTTGTACTGCTTGTAAGATTTGCAGTGCTTCTTGATTCATGCATGGGGAAGTTCACTTTAAATTAGCATATTCATTGTACATATGTACTGCATGTGTGTATGTCTGTCTTAGTGTGTACATGCTTGCCTGCCTCTTGCTGTGCATTGCATGAAACGCCTGAATTATGAGCAATGCAAACTTGGAGTAATATCCTTTCCTGTGCGTGTGCACACTTGCATGTCTGCACATGTGATTTGGAGTGCAAGGCAGTGTGTAGCACCAGCATTTGTAGTGTGTCAACGGCGCTGTCTCACTGTAGTGCTGAACTGAGCCCATCTCCAGGGTGCAGCTCAAATTGATTAAATTTGCCAGGTAAGTTGAGGGGCTGACTTGAGGCTCCAAGCAATTATTTGACTGTGGCTAAACCTGGTGTAAAGAACAGATTCTCTTGTTCTTTCATGCCACCGTTTTGTAATAAAGTAAAGATCTGTTGTCAAAAAGAACTACATCGCTCACAGCTCTGGAGAATGTGTAACCACTATAATTTGATTCTCCCTTTAGCACACAAAATATCAGAACCTGATATCTCTTTCCCATGAATAAAGATACCTAATATTAGGGTGCTATGCATTTGACACTGCTATCTATATTCATGCTTCATTGGTGAGTAGAATTCTTTATTTTTTTGTTTCTTGTTATTGGTCTGAGCATTTTAGTCAAGGCCCATGTGCTCTGCTGTCTGTTGTCATCATCACTTACATAATAGAACATATTTCTAATACAAGGAAGCATACTGTAAACACAAGAGACGTGTCCAGAGATGCAGAGGGCTTCAAATAAAAACATATACATGTGTTGCAGACACATATTGAACTGCACGAGGACAGCTCTAGTGAGCTAATTTTGAATTAGCGCAGACCACAGGGATATGGATATGGCTATGTCATAGGACAAAGAGTGCCCGCGACGTTCTGCTTGATGGGGTGGTGACACAGGGGTTGAGGTGAAGATTCATCAGACCAGACAGTGTTTAGTTTTGTTGAGCCCGTGCCCACTTCAGTTTCTGTTCTTGGCTGACAGCTAAAGGAACACGTCAGGCTCCTCTGCTGCTGTAGCCCATCTGCCTCAAGGTTCAACATGTCGATTCTCAGAAGCGTTTCTGCTCGCCGCAATTGTAAAGAGTGGTTATCTGAGTTACTGTAGCCTCTCTGTCAGTTCCAACTATAGTCTGGCCAATTTTCCTCTGACCTCTCTCATCAGCTGTCACCGCTGGATGTTCTTTGTTTCTTCCACATTCATAGTAAACTCTACAGACTGTTAAATCTCAGGAGATCAGCAGTTTCAGAAACACTCAAACCATGCCTGTCAGGCACCAACAAACACGCCACAGTGAAAGTCACTGAGATCATTTTTCCCCATTCTGATTGATTTGAACATAAGCTGAAGGTCCTGACCTGTACCTGCAGGTTTTCATGCATTGCACTGTTGTTACATGATTGGCTGACTGGATAATTGTATTAGGAAGCAGTTGTACAGGTGCTCCTAATGAAGTGCTTAGAGAGTTCAAACACAGTGCGTTTGCCTGCACACACTAGATGTCTACCTTGTGACCCCTTACATTGAAGCATTGTCCGCGACCCCAATTTAAAGGTACCCTCTGGAGTTTGCTTGTAAACAAGCAGGTGGAGTGTGTATCCTTGAAGTCTAACATACTTGTTGAATGCATTTCCCTCAATACAAAATATTTTCAAAACAGATTTATTTGACTAGTTTAAATGCTGCAATGTTTGTCAAGGATGGATGCGCAAGGATGCACAGAGATACAAAAACTTCTAAGTGGATGTGTGTTACAAGTCAAAACTTTTATTTTCTTTTCATACGGTTTTAAGAGAATTATTTTAAGAGGCTTGAAAGCATCTGGTATTAAACAGGAAAAAAGAAGGAAAAACTAAAAAGCTGTGAAAAAACATTAGTTTGTGTAACAGAAATATTTTTCCAGTGTAGATCTTTAATCATTTTGTAATCGCTCGAGTTTATCTTGGCACCCCATCGTGGGTCCAGACCTCTAGATTGGGAACCACTGCTTTATGGTGACTGGTCTAATCTTCTCTTTCATGTTCAGTTTTTACAATTTGGAGTCTCTTTTTTTTTTTTTTTTTTTTTTTTTTTTTTTCTTCCAAAAGACAGCTAACAGTCTACTGAGCTGACAGCTACTGAACTGTGTGACACACACATTTCCTGTCTTTCAAGTGTTATGATTGCAGGAAGTTGCATCTGTGCAGTCTGTGGAGGGAACAGCTGGCCAGACTCATACTAGGTGGTGGCCATTAGCTCATTAGCTCTCTGCACACAGACCTCCCTGGAGCACCTGGGAAAGATGGCCAGCAGGCAGAAAGGCTAACATTTAATTGCACTGAAAATGTCTGCTAAAATCTCCCCGATGGAGAAAATGGTTGTCCTGATGAGATGAGTGGGAGAGGAAAATTGAAGTCTTGATGCGGTGCTGACAGGGGAAAAATGGAAAAAAAAAAAAAAAAAAAGGACATGAAAAGGCACTGATGTAATGACAGGTGTCTGGACAAAAAGGACAGTTAGCATCAGGTCTGAAAGACAGACGGCTTTAATTGACTGGCCGACGACACAGCGAGTTGATCAATTGTTTGATGAAGTGCTACGCTACAGGAATCACATATTTTCAATCAGAGCAATGCAGGCACCCTCCCAGCACACGCTTTCTACCTACTCCAGGTTCCATTACTTTCAGTGCGGGTCCTCATGTAACCTATTCAGCTCTCTACCAACCTGGCAATATTCACGCTGGCAGATAAGTTAAAGTAGTAGTGATTGTTCTGTTGCTGAGCATATTGACTTTTCTCCTCTGCTCCGTAGAAGCTTTTCCTTATTACTCAGGTCTGAGCTCTTGTCTCTGTGTTTTCCTCTGCCTGTGTGTGTGTGTGTGTGTGTGTGTGTGTGTGTGTGTGTGTGTGTGTGTGTGTGTGTGTGTGTGTGTTTATTTTTAAATAACCCCAACTTTTAGTAAATACATCCACTTTGCAACTCCCTGGTCACTGTTCTGAAATAAAGTGACCCGACATCCACTTTCATGAAAGCTTTTCATTCGATAAATTCAGGTGGCACATTCCCTGGTTGCAGCAGCAGCAATGGCGAATCAGATAGTAAGCTTTCTTATCAATGTCAGACTGCAGGACAAATAATTTAATGGACAAAGATGATTTATTTTAGGTGCATTTAAAGTACTTGGTATTTCTTTCCTAATATAAGGGCTAGGGTGCAACCTAAAACGTATCACAAAACATTTCTGGCGTCAAATGATTTGCTAGCCACAAAACCACATCTCTACCTTATTAGGGAGTCACATCCAACAGTAAACTTCATTTCTGGAGCTCCTTTTTCATGAAAGTTCAAAAGGGCTTTATGGGGGGAAATAAGAACATTTAGGCAAAAAAGCAAACAAGAAAAACACAGAACACACAGAGGATAAAAATAACTTACAGAAGTAAAAGAAAATGTAACAAAGGGTGCAGCTGTAAAACCAGAACAAGCATTAATCATTAACAGAATTTCTTATGAGTAATGTTTTAAGTAGGAAAAAAATCAAGATGTTGTGTAACTGCCCGTTTTTGTGTATCATTGCACATGTTATATTGACAGTTAATGGGAATATTTGATTTAACACTTATTTAACACAATTTGCTTTTCTCAATCGTTTTGCCAATCATACAAACGTTGGTTTCTGAAAATGTTCATGATATTTATGATGCATTGGTAATATGATATGTCTGTCTAAAGGTCTCTAATTTATTAAAAAATGTCTGCTTTGTTAATAAATATGATATTAAAAGGTCAAAATGTTTGCTTAATGGTTCATATTTGCTCACTCAGGGTTGAGAAAAAGTATTGAAAGGGTTGTTATGATAGTGACATATAAATATCAAACTCATGTGCAATATTTATCATGTTTGCTTCTTGGTTGCTGCAAATTCTGTGATTCCGCACAGCTCAAAGAGCTTGTTTCTCCTCTTTCCCCCCTCTCCCATATGTGCAGTGTGCACACAGGATTCAGAAATTTTCAGAGTTATTTTTCTGGTTTTTCCTTCAATTTCCCTGTCTTATAACCCTTATTATCCCTTATTTTCGTCTATAGATACGTTTTGTCAGACCTTAGTCGACACCCTGGAGGGCACACCTGGTCTGCGCAACATTTGGAGCACCTTCAAGCCGTTAGTGCTTGGCAAAGTCCTCTACACACCTGATATACCTGCTGCTCGCCTCATTGTGAAGGAAGTAAGTTTAGAGAGAAAAATGTGGTGAAATTACACTGGCTTTTCATGCACTTCAAAAGTAGCTGAATATGTTGCTCATGTCAGAAATTTTATTGTAACAGACATTTTTTTGTTTAAGATACTATGTGTCTGTATATCATGTATGCACAGGATCAGATCAATTACATTATCAGTTTGAAGAAGCCTCCAGTTAGGGCATGAAAAACACACACAACGTTAAATAATACATACAGTCCAGTAGTTAGTCAGGAGGCCTGTTCATGGAATGCAAAGGATGTAATGTGTTATCATGACATGATATTTTTCCAAGATACTAGCATCAATGTGATAACAGCATAAGCAAAACAAACAACAGGCAGGCGGTGAGGATTTTGCATTTAGAATACATTATGAGCATGAGCAAAATCTGCAGACTTCACAGCAAGCGGCCCGACGTTGGCGCAGGAGGCTCTCTTCGCAACAGACATAGTCAGATTGTTTACAAGTCAATGTTCAGGGGTAAATAACCCCATTTACATTCGACTCCATGGGTGGTGGCAGTGTTACAATGTGATGACTTCCTCCGGGGATTAGCTGAAATGTGCAGATGTGGAGTACTTTTATGTCGGGATTGGCTCAGAGCAAATGGAAGAGGCTCAGTGGGTATGCTCTCAGTCAGGGAGAGGTGAGATGAATATGTTGTTAAGTATAGTTTTTCTTTTTGTTTTAGGCAAATAGCACATTCAATGCCTTGGCTATGTTAAAGGAGCTCGCTGATTTGTGGGATGAACTTGGGCCACGTGTCTGGGATTTCCTCCAAAATAGTCCTCAAGTGAATGCAATACGGGTAAGACTCTGCACTAACACCTTAGAGTTTTACTGTGACTGGTTTCAGAGAAAACTTCACATTTAAAAAAAAAAAAAAAAATTCAAAAATCTTTGAAAGGTTACACTTATTCAAATTGTAAATATGTAACATACATGCAAACTCTTATTTGATACAGGCAGGGACCATTAGCTATGCATCAAAACTGGGTGTGACAGTGACCTCTTGGAGTCTTTTCTAGTTGCCTGGCAACCTTCATGGTGACGCCGAAACTCACCATTTTTAGTTTTTATTGAAGAAAAAAAAAAAGGGATTATTTTCATTTCTTTCACATATAATGACTGGCACATGATCAGTAGCTCAATTGCACCTTTTTCTCTACATGCTACAGTATTGTTCTCTACACTACGCTTCTTTCAAAAATCCATTTTCAATCTGTAAAAACGAAAATGATGAGCCTTGTATATACACAGGTGAGAATATACATGTAGTGTATATCAATTTGTTGCACCTCTCTGTTAGATGTGGAAACCGAGGGAGGAAAGTAATTATGTATAAGTGCAGGATAATTTTCATCCTGGCAGAAAGGATTATCTATAGAAGTAGAGGACATGGACTCTTTGCCACCACTTTTCTCTCTCCCTCCTGCTCCTCTTCTCTCTCTCTTTGCCTCTTGCCGTATTTCCTTGACACTGACATTACTCCAGTGTCACTCCAAATGAGCTTATAGGCAGCTGGAGGGAAGCAGACATTGGGAGCTCCATATAGCCAGGGTATTCATTACCCTAGCCCTAACCTTTACACAAATGGGCCGGCAATCCTCCTTTGTCTTCATTTTCTCCCAGCCCAGCTCTTTCTCTCTCCACCTCTCGCTATGTATGGTGGCTTCAGAGGTTTGTCATCTTCAGAGGTCCTTCAAGGTCGCAGACCCGTTTTATGTTGATGGACCAATTACCATCACCACCACAACTACATTTGATAGAAGATAGAAGATTTAGGGTACAGAGCTGAATAGAAGGACATACTGTACTGTAGCATATTCTCCTGAAAGGGCTTAGAGATGAAATTGGTCGAAAAATAAGTTTGACATTGACTAAGCTACCGATGTCTTTACTTAGTGTTTACACATTGAAGTTGTAATCCTTAAGATTTTAGTTTTAACAGCAAGCGTGGGTCACACTACAGGTCCCACAATTCTGGAGCAGCTACTTTGTTAGAAATACAGAGGAGCAAGTGGTGTATTTGTTTACAGTGCAGCCAAACAAACTTGCATTGTTTTAATAGCAGGGCACAGTAAAGTTGGTTTAATTTCTGAGTTGGATGTGGTATTCCAGTGTAACCCTCCATCTCACAGTGCACCAAGACGACTCCTTCTTCCATTGATCGTCACAATATTTAAAACTGCTGTACAAAAATTCTAAAAAATTGACTGTTATGTAGGCACATTGCTGATGAATAGTTACACTTAATGCTAGCATTGATAACTAATACATTCCTTTTCCTGTGATTTGTTCACAACAAAAGACACTTTGTTTCACCAGACAAACACTTTTAATGTGAAACAGCAGGAGCAGCAGGATGTTTCATTTGCATTGGCAGTAACTTAATACAGCTCTGACACGATGTAAAGAGAGCAAACCGTCTGTTATTAATAACAGTCGGGATGTCATTAATAAGATAAAATTACATTGGAATAAATGCATGCTGCATTTCCATTGCACCTGGGAAGGCACTTTAATCCACTGCAAGAACTGTGGACTCCCTATTAAAAGACGATGATAAAAACTACTATATAGAGAGGTAATTGCTAAATGTAAATACATCAAATGGCTATTGCAGAAAATTGCAGACCATTAATAGCATCGAAAATGGGGTCTGAATTCTACAAATTGATCCCTAAAGGACATTATCCTAAACTTAAGACTTTAATTGAATCCTAAAACATAAAGAGGAACTGCTCTCCTTGTATAAAACAACATTTATGTCATGAACATTGAATTTACAGTTCAGCAAATGTCAAGACTGGTGCACTATCATGTCACCTATGTAAAAACATTACATAGATCAGAGTGAGCGCTCACAGGCAATTTGCCACTGGGAACTGATTTCCTCTGTTTATAAAAGCCAGAAAATACATTTAATTTCTTCACTTGAAAACCCTCATGACAAACAGTTTCATTTGACACATGACCAACAAGGTTAAATGGCATTTCTGCAACTCTCTGGGCCAAATGCCACTGATCATTAAGGCAAATGCACTCGTAGCTGGGTGAAGACTACAGAGACTGAGCAGTCACGGTCAGTTTGCCAGCATGACTCTGCTTCTACAATTTCAAAAATGACTTACAGATTTAAAATACACACATTTTTTGATGGGTCATATCCTTAATGTAGCACCCACTAAGATGGCTGTACTGATTTTTTAAAAGGTCGCATGCAGCATAGAGATTACTTAATTTGACACTTTGTCCTAAGGTTAAGCAGAATATCATCAGAAGTGTTGACACTGAAATGCCACTGAGCGCACTGGCCAGAATATATCTGAATCTCAACTCAGAATTTCACACTTTAGAGGCCCAAATCTTGATTGACGCACGGTGCCCTTTCTCTCCAAAAAGTCAGCGTCCACATAGTCCACTCTAAAATGTGAAACATGCACATACAAGCACACTGAACTGGAATTCAGACCAATTAGACACCACTACAATATCAAGATTAGGTTGGGAAATGGCGCTGCGCTAAAATTACAAATCGTATTGAATGGTTGATTTAAATAGCTTATTATCTCCGTGGGTTTAAATTCTCATTCAGTATTCCTGTGTCGACATGACAGGTAAATTATCACTCTTTTGTTTAATATAAGTTTATGTCGTAACACCCTCATTACAGGAACAGTGTCATGGGTGTTCAATTCACAGCAGTAGGAAATATGCAAATACTGGGTGGAAATGAGGGGTTGTGGCTACTAAACAGAGGACAATGCATTTAAACCAACAGGTGGGTGTAAAATTACCTTCTTACGCAAGAGCTATTGTTTTATTTCTCACAACAAAAATACATATTCACGTATGGCACATACGTAGGGTTATATTTGCTCCCAGATCGGCATATCACCTTTAATATCCGTCGCATGAGCAGGTCAGTTGCAGCTTGATCCACAGCCTGAGATGACAGGAAGAGGCATCACATACATGTTTCTTATCATGTTAGTGAATGGAATTGAGAGGATGGAGTCTGTATTTTCCTGTGACTCTTTTGTGTGTTCATGTGTGTGTGGGTGTGTATATTATTTGTGTGTTCTTATGTATGTGTATTTGTTCACAGGCAGTTTTAATTTGCATTCATTTTAACTCTCATGTACAAGTGTCTGCACCATGCTCATTTGCATATTATGCTGTGTGTGTGTGTGAGTGTGTGTGAGTGCGTGCGCATGTGTGCACGCACATACATGCTACGTGTACTAAGTACATGAGCACTACTTCGCTGTGAGAATAGCTGATGTGCATCCCAGAGCCTGAAGTACAACAGTGCCATCTATCTTAATGCTCCTAATTAATTCTGCAGAAAAATGAATGTCAGCGGCACCATAGAACAAAGCTGACCCCTCATGCTTCTTCTTCTGAAATAATACATTGTTCTTTTAAAACCCATTTGCTTCTCATTCAGATTCCATTGCATTCATGCCACATTCAATCCAGACCTCTCACTGGTAACCATTGTAACTGTAATTAAAACCATCTTCCCCTCAAAATTAGGCTTTGCTGGCGAACCCAGTGTTTGCTGCTGCCCTCAACCAGCGTCTCAACGGCACAGGATGGACGGCCGAGCAGCTGGCCAACTTCCTCTACAATGGGCCTCCTGAGGACCGTCCACCCGGCATGCCGCCCTACGACTGGCGGGATGTTTACAACACCACTACACAGATCCTGAAGCTTCTCTCCAACTTCCTTGGTGTATGTAATTATTTTCTCTGTCTTTCATTAAGTGCAAAGCACCTCATGAACCTGGCTTCCAGCTCGCTCATGCGCAGAGGGCTGTATAAGTTTTTCTGGTAAAGTGAGACATTTGATTCAAAAAAAAAGAAAAAGAAAAAGCTGTTCTATGACATTTAAGGTTTTTTAAAACGTAATTCTCACTGGTGAGGAAAATTGACAACACATATTTTTTCTGCCCTTCCACCACTGTTCTCTTTTATCCACTCCATTCTATGTCATTTATCTGATTCACCTAATATTACCCATATGGTTTCATAACGCAGGAGTTGGGGATTTATGAGTGCTCGAACAAAACTATGTGAAGCTGTTGTGAATTCCTGTTGTATCAGCTTTCTTTTCTGGGTTGTTGGTTTGCTAAAAAAAAACATGATACAGTTTAGCTAACTTAAACCAAGCTGAGCAGCATCTTACACATTAAATATTGATGGCAATTTATTTTACTGCATCAATGGCAATTTCCCAGGCAGGATATGTAAACAAGCAGTATCAGCTATTCAATTCCCAGTCATACTTTTACTTACGGACTTCAGACAGTGATCTGGCAAGAGTCCTGCGTCTCTGACATAATTGCAGCACTTTAATTTACCCCTGTATCTTTCTGTTCATGACTGTCACACAACTCTGGCAGAACACCAGGGGTGCTACAGAGTGTAAGCAGGGTGCTTTGCATCTAAGACACAATGTGTCCATGTCTAGCACTGTGCTTTTTTGTTTCCTAGCTCTTTTGTGGCTGTGTCTGTGCTCTGCTGCTGTTCAAACAGAAATCAAGCCTTTTCCAGATGACATGCGGCTTTTTTTGTCTTGTTCACTCTATCGGGTATTGTGTTTTTTAGAGAACAAGCAGAAAAGATTCCGGTCTTTTATTCATTAATCTTTAATATTTTTGACTTAGCAAACTGTCAGATTCACAGGAATATCTGTCACTTCATTGTTTCCACAATAATCATGAAAACCATTGTTATGGGCTTATAGTAAATCTGTAATGGCATCAAACAGAGCGGTGTCTCTACGTAGGAACACACACACACACACACATATACATATACACACCTACACACACACACACACACACACACACACACACACACACACACACATACACACCTGCACACACACACACACACACACACGGTTGACATTGATATATTGATCTGTGGCACAGTTTGCAGCAGAAGCCATGTACAAAGCCCCCACACACCCCCTGCCACGAAGCTCCTCTGGCAGGTAAGATGGCAGGTTTGGCCCTTGGGATTAGCCATACACGGCCATTGAAATTCCAACATAATACATTCTATTTTCTGCCCTAATGCGAATTGCATTGCTCAAAATTGATACCAGGATAGCGACAGTTATTAGACATCCTTTACTGTGGGGTCCTCTTCTCTGGGTATATACATGTGTAGGGGAAATAGAGAGCTTCTTGCTATCTAGGGCTGAAGAGTATAAACTGTCAGCACTGTCAACAAATTGTAAGTACATAATATCCATTGGGTATTATATAGTAATGGAACTTATGATACACTAAAATGAAAATTAGAAAAAAATGCTTTTTTCATAACAAAGTTTAAGACTAACATCTGATTAAAAATATCATTTAGACTGATTATATTATTTTTGGTGACTGGTTTTGCATGTGCTGTCTGTATGGTGAATAACCAACGACAATCCCTCTTTAGAGCAAGGATTACTAAAGCATATATGGAGTAAAACAAGCTAACACAAGTCAAATGTGCAGATAAAGAACACAGAAGACATACACTTCCTAATAATATGTACTCACTAAGTACTAAATTGTACCCTTGAATACATACACATACATAAACTCGAGTTGCCCAGAATTCTATCGTCATTTTATAAGTTGACGTGCCAGCATGAACACTAAAGAATCAGGCTGCATTTCTTTAATAGCACAAGCCCAAATTAGAGCCACAAACTCCTGTGTCACTTGTGAACTGCCCCACAGTTTAACAGGATCATGGGACTAATGGTGGGATTTCTAAAATATGAATAAGAATACCAAGAGTCATGTAAACAGCATAACAGGTCATTATGAAGGGATCATGGCAGTAACAACAGCAGCAAACAATGCCATTACATCATCTTCATACCCCTGGGAATAAAACTTCATTAGCAGCTTCAGATGACACTAGTCTGGTGCTTACTGAGGATGTTGCACTGCATTACAGTATTGTTTCTTTAAACATTAATATAAGGACAACCCTACTGTGCTGTATGATACACTCTGACTCCTGAAGTCTCTCCTACACGAGAGGATTAAATTGATTTGTAGTGTGTGATGTCCTCCATGCAACTGATTCCTAGCAGTCACACAACCCTTTGACCAGCATCATATGTTAATAATGTCATGGAGATCCAGTCATGTTAATGCTGTCACTTAACTATCAGCCGTCAGCGGCGCCAGCACTGGAAGCACGACACAACCTTGGCTGCACAACTGCATACGTTGCCCATTGATGTTCCTCTGAATTAGGCCAAGATGGGATTGGGCAAGATATCAGTGAGAAGAGTTTCTCAGTCCAGAGCTGAAGTCAGATTGTTGATACAAGACAGCTTAGCCATAGCTACCGATCCAGTGGTTAGAGACAAAGAACTAAATGCATAAACATGCTCTATCTCTTTAAAGAACACCATTGCTTGTAGGGTTTGGAGAAACAGAGAATGGTGTTCAAGATGGGACACAAAGCATTTCAACATAGATTGCAAACACTCTTTTGTAAATGCAGTAAACTGCAATATCTTTAATTACTGTAAATATACCGGTAAGAAAATCATGTTTTCCTACAAGTAGTTTAGAATAAATGTCTATCATGATTTAAATTAGTCACCAGATGTCATGGTTAGCATGTAACTCCTGTCATCTGGTTTATGTAGAGCATTTTCTTCCATACGTTTCGCTCGGCACTTGTCCAAACTCTGGGCTCATGCAACCATTCCACTGCTCTGATACCCTGACTAGCATGTACTGAACAAATGCTGTTATGATATTTTGTTTCCCACCATAGCTTGATATAGAATACAGACTAGAGAATCCTGGGGGAGAAATGATAAAACTATTGCAGCACTGAGATGTGAGGACAGCTGTCAGGTGTGACTGCCTCCCAGGATGGCTTGCTCATTATCGTCTCGTGAAACAGAGGGACAAGGCTACAGAACAGGGAGTGCTAGCGAGGCTGTATCTCATTTGCTTGTCTCTGCTGAAGCCCAAAACATTTCCCACCCCCTGGCAGCTCCAGATAATTTGGAACTGCACTCTGCGTGGTTTAGTCAATAGCTGAGTGATACTTTTGGCCAAATATCCATCTGCCATTCTGCCAGTGAGTTCCTGCCTACCTCTTTTTTATTTTCTCTTTTATAGATACTAAAGATTTATATATAAAATGGGAATGATTTAATGTATTGTTATTGAAAAAAGTAAGGCACTTCTGTATTTCTTCACAGTGTTTAGACCTGAATAAGTTTGAGGCAGCCCCCACTGAAGCCCATCTGGTGAGCAAAGCACTGGAGCTTCTGAAGAATGATACGTACTGGGCCAGTGTTGTCTTTGGAAACCTCCAGCCCGACGCCAGCCAACCCACTCCTTATGTCGAGTACAAAATCCGCATGGACATCGATGAAGTTGAGCGTACAAACAAAGTGAAAGACAGGTATGTGAAACAGCTCAGTAGGGCACTATCATCACACCTATTAAAACATTGTTGAAGGAATAATTTAATATGTCAAGAAATATAAGTATTTGAGTTAGATGCCAAGGAAATGCTCATATTTGTAACTAATTATTAGCCTATAGTCAGGAGATGATTAAATCATCTTAGCATAAAGACTGGAAAGGGGGAAACAGCTTGCCTGGCTTTGTCCAAAGGTAAAAAAAAAACAAACAAAAATCAGTCAACCTTTATACTATTTACTGTCTTTATGCTAAGTTGAGCTTACTGTCTCCTGGCTCTAGCTTCTTATTTAACTTCAGCATAATGACAGGAAAGAGGTGGACAGAGCTAGCCTGACTCTGTCAAAAGGTAACAAAATGACAAGCAGATGCTAAAGTCAGCTAATGACGTGCAGGCTTTAGCTCCATATTTCATGCACAGACATGAGAGTAGTTTTGGTCTTCTTGTTAAACTCTTAGCAAGAAAGCTAATAAGCTAAAATACTAAAATGCTGGGTTGTGTTGTCCTTTCTGCTAGCCAGAGAATATGATCTTTCCTTGTCTTTTAAAGTTTACTATCTAAAAATATCACCCGTAAAAACAGCCATGATTCTCTGACAGTATTTCTGACTGTAGTCAGTAGTTCTGACTCTTTCTAGTTGTGGTTTCCACACCCTTTGCTAAGACAGATCATGGTGTGTCTGCTTTTAATAAGGTTATGGTCTCCTGGGGCCCGAGACAAATCCTTTAACGACCTGCGCTATATATGGGGAGGCTTCGCCTACCTGCAGGATATGATGGACCATGGCATTATACGAGTGCAAACGTCAAAGACCCAACCCCTCGGTGTTTTTGTCCAGCAAATGCCATACCCTTGTTTCGTGGATGACGTGTGAGTACAAAAGCTTTTATCTGTCAGCCTTGTGATTAGAGGAAGAGGAAGGTAGAATTACAGCAATAAAATTCTACTCATTCTGGGTAGTTGCCACCCTCTGCCACCACATAGTTGAATTATGGTCTTATCTATCACTTAGGCCCTTCAGATTTCCCTGTGGAAACTTCAAGATTCTTTCTTATTTGTCTAATTTACTCTTTCTTTAATAGCTGTGTTGATCTTCTGCTAGTGTCGTATGCTCCCACTGATCACAGATGAAAGGACTACGATAGGTAACTCCTCTCATAATGTCACTGTTGAAAGTCAATAATAAAAATGTAGCATCCTTGAAGATAATTTTAATCATGAATTGAGGGTCAGCGAGGGGAAAGAAATGAATGAAGGCAGGAGGGAAAGAGTTGGGCAAAACTATTGATTTTAGTCAAACCACAGGAAATTCCTGAATAGTTGATGGGTGCTTAATTATTTAAGCAACCACCACGAGTCCCTTCCTTCCTTGTATTTCCAAGGCATTTTACTCTTAACGAAGTGAGTATACTGTATCGCACGTCTCATAGCTCCATCACATGTAAAGATTGATGCCAGCACTCCATCTGTGTTGCGTACGTATCCACTGATACTGCTCACTTCTATCATGTTAGATCTTTCATCTAGGGACACAAATGATGTGGTATCACTATGAATCTTCCAAAGCCAAGATTTCCTCAGAGTCTGGGAAATTACTCCCATCCACAAAGCATTATGATCTCCATTAATAAAGGAAAAGCCCAGTGATGCCATCAAGAGAAAAGATAATTACCTGGGAGATTTAAGTCCAGCAACACAATGCGCCCTTTTAGTAGACGAAAAATATTCACTCCCTGTGGGAAACACAGTTCCAGAGATTAGGGATGTCATTTTAAAATATTCTGTGCTTTGGATAGCACAGAATTTACACTAAAGCAATCTTCAGGGGGCGTTTGGATCATCATATTTAAACAGACCGAAGCAAAAAGAAAGATGAAAATTATAACTTCATATCCAAGATGCATTTGGGTTGCACTCCATCTGTGTTGCAGAAAACCCACACGCAGATCAATATTTACTCTTTGATTCTCACCACCCACTGGAGCACAAGCCGGGGGTTATCAGAACCCTACAACATAGGGCTCAGAACCTGCCCACAAGGACAGAGGGGAAAGAGAAGGAGTAAAAACACATCAGGGAAGCATTTAAAAAATGGGCCTTCGTCAAAGCCCAGAAATACTCTGAGGAAGACACTTGTCCACCCTAAAGACAAAACATTCGTCCATAAGCAGAGCAATTTGTTGTTTACACTTGAATGCAGCGATGAATGCACAGATCTACCCGTTGCGGAAACAAAACAACTGCTTCACAAGCACACGGCAGAACACAGGAGACCCAGTTCCTCTGGTCAGCTGCTCACCTACATCTAAAGGACAAGGGACGCTCGTTTCAGAACAACAGTGTCTGCATTTTGGCTAGAGAAGAAGTGAAAGGAGTGAAAGAAGTCATCTACATCAAACAGAGGAGGTTGGCAACGGAACCTCTTATCAGCCACCTACAATACAGTCTTCAGATCCCTCCCCAGGTGGCTTAACACCCATTTACACCATGACTCCCTCGCCCCCACAACTCACATGATTGCCGTGTTCGTCAATGACTCACATGTAACCTGAACGACTCTCAAAGTCTTGATGATCCCACAAGAGGTTAATACCTGAGACTAACTGAGGAAGCCAGTCAGATGACAGGTGGAAAGTCTTCCAAGAACTCCAAGCAAGTCCTGTTGCCTTCTTATAGCACTTAGAGGTACCATGACCTTGGATGACCGAGAATCTTCACAGATATTTAGGCTGCTAATATCTGCTAGAATGCTGTTGTTGAAATACCAGTTTTGAATAATAATACTCTGTTCTGTACTGGATCATTGCTTCAGAGACATAAGAAACAAGAGCACATCGTGTTATGAAAACCATATTCAAAGTAATGGCTTTATTGATTTAGTTTTCATCATTTGGGTTTTCTATTGCTTCTCTATGAAGTGCTTACTTCCCTGTGATTTATATTCACATTGGGGCGTCAAGATTGTATGTAGTTTCACTGCTTTGCAATTCATTTTCTAGCTGCTTTAGTAAACCAGGTTTAAGACACATATTTTATATTTGTTTTAACTGCCTCAGTGGGTACAGCGTCTTTGACATGCCAGACAATGGGATACGTTCAGAGGTACTAATTGGAGGGAAGATAACTAAATACCGCACCCAGTGGAAATACTCATCTGAGATTGGATTTTGGCATTTCAAATTTACTGAGGCACAAAATCATCTATTTTATACATTAACGGGTAGACGTGCTGCGGACAGAGGATGACTGGCATTCCTGCTGATGCCTTTTTGGGCATTTCTTTACATGCCTGTTTTTTCCAATATAAAAACAGCCAAAACTTTGCACCAGATTCCTCCATATGATAGTAATGGACAGCAGTTTCACGGATGGGATGCTCCACATTGAGCAAGCCTTTGAAATAAAAAAAAAAAGGACCAGTTTCCTTGCATCGTCATTTACCTCTTATTGTTGTGATAATGATCTGAAATTAGACAGTCATGGTACAGCTTATTTGCTAATGCCAGCCCTGTTGCCTCAGTTTCATCTTCGTAAAACAAAGGATTAATAATTACAGAAGATAAATGGAGACCATAAAGCACCACAATACCCTCAGTCCCTCTACCATTTACTCTTTCGCCTGCCTAGCCATTTGGGCATTTCTATGAATTATTAACACTTGAAAACTGCTATTTCATTCATAAATAATTGAACGTGAAATCACACAAAAGGAAGATGCGCTAAAACACAGAGAGGCATGATGGGGAAGAACCTCTGTGGTAATTATTTCCATCTCGAGATGTGTTTTGTCAGCCAAAAGGAAGGAAAGAACATTGTGCATTCAAATGAATGCGTTTTTGGTCTGCTGCAACTGTTTCTTAGTTTAGAAAAAGGTCTAATCTGACTTTAAAATGTCATTAAAAAAAGGATGTTTAGATACTTAGATACATAAATACATAGATACTTTTAGATGTGGTGTTAATAATATAAAAAAGTTATCATCGTTGGTAATATGAGATTAATAATATATACTGTGTGTATATAAAATCAATTGCCAGAAAGTAATCTGCGGGCCACATAAAAAATATGTGGTCGGAGTTGCAGTGTTACATGCTAAATAAAACAGGTTCTAGCAAAATTATAGTTTATTAGTTTATTCTTTGTGTAAACTGGGGGTAATTTCCACTTTTTATTGTATATTTAGGTTTGCACATCTTGCATTGCAACGATTTACCTAACAAAATATTTTGACAGAAGCTCAGGAAACTGTTGCCAACTGTTTCCAGTTTCTGTTAGAAGAACCTTATCATCACTTCCTTTTTTTAAAAAATCTTTTTTCTGTACCTTTCAGTCTGAAAAAAAACAATATGTCTGCTTCACTGATATAAACTTCAACTAACAAGACAGAATGACCTGCACTGGCTCAACACAAAGCAACACTCCTAATATCACACCTGCCTTTGAAATAATTTCCTCTCCTCATTCCTCATTTCCTCCTCACAGCTTTTGGCTGTAACTGCACCTGATGAACTACCAGCAATCTGGGCCACTTCAACCACAGCTGACCCTGTTGGCATTTTGAACTGGAGATAACCAACCTGTATTAGCTCCCACTGTCCTATTCCTATTCAACATTGTGCACAGGCCTGATATGATGGTATGGGATAAAGCTTGACCCCTGCGGGGCCTGATAGCACATAAACTGGTGCTTTATCAGCCGCCTCTGTGCCACCGCACGCTCCTGAATCAGAGGCATCTCTTGTTTGGATCCTGAGGCTGTGCTCCCCCATCAATAGGTCTTTCACATTCACATGGGCTTGATGTGAGATCTAAGGCTGCTTTCAGCAACACATAACACAGGCCTGCAGTGGACATGAGGAATATCCAAGTCAAGGATGTGAGAGAGAGATATGCTTTTGTCCATCTGCAGTAGCTAATTAACCTCATGTGTGCACTGTTAGTAATGAGAGCGGGTGAAATAGTTGAGCATAATTGGGACATCTGAAGCTCATAACAAGCAAAAATCAACGTATGATGTTTTGTTTCACGTTTATAGTGACGTGCTGTATTAATAACATTAAGAAATATTCCCTGTATGCCTCCCCACACACTAAAAAGCCCCCTTTGTAGCTTTAAGTGGAGGGCTTTAAATACACTGTGATTCTTTGTTTCTAAAAATGGTATCTCCCTGCTTGCATAAGAGAAAAAGAGCAGCAATTACATGTAAAGTACAGACAGCACAGTTTTGCAAGTGGTCATTGTTAACATGCCAAATGGTCAGAATGCAAAGTGTCAGCATGTAGCCAATCCACATGTTGATTAGTATTAAAGCTGAGTGCACAATAAGAGCTGTGCATTTATGAGTTTTTTTCATTCATTCGTTTTGGTCCTGTTTGACACTTTTCAAGACCTGGCATTATGTAGCATCAGATGGAGGCTGAATGGCAGGCAATGCAGTATTCTTACCATCCAAGCACATAAGGTGCTGGGGTGCTTGTAATGAAATATAAAATCAGTTTGCACAGTTGTGCTTTTTCTTTCGCATTTGGAATTTGCACTTTGATCACATATTGCCGTACACTGAACCTGTGGAGACTGAGAGATTTCGCATCAGTTTTTGAGCTGTATGTTCAACACAATGTGTTTATGGAGCTTGACAGAATGTGTGCTCTTTCAAAAACCTCAAGGATTTTTTTTTTTTTTTTTTTTGCTAGTCTGAACTTAATAAAACATGACTCCATATCTTTCTTCAATCTCTTTTATTAAAAGCATTCGTCCAAACTAATCAGCACTTTGTTAAATTAAATTTTAGCCTTGACCACAAAAAACTTTATCTCTCAAAAAGTAAAAGCAATTTCTTTGAACCACTTCTAAAAGGTGATATTTCTTTCATACCTGACTGAAGAATTGGCTCTGTGTTTTTAGTAAAATGTAAATCATTATCATCATGTATTAAATCATATACTATCACATCTACATTAGGACATATATATGCAGTGACCATTAAAATATGCTTTCATGTCACGTTCATAGTGTTGTAACTGATAGTAAAGTGTTCAAGGATTAAACTTCTGCTCTCAAGTAAACCTCACTCATCAGTCTGAGACTGTAGATTTGAGTTGACTATGACATGGTGCAGCAGACCGTGACCTCACAAATTCCACTCAGACATGAGACACAACCAAGAAATAGAACATTTTTCATACTACAAAAGAAAAGTTGCATTCCCCTTCCATAATATGAAATATAAAATGGCACCAGCTGAAAGAACAGTGTTGCTCGTGTCAGTTAGTTCGGTTAATACTTTCCCCAATGTGTGCATTCATGAACTGTTGCTTTAAAAAAATACCTTGTTTTACCTTGAGTCGCGCCTCCGCCATGTCCGACTAACATTTGTCCGCATTCACTCAAAGTGAAGCGGGTGACCTAGATGACACAAAACGCAGACACTAAGCCTCATTACTTCTGCTACGTTAACGCCTGGCGTCCACACTGCTCTGGAGTTTTCAAGCTCCTAAAACCAAGACTTTTGGAAACTCTGCTGACCCTGTTTTAGTTTGAGAATTCATGGGGTTGCGTTTGTAGTGGACGGACAGAAACGGAGACTTTTTGACACGCTGACACAGACAACTGCCTCTCCTCCTGATTGGGGTTTTATCAGTCACGGCTCAACTACCAGACAGTGGTGAATGCAACACGGATAGCGACCAAAGGTTACACCGACAATCTTTTTTTAATCACTTGGAACACAATCCCCTTTGACGAATATGAAGAGTGCATGCCTCAAAACAAAAAGAGAGAGACCAATAAGTTCCAAAGTAATCATTCATTAATTGTAATCGAGGTAAAAGTTTGAAATTATCATATTGATTTGAAGTCATATTTGTAAAATTAATTTTTAAAATAAATCCAAAAATTTATTGATTTAATAATGTCTTGATGTCTTTTTTTTTTGCTAGTTATTATAGCTTTTTTAATCTATTTTATCGTATCTCATTGTCAGCTTTCTTATTTCATTTGTCCTCTTCTTTTTAGCTTATCAGTCATCTTTCAAGCACTTTGAACTGCACTAACCTGTATGAAAAGTGTTACTCAACTAACGTTTTACTGTTTGATTAATTTCTTAAAATCCAGTTATTAATATTTATAAAATGATTTACAAAGTCACCAGCCAGGAATATCGAAAGCAGTGCATCACCATCAATGCTTATCAGTTCTCTTTTTTCCAAATGTATGGCTGAGACAAACCTTTTGAAATTGTACAAAACTCTAGCTGTCTCAAAACTGCTTCATTGTTGGTTAATGGAATTATACTGCATTTTATAGATGGAATCTTGCTGTTGGATAAAAAAAAGAAAGAAAACCACATGACATATGGGATCTCTTTATGCCATAACCACATGCGCATCTCTCCTTGAGCAATAATTTGTACCAGCAATGAGATAATCCCCATTGAATAATAAAGCCTGTTCCCTTCAATGAATTGCTCATTTCCAGCCAGCCAAGAAACTCAACAGTATATTTGCTCAAAAGGAGACAGGACACTTTTTTTTTTTTTTTTTTTAGCATAGCACGCCAGCCTCTGGGGAGGCCATGCTCTACTATCTCTCGATTTACTGAGAAATCAGTCTTCCAGCTTCCCTAAATTTAGGTCAGGCTGCCAATGTAAGTGGAGCCCTGTAACACAGACCCGCCCGGAGTTCTGTTACTTAAGCACCTTTGATCGATCAGCGAATGTATAATTCAAGAGCATCTGGTGGCAAGGTTGTCAGTGTCAGACACGGTGTGCATGACTGATCTCTCCCCCTCCAGTGCTCGAAGTCACAGAAGGAGTTAACTCACTCAGGCTGTCAGCTGTAACAGAGGGGTTGGGGTAGAATCAGGAGCAGATAATGCCAGAATTAGTATTCAACTTGATGCAGTTGTTACTTGAGGCTGCTTACCTCCCTGGAAAAAGGTACTAATGTATCAGCTTCATTTGATGAAGTGTATTGATTTGGTGATCTCGTCAAATCCTGTCTCATTTCCAAGTTGAAAGAAGAAATTTTATATATGTAATCTTGTAAGGGATTTCAGTTTTAGTTGCTCTTGGCCTGAACTTTAAGAAACTCTTTTCTTGCTGCTTTCAAGGCCTCATTTGAAAATGATCCATCCCATGAGAGCAGGGGAAGTGTCCTGGAAAGCATGTCTCTCCCTCATTCAAGTTCTCATATAACTGAACTTCCTCCAAGTTCCCAGTGGAACTAACTTTATCTCTTTGTTGAGTTTGTAGGACCGTCCAATACTTACATCATTTTTGATTAATTGACAATTTCGTCTATACTAAATACAAACACAAAAACATAGACTGAAACCGAAAACAAATGTACCTGCACAAGTAATGTTAACCTGTTAGATGGTAAGTTATCCATTAAAGTGAAAGCTTTAAAGCTTTTGCAGTATGATTATAAAAAAAGAGGGCAAATAAATGCTTAAACTAATTTGGACTTGTTTGAAAAAGAAATGAAAATAAGACAAAAAATAACCCCAAAAAACAAAAACAAATTACTGATTCAAAATTACCTTTAGAAAAAAGCTCTTTTGCCGGGCTAACTAGCAATTAAGCAAAGTAGATGTTTGAGTGAACCATTTTCAGTTGGCAGGAATTCAGCAAGGCCTTTAAAAAATAACTTGTCCAGAATTACAGGAGAAATTCATTCCATACTAGAAGTGTACTTTGATCAATTGTTTATGTTAAATGGCTTGAAAGAAGAGCATCGCTCTGCCAATTACTGCATATTCACTTCGGGCTTCATCTATGCATCTGTACTGAGCAGTGCTTGGCTTGCACTATATGCCCAGTATTTATGAAATGCAAGCACGAGTGATATGTGAAATCTATACTTTGTCAAAATCTATTTGATATCTCTCCTTCTCTGTGTAATAAAGCAAAGGAAGCGCTTTGTTATGTTGACAGAGGAGGAGATATTGACATGGCATTTTGGTGGCATTATGAAGCCGGTTTAATATCACCTCATTGTGTTGTAACAGAATCAAATCATAAATCATCTCTGGCATGAGGTACAGCATTAAATAGCTTGACTGAGCTGATGCACCAAGTTGACGAAGGTTAGCTGAGCGTTTAAGTGAATACGCCGGAATGTCTTTGTATTGCATTGATACAACTTGAATTGTCATGATTTGTCCCTCGTGATTGTAATGCTTCAGGATCTGCAAAATCAATTTCCTTTGACTTTACGAGAGCGAGTGCAAGCTCCAATTGCAAAAGGCAACCTTCAGAATAGAGCATGTACAAGTGAAAAAATTATTTTCTTTTTGTTAGATATCATTAGGACTGCAACTATCAATTCTTTTTATTATCAATTAATCTTGATTTCTTGATCAGTTGATGATTAATTATATGATAAAGTTTCGGAAAAACATCAAAAACACATCAGATCACATCTCTCAAAGCCCAAGGTGATATCAGCAGTTTCTATACTCTGACTCACAGTGTAAAATCCAAACGTATTCAGTGTACTGTGACGTAAGATAAGGACAATGAGCATTGAATGTTTGACAGTTTTGCTTTTACAAATGGATATGAAAGCAATTCATTTCTTACCAAAATAGGTACTGATTCTTTTCCAGATATCCGCAGCCATCATTGTAGTAAACTATGTATTTTTGCACAGTCATTTGAGAAAGAAGTGCTGCATGTACAGCAAACTTTTGAACAGGTGTTGGATCAAGCAGGAAAAATCCATGCAAACTGTTTCTTTGGTCCCACGATATTTTTCGCTCACTCTTCCAGTGCAATGTTTTGATGAGTCATAGATCTTACATCATAGATCAAACACATTTCATTTCATTGCACAGTCATGAAATGTATAATGCTAGAATTTCTGAAAAGATACAGCAGTACTTACTGTGTGTTTAGTAGTACTCACTTATAAGTAGTTATATGTATGTGCAATTTTCACTTGTTTTGTTGTTATGTTTTTTGTCCAGAGCAGGATAAATATCATCAATACCTCGCCATGCAGTATAATCCAACAGCAACACGAACTACATCTTCCATAATGACCATAAAGTTGAATCAGCATTTCTCTAACAAAGTTTCAACAAAAACTGTACATTATAACCTTCATGAAGGATGAGTCATTGCAGCACTATTGTATCAGACTGCACTAGTTTAGCTAGGTGGATCTAATTAACTGACAACTGAGTGTGTATACAAATGTGGTCATCTGGCGTTGTTGCCTCCATGTCAAAGACTCGGGATCTGACCTTTTTTGATTGCTTTCCTCAACAAACAGCTTCATCCAGAGTATTGGAGGCATCCTCCCTATGTTCCTGGTGCTGGCCTTCATGTACACTGTGTGCATGACCATCAAAGGTCTGGTGCTGGAGAAGGAACTGCGGCTCAAGGAAGTGCTGCGTGCTCTTGGCATTCAGAACGGCGCCCTTTGGTCTTCAAGGTTCACAGAGAACATTGTTCTGCTCACAGTTCCGTGTTTACTTATAAGTGTCAGTGTTAAGGTCAGTAAAAAAAAGAGTCGCTGAGTGGAAGATATCGAAATACAAAGCATCAACATGTGAATATAATGCATCTTTGCTCATGTTAATGTTAATTCTTTCAGCCACATTAATGTATGGTGCAGAAAATCACTATGGTAATGGAATAAAATAATAGCCACTGGCATCATTTCTGTTACAGCATCAAGCGGTGTGTTTCTAGAAATACCGAAAAAAATGTACGATTTTTTTTTTTCATCATTCTAGTTTTAGTTCCACTATATAATAATAAATAATAAATCAAACAAAACAAAAAAGATACATTGAAGCTCATCAAAGCAACAGGATGATGAACATAATCATATTCAACCAAATAGTCAGATTTTCTTGTAGTTCAGGTCAGAGGTCAGACAATTGTTCATGCTTTGTGTTTTGGTATTCTTGCCGTTGTTAATCATAACCGATTAATGATCACCGAATCAAATCATGAGCCCCGATTCTTCAAATCACACCTTACTTTGGCCAATCAGTTGAACAAGCAACCAAAGCTGTAATTTAGTCAATTAAAATCACACCAGAAGTATTTGCCCTTTATTTCCTTTAATTGCATTACCTCTCTCTCCCTCTCTCTCTGCCTTATACATAAAGAAGACTTGTGTTATGTAATTTCAGAAGTCAACATGTGGTACTGTATATTCCTATGATTAGCTGAAAATTAATTATCTTCGGCCACTGGAACGCTGTACACTATTTTACATTATGTCAAATCCAATTTGCAGGGTAATAACCATAAGTGGGAGGAACAGTGGTACACCAAAGACCTCATATTGAAGGAGGGGCTCGAGTGTGTCGTTTAAAATACAATTTTCAATCCCGAAGTTTATGTTTTTTTTAAAATACACACTGCTGAAGAAAATACACACTGCTATGATTTGTGTGGAAAAAGTAAAATAAAGTAACTGTTAACTGGACCATGTGAGGCAAATACAAACAAACATATTTAGCTTGTTATTTTCTTGGCTGTATTTAGATGTACAGTATGTGAACACCCAGATTCAAAAATAACAGAATGGTGCCTTAGACAACCAAAGTCTGTCTCAAATTCACTCAGCTTATGATGCATAAGGCACTTTATGCATTATTATCCAATGGGTCAGACATCATCAATCAGTGGAATAAGTTTGGAAGAAAATGCACAATGAAATCAATTAGCTGTTGTTTAGTTGTTTATATAATGATCCTTCTATTGGATCAGTGATTTAGTGGCATATAATGGTCTTGCTTATCATTTGAAATGATCCTCTGCTTTAGAATCGATTAGGAAAGAGGCACAAAAGGGGGAGACCCTTCATGACATATGATGTAGAAACATTATATTGGTCTCCTTTTAGATAGAGCGCATCCGTCAATGACTCCTTGTTTTGTAGGCGTTGTTAATGAAAAAAAAAAAAAAAAAAAAAAAGGATGGTTAATTCAGATCAGACTAATCAATTTTTGCAGTTTAATTGGAAAATGTTGCTGGTAAATAAAAACTGATATTTGAACAGCTGGGTGAAATGTAATTTCCCCATCAGCCTAATGTGTTTGCAAGCCATCAACAATTTGTAAACATTAATAACAATAAATTGAGTTAGTTGAGTGCCTTGGAGGAGCAACTGCAAGCACGATGTGTATTCAGATCACAGGCCCATTCTAAATGATAATTTCACAGCCATTTTCAGCGCATTAATAATAATAGCAAATCAAATGGTAATTATCATAAGGCTGTATCTGGATTAGGTGTGACAACAACCAGTTTTGTCATCTGCACCTGAGTCCTCTGCCATTTTACACTTGTTTTCTCTTCTATTATGGAGTAGGTAATGCATTTATTATGTTGCAACCAGCCTGGTATATTTGCACTGCTCCCACACTTGGCTCCCATCTCAAACCAGCTGAATCAAGATTGTCTTTACAAAAACTAACACCAATCAGAGATGATCAATACAAGGCACACCAGCGCTGATCCTCTACCCAGACAGTGTGTCCTTGTTTTGACAACATGAAACCCCCTTCCAAATGTTTTGTCAAGCTAGAAATCGGTCATTAAAATTTGATTAATTTGTTGTGCAACACTCTGCGCTAAGAAAAGAATGCAAATGACAGCGCCACGGACCACCTTCACAGTTGGAAGATAGCTATTGACGTCTCATCAATCATAAATTCATGCAGGATAGAAAATAAATAAAATGAGACATTAGTGAGCCAGAAATGGGCAGTGGTGGAACATCACATGTCCATTTACTCATGTGCTGCATTTAAGCATTTTGAAATACTTGTACTTTAGTTGAGTTCCTCCATTATATGATACTTTATACTTAATACTTACTTACCACTTAATACTATACTTTATACTTACCCCATAAATATTGTACTTCAAAATATAATGCATTGTTGTAAAAAAAAACAAACAAATAAACTACAAATTAATGTAAACTAAAACTGACAAACTACATGGTCATGGACATCACACTGCTATTTATATTTTCTTGCACCAATAATAACAAGGTAATAATACACTATTGTTAATATATAAAATAATAATACAATGATATAAATATATATATATATATAACTCTGTTAGGATCCTGTATGAACAGAACTTTTACTTTTGATACAATGACCACCATTTCCATGTGTAATTGAGAGTAACACCTTGTGTAACACTAAATGTAAAATTGAGTGTAGGATTTTTACGTGAAATGTCTGCTGCAAGTGTGTGTGTGTGTGTGTGTGTGTGTGTGTGTGTGTGTGTGTGTGTGTGTGTGTGTGTGTGTGTGTGTGTGTGTGTGTGTGTGTGTGAGAGAGTGTGTGTGTGTATGTGTGCAGCAGACTTATCCCCATTTACACCTGGTACTAACAAGAAGTCTGAGTCTTCTCTGGAAAAGGAAAAACATGTTAATGCAAGGTGTAAATTAAATACATTGTAATTACATCGGCGGTTTGGTAAGATCTCAGCCAGGTATAAATGCAGTCTGTACAGTTTTGCTTTTTAATAGCAGTCCTAATTAATAGTTTTATATCAAGAGTGTATCAATAACTTCGTGCATGCTATGTGAAAGGGCTTGCTTGTAATGATGAACCCAAACTGTGCAGTTCACCTCAGCTCTACATAATGTTTTAGCCACTATCAGATCATTTTTTTGGGGTTTCATGGCCACAATTTTGCTGCTTTGGTTCCATCGTACTCCTCACATTAAGCCTGTTTCCAACAGCAGGCTGGCTCTCTCAGCAAAAAAATGCTCTGACAAACCCTCTGGACATTGTCTGTCCAACACCTAACAGCATACAAACACAAAGCGTGTAGCATTTAGCAGCTAAAGAGACAGATATTTCCTTTGGGAGTAGTGGAAACAAAAGCAGACCCAAAAAGGAGAGTAAATACTGGACTTAAATTTATCAAGTGGTCAGAGATACATCTCCATATGAATGCTATGTGGTGCTAACACATAAACCCCATATCAACTTGCACCATGTTTGTTGACAAGTCCGTTATTTGCAAATTGAGACCCAATCATACAGAGGCGGTTCAGATTTTTGCGTTAATACCGGGTGTAAACGGGGGGTCATTATCTTGTCTGGTCTTGATCTTTCACCCTTCAGGTTCCTCCGGTCTCTGGCCCGCTCCCTCCCCTTATATATGACGTTAGCCTGGATCTACTCTGTGGCCATGATCATAAAGGGTATTGTCGCTGAGAAAGAGGCGAGGCTTAAGGAGACAGTGAGGATCATGGGCCTGAGAAGTGCCATCTATTGGCTGAGCTGGGCAGTGTCTTGTGTGCTTCCGCTGGCAGTCAGTGCTGTGCTCCTTGCCCTTGTCCTGAAGGTGATTTCAAAATGATTAAACAGTGATTCAAGGAGAACCCAACACTACTTTTGGAGAGTTTTGGCCATCGAGCCTCATGAACTAATGAGGCTTTTGTTTAAAATAATGAAGATGTTAATCTGAAGTGAAACCCTAGCACTAAAATCAGATAATTTTACTTGACGCTAACGCAGTTGTATTTTAGAGTTCATTTAGCCTGTGCAAATTTAGAAGAGTTTCTATAATGAACATTCATACGGCTCCATGTAACAGTGTCCTCTATAAGGTTTTTAATCATAATTGCATCCATTACAATAGCACCATTATCCTAACAGTTCAAGTGCCTCTTTGAATTAGGTTCGGAGAAGACATCAGCATCATAGTGCGATGTGGGAGAATGGATGGATTCACAAGTAGCTCTCTAAAATTAGAGAAGGGTCCTCCTTCAGACCGGCAGAGTAAAAGAGTGACACATTTAATGACTTTCAGATAATGTAAGTGAATTTCAGTCCATTGGAAAAATGTTTCCAATATTTTACCAATTTCAAACACCTTTTACTCTGCTGTGTTTTAAAATTCAGCTATCATAATCCGATTTTTCTAATTTTTGTATGTTTGATTGATATTTCTCTGTGTTTTTTTCACATTGAATGAGATGTTCACATTTCTGTCTTTCTCCCATCTCTAATTTATTTCTTTTGACACAGTATGGGAATGTGCTGCAGTACAGTGACCCCTCAGTAATCTTTGTCTTCCTGCTGGTGTTCTGTGTGGCCACCATCACTCAGTGCTTCTTCATTAGCGTCTTCTTCTCTAAGGCCAACTTAGCAGCAGCGTGCGGTGGCTTCATCTACTTTGTCCTCTATCTGCCGCACATCCTCTGCTACGCCTGGAGGGACGTCATGGGTTTCGGGGCCAAGGTTGCTGTGGTAAGTCCGTCTTTAGCGCTGACATGGTTTTTTTTTTTTAATATCTTCCCCTGCTGTTATCATACAGGAGGGTCGGCTCTCGCTGGAGTTTTCAGTTATATTCTTAGATTATGTTTTTGCCACTACAATCACACTTTGGCAATCACTGCCGTTTGTTCCTTATCCATTTCCTCTTCCTTTTAAATCCAAACATACACAGGTTTGATCTGATTGGTGTTGGTTGTTAAGAAAGGGAGTGAATTCGCTCGGTGTCAATAACATCTGCACAAGTCTCCTGATTAATAATGTGTGAAGCGTCTGCCTCCGAGTTGAATTGAGGCTCCAAAAGCACAAAAGTACTCTTACTTGTTCTGACGTATTTTGGCACTAACTTGAAGAATTTTATTAAAACCGGACACACTCAAGTGACAGAAACATGAAACATTTGCATAAAAGAAGAGACTAGACAGACATGCACAGAGGAAGCTGGGGATTTTCTCCTATCCTCTAAGGGATAAAGATAAATAGTACACCATTGCTCAACTTTCAGTGTAGCCTTTCTGCGTGACCTTTACAGCAGTGGCGGTATCATTTGTCCTCAAGCTGTCCTTTCCGCAGACAAAGACACACAAAATCTTGAATCTTCATTGCTGTGCTTGCGAGTGCATCTTCCGAGAATTTCAATCAGGTCATGTTTTCTTGTTTGTCAATTTCTGTGAAGCAGTATCAGGTGTGGGTGGGCAGGACAAACAGTCTCATGTTTCTGAGTTATCAAATTGAAATTTGGCAGCCAGTAATAGCTTACACTTTGTAAACCTTGCCTTTGCCAACAAGCAGTGCCAACATATCAACTGAAATTGCTTGTCTTTGCGTAAATTTAAAATTATGCCATTCCTTTCCTTTAAGAAACTTTTCAGTCCATTTCCTTCTACAGACTTCATGCAGGTTAGGTTGGCGTTTTACATATAAGGTACTGCAAACCTTATTTAATCTCTACACAAAGTGCCATTGCAAGGTTCTCCCCTGGCACTGAGATTTTTCTCCCCTGCTCCAGCTAGATGGATAGCCCTCTAGCCCTCTAATTAGCATGAGCAATGTTCCTCTGACCAAACCACTATCCAGTTCATCCCCACACTTTATCAGAGACGTGTATGTGTGTGCAGAGGTTCTTTTCTCTCTCCCAGCTCGGATGAAACTATACCATGCCGCGGCATACAAATTCTCCCCGACATTGTCCTTGATAATGAAGTCTTTAATCGGAACAGAATTTCAAAAAGATCACCTGAATTTATATGAACATTTTTTGATTGCGGCTCGGTGCCAAAAAGAGCTACAGGCAGTGTATCAGAGGGCCACTGTAAGACAGGGCACAGTCACAATCCAACTTCCCATCTACTGTACTTCTCCCTCTTTTACCTGCAGATTTTAATTAGGTGGAAACAAGAGTGACCCTGAAGTCCTTTTATGTTCTGGAAAACCAGAAATATTTTCAATTAATCTTTCAGTCCTGGAAAAGTCATGAAGTAGAAAATAAGAATTCCTGCAAAATAATTTAAAACTGCTCAGGTTTTCATTTGCTGAAATCACTTAATCTATTAATCAACATCTGGCAACTGACTTTCCTATATGGATTTGTTCCAGATATTCTTTGTGGTACTGTGGCTCTTAATGTGATTTAAATATAGAGCTACAACTAAGATGATGTCTTCAAATAGCTTATGTTGTCTGACCAACCCACAGAGATATTCAGGCTGCTAATGCTCACATTTGAGAAGCTAAAACAAGAGAATGTTTGATATTTTTACTTGAAAAATGAACCCACAATAATCAACTCCTTGATTATGAAAATAGTTGCCAATTTTTCATCAGTTTACTTGTTGATAAATTTGTTAATTATTGCAGCTCATGCCTCCCCTTTGTTTTTCAAAATCCAATTCCTTCTGAGAAACAATTTTCAGGCAGACTTTGTACTCTTGACATTTTCATGCAAGACCTGACTCAAACAGTTTTTAAATGAAATTTCCTCAGACAGAAACGCATTAGTCTCTGTTGTGATCCCTGTCCGTCATTCCAACTCCATTTGTCAAAAAATGTCCTGGAAAATGACTTCTCAGACAGAGTGGGCACCCTGATTCCTCTAACCCTTAACAATGTTCTTTGTCTGCAGCCAGCCGAATGGTGGCTAAATCTGCAGTGCTGACATGTGTTCAATAGAGGGTGCTTGTCCGCCTCCCAACTCATGCCCTTTTCACAATAGCGAGAAGAGTAGCTCCTGTCGTTTTGTCAGCCGTTCACACAGAGGTCAAGGATGGGTGCCCACTAGCCCTGCTGTCACCTCTCATCTCCTGACTGACTGTTGATTGCTTGGCAGTAGATGGGCAGTGGAAGACAACACAGGAAGTTGCCAGCAGTGTTAGTAGCCAGGCTAGAGGTTTGGCGTTACTGCAGAGCTTTTCAGATTCTCTTCCTGGTAATGTAGCATCGGGTAGACAGCATCCACGATGATTCGTCTCTGAAGCTTCAGCAACCGCTTCTGCCCGAGAGAAAATGCTGTGAGCAAATGAGGCGTGATAAAACAGCTGGCAGGCAACATGGCAATGCTGAGTGATAGGCCATGGCAGATGATGTCTCATGGGCAACACATCATTTGCAATTTCCTATGTATGAAAGAGCCAACAAATCTTAGTCTCCAGCACACACATTTTAGTCTCCATCTTTGTTTCTGACTAAATTTGAAGTCCTCAGAGATGTTCAAAGGCAACATAGCAATTAAAGCAGCGGATGTCTGTGTAGATATTGTTCCTCTGTCTGCTGCAATAGTTCACTAATCAGTTATGTGTGTGATGTGGGTGGTAACAGTATATCTCTCATGATTAAGTCATCTGAATTCAGTAATCAAAGGCTGTCACTATACAAGTATAATGAAATATTCTTTGAGGCAATACTGCATAACTTTAAAGGACATGCATTTTCAGGAAATGCTCTCACTCAGTTTTCTGTCAACAGATGAGGAGCCAGTAGCTAGTTAGCTTAGCATAAAGACTGTAAACAGATGGAAACGGCTAGCTTTACCATTTTGAAATGTAACAAAATTTGCCCACCAGTACCTTTAAGGTTCAGTAATTCAGTAACTACGCTTTATATCTTGTTTGTTTAATCTGTTTAAAAACTGACTGTGTCCAGTCTTTATGCTAACCAGCTGCTTGGCTCCAGCTTATTTGAGGAGTGGTATAAACTTTCTAATCTAACTCTGAGCATGAAAGCAAATGAGTGTAATTCCCCACGATGTCAAACTACTTCTTTAACTATTGATGTTTTAACTTTCGTTCCCAGAGTTTACTGTCTTGTGTGGCCTTTGGCTACGGCTGTGAGAACTTTTCCAAGTACGAGGAGCAAGGCATTGGTATTCAGTGGTACAACATTGGCAAGAGTCCAGAAGAGGGCGAACGCTACACGTTCATTGTGTCCATCATCATGATGCTCTTTGATGCTGTTTTTTACTGGACGCTCACCTGGTACATTGAGAATGTCTTTCCAGGTAATGATTGTTGAGGAGATTTGTACAATATCTACTAACTTAATTTATGCTGTCTGAAGAGGTGATGCTAAATTTAAAAAGTGGACAGATGCTAAGATTTTGTGTTCTATTTTACTTGCACGACGTCCATTCACCTGGCCTAGCTTCAAATCAATATCCAATTGCTGCTATCCTAACAGGCTAGTATTAATGGTCTTCTCAACTCAAATTAAAAGAAGACAGGAGTTGTGCCAGGCTGTCAAGAGGAAACCTACACTGTAAAGTACCATATTCCCTTAAGCCAAGTCGTTATTAAAATGTTAATAATGTTCTCCACGCTCAATCCCAGGCCAATATGGAATCCCTAAGCCATGGTACTTTCCTTTCACTGCATCTTATTGGTGTGGGAGAGCTTCAGTGACTGACGTTGACCCTGGTTTGCTGAAGGACTCCAGAGTACATAATGGTAAACTGTCATATAATTTTCAATCCTCACCTGTGGTGCGTAACTATAAAGTAACCCACTCAGGCATCATGTACCTGACAGATTCTCAACAGCTCGCTCGTGTACTAATGGGAACATAGTTCTAATGAGAAGTGTAAGTTAACTGGGATGGGTTGCAAACAAACATTAGCACCTTATTTATCACTTTGGGTGATAATAGACTTTGGCGCTTTGAAGGGAAAAAAGGTGAGTTTCAAGTCAGGAACTTGCTAAAAAACTAATTTCCAATTAACGTCGACGGGAGTGAGCTAAAGTTATTTTGTTGAAGTTATTATCTTGTGTATTCATTTTACTTTTTGACTATATATGACATTAAAGGAATATTCACATACATAAGTTGAATTTAAGAGGAAAAGCAACATTTTTAGATAAATTTCTTGCAGCATCAATAAATATAAGTATGATTTTGTTATTTTGTGTTCGTCTTGTTTTATTTGTGTCGTTGTTTGTGTCCTCAGAAGACATTTATATCTTAGATAAATCTAAATAAACTCCTTTTATGCTGGTTTCTCCGTTTGTTTGCATGTGTTTCTAAAGAATATCTGGAGAAGCCACCACCCAATATGAAAGCGGGGGTCTCAATCCGCAATCTTGTCAAAATTTACAAGACCGGAAAGAAGCTTGCTGTGGATGGACTAAGCTTGGACTTCTACGAGAATCAGATCACATCTTTTCTTGGCCACAATGGAGCTGGAAAAACAACCACAATGTGAGTCGTATTATCTGTTTCTCCCATGCTTTGCCACTTGGCTCAGTGTTCATGTAATTTCACAGGGTGCAACTAATCTAACTTGTACACAATGCCAACTGTACTGTTGCTACATTAATTCAGTGGTCACTGCTTTCAAAGAGTGACATCTTCTGAGAGGACATTTATCACACACAGTCAGCTGTTGTGTTGATAGTGAGAGTTATCTAATTGCAGTTTAAAAAAATAGTGGAAAGGTTGGAAGGGGTTTTGGATGACAGCAAATAAATGAAACCCAGTGGCCCAGAAAGAATAAGCGAGAGAGGGAGCAAGTGATGCAAGACTAAGGGCTGAAGGGAAGACATCCGCTCTGAGCCACTGTAACGAAACATTACAGAGCACAATAACAGAGAGGACAGGGGAAGGACTCTGTCACACACTGACGCGCTGTGTGGATGCATTTCCAGAGAGATACCAGAGCATCTATCTATCTGTGAGGTTCAGTGTTACACTGTATTTCTGCTTTTTGGTGGTATGCAGAACTTTTGTCTAAACAAATGTTGGTCTCATTTTTCGCACTGTTGTGTTGTGATCTTTCGTATGGTGTTTGTTGTGTGGTTTATGGTTGTATTTTTCTGCTCAGGCTTGTCAGTAGTTAATACATTATTAATGGCCTGAGACTGAGGACAAGTTAATGGAGATGATATGGACAAATCATCTGATACAGCAGAACATTGCTGCTTCCATTTTTCACTGTTTGTGACAGAAAAATCTTTTCTCATTCATTATGATAATTAAATTAGAATATGTTGATTGCATTGGACAAAATGTCTATAGGAATAAATAGAATTCAACCAACTGCTTCTAAGTTGTAGGAACTCTCCTTCTCCCTATGATTATTTACTATGATGTAAAAATCAACAACCCAAATTAATCTCCAAGCAACCAACAAATCTCCAATGTAATCAGGATATTTGTGTGTTATTTATTTATTTTTTCTCTGTAGGTCAATTCTGACAGGACTGTTCCCGCCTACATCAGGCACGGCCCTCATCAATGGATATGACATCCACACTGACATGGACAGAATCCGGAAGTATTTGGGAATGTGCCCACAGCACAATGTCTTATTTAATGAGTGAGTGAATTTAGCAGATAGCCATCCATCCATGTTCTCAACTGGCCATTAGTGTAATCATGTTTTGCCTCTGGTTTATTAAAAAAAGAAGAAGAAAGAGTGGGGAAAAATCATTACAGAGCAATTTAATCATATGTATAATGAGGGCTCAGTCTCTGCTTATTTTTCACATCAACACATCATTATCACTTTACCTTTTTATGCTAAAAAATGAAATGAACTCGGTTCACTCCATCCACTAAATTTCTCCTAATAGCGTCATTCCTGGCTATTATTCAGTTCACCTTTAGAGTCCCCTCTATTTCTCTCTCTCCACAAACTGACGACTGCAACTCGACACAAGTCCTACATCATAATTATGGCTCAGCACCTGCAAATTACTTTCATTAATATTAATCCCACACAGTCAAAGCATCTGTATTAAGTAGAGTTAAAATATTCATGCAAACATTGAGGTAGACATTACGACATATAACTGCGGTTCACAAAACTGCAGTTCGATTGGAGCTGGATCGTCATGCAAAAAGGCTATTAATGTGACGCTGTGGATATTTCAAACATTTACATATGAAGAATTGCTCTCTTTGGTCACTCATGCTTCCTCACACGTCAGTCAAATGGGCGTTATGATATTTTTTTCACCTTCCCAGGCTGACAGTGGAGGAGCACATCTACTTCTACGCTCGGCTGAAAGGACTCAACCGTGATGAGGTGAAAATTGAGATGGACCAGATGATTAAGGATGTTGGTTTACCACATAAGCGGAAGGATCTTGCTAAGAACCTGTCAGGTGTGTCTGTACGCGTGACATCTTTTGGATCTGTGTATCTCAGAAGGTCTGAATTAAATTATGCTGAGATGTAAATTTTGTTTTTGATGTGCGCATCAGTTTGTGTGCTCGCCGCATTCATTCCCCCTGGGAAGGAATATCATCTGTAGATTATCCTTTCTATTCAGGCGAAAGCTGCGCTGTTGCGCCTCTCCTCTGCCAGCGCACGCGCATGGAGCCGTCTCAACGTACACATGCGCTCTACCTGTGTGTCACAGGTTGTAATTCATTGTCTGGGGGGCATGAGCAAGTCCTGCTTGATAAATTGTCCCCAGTCACGGATTGCTTGTGAGAGAAATCACTGAAATATGACTTTCAAGGTTGATCTATGCTGACATTTCCACTACATTAGCACTACATTGGATGCATTTTGAAGAGCTGGCTACGAGTGGAGACTGGAATAACCGTAGTAAGGTGTATCCCCTTCACTGCCATCAATCATCTTGCACCGTGCAAAAGACAATAAAACACGGAGAAGTACATCTCAACACATTTATTCCATAATCAGTCCCCAATACTGTCTCCAAACATAATGCTGACAGATGGTTCTGTCGGATTTTTCACTTATTACAGGCAGACTGTTTACCACCCAGGACAAAGATGGCTATCCATTTTGTGTCAGCTGCAGTTTGTACATTCTTTGCCATAAAAGCACATGTTCAAGATGTAATATATCTAAGATACTGTATCTGATATAGATTGTTCTGTCTTCTAGGTGGCATGCAGAGGAAGCTGTCCGTGGCTATAGCATTTGTTGGCGGCTCAAAAATCGTCATCTTAGATGAACCTACAGCAGGAGTGGACCCCTATGCCCGCAGGGGTATATGGGAACTGCTGTTAAAGTACAAACAAGGTATGGGATCAGTGCTAAGAACCAAGGCTCCACTAGAGGCTTTGAAGTCCCCTATGTTTGCAGGATTGACTGGAATGCACTGAGCACATGTTTGATCTCTTTCAAACCAAGAAACTTTTCAAAATTGAGCCTGGCTGCAGGTAAACTTTTAACTGACAAGAGTCAAATGTATCCAGTATGAGAGCTGTTAAGGTAATGAACCATCTAGAGCAGCAGCAGTTATTTTCTTAGGCTTGCTCTCTGTGACACTCAATTGTGGGTGGAGAGAAATTGTAATTTGTACTGGAACAGATTGAAATGCAAGTGAAGACAAGTGAATCCAAGAAGCTTTAATTGACATTGCTATTTAACAGAGTCCCTAATTGTCTGCCATATCAGTCAGCTTGTCACTCTCTGGCCTTATATACTTTGTGGTTGCTAGTGGCTGTAAGCAGGACATAGACATTATAGGAACACATTCTCTCAGCAGATGTCTAAATGTTTAATGTGCATTGAGTGACATTCAGCCCTCACTGTGTCATTAGCTTCTCTCCCTCTAATCAAGTCCTTTCACTCCAATTGGGAGCCGCAGATAACTCTGTTATAATGAGAACACCCACATTCATGCTGGTTGAATGAGTCATGTTTTGTGCTTCTCCAGCCTTATTTGCGCCACAGTGTTACTAAGGTTTGTCATTAAGCAAAAAAGGCTACAGGCAGTCTATTTGTGTGAAAAAGCTGAAGGCTGAAATTGGACTTAATGTTGTGGTTCTTCATAGATAATTAACAGTGCAGGTTTTTCACAAAGACAGGTTGACCAGATTGCCCTTAGTGTATGTTGTTGTCATTAAATTCAGTAGGGGCTTATTTGGTTGATGAGAGCTTGAGGTATAAACGAACATGGACAAACTGTGCATGCACTTATAGTTTAAATTAAGCCCTCAGTGTATGTTTAAGATGAATTTGCTTGATATACCTTGTAATAAGTAGGGAGTGTTCATAAAAAATGCTACTATCTTTGCATTCAAGGTAGCTTTTTAATATCTCTTTTGTCATGTGTCTTTAGAAAATGACTGTAGAAGGTGAGGATTTGAAGTAAAAATGAGCAAATTATGAATTTTTAATTATTATCCATTACTGGAAGTTGATTACTATTAAATTACCCCACTCATTATGTTGTAAAATGGGCCTTAAGGATGATATCCATATAATACATTTTATACATTCCGCCTTGTGCCTTCAGCTTTGCATGTTTTTGCTGCAGCAGCATCATTTTTTATCACCTAATTTATTGATTATAATTGATAACTACCAACTTACAAGCCTTTTCCGGTGCCCTGGAAGGATCTTTTTTTAATCTCACATAGTTCTATTACTGCAGTGACATTTTATTTTACATACTGCAGATGCACATGCACATACACAGCCCAGTATATTTTAGATTACACAGCTAATGAAACTTGTTATATCTGAGGATTTCTCCCACGGAATTACTAAATTTCTCATTTTAACAGCTTGTATCAGCAACCATGTAATCACTGAGAGTAAAAACATTAACATTCCCCAAGTTGGTTATAAGGGTTTAATCAGTAGTTACGCAGTTAAATTACATGAAGGTGCTCCTCCAAATATGCCATAAACAATATATTGTAGCCATATGTTATAGCAGTGAGAGTCCCACCTTGAAAACACAGTGAATGCTGCATTTAGGCGTAGATTCAAGATTCAACATGTAGGCAGGTGGTTCACTTTGTGAGAAACAAGAGGCGCAAAGAAACTGTGGGACACATTATTATTAGAACACTAAAACAAGTAAATGTTGTTTTTTCCACTGAATGTCTGGTTTCACTCTTCTGAAATATATCAACAAAAACTTTTCTACAGTCTTGACTTGAAGGAAAGTATATTCCAACAATAATATCCATGGCATGAGAGAAATTTATGCAGTTTTCTTTTCGATATTGTGACTGAATTTACATAATTAGGCTATATTGAACGTATCATTAGAACTAGGCAATATGCAGAATGGTTTGCTTTCTCCCAAGACTTACCTTGAAAACAAATTTACTGATGAAATACAAGCTGGACGTTTGTATCAACTCCATTTATTGCAGACTCAGATTGCAGTTGCATGCATTTTAGAGTTTCTCTGGCAGTTGAGAATAATTCAAGTAGCATACCTAATGCATTTTTTTTTCTAAGAATGCAGATTAATATACGGTTGAAGCCAATGGTGCAGTACAAATGGCATAAAAATGTATCAGCCTTTGTTTCTTGCACGCGATCTTACATAAGTCGATTTATGACGGAAAAAAAAGACATTCAGTAGATTCCTTGGGAAAAATGCTAATGTGTTAAAAATCAGACCTTTTCAATGAAATATGAGGTAGAGGAGGGAGGGGAAGACAGGAGCAAGCTGTAATCACTAAACTGCACCTGGAACATCACATAACATTTAAAACAGTACTCTCAGAGTGTGCCAATCGATCAGACTACATTCAAGTGTTCTTAAAAACATTTAGTAAAATTCTTGTAGTGAACAAAACCTGGCATTGAAAATGAATTTCTAACAGTTTTTTTTTTTTTAATTTATTATTATATTGTATTGGGTTGCTTTTAATAAAAACTACAAGCCCATCTGTTTATTTAAACTCAGTGGACAGGCTGTAAACTGCAAGGTAATTTAAAAATGTATTGATCTGAATTGATTGCCACAAACAGCAGTTAATACAGTTTTGTCCAGTAATTCATCTCACTGCCGGTGTACATAATATCTGTCCAGCCTTACTCAACCACTGTGAAATCCATTTCTATCAGCTTGATTTAGAGGGAAGGAAGCTAAATAACAAAAAACAGATTTCCAGCCTCACTTTGCTGTACGTGGTGCGAGTGCTACCAATTTACCTGAACACACCCAACTCCATTTGATATATCACTTTGTGCTGTAATGCACCACAACACACTATAAATCAGAATACCTTTGTGGGCCATCTGCAGTCCACACACATTTATTTTGCTCCCAACTCACGGATGATGCAGTGCGTTTTGATTATTTTTATTTTTTTGCTTGTAAACCACAACAAATCCCCAGGAAAATCATCTGTGAGTTTGAGCATCCTATACAAAATGAGCTGGCTCAGTCGAACTAAACCTCAAGCAATCTCCTCAGCCCACCCCCTTCATAAGCAAAGCTTTTTTCCCCCCATATGTTAAATTGACTAGGTTGTGGGTATTCATTCAACTTGGGCATTTTGTTGAGTTTCTATATAAAGGGATCCAGACTTGCTTGGCATAGCATAAGGCAGCAATACTTAACTGAGAAGGCATGGATTTAGCAGCTCAGCTGGTGGCAGGGCACAAAAAAGAGGGGGAGGAGCGGCGGAGAGAGAGCGGAAACAGTCGGCCAAGCAAAATGGCTGCATTGGGCTGCAGTTAATGACCTCTGAGTGTGTCCTTGTCCCTGGGATAATACGACCTGCGAAGATACAAATTCACAGCAACAAGAAAAAAGCCGCAATGCTCAGCAGAGGACTTGACCTTTTGCAGTAAACACCGACACATTCAGCAAAGAAAGGGTGAAAACTCCATCCAGTCAGCTACTTACTAAGTATATATCTTCTTATCATGTTTTGACATTAATATAGCCTGCTTGATATGACACACCTATCACACACCTGTAGTTCTTGATGCTGGAATCTGATACTTGCTCTTCAATTCGATTTTGCAACTGTATCGAGTGAAATACAACTGTAATTTTTACCTCATAGTGTCACTAGAGTTCACCAAAGTTCATCCTGAGAAGAACATGAATGTCTGTTCAGTACCTGTTGAGACACTGTATTTCTAACCAAAAATGTCAGTTTAATGTTGATGTTAGAAGAAAAGTCAGGTGATTAGGGTTCATCCTTTCACCGGACAAGATATTTAAGTCTTGAGCAAAGTGGTGCACCGACAGAGCGGCAATGCCTTCCAACCAGATCCCTCACCTTTTCCTTACGGTGACCTTCAGGAAATGCAAAAACATGAAAGGCCCCTTCTAGAGCCAGTTCGGTTTGTCCATTCTGGGCTACTGTAGAAACATGGCAGGGCAACGTGGAAGAGGACCGGCTCCCTATGTAGATATGAAGGGCTGGTTCTCTAATGAAATCATGATTCTTAGTTTCAGGTGATTATACACCAATGAAAACATATTTATGAATATTTTATTCAATTTCAAAATTACCCCTAAATTCTACACACAGGTCCTTTAACTGTAAAAATTGCAATTATCTTGAACTAGCACAGTCTTTTCAAAGTCACTGACATCTAAGCACGTTTCTTTCTTTGTCACTTAATAATAAAGGCATTGGTTTCTGCTTTAAAACACGATGGGATCAAAAGTTACTCAGTACTCTGTGATACTGCTTTCACGTCAACTGCAGCGACACGACCATGCTGTGACTTCATTACAGATCTGGTTCTTTTTTATGATTTCTGGGGTATGTGATAATTAATACGTGTTATCTGATACAGCATGATATGAAAGGATTAGAAACACCTGTGAATAACCTTGCGATGCACGTTGTAGTTGTCAGTGCAATTGTGCTCAGTTTGATGCCTCTCAAATCCAAGGACTCGCAGCACAAACGGGAGTGCTGAAATAAAATGTGGTATCATAGAAATGCCGGATAGTAGGCTTTGGGTGGGTTCTATCATAATTTTAATTTTGTCCCAGACTCACACCCACACACTCTTCTGGAGTTTGGTTTGTTGCCATGTGGATAAGCATGGCTAACAAACAGAGTGGAATCAGCAGTAAGGTGAAAAGTGACTACCATGCAGAGACAGATTGCGATATTGGCTTGATTTGAACATTTGTTTTTTGATCCGTGGCATCTTTTCTCCTCTGGCTTCTTTTTCATAATGACTGTTGTCAAATCAAACAAGGTCCAAAGAGAAAGATGCCTCAGAAATGTTCTTTATCTTTTTTTTTTTAATTTCCAATTTGTGCCTTCACTTTTTTTTTTTTTTTTATAATTGCAATCTCATGTCTTCATTCTTTACTTCAGACACACTGTCTGTGACTCGCATGCAAGTATACGCACCGTCGCACCGCTTCAGAACAACAAGCGCACGCTTTTTTTTGTGCGCATTTAGGTGACATTGATTGAATCTGTTTCTGCCTCTCTGCAGGTCGCACCATCATTTTGTCCACTCATCACATGGATGAGGCAGACATCTTAGGTGATCGCATAGCCATCATCTCCCACGGCAAGATGCGCTGCTCTGGCTCCTCACTCTTCCTAAAGAAATGTTTTGGCAGCGGCTACTACCTCACTCTGGTCCGAGATGGGACTGAAAAGATGACAACTCAGCGCCATGGTATTATACACAGCCAGGCCACAGAGGTACGAACCCGTAGTTTCTGGGTACTGACACCGATGTTGGTTTTACTGGCTATGCACATATGCCCCTCTTTAGCAATTGATAGGCCTAGCTGTTTGGTCTGATAGCATATTGTGTTATTTTCCACTTATACAGTGGTCCATTTCCTCAGTGGCACTTGGTGGATTTTCATTCCACTATTGGCCATATGGACTGAATTGGTCTGCTTTCAAATTTCAAAAAAATTAAAGCTGCTTTCAGCATATATTGTAAATAATGTTCTTTTTTTTTTTTTAGCAATAAGCTGATTGTCAGTCCTGGTTACAGCTGGTTATTGCAACCACATTGTCTTCCATCGTTTCCATTATTGTGAACATAATGGTGTGTTTTCAAATGAGCCATGTGTGGATTCAACTAAAATTTGGGCTTTTGATGTTATCCTGGGATCTACCTTGGTTTTTTGGATATTTTCTCTCCAAGGGCAGGTTTTCAGATTCTACATCTAGATCTGGTGTTATATAGACTGTATTTGTCAAAATAGAACTCAACACCTCTGTACCACTTGGTCACTAAATAGTTTTTATTCCTGTCAAGCACTAAAAATGGAATGCATTGTGAGACTCGCAGTCTTGTTTACTTGAATTCAATTGAGATATTTACAGATTTTAAGTCATCATTTTTATTTAAGACCATGTTTCCTTTTTTTTATTTTTATCATAAATTCATTGTTGTTGGTATTCTCAAGGATATTTCAACAATGCACTCAGCTGCTGACAGACACATCACTGGTTGTGGTGGTCTCATTATCTTGAGACAAACACAGATTTGGTGATTCAGACCTCTGTCTGACCACACAGTTACCCCTCTCTATTTATTACTTATTAAAAGAACTGAAAGAAATCTGCTGTAATTGGAAGGGTATCATTCTTTTTCAACTCCATGTATCTTGAAAAGAACTTCCCCTTTGACACAACAGTAACCTCTCTCTAGTCTATTATTGAACATGGCTCCCTCTGACTTTCCTGAGTGCTCTCTTTCTCTCTTGCCACCCTCCCCCTGTAATGATCTGTGTTTAGTCTCTCCCAGCATGAGAATTGGCAAATGTCTACGTGCTGGATGATACTAATTGTCACCGGGGAGAGGGGTGATTCTCGCTTTTGCTCGCCAATGGTGCCTTGCACACTTAGTTTTAATCAATAGGAGCAAATGAACAAGATGCACTGATGCCAGCAGGGCTAGAGCAATTACCATTAGTCTGCAGACTCCGAGGTGAAGAGAGTCATTTGTTTGAAATAAATAAATAAACATGAAAACACCTTTGTGGGCGAGGTAGAATAGTATCCCCCCTTTCCTGGATGACGACTTTGTAATTCAGTGGAAGATTTTGCAATTACACAGCCAATATAACTAGAAAAAGAGGCTGCGCAAAGTTTGATTGTCCTGATCTCATTTCAGTGTCCTACTCCATTTAATAAATGTCAAAAAACTTCTTTAAAAATGCAGCGAAGTTTATTCAAACCGTCGAAATTGAAACCTCATCGTCATTTCTCCGTATTGTCTTCGATTGAAAAGACTGTGGCTTCGTGTTCCATTACAGGTTGAAAGCATTCCCTGTGGTTGCATGCACACAGCTATGTTTAGAGCAATTAAATAGAAACTTGTGGATGGCATCCATTATTCGATTAATGCAAGACAGGAATTTTCAAGGAGGCACTGTTCATCATTCTAAGTGGTAAGCAATGATAAAGCCTTTCTAATCCAATTCTGATTAACAGGAGAAAGACTGTCCGTCGAGGAGCAGCCCAGATGATGGCATTGGCAGCCAGAGCTGGAACAACTCTGATCCCTCAGGTCGGAACTTTATCTCTGTTATTACCACTTTCAGATTAGCAGCATACAGATTAATGCTACATGAAAATAATTGATACAACCAGCATTTGAGCAACAAAGAAATGGTGTGGATATTTTATTCCAAAACTGAAAATTTAAAAAAGATTAGTAACTAGGTAACTCATCTCCATGTCAGCCTTCTTCAAAACAACAGAAGAGTCCATGAACAGTTCCAAAACAGGCAAATGATAACTTTAAAATGTCTCAAAGTAGCATTGTCCATGTATGCTGAAGATCCATTAGCTCAGATTTTTTTTTTTCTCTCCATGTTTTCAATATCAAACCAACACACACACACACCACAGAAATAGATGCTGCCTTGAGGTGTTGTTCAAATGTCCTAACTAATAGAGTGCACTTTAAAGTAAAGTGTTGGATAGAGGTGGGCAAAGTAGGCTTTTAAGTGATAGAGAGGGGTTAGGACAGGTCTGTGAGTGCAGAAAACCCAGGAGACAATAAGAAAAATAATGGACATTTGAACCTAATATGGTGTATTTTGAAAATCATGTTTCAGATAATGACAACTGAAGGATGATCTTAGCTCCTTTCTAGCAGTGTGTTTTTTTTTTTTTTCCTGTAGACAGTGTAAACGCTTCGTGTCCTCTTGTTAGTTGAGCTTGCTCCTCAGCTCTGCTCATTGACAGCAGATGTGACATCTGTGTGAGGTACAGTCTCAAGCGTCTTTTGCCCACTCTTCCAGAGTTTGGTGAGTCTTCACAAGGAGTTTTGAGCCCAAGCATTCACTTCCATAATAAACAGCAGCGGGCTTGGTCCCTCAAATTCAATTCCAAAGTTTCTGGAAAGCCTTTTATGCCCAATGCTGCCCAGACAGGCATCACCTAATGTAGTTTCCCCATATATACTCATATACTGTATATTTTATTTACATCAATCTTAATTACCAAGTACACAAAACAAAGAAGCTCAATCCTGTTATCTTACTACAGCGTTATCATAATTCATGTTCATAAAACACAAATGAACGTTAGTCAAATGTATACAGTTTTGTCTGTATCACATATACCCGTCTATCCTCATGGTCATCCTAATGGTTTTCCGTTTTCCTTAGCTCATCTTTTCCCCTGTGTAGCTATTGTCTTTTTCCATATTCAGATCCATTTTTCCTTTTCCCAGTTTGTAAAGTCACGTTCGAGAGTACACGACGTGACGTTTAAATAAAAGTTGATGAAAAAAAGAATAATCAAACCCATTTGAGTCTTGCAGATTTAGAATCCTACAAACTAATTCATTAAGGTAACATTTCACCCTCATTATCTCCGACAGTGTCAAATCGAATTGGCTCTGCAAACACAATACAAATATTTTAATTTTTGATTACATGTCATGTTTATCAACTTCATCTCATTTGACATAATCTTATTTTGAATTTTTACAACTGAGGATGTTACATTACCTCTCTAAAACTGACAACCAAAGTCTTAATCAACCATTCAGTCACTGAGCTTACAGTCTTAGGCAAATGGCTCAGACAACTAAAAAACTTGCCTCTGTTTTCTGACTGGAATTATAACTGCAGAAACAGAAACAGATATTGGCCGACCAAAGCATATGATGCTGGTTATTTGATTTGTTTTGATCATTTCTGGCCTTGATCGTGTAAACAAACAAGCTCACGATCAGAGGAAAACTCTCAGGTGGGCTCCAGGTTATTATGCATGGAAAGTAAATCAAAATCAAACCTGCTCGTTCCTTGAAAAATGACTATAGGCATGATGTTTACACATAAGCTAGAAAATGCCATAAAAGCAATCATATTTCCGCGAGTGACGGCGCATTTCTCTTTATTACCACACACACCAGCAAACGGACAGAAACACACACACACACACACACACACACACTAACACACACTTTTTCACAAATAATTCAGTCTGATGTGTGAAGCAGATCCATTTACTTCTTCATAAAGCACCAAGCCGTTAGTTGTTAAGCTGCAGTAATTATGTATGAGAGGTTCTGGATCAATAACGGATGCAGTGCATTCTGCAACACTGTCCTGATTGATTCTCACTAAGACCCGGCTTCAGAATGGATGAGGCAGGAGAATTATGTCCACCGATGTGTTTCAGTATGTTCAAAGGTCAGAGCATCAGGTATGGTGTCGTCCCGAATGTTACACATAGGTTCCTAAAAAAAGATAATAAAAGATTTTCAGTGAAGTTTCCTCTAGTATAAGGTGAAAGATGTCGTCATTTACATATTGTATTTCTTTGCATCCAGTAGTTGTGGTTGCGCTTGAACTCTTTCCCTGTTATATCACTCCAGCAAATAATTTTCTTTAAAATGATGAAGGATGGATAAAAACAGGGATGGAGATATGTTTTCCACAAGGGTCTGTTGTATGTGTGCCTGCAGTCTTGCCATCCCTTGTATTGTGAGTTCTTCTGCTGCTATTCATCTGGCAGATTTGACAGCTGTGGGTCAGCTTGTGCGACGCCATGTCCCTGAGGCAGTCTTCTTGGAGAGCATTGGTCAGGAGATCAACTACATACTGCCCTATGGTGGGGCCAGAGATGGGACCTTTGAGCTGCTCTTCCAAGAACTCGACCTGGCCATGGCTGACCTCGGCCTGACCAGCTACGGCATCTCTGACACCACGCTGGAGGAGGTACACTGAGCGTGGGATTGACAACGTTACTACAGATACAAGCAGGCACACATATAGATAGACTGCCAACTTATACGCACATAACAAAACATAAAAGTACACATGCAGACAAAGTTGGCTTTGTTTTTATTCTTTTCCTTTTGTTATTGCTGCAATTTCCCTTTATGCCATACTTCTTTGTCTGCTTCTCAGAGTCTGTAAGTAAGCAAAGTTATAGTGGACAGATTTCAAGTGTTTTCATCATAATTTATGCCAGTCTGCTAAGTGGTAGCACTGTGACGAGCAACATTATGTTTTATGTAACAACCTAAAAACTGTGAAATCTAATATATGTAATATATAATCAGTCTCAGAGCCAAGTTATTGCAATTCCCTCTTTGACAAGTCAAAAATGTCTGCAAGGTATGTAAAACGATTTCTTCTTTTAGTTATTGCTGTTTTTCCCTTCAAAGTTGTTTCAGTCTCAGATAAATGTCACAGCATCTGTAGACTTTACTGCGCGACGTGTTTCAGTGATTGAAGCACACTGTGAACCAGAGCTCCTCTTGAGCCTAATTCTAAAACAAATACATTTTTAAGTGTTTAATGAAATTAGAATGAGCATCAAATAAGTAAATAGAAATAGACCTCATGTGATCAGCCTGTTTAGAAAGTTCTCCTACAAAGTGGCTCTAATCTCTGCTAGATTTTACACTATGCATATTTCAGCTTTTTGCATCATGTTTATGACACATTTTCTGTTCTTGTTTGCTATGATGCACAAAATAACTTCATGATGAAAAAACATCTTTGCTGTCCAAAGAAAACCAGGAGAATTTCATGATTTTAAAATTTTCTTAAAAGCTGAAGGACTTATTGTACCAGGAGAGATTGAGAAAAAAAAATTCTTATGTCTTAAGATGAATAGACCATAAAAAAAACCTGTGGCTAAGATAAAAAAAAAAAAAGGCATTGTCAGAAAGCTGAAAAAATAGGGTTTTTTTCCCAGCTCATGATAATTTGCCTATTTGAAAATAGATTTTCACAGTGATGTCTGCAACTAGACAAGGGAGGTGAATTCCTCAGATATTTAAAGCTAGAGCTTCCTAACTTACATAAATGACCTGTTTCTTGCAGAGTGGCCACATTTGGTTATAACTGAATATCATCGACATTCTGGAGAAGGCCATCTTACTTTCAGTTGCATATTTTAACTTATTTGTAAAACTGATAGCCTTGCTATCAAATAAACTTCCCCCATAAGCAATGACCCTCTGGTAGCAGCAGTACTAGAGGTTGTAGTATTGTTGTTTTCATTATACATACAGTAAACTCTTATTTCTGGTAAGCAGATTACTCACGCATGGTGTTTGGCATGGAGACGAATCTCGGACAATAAAACTGAAAATGCTCTTCATGTAACTCAGACATGACTCAGATACTCACAGCCTGCAGGCAATGTGAATAATTCCTTTTGAGTATCTAAAATTGAGACAAGACAAGGTTATTTCACCCATCCATGTTTTCTTTTGAAGTCCAACTACACTTCAATCGAAACACGCAGCGATTCTCCATATGATTCACTCATAAACAAGGACTGAGACAGTTTGCTTCACTGAAGTTAGACGTACAACAAGATTTCATTTGGTCATTGTAATGAAAAGTTTTTTCAAGCACCTGTATTTCTGATTGTTATATGATGTTAGTAATTCTATTTATGGAGTTTTGACTGAAATAATTCACCACGCGCTCTCGGGACGACCTGCTAGCCGAACGGTTGTGTTAGGGCACGTTGCCACATGCGCCCAAATGCCCTGAGCAGCGAGTCCCATGTGCTGCACGTCATTCCCCCGACTCTTTCCTTACATTTCCTGTCTGTCCATCACAAAGCATAAAATAGCCACAAAAAAAGAAAAGAAAAGAAAATCACTCTTTCTCCGGTCTCTCCCTGAAGTGTGCAGAGATGTTTTTCGAGGGCAGATGTTGAAATGGGGCTTAACGCGCACAGCAGAATGAAATAAGGAAAAGTCACTTGGTAATTTTTCACAAATAGGGAGATTTATTTATTTTGACATATGGCCTGAATTAATAAATGAAGTCAAGGAGGACACATCTCTGAGAGAGGCCGATTGGCAGGTGTTCAAGTAAAGGTTCGGGTCTCTGCGGATGCACAACCCCGGTCTGATTCTAAGCAGGAACTTGACTCGATAATCTGCATCAGATCTGTGTGCACTTATGTTGGGTGGGTAGGTCAAACATCTAGCCACAACGGCAGCCTGAATAACACACACTGACTGCAGTATCATCGGCTTGCACTCATTCTGCTTGTCTGAATGTTTATAAGGTGATGGAAAACATACAGTGGCTGTCATGAGATAAGATAATCATAAAAAAAAAAAAATTGTTTTCGCAGATATTTCTGAAGGTGGCAGAAGATACCGGAGTGGACACAGAAATACAAAGTAAGCTTAAAAATCACAAACACAAAACACAAAAACGTATACACCGTGTGAAGTCACATCAAGTCAGCAAATCCCTAGTCATAGTCCTCGTTAAATATTAACATCTTCTTTTCTGAACTACAAATTTCCCACCATTGTTCACACACTCTAATATATTCCACAATACTCTGATGTATTGTGGAATTAACTAAAGTTACACGCCTGACTTTTCTTTTGAGGCAGACGGTGTTATTTAAAAACTATTAAACTATTAGGTTGAGCCTCCATCGCAGCAGTGTCAATATTTGCAAGTGAGTTTCAGGTAAAAGTCATTTTTCTTGAGCTTATGTAATATTGTCTGACATATTGAGTCCATTCTCAATAAAATTATATTGTGTTTTCTAACTATTATTTCTTATTGATCGACCTCAGCTGATAAAGCTTCAAACTGCATTATTTCCAACCTCTGTGTTTGTATCCATCAGGAAAAAACACATTTCAGTTTATCTCAAAAAAACGGATTCCTTCACGTTTCTAAAAACACCTGGGCTTGCGCTTTTACAGGCAATAACATGGCAGTGTAAAGGGCAGGTAGCTATTCGTATTGTTATTTATAACCCTAAATTGGGTCAGGCCAAAACAACATATCTTATTTGTATTCCCACAGCAACAAAGGAGCCGCTGGAGAGAGACTGCAAGAGAAACTCCCACGAATCCAAGCGGAACAGCATCGCCAGCGTCCACGCTGCACCAGGTCAAGTCTCTGGAATGAGTGGCAAGTCTTTCTGAATTCATCACACAAGGAGGCTCGATTTAAATTTAATTTTTGAATGTATTTAACAATGCAGAAAGTTAAGTGATCAGTAATATCAGTGGGTGTTCTTGTATTTTAAATAGAAATTTAGTCAAATGAACTATTACTCCTGCTTGAGTCTTGTTCCTTCCTGTTTCTCATGCAGACAAAAAGGAAAGATTTAAAAGAAAAGTGGAAGGTGCGTACTGTATTTCATCTTTAATGCAGACTCTCATGCAAGAAAATGTCAGTTTTTTTTTTTTTTTGCACGCCGTTTATTCTTCAGTTATTAACTTCATTTAGTTTGGATTTAATTTGACTGTTTCACCTCAGTAGCCATTTTGAAAAGAGGGATAAACAAGAGCTCCGTCTTCAGAATGAGTAATTTTCAAGCAGAATTCCCATCCAATCCATACAGTTTTATCTAACCTGTCTTTTCAGCTTTTCAATTTTGCCCATATGAAAGAAATTCACTTTCATACAATGTCTTTCATCATGAAAAATGGTTTTCAATCAGAATATGTTTTATTATCTTAATGACTACTGTGAAAATATAACGCTTCTTTTTTCACTAACACTATTCTTGGAGAGTGGGAGACATAAAACCAAGGTGTCTACAGAGCCCTTGTTTATTACCTTTTTCTTCCTGAGTCATGCCCAAATAGCATTTCCAAATTTATGATGTGTTTTTAAAAGAAAAACAAAAAGAACGCTGGAACGTTGGAGGAATGAGCAGGTGCAACTGCCAGGTTTAACATTCAAGTTATGTTTGATTTGAGTCCATTAGCTGTGCTGGAAAGCGTGCTCAGCGGGGCTTTTACATATGCATAGATGATAAATAACACGGTGGGTTAATGTCCATTGCAGACTTAAAGAGGAACGCCAGTGTCAGTGGGAGGGGATCCACGGTCATCACCGGGTGGCAGCTGATCAGGAAGCAGTTCCTGGCGCTCTTTATCAAGCGCTTCCACCACGCCCGGAGGAGCCGCAAGGGACTCATTGCCCAGGTAATGGCCTCAGTCTGTCATATTGATGAATTGAAGGGTTGTACTAGGAGGGGTGCATGGGAGGATCAAGGCAGGATTGTATGAAATACATGTTGGCTTTCAAAATCAGTTAATGACATATGTGATAGAGTAAGCTAATTTCAGATCTGGAGGGAAAAGTCATGTCATCCATCTTGATGGAGTCAGCGGTCGGAATTTAACTTGTTGGAGAAGAAATCGACACTGAAGGCAGCATGAAAGCGAAAGCAGTTAGAAAAATGTGAAGAGCAGTGACCAGAATGATGTAACACGCTGTCAATAAACTGCACATACAATAACCATCTCTGCCTCCCAAAGGACGCCATGTGTTACATCCAAGAATACTTGGGGGACAAACGAGCCTGAAGCCGGTACTAACATGCGTTTATTGAGGATTTTGCGTTTTCCATCAATTACTTTGTGTGAGCAGAAATGTGTCAATATGAAGGAGCAGACTTTTTTTTTTTCAGCCTCTCCTTTGTACTTGGACGTGGTGTCATGTCTTGGTGTTGCCAAAAAGGCTGTTTATACATTTGTGTGTGAAGTATGTTAATGAAAGGTGTTTTCAGTGAAAGGACCGTCAGTTTTACCTGATCGCTGTGATTGGCACCAGAAAATCAAAGTGACACCCACGATTAGGTTTTCTTTCATTTTACTCTGTGCTAATCATGTGTTTTCATTAGCTATGTATTAAAAGTGATCGCGTAACAATTACAGAGATGACAGACTGCTATTAGCCCATTAAATATACGTCTATATTATTTTGTTCCTCATAAACATAATTTCAAAAGTCAAACTCAATAAACAGACGTAATTTAAACAAGTCAAAACCAATTTCTGTAAGTAGCAAGTTCAAGGAGTAGTTTTTTTCCCCCAAGTATGAAATAGTGCATTCTGACTTAAATTGTGTTGACACCCGTGTACCAGCCTCTCGCCTTCATTCACAGTGTATGTAAATATCATGTAATGCCATCAGTTATGACAGCTGCCATGATGAATGAAATAATCATACCTGAAAATGGCTGAATTGCAGCATTCAGAGAGCGAGAGAGAGAGAGAGAGAGCAAGAGAGAGAGAGAGAGAGAGAGAGAGAGCGTGAGCAGTGTTTCACCTTTGTGAGGGGTATGGGTTGTTCTTGTAATTTGCTGCAGTACCAATCCCCATTAGTCACTGTCAATCTTGGACATCCCTCTTTAGTGGGGACACAGAGCAGGATGGAAGGATAAGGGTGCGAGTGTGTCGTACAAGGATGCACATTGTCTGCAAGGGCGCACCTCCTACCTCTTCCTCTTTATTCATTTGGCTAAAGGCCCCCCCCCAAGCCCCCCCACCCTCATCATGTCAACAGCTCCCATTGTCAGCAGATATGATTGTGTGGTGAGGTAATCTCCTCGAATACAAGCGGTTAAGGGAATATAAAAGAGATTATGGCATGTAACACAAAAGGAGTGATTTATGGGTATGAAAGTTGGGGACAGGCGAGTCTTGGCAATGTCAGAGTCAGGGAGAAGCAGCTATTGGTCACGTGGCGGTGGATGACTTGAAGGTTTCGCGGTGAACTTACTTACAACACCCCGTTCTGTTAAACAGGAGACGATGCACATTCTGTAATTCAGAATCTGTCTGTCTGTTTTTGTATCTAATTGTCACTACAGCATTGGCTCGTGAATTGTTCCTTTGTATTTAAGTTTCTGTATTCTTTTTGTTTGCTGTAGATAGAATGTTTCCACTGGAGATAACAACAGTTTTACTGACTGTTTGCTATATTTTGTCTGAATGCGGTAACAAGAAAAAAACACATTAACACTTCAGTAAAAATATTCAAGGTGATGCTATTATCCACTTTTACACAAGATGCGGCAATAATGCTATTATTCACAAATGCAACTGCAAAGACAGAAATGTTTGTTGAGGAAACAAACTCAATCTAACGAGGTGCTTGACTTTGCAGAAAATAAAACTCATCTTAATCGTGTTTTCTTGTTTATACCCGTTTTGCATGTAATCCCGTCCTCCTCTTTAAATCCCCGCTAAACTTGAGAATGCCATAAACTCATGCATTGTTCATGGGAGTGCTTTGGCTTTGTGAGCATAATGACTTCTCCCTGTTTTTTTGCACATCTCTCTCAATGGAAGAAGTACCAGCTGTCACCTGCAATTACCGTTGAGAGAGAGAGAGAGAGAAAAAGAGAGTGAGAGAGTGCAGCAAAAAAAATAATAGTTCTTTCTTTTGCAGTCTGTCATTAAGCTTTTCGGTCTCATTGCTGCTCTTTATCTTTCTTCCAAGCACACTTCCATGGCCATGCAGAAAATTTAGGATTTTCAATTGTAGCATCTTGAATTGGCCTGGCAAATTGCATGTCCTGCAATTAATCAAGTGTACGCAAACCTCTCCCTAGCTGTGTGGATGCGCTCCAACCTACAAGTGATTAAACATTAAAGATATCTTGCATTTTTTTCCAACTGACCTTTTTGTCAGCTTTAACAATGACATGAAAAGAGAATTACATAACAGAGAAAAGAGGATTGGATGGTGGGGTTGGGGTGGGGGGTGCGTGGGATAAGGGAAGCGTGGCAGCGTCTGGTTTTTAAAAAAAAAAAAAAAAATAACACAAAAGACAAGAGAATAGCAAGAAACTAATTATATCTGAGTGGCCAGATGGTGGTGGCAGTGTTGGAAGTGTTTAATCAAACTCATAAAGCATGCAGAAGAGCCCAAACAAGTTGGTGGGGAGCATATTAATGTGCACACATTATCGCAGTGGTCCTGCTTTATTGTTGATTGCATCAGTCATTTTGTAGCACGTAATGACAGTAAGGGGGCTCGGGGAGGGGAGTGATGAAATTGATCTCGCACTGAATCTTGTCCTTTCATGCTTTACACACATAAACATGCATCTGTATCACCCGCGCTGACAACCTGCACATTGTGTTTTACTTTTCTTTTTTTTTTTCAGTTTAAAGGAGGAATAGCAATAATTGTATCCCTCCTAATTACTGTTATTGATTCAGTTCTTACTGTCACTGTATCTTATAACATTACATGGGCCATTAAATGATCACAGCTTGTTTTCATAAAAAAAAGAACATACTGTATGACTTGTGCGCTAAAAACCCATGATGGAATGAAGATTTGAAGGTGGACGAGTTTTAATCTAAATTCCTTTATTAATCCTTTTTGCGCTAGTGTCCAGAAATGTGCCTTGAAACTACAGTTGAGAATACTAGAATAGTTCCGTTCAGTTTGTTTGTCACATTGTGTTACATTTTTTTCAATCTGTGGTACTGTGGCAGTTACCCAACTGAAAAGATACCCATGATTTTATTGAAATCTTTTGCATTTTTTTTTTTTTTTTTTTTTTTTGGGCTTTTATGCCTTTAATGGACAGCACAGTGGAGAGTGACAGGAAACGGGGAGGCAGAGAGAGGGGGAATGACATACAGTGAAAGGCCGTCCAATGCGGGATTCGAACCGGGGCCGACTGCAGCGAGGACTGTAGCCTCTACACATGGGGCGCCTGCTTAAACCACTACGCTACACGACGCCCCAATCTTTTGCATTTTTATTGATATCTGTAACATTTCACTCTGTAACATCAAAAGAATTTTCCAAATGGAGCAGGATGCTTTGATGAGATATTTTGACTTAAAACTCGTTACTGTCCTCCCAGGTGGTCTTGCCGGCCGTTTTTGTGTGCCTGTCTCTCATCTTCTCACTCATCGTCCCGCCTTTCACTGAATATCCCAATCTGGAGCTGCAGCCCTGGATGTATGATCTGCCTCAGACCACATTTTACAGGTAACCATGTGATGATGCAGCTTTAAATGAGATGTCAGGCTTGTGGGATTACTAACAATTCAGCACATGTTTTAATACCTTTTTTACTGGTGACAGAAAAATTCAATATTTACAGTGTTAAACTCATATAGAGGTTGAAACTTTTGGTTGTTATATTCCTGCTATTACCCACAAACAACAAGGTTTTTCTGTTGGAATCCAACAGAGAATTCTAGAAGAATCCTCTGTTGTTATTAGAGGTGGAAGGTGTGTGAATAATTTGAAGAAGAACTGTGTAGTTATTGTTGCAAACATGGCTGAGAAAATGAACAATAAACTTCAACCCTGCAAGAAAGTTTGTCACTTCAGTGACAGAAAATCAAAAGACAAGGATGTCACAGTACTGCTCGTGTTGTTTGATTGCCAAGAGATTTTTACATTGCTGAGGTCATCAATCTGGACACCGTGCTTTCCTTGGCTGCAACTTGATTTTCTGTCATTGAAAATCACAGATATAATGGTGACAAGGCACAGCCGTGGTGGACTTCATAGCCACTGACAACAAACTAGACTTACTGCAGAGGATTTAGTTACATAACATGGGAAAAAAAACAACACACACTTTTTTTTTTTGAAAGAATCTCACCTTATTAAGTATAGCTCTTAGTAATAAACAACTAAGACAGAATATCTTGCTATATATGTACATTGACTTTATATGACACTTTGCCAAAATGTTACATACAATGTTTTTTTCCAGTCTTTTACATACTCACACCAGTAAGTTGCTGCAAAGTGATTTATCCCTCTCTGTAACAACAAAAGTGCTGTAAAAATGCCAAATGTGCTCTAAAATGCATCATGGCTTACAGCATCTGTCCAAACTATCGTACAAATCTTGATACTGGCTGTTCTTTTGACACGAAGCTGTAGTTGCTTATTGAACTTGTAGATATTTCATTTCCCCTGACAGCACTTTGCAGAAATTCACTCTAAAGATGTCAAAATACAATTAATTGTAGCCTCGCATGATACTGGTTTATTTAAGATAGAATCTTAACTCTTGGTCAGAGTGAAACGCTACACTTTTTGTGTTTGTTGACATATTTAGATACTTTTGTTTGACAGGATCTAATAGATGCAACATACTTTAGTCCACAGAGACAACAAACTTTAATTCCAGTTCTTTTGCCTGCAGCATGTTGAGATATATATATATGTATGTATATAATTGTATATTATATCTAGATGTATACCTAGGTATGTTTCATTCATGTATTTGGTTAAATCCACGCAATATCATTTCAGTAACTAACTAACAGTGACCTTGCAGGGCAACTCACCATCACATATACCTACCAACAATTATCACACATTTACATGCAGCTAAATGAGGACACTGGTGCTATTACATTTGGTAGTGATGACTTTTTTTCCTACCACGAAGCTGAAGCTAGAAAAAAAATGATTCATCACACTGGGAACAATTATTCACTGAAGAGGCTTTGCTCTGTTCTCATGCCATTACTGGAACTGAAACATTTAAGTGCAAGTCTTCATCTCTTCTCACAGTGCTGAAACATACAAATTCAACCTGCCCTGCCACTCTCTGTCCGTGGTGCTGAAACATTTAAAATAGTCTGCCTCTGTCCGTGGTTCTGAAACAGTCAACATACTCTGCCATTGTCTGTGTTGCTGAAACGGTCAACATATTCTGCCTCTGTCCATGGTGCTAAAACATTCAAACCCAGTCTATCTGATGGCATATTCTCCGCTGTGACTCCTGCATGGTGTATATGTAGTGTCATTAGCAACAAACATCTAGCCACACAGGACCAAAAACCCAGAACTATTTTGCTACCAACTAGTGACAGCCTAATAACTAATATGGACACAAGAATATTATGTAGCAACATCCTAGAAGGCATGCTGCTATCCACTGAAGATAATTTCATCGAGAATGATAAGACCTTTACGTCATGCTGTGGAAAAAAAATCTCTTTTGCAGCCTGTCCTGAGACTAAAAGTGACTTAACCTATGAGAGTAAATTACCTGTTTACGTTCTCTTGTGTATGCCAGTTAAGTACAGCATGCAACAAATAGGAATACAATCCTGGCTCACAAGCAAGGGCTCACAATTCATTTGTGGGATTTCAGAGCCAACTCCTCAACAGACTTTGTCACATTGCCTCATATTCAATACATGAACCACACATTCAGTTTCCTTGGGAACTATTCTTGTGTGATACATTTTCAGACAGCAGAGTTCTTAATTTTTATGACACTCCCTTTGGCCAATTACTAAACATTGTCTTCTCTTGAGTGACTTTAAAGCTTCCTACCTGCTGATGACTGTGTGATTAAAAGTAGTGTGCCTTTTCATCCATTTTCATCCATCCAGTCCATTCAGAGGAGCATTGTTGTACTATATACCCTATAAATGGCAATGATCCATTTTAGCTTAGGGTGATTAAAGATAATGATTGATCTAATTTAGAAATTCAAGGGGCTTTGGACTCTGCTCACTAGTGTATAATGTATAGCAGTGGCAATAATATACCCTTTATATTTTTACTTTTTGATCTTTTGAATTTACTTTTTTTTGTTGGGGGGGGGGTATATCAGAATTTTGAAGGTGATATTTAAACTCCAAATAACAGATCGAAAACACACTCTTTGGTTTCATTTTCTTGTTATTCCCATATTATTATGTAGCCTTCATTTGACTTTCTTCTGTTATTGTCTCAATTCTTATCTCTGTGATGTTTCATTTTGACTAGATGAACTATTCATTAGTTCCACTGTTTCTGCATATATGCACAAGTCTTCATTTTGGAACTATCCAATAGTTTTATTATCGTGAATAACGTGGTAACCCAGCCATTGTTAATTGCAAAACAGATGGCTGCACATAATCCATTTTTACAATCAGACCACTTGAATTGCACTCACTGGTGGCCAAGGAAATGACCGCATGACCTTCATGGAGACGCCTCTGAATGAGACAATGAACACTGTATTAATCCAAATGGTTGGCTGGGCTGTGGCCACTGTTGGCAGAAAGCCATCACGATGGTCTATAAGAAACACTGTATTTTAACTCCCACAGCACCCATGAGATAAAGGGCAGAGTGTGTGTGGTTAGTAATGAGGAGGAAATTGGAAAGGGAAGATTGTTTAACTGAGACTCAGGCCTTAGATATGTACAGGACACTCAGATAATGATGAAAGGCTGTGAAGAGTCTGTACTGTACACAGAATCTTGAACAGGCTCATATCAGTATGTGCTTGCACAAGAATACACCTCAGGGCAGAGCTGTGCTGAAGCCATAGAGAAAAAGTACACATCTCACCACTTGGTGGTTTTTACAGTCAGTTGTGTTTTGGGAATTCATGTTTTGACTCTTGGGCCAAAGAAAACGGTTGGTAAACGCAATGATTTTTCTCTCACTGTTGATTAAGCTAACTCCAGCAGCATGCAGCAATGCTATCGAGTATTTACTTGAAATGCACCACATCCGATCCCCCAGTGCAAATTTCTCATTTCCTTCAGGCCTTCTTGGAAGTCAAGATATGTTTAAGATTAATGGCCATCTAAACTCCTGTGCTTTGCCAGTGTGGAAGACAGATTAGACAACTTGTAAAATCTTAATCAGTTGTAACGGGAGAAAGATTAGAAGACTTGTAAAGTCTTACCCAGTTGTGACGTTCCATCGTATTCCAAACAAAAAAAAAAGTCTGAGATTTTTGTCACTCAAACTAGAACTACTGTATTCCTTGTGATTTATCACAAACTCCAAAAACATTGTTCTTCTGGGTAGCAGTATGTCACTGACTGAATATAAAGGCCTCAAATATCAAATAATATGCTGCGTGATGTGACACTATTCAAACCAAGAATAGAGGTCAAGAGTGAGACACAACCCACTCTGCTTCATTGTACTGTAATCTCAGCTGTTATTGACTGTTGGCAGTCGCCTCTTTGTGAATCTCGACACGGCACATAACCTTACAGATGTCTGGTTGCAAATATCAAGCATTTTGATATTATCCAGGCTGCAGAAGTCATTCTGTGAATCGATTCAGCTGTTGAAGATAGACTCTGGCGCTCTCTCACATAATGGAATGACAGTAGATCTCAGCTGATCATCAGTCATGATCACCAAGACTCTGTTTAGTATTTCTGTTTTGAATGTCTGGATGATTATTATGGTGTAAATCAGCCCAGCTGTGTGGAAGGAGATGTGTGCCTACTGTGGGATATAACACCGCAAGCCTTCATTACTCATTGAAATGTTTGCATGTGTATTTACATTAATTATATCTCTTTAATATTTACAGCAATGATGGGCCAGATAATGTGGAGGTGTCTCGGGTGGTGGAAACCTTGGTGAACAACCCTGGCTTTGGGACCCGCTGCATGGACGGAAACCCGATACCGTAAGTGGTAGCGTAAACAAGAAATCATCCAAACATAATAGTCCCCCAGGGCGCACATGTATTTATGCCAAGTGGTACTTATTAAGTGGTAAACATTGCAATCTGTATATGTGTGGCTAGCAGTCGCAGTGTGTGTATATGTCTGATGCATGTCTGAGCATGTCTGAGCCTGCTTTGAAAAAATCATGCTGTAGAAACAGAACAAACAGTTAAAAAAAAAAAAAGAAAAAAAGAAAAGAAGAAGAAGCCGTCTAACCCAGAGCACTGGGAAAGAGAGCAGCTCTGCGTGATTTTGGAAGCCAATTTCGTAAGAACTAATTTGATCAATAAATGATTAGCCCTTTCACACGCTCTCCAGATCATCGTGATCAGAAATAAGTTGAATAATGAATGCCATTTTTTAACCTAAGAACGAAATGGAATTATTACCGAGCTTTGGGCACACGTAGTTCACAAATGCTTGTGCATCATAAATGCAGTGAGAGGCTGACTGTGCTTAAGTTCTTCAAACAAAAACCACACATCTCCTAATTTAGAGGTATTATCCAGCAGTCTTTAGAAATTTATTACTTGTGACTCATGTTGTTTATACTCAGTTGGTAAAAAAAGAAACCCCTTCTATGGCAAACTGCAATATCCAGTTAATGTAATATGTTGCTGACGTATCACTGTTATCAAATGCTAGTTACAACTGTTGTTAAGATAAGAGAGAATATTATGCATATGATGATCAATTATTACCAATTCAATACTAAATATTTCCCTCATTGCTTTCCTGCAGGAAGTTACCATGTTCCTCCGCTGGATCAGATTGGTTCACTCCATCCGTAGATCAGTCAGTCACAGACATCTTCCTCAACGGGAACTGGAGCATGTCTAATCCCTCCCCCTCCTGTCAGTGCAGCACGTCTAAACGGACGATCATGTTACCTGACTGTCCGCCTGGTGCGGGAGGGCTCCCACCACCTCAGGTTAGTCTCTTAAACTGGAGCTTGTGCCTTCCGGTGGGAGGATGGTGTGGTAGTCGGAGCTGCCATTAAATTAAGATCTGAAGTGTGAACAGCTGCTGTGTCAGTGTCAGTCTGAGGTCCCTTGAGCAAGACAGTGAGACCCTGCCTGAACCTAGGTTTGCTGCTCCCGGTTGGCTGCGCGGCTCTTTGCTAAAAATCCGTACTCTCACTGGATGTGTGTCACAGAGGGATAAACTGGAGGAAGAGCGCGGAATGGTCTAAATAAAAAATAAAAAATAAATCAGTGACACAACAGTACAATAAAAATGCTTATCATGGAAGCTTTTGGCTTACAGTGTGAAAGTCCCAGTCAGCATCAGTTTGATTTGAAAATGTAAAGGTACTTACTAACAAGGAATTTGCATTGCATTGCAAAATGTAAATCAGCCTTTTATGCTGCGTCCCTTTTGTGAACTAGCGTGCATGCATGAAAGCAGGGCCAAAATTGATTCCACTGAAAATACATTGAATTGGCCTTTGCCAGAGATTCAGCTTGCTCCCCATACTGGCAAAAAAAAAAATCTATTAAAATATAACTATACTGTGTCTTTTACTCTTTTAGGTATATGCCAAACTTTCACCAAGTAGCATCCTTTAGGACATGCATTTCCAGCAGCACAGACATTTCTGCTCACATCACGACTCCTAGGAGGTTTGCGTGTCTCGTCCTGCATAGCCAATACCAAACCTTTATTCCCCATTACTTTAACAATATACATGGCCAAATGTAGCTAGGGCACATGTGGCATGGTCTAAACTGAAGAGGCTTGATGCAGGCCTGGATGTATGTCTGCTGACTGAACCGCTCACGATACAGAGAGAAAGTAGCGTCTCATTTGGAGCTAAATGGTTTGAACTCCTGTCTCCCAATGATAATGAGAAATCTAAGCTTGGCAGAGAAGAGACGAGAGAAGTTCCCACCTCTGCTCCAATGTCATTTCATTAGGCTTCAGTCTGTTTGCTTGTCCTTTGTGCATGTATCCGCATTTCAAAAGATTTGAATTTCAATATCTCTTACCTCACCCTACTGAAATCTGCCAAGAGTTTCTTCCTCTTGGAGACATATGATGGTTGAGAATTTGTTTGTGGTCATTCAACCCAAACACAGTGAGAAAAGGAGCAAAGGAATCCTGAAATTTGGCCGCAAAACAGCATTGCTTTTATGAGTTAGCTGACTTACAATTTTGTTTTTTTTTTCATCTTCATTTTCACACAGAAAAGTGATCTGTGTTGGATGGTCTTGTAAGACCTGCAGCAGATACAGGTGGTATGCTTTGAAAAAATGCTACGGGTGAGCGTGGACGGTCATGGTGCAGGTTGGATAGCTTTCTGTTCACATTCAATAGCGTGCCAGACAAGCTGTTGTTTGGCAACAGTTTGTAAATCATAACAGATGTCTTTGCCATAGTACTGGTAGCAACAGCATTTCTGCTACTCTTTTCAAGAACTTTGAAACTGCACTCAGAAATCGTTTGGGGAAATGAGGTGATAACTCACACAGACTGGAACGGTGGAGTGGAGGACAGTCTTGGTATGACTGGATTGCAGGAGTGGGAGGTTGTGGCAGTAAATCCTGTGTGGTGTAGAACAAAAAAAAAAAACAGACATGTTGATGGTGTATAACAGCCAGAATATTTCATATGTAACATAAATACCAACAGAGATAAAGGAAAGGTCTTGCCCCTACATGTCGTGTGTGTGGACCTACACTCCTTCTTTCACATTAGTACATGATTAAGTATTTAATGTCTTTTGACTGTTATTATATTTGAATAGTATCATTGCTGGCTAGTTAAAAATCATCAGCACTTTGTATATTCATTACACAGACTAATACATCTGCTTCACAACTAACATTATAATGATATGATTAAACACAGTGTAGTGATAATATAATGTATAGCCTTTAATGCACACCTGCATTCTGTACAAAGGAGCTACGGATTTCAGTCCGTCACTGTGTTAGGTTTTCACACTGGATGCTACTTTAGAAACTAAATTATTCAGTAAATGTAAAACCAGTAAACGACTTTTCATTTGCAGTTGAAATAAACAACACACACACACACACACCTGAGATTTGGTAAAAATTTTTCCAGGAAAAGTAATTCAAAACTTTAGTAATATGGATATATATTTATATATTTCACACATGAGCCAATAACTTATGTTATATTAGGTGGTAATCTGTCTGTCACTTCCATTCAACATAATAACTCAAACTGAAAAATTGTGTAAATAGTTTTAGAGAAAATAAGCTACTTAGAGTAAATTTTTTTTTTTTTTTGAGTCGTTATGATATTAAATCTAAATTAGGTGCCACTCAGTGAAAACATAGAACGAAACATTGTGGGGGGATGTAGTTACACAGTCACAAAGTTTTGCTTCACTGTGTTTGAAAATGCCTGACAAGTTTGTAAAAGTGTAAGCTCTTACGTCTATGATATAAGTTTAAACAGTCATTGTAAGTTCAATTTGCAAAGCGGTTATGAAGTTGCAAAGCTTCTTTCAGCTTTAGTTCTTCAGGGAAGTGCGTTCAAATGAAATATTCTGTGCCAGTTAAGAAAATACAGATATATCTAAACCGATCTTGTCTCATAATTGCCATGGTATTTCCCCCTTCAATATTTGACATACTTAGTCATCTCACAAGGACAAAAGAAACATTTAAAAAAAATAGTAGAAAAGGGACTCGACAAAGCCAGTGACTTTTAACAAGCAGGACGTGAAATGACACAAAATGAAATTGCTGGGCTCATCTGTCACTCCTTTATTTTCCTCCCACTCCCCTATGCCTCCCCTATATACAGTGCCACACTTTGTAATGTGCCATTTCACACCCGCCACGGATCTGTAATGCCTCGTTGAACTTGTGTGAGTCTTGCTGTGCGCTCCTTCCTGTGACAAGGCCATTCAGGGCCACTTTAAAGGAGCAACTGTCCAGGTATCATGTTATAGGATGATTGTCGAGACAGTCAAACAAGAGAAGTGCCCTTTGGGTAACCTTTTCCTCTCCCTGACGTTCGGCCCTACCTTATGACAGCACTGTCAAGGAGTCCCCCATTTGTTGAGGTGCTACTTGTATCTTTGTATCTTCCTTGGTACCCCGCTAGGCCATCAAGGTCTTCCTTTCTAACATTTTTTTTTTTTTATTTCGCTCTTTTCTTCCTCTCTACCCGCTTCTTCCACTTATAACAGCCTTATTCCTTTTTCTTTTTAGGTGCTTCTCAGCCTGAATCTTATTCTCTTATTTTATGAATTGCTACTACTTTGCTACTTTACTGGATTTCCACTTTATTGTGTCATGCTGTAAGTGACTGGTACTTTTAGTACACTTAGCCTCAGTAAAAAGACCATTTACAAAGGCCAATTCTTGCCTGCATCCTGTTACATTCAGTTGCATCATTTCTCCTTTATTCACAACATCTTATTTTGTTCCAATCCAGATCCTGTAAAGGGATATTAAATGGACTCTCATTTAGCATGGAAACAACCTTGAGGACATTGAGTTATTATCATGCAACAAGATCATTGCCAGTCATCTCCCTCCTTGGCTAAAGGAACTTTCAAATCAGGATAAGAAACCGCTACAAGAGGAGAATATAGCAAGAGAGAAGTGAGGAGATGAGAGCAGTTATATGCAATACACATGCTGTCAACAGTCGCGTTCCTCGGTTCATCACCTTCTTTTTTACATAATGCAACACTTTATTTACTGGAGAGGCAGGGGTCAGTTTTTGTAACACAGAAAACGCGTGAGCTTTGTAACCTTTTATTTCATCACCTGAAATCTTGAAAGATTTATAGCACTCGGAGAGTGTGCAAGTTAAAGCAGTTGACCACAGTCCTTTTTTTCAGTATTAGTACGTACTTCCCTTAACCTATAACCATCCACGCTGCATTCTTTTAACCATCTTTGCCTCCCTGCTGTTAACTGCAATCCACCAGTGGGTCATAACACATAGTTTACAGTTTGAAATGTAGTGCAGTGCATAAGGTTTGAGATAGATAGACTGTATATAGTGTTATATAGTGTGGCTGTCATGCTGAAATATACAATATGGGGTATTATTTTTGCAGATTGAGAGAATTGTTGCTTGTGCAGCGGAAGGAGGAATATTGTGACTGATATGAATGAATAAATGAATGTGTCATGCTGTTAAAAACAAGTGCACTTATATGTAGGTATGTCCATGTGCTTGAGAACACATGCATTTGTAATCAGTGCTGTGTTGGCTACCTGTAGACTGTGGTCCATCGCAGGAGGGGCCATATATTAATAATTAAAAAGGTCCAAGGCAGAGACCACCCACAGAAGCTGAGCACATTGTGAGGATGTATTCCCTTTGACCTGAAAGCTTCCCCTGTTGAATAAATCATGACAAAGTGTACTAGCTTCACACTAGTTTTCTTTTTTATCTTTTATCCCGCCCATCCTCCGAATATGCCCTTGAGAAACTACAGAAAAGACGAGAGAGGAGAAAAAAAAAAAAAAAAACATGGACACAGCACCACAGGAGGTAGTGTGAAATCATTGTTTCCATGGAAATGGCAGGCAACAGTAAGCCCATTATCAATTCTGCGGTATTGACTCTCGTTCACTGGTGATATTTAACCTTCATAGATGAATAGGCCGTCATGCGTGCAGAGGAATTGATAAAGCCGCCACGTTCATCGTATTACGATTGATGTCTTTATCATTTGGAGACTGGCCTAACTACAGCTTGCTTGCAAATTACTCTCCTTGGCCTCATCTATCACGGTATTGAAGTTGGGCATTGGCTTACCATTTGTGTAGGAAAAAGGAGTTCTGCATGTAAAATACAACTGCCATTATCTACTCGAGCTTGTTGAGAAAGAGTATTTGTTGTACTGTGATGGATATATATTGCAACATAAAGCTGTTTTATGCACTTGTTTGTGGCCTATTTGGTTTAGATTCAGCACATAAAATCAGCAGAACTGACAAATTATTACTATCTAATTCTATCATTTATTCATGCCAGTCGATGTTGTCTGTTTTCTCTCAGACAACAGCTGTTGGCAATGAACAAATCCAGCTAACCGCAGATCAGCTCCAAACCCCACCAGTCCGTACTCAACCTGGCGAACACAACAGTCTGACACATCCTTTCTCTGCTGGGCTTTGTTGATTTGTCACTTTGACTCCAAACACCAGCAGATCCATTTTAGTGTAAAACGACCTGTCCAGAGCCACCCTCTCAGCAGAAGGCAGGAGACGCTCGAAAACAAAAGCAGAAAGGTCATTGGCCCGCGAGGTGAGGCAAGTGGTGGATGAGGCAGCGGTTTTCCCTTTGTTGTGGCTAAACAGAACAGAACGGGACTGGATGAAAATCTGTTGTCAGGCGAGGGACGCGCGTGTGTGACTCAGTCTCTGGTGATCTGGAACCGAATAACCCGAGCAGCTTTTTGTTGTTGTTAGTAAATGGTTGTTGGTAACCTATCGAGTGCTGTACACACCACTCCAGTTATTATCTAACTGTGTTGTTTATGACTGTTGTGATGTGATCATATTGGACATAATCACACAACACAATGGCATTCGCTGAAGTGAAGAGCAGCTCCCGAAATACACACGGTGACACAATTGCACAATAGACCACCTGTCACTTCCACTACCAACACGCCATGTTGTACCGAGATGAAGAATTTCAGAGCAACTTAACACATGCAGGAACATATTGTTTTGCATGAAAACACAATTAACCTGATCATCACTTGGAAAATTTCCCAGCCAGAGCCCAAGTAACAACACACCTTAACATGACAAGATTCTGCTTCCCCCGAAATTGCTTTTCTTTGTGCACACCAGATGAAATGTGAATTTCACCTTAGAGGTACAGCATGATATAAACACAGCACATTCTCTTATCTCTCCAGCGCTGGAATATGCCAGCTCATTCAACAGATTTGATTACTCCTTAGTTTACATTTCCCTCACCACTCTTTGCTTCCTCAGCTATCAAGCTACCACTGTGTGGTGGAGAACTGATGTCAAACAGAATGTCAAGCACACTGAAGCCGTTCCCAGGTAATGAACAAGAGATGCAGGCCCAGGTATTGCACAATCGCATAATGTTCCCATTTCAGTCTTTTTTGATGGGGGATATGGACCAAAGCCAAAATAATTAGACCCACACTGACTGTGTGCTTGGGTTTAAACGCATTGCACACATAGCAGAGTGTACAGGCTCTTATTTTTGGTTTTGTTTGTTTCCAAGTTCCTGTGGCTTTTCGAAAGAGAAGCATGTTTGTTCAGAGATAAGCCAAGGTTGCTGTGCCGTTCGTCCTCCTTATCGCTGATTCATAAGCCAGATGGGTCCTCCTCTTCCTCTGCTTTCTCCTTCTGTTTGTTCTTTGCTTTATGACTCCAGTTTTCCTCCTCCTCCTCCTCCTCTCCTCTCTTCTCCTCTGCTCTCCCCTCCAGTTTTTAACTGATGTTTCTATCCCCTTCTCATTCCTCCTGCTCTGTTTTCTTGTCCTATTTTGTCTTTGTTAATCTCACTTCTCCTCTCCTCCTTGTTTTACGTATCCTCATCTCCTCGTCACTTTACAGCTACTTCTCTACCTCATGCACCAGCACTGTCATTCACAGTAAAACCCAAGCAAAGTGTAGTATGCACACATCTTGGACATATACTCCTTTACTGTATCACGCCATGTGTACCCATAGCTTTCACATCAATCTGTTTGTACACAAGGTTAGATAACCAGTGTAACTAAGGGGTACGTTGGTAAATTGCATTGCAGTTGGGGGTCTCAATTGCGCTTTATCAAGGATCACTCTGCTAATTAGCATAGTGTTACCTCGCTAAATAAGCAGGGCTGAAGCAGCTTGGTATCGGCGCGAGTGTGTGAACTCAGTCTACACATTGTGGAGTGTATTCGTGGCAGTGTGTCGCACTCTCTCTTAATTGGATGTTTGAATGTACCCATTTATCCACAGAAGGGCATCTAATTAGGGTCCTTTGACATTAGACACAGCTTGTGCAGCTTTGGCGGGGGTCTAGTTTTCAGCCAGGCTTCCCATAGCCAAGCTTAATTGACTATTATGATAGGGGCTGAGAGAATGTGTTCCATGGTGCTGTGAACAGATATCACCTGCAAAATTCTAGCTCTTAAGTTTTGTTGATTTTTTTTTTTTTTTCTCGCATCGACTGGATGAGCTTTTACGGGCGACTGAGCAGTTGCGCCTGCTGGTGTCTGTCTGTGGTCAGCCTTTCTGCTTGTGATGCCGCACCACACAGTTAAGTGCTATATGCAAGTTTTTCTACTCTTCTGAAAGCAAAAGAAAAAGGTGCTGCACCTCTTTAGCGTTGAAGTGGTGTCTCCCCGAACATCATCCTCAGATTAACCTTTCAGCATACCTTAACTTAAAGCTGCTCTTATCAATATATTTGTATTAACATCGGATGACTTGGATTATATATAACGTGAAAAGAGAATTGCAGCTTCCGAGAGTGGTTGGCTTGTATGTGAGTCAAATTCCTTGTATGCACAAACAATACTTGACCAATAAAGCTGATGCTTTGATGCTGTTCTGAATTATCACCAGACTGCAGCTCATTGTTTTTGTCTCAAGGTCTGCAACGTGAACATTTTGGTTCCCTCTCACTGCTCTCATGGACCTCGTTTTCAGCTGTGGGGAAGCAGCTGTTTTCAGTGAAAAAGCTCTGATAAACCCCTTCAGTGTTATCTCCCGGTCCTGATGACGGCCTATTAGCCCGGCAGTGGTTAGGGATTACTGTTTGAGTGTCTTCCTCCTTTTGCATTTTTTTTTGTACAGATACATTCCTTCTTGGTGGACTTAAATAAATGTATCTTTTATACATAGATTAAATATATTAATTCATGTTTATTCATATTCAGTACCTCCTCTATGCAGAGTGTTGTACAGTATAATTTTCATACGGACATGTTCTTATATATGTAGACACGTGGAATGAGCTATTTATGCTTTTTCTGATTCCTGTTTGAAACTATGCCCATGTGACCTCATCATGTCACGCGCATCATGTGATTTAAGAAGGTGCCATCCATTGGATCTTTGTCTGATGAAGAGCAGGAGTGCTCAAAATGTCACTGTTTGCAATTGATAAGTGAAAATTAGAGCCCTGCGGTGTACCAGTGATTTGTCAGTTTGTTTTTTTCGGCACGGAGCCTGTACTATTTTTGGCTCGGAGGTGTGTGCACACCTCTAGTTTGTAAAGCCCCTGCATGGTACCCGCCCAACACCAACAGCAGACAAAGTTAGCAGTTAGTTGGTGAACAAAGTGCTTTTATTTTCTCAGGAGTTGGTAGAAACCAAAACACAGGTAAAAGGAGAGTGACTGTTGGAGTTAACGTTGGTCGAGTGGCCAGAAACATAAGCTTAAATGTATGGTAATGTTGCCACGTCTCTGCTACAGATGTAAATAAGATATAAGTATAAGTATAAGGCCAGTGTTTATAGCTTGTTCTACTTCCTCCAAGTGGTCACGACGACAATAAACTCAGGTTTAAGGGAAATAAAACCAGAATGAAAACCTGCAAACTAATCATGTGAATTTTTATTTTTTTTGTCTTTTTCTCTTTGTAACAGAGGATCCAGAACACAACAGACACATTGCTGAATTTAACTGGACGGAACATGACAGACTTCTTGGTCAAAACTTTTGAACACTCTGGTAAAACAAGGTAAGGCATATCAGTTGTGTATGTGTTTGAGTTCGGTCTAGCGGTTAAGGGCTTTTTTTTTTTTTTTTTTGCTTTTGTCCCAAAGAGAACCAAATTACTACGTGTGCTGCTGTCGTCGGTTGTTGTTGGTGCATCCACTTTTAGAAGGCCAGCAGAGAGAACTATTAATGGAAGGGCAAAGTCCTGCGCACTGATGCCATTTCCATCTCGACGTGTTATGCAGTTGTCATGCTTTGATAAATCCTGCTGGGCCACTCTTTGACACGCTTCCCTTAACATTGTCATTTGACTGTATGGCAACATTTAGAGCAAAGTGTCAGTGAGGAAAACTATTAATTTCTAAGCATTAGGGTGATGTATTCAAGTGAATGTTTGGTTATGTTTCCAGAAAATATTGTACATGTCCACATTTCCTGTGTAAATCTGAGTGAGTGAGTCAAAATGTGTGGGTGTGTGTATCCTTGGCATTACCCACATGCTCTGACTTTCTGTTTTTTTTTCCCATCACTTCAGGTACGGGGGGATCTCTGTCGGAGCGGTCAACTCCCAAGTCCGTCTAACTGAAGGAGCGATCGAAGCTGTATTCAGGGACCTCAAAGACCTCTTCAGTTCATTTCAAGTACGTACTAAATATTGCCATTCACAGAGTTAGAACTTGTTGATAGCACAGGATTATTTGAATGTGTTTCATGAGTAGAAAATTCATACATTGAAGTGCAAGGTCAAAAGCTGTACACTTGGAAAAATAGCCCAGAGGCATATAGTGAAGTCTTAGTGTTTATTTATCTGCATCACAAAGGTATAAAACCAAGGACGAAACCAGCTCCCTCAAATCACCAGTTTGCTGATGTGTAAATGTGATATTTGTTAAATACAGTCATATGGCTCCAACTGTCTGAATCCGCTAATGCCATCATCAGGTGGGAATTTTAATGTATAAGTATTATGGTTGGTGATGAAATACCTGCAAAACTAGTGACATTACCATCATCCATAGCAGTTGGATGTGTTAGCATCTAGCTCAAAGCAACACTCTGACTAAGTGTAGCCTCACATAGCCACTAGCACAGATGTAGAATCTTAATCTTTTTTGTTGTTGTTTTTTTTCTAGTCCCAATTCTTAAAGCAATATTTCAGAGTTCGCGAGACATTGTTCTGTGACGTTACAGTATGTTTGGCTTTTGCCCCTTTCAGATGTTCCCAAACATTATTTCCTTTTCATTATTATAATAATTATTATTATATTTGAGACATTGTGATATGTTGATGGCCAAGGGAAATCCATGAAGGTCGGAGCTCAATTCAGACAGGCCTGGCCTTACTCTACTGTATTACTTAACCTACAGAAATCAAACAAAACAGTCACCATTAATATTGTGACTTTTTGTGTTGTAACTCTTTATCCGACACTACATGTTCTGACTGTTTTTGTGACTGAAGGTGATGGTTCAGAAACTGCTTTTCTGCTGTCAAGGCTGCAGTTTGCCCGTCGTCTTTTGAGTGCGCCGCTCCTAATTGGAGCGCTGCGCTCTTTGTTCAGTTAGCTTTGTATCTTGGATACAGGTGATGTTATTTGCAATGGACTGTTGGACCCCGCTGAACAATTGCGTAAGAAGAATGAAAGCAAAGGAGAGAGGAGGGTTAGATTCTTCAAATCCATTTTGTCGAGTGTCCATGGCAACAGTGTATGACTCTCTGTGCATCGCTTTGAATGAACGGAGGAATCTTGGTCTGTACGACACGAGAACACACAGTCACACTCACAATCCTGCAAATCTTTCTCTACTTCAACTACCTCAATTCAGTTCCTGTACTTACTGTACATCTATACACTTTTACTCAAGCACAGTGCTTCTTCAACTTCATACCAACTTACTTACTTCTCCCCTCCTTGTTTCTCTCTTTCCCTCTCTCAGCCTCTCTCTTGCATACACACAGTCTCTCATTAACATTTCAAATTTTGGATGTTCAAACTGCTTTGAGATCAGCACATTGCTTTGCCCTCAGGCATCTCCGGTCTCATCCCTACCCTGGCTCCCCTCTCTGTCTCCCGGATCTCTACGCTAATGTGACTTTAATTCGTGCAGCAGCGATGATGTAACTCTAATGGCCGGGCATTAGCTGTCCCAGCTCTCTATTCCTTGTTATTAAAGTGCTACACTGTCCTTGGGAAATGTCTGACTCTCTGCTGCTGCTCGGCAGGCAATGTGATGTGAGGTGGTAACGGGAAGTAGCGTGTTTTTGCTCTTTGAGCCACCTGCGCAGCCTGGGAAGTGGGCTTTGAAATTTCAGTGTAATTGCATTTTCTTTGTCTAGCAGGTAGAAATAAGGTTGTGTGTAGCAAGAGGTGATGGGAACAGTGAGAACAAGAAAGCCTGTGTGCTGGAAATTGTATAATTAAGCCAAGAAAATGTATCTCCAATGGCACAGTGTGTTATGTAGATGGTATTAATGTCAGTACTCTTCCCTGAAATGTTTCTCTAACCCTCTCAAACAACACTTTTTTTTTTTTTTTTTTTTTTTTAATTTAAATAATCCAGAGAAATAAGCCCCTATTTTAACGAACCACAAACTCCTTACTGCAAGTTCTTAATACACTCACACAGAGGCAGACACATATTAACACACTGTCACACAGACCGTATGACCACTGAACTGTGCAGGCCACTTTGGAATACTATCCAAAAAAGTCACCACACACTCGAGTGGCTTTATTGCTGTGTCGTTAGCTGTGGCACCGGCAGGTCCACTGGCCAAACCAGCCTTGTCATTGTCCTTGAGCAGGGAGGCGTTTGTCAAGGATTAGACCCAGGCAGCTGCTGGCCCACTTCTCATCGTGTTTCAGCCACCACTAATCCTCAGGAAGGCTGCCTATTGGCTCTGCCCGTTACTACTTGGCATGATGTAAACCAGAGTGAGGTAAAAAAAAAAAAAAAAACACAAAATACGGTAAAGATTCCCCTGCTTCCGCTGGAGGAAGCATTACAGACAAGAGTAGGAGTCTTGTTTTCTGCCCGGTTTATGAATAGGTAATGACTTGGAACAGAGGGTATGTTATTTAACACAAATACTCCTGTCAGTGTAGATAGGGGTGTTTTTTTCCTCCTCTTTCACACTGTGATATGAAAAGAGATGAAGTGTTCATGCTGCGTTACTGAAATGATGTGTAAACATTTTGTTATGCCAAAGGAGAATGCTGGATCTATGGCAGGGCAAGAAAACGTTCTGAATACACTCTTCAAATTTTTTCCAAATTTCCGAAACTGTCACAATGTGCTGTAGGATCGGCTGAGTGAAAGACTGTGGGATAGAAAGAGAAAGAGCAGACATGCTACATGCTATGATCTCCTCCCTTGTCCTGAGGGAACTGTCTTGGGGGCTGGAGATAGCTTTTGCGTCTATTTCTTCCCACACTCCCTCTTTCAGTTCAGACGAGCGCCTGCACCTGAGCACGCTCTCGCTTTCTTGGGATGTCTTTCTTGATTTTTCTCTTCTTATTTTTTCTGCCCCTCCACTCCACCCCCGTCTCTCCTCAGTTGTCACCCGCACTTTTCCACAAACGACCTCTCTCCTCCCTCCATGCCACATCCACTCCCGCCCCCCACCCCACCCCCCCTTTCCCTCCTCTCTCCTCTGCTATAGCCCTATGATGAAGGCTGGGTCCAACAGGAGGTCCATTTGCATTTATATCACACATGTAATGTGCTCAGCGCTCATATGGCTGGGCTGAAATGCATGGTATCAACATGACACTTTGGAAATCGCATGCCTGTCATCTCAAGCCCTCATCCCATGGCTCATTTCACATGAAACATGAGTGGAGTAGAGCAGATTTTTAATGCAACCTGCCCAGTCTACCCTCCCTCAACCATTTTCATTCTCACTACGAAACATAGCCGAGGCTCTCTGAAAAAATACATTGTCTTTTTCGCTGTTATTTTCGTTTCTATCTGTGTATGAACACTCCATTCCAGTCCAGCCATATTACTTAAAACTGATTGGTACATTAGGTAATTAGGCAATTTATGTTAGTTGTGCTTCTTTTGTTTCATGTTCTCTCCCTGCTCTCATGATTTTAATTATTTCACACTATTTAATAAAACAGAAACGTCAAAGGAGGAAAAAGTAGCCAAAATAACAGGGGACACATTTTTCCCCCCACATCTGTGGGAAATAAGTGGCTCAGCACACCCAAATACTGTCCGGAAGTCTTAATTCTTGTCTCCCTCTGCCTTATGTTTTGCATTTCAAAGAGCAGTAGTGGTTTTCCAAGTGCATCCAATTAAGTGTCCAACTAATTTTTTTTTTTTTTTTCTTGTTTTGCTCATCTTCTTTAGGATAATGTGACTGATCAGATCTTACAGAAGTCGGAGACGCTGCTGAAGAAACTGGGAACCAGGGACAACGTAAAGGTATTCTATTAATTGGCGGGTGCCCCTTTGCTCTCTCGTTAGATTAGATCCAATGAAAAGAAATTTTAATGATCGCAGAGCTGGTGCGGTTTGGATTTTTGCGGAGGGATGGCGGTGACTTGGAGAAACAGTACGCGGGTAGAGACAGTGAATGGGCGCATCCACCTATAACTGGCCTACTCGCCTTTTTACAAGCACAGTTCACTTAATTATAAATTATGTTGCCATCAAAAGTCAGGAGGAAATGTGCTAGTAATGATGCAGGATTATGACTAAATTGCTATAAAGTCAGGATATGACACTTCAGTCTGTTGCAGAGATTATAAAAGGGTGTGCAACTCAATAATTAAAATCATATTTTGTATTAAATTTAATAAGTGCAAGCACAACCTTGAACTTTCCTGATAGCTAGAAATAAAAGTAAACTTTAATATCTCATCAGAGTTGTGCCTCCTCACTACAACAATTTGATGTTTAAAGTAGTAGCAGACAAGCTTGTGCCTTTTACTGTGATCTTGAAAACATCAAATGGTGTTTTAGCTGCAGAAATTACAAGATGAAGGAATTATTTAAAGGAAAATATCAGTTTTTGTCAATCTGTGCGCCTGAGATATACGGCAAGAGCAGAGGGAGGAAGAAAAGAAGCTGCAAACAGGCAGAGATACAAGCGTATGTATGAGCATGCACATCTGTGTGTCTGCTCAAGTTTCTCCATATCCGCCTCTGTGATGCAGTGTTGTGTTAGGCTGACACTCAAACACCATCCACTCTTAATTAACGCTGCAATATCAGCGGGGAGTCCTCTCTCACTCCCTCTCTCTTTCATCCATTCTTTTTCTTCTACACCCCAGCAGCCACAGACTCAGAGAATCACTTACATTAAAAGAAAGTGTGCGAAAATGTTTTTATTTTTTTATTGTCTCTGCAAGATCGCGTGCCAGGGCACATTGGGATTTGCTAGTCATCGCAGAACTTTATCTTCTATAAAATGAAATGTTTGTCAGCTCTGTTGCTTATTCTTATAGAACAATATGTTGACCCCCCTCAAAAATGTTTGAAAGATGATTTGACCCCTCTCCTCAGAGAGCCCTTATTTCACTAAGTGGACAAAATCTATTCTATTTATCTATCTCTTACTGTATCATAAGAAACAACAAAATACTGAATAGACAATATCTATGAGAACGTGCAATAGGAGGACAAAACTGCACCGCGCATCTCACTACAGCAACTCATTGTCACTGCCTATGAGTTCTCAGTTTCTTCCTAGGGTTTACAAGTGCTTTGATATACTTCCTGGTGGCCATATTGGTGATAACACAGCCCCTCACAACAGATGGTTTTACAACTTAGCTGTTAAAATGCAACTGGGATGACACAAGTTGAGAAAATGGGGGGAAGAAAATGGAAAATGGGAGATGACTGGGTCGCCATTTTGAAAATAAATTCGATTATTTCATCTGCATCTGGTCCATACTCACGGCTTTTTCAATTGTCTCTCTTTTCAACAACCTTCGTGTTAAATCCTTCTCCATTATTTGTCCACTGCCAAATGAATCTTCCATGGTAGTGCCAGATGTGGTTGCTAGGAGACATTTGAAGCAACCACAAAGCCTCTACATGCTGTTCTCGGTGCTAATGTTTGTCTCTACCTCGGCAGGTGTGGTTCTACAACCAGGCATGGCACGGCATGGTGTCTTTCCTCAGTGTTGCCAACAACGCCATCCTGAGGGGAAATCTGCCACCAGGGCAGAATCCCCGCCAGTACGGCATCTCCGTGTCCAATCACCCCCTCAACCTCACCAAGGAGCAGCTCTCCTATGCGGCCATGTGAGTCATCAGACCAAAAACAAAGGTTAAAGGCTAGATCTGATTTAGACAGCATGAAGGAAGTTTATATTCCAGCTTTGTAGAGCAAAGGTGAAAAATCCTTGCTGGTAGTCGTGATTACATTTTCTGTGCCTTAGTAGGTCAGAAAAACAGGGCAGGAACATGAACTCTAAAATGTAAAATATAGTGTATAGCGACATTTAGCGGTGAAACCAAACTTGTTAGCATTAAATGCTGACAGCAGGCTGTATGTTGAAGTTAACATTTCAAATCTATACTGATAACACATGTGCAGAGCATGTTGAGGATTTAACATGATTAAATAAGTGTTCGGCGGCGTTCACAGTGTGTGCTGCAAGTATTGTAGAAAACTGCTTCTGCAAACCCTGCCTGCAGTTTCCTCCTTGGAATTTCAACATTTATTGCTGCTATGGTGCGATTTTTTTTCTCTCTTCGGAAGACACAATTTTGGATTTTTCTAGCAATGCATCATGGGATACAGAAGGGAGAGACTGATGGTGACTTGGGAATTGAAAGAGATATGGCAGAGTGAGAGGGACAGAGCAGTGGGGTGGGAGAAAGCCCGGACAAAGGGAGAACAGATGAGTTAGAGACAATACAATAGAAAGTGTAAGACAGATAGATAGACGAGGGATTTGTTTGAGTATGCACAGATTCGGAGGCCCATGGGAGATCTGTACGAGGATATAGCATTTTTTGTCTGAAGCCTTGTCCCAGTGCTAGCAAGGGAGCCGCTCCCCATGAGAGTCAAGATTAATGACGTGCTAAATCACAACATACTGGTTCATACCATATAGATCTAGCAGCTCTCTTGTGCACTGTTTTGTTCTGTGGTTAAGACCACTGATTTTGGTGCGTATTCTTCAACATCACTGATCATCAATGTTTTGCAATTTGGCCGTTCTGCACCCGTAATATAATCAACACTTTTAATGGAAAGCCACTGAACTACATCCCGCTGCAGCAAATTCGATAACAGTGCCATAACCACAACTCCTTACATTATACAGGCAATTCAGTAGCTGCTACCAATCCCCACATAGTAGCTGTTTTATTCTACACTCCGCTGCTGATCCAGCCCACTCCTCAGTCAGGTATTTATGTAGTGATCAGGTGCTGACGACGGTTCTGAGTTAGAGAGGAAGACTGCACCAGGGCAAGGAGATAATTACGACGGCCTGCCTACCGTAGATTCAGGATGAGCCTCTTTGCCTCTCTACTTCTCTGTGCAGTGTGAGGTGACTAAAATTTATGAACTAGGATTTCCAGATTACCCTTGACATCCTTTCATTGTTGGATAAGCGTGCAGATATCAGGAAAGAATGGGGGAAAAGGGCAGAGACCACTTGAACAGATAACTAAGCACTATGGAACGGGGTTGGTTAAAGCTCCACTTATTAATTATTTTTATATGAACAATGGATCAAATGACAACGTGTACTGTGAATGATGCTGCCGGTACTGACAAACCTGCAGCGACTTATCACCAGACTCCTCAGTTCCTCTCAGCTCTACAGAGTTTATAAGACCTTTTTTGCTTATAGTTTTGTTCACTTACAAGCCCTACAAAGAGCTTCAGCCATCATTGCATTTAAAAGACAAAAATACATTCTTCCTCTACACTGGTGAGTAAAGAGCTGCTAATACTAACGCTGGCTATGTAGCAAAAGCAGAGCTTACAAATAGCTCCTTTAAAGACCTGCAACAGAATTTATAGGTGAATAAATTGTAAAATGTTATGTTCCCCCCAAGTGGCCAAAACATTATTTAATACTGCTTTTTGTATGCATAATATAATAGTTGTGCTTTGTGTTGTGAGCATGGTGAACGTTGGATTGTTGAAACCGTAGAAAGTTCAAGCATATAATGGTCTCTCTAAGGCGCTGTTGATTAATGGAGTTTTAGACCTTTTAATGGCAGACATTTTGAAAAAGCAGATTAATCACGGTTGCATTCCGTTTTAAACGCACACCTTTCAGGGTCATGTTATTGTGCATGCCGAGACCAGGACACCTCATGTTAAATGGAACTGAGCCATTGTTGACATTATTAGTAGTACCAGTGCTTTTAATGCCATGACGAGTCAAAAGATCCATTTCAGCTAAAAATTCCTCATTTTTATTTTTTTTTTGGTCTCTGTAGTTAGCCCTCTGTCAGGTTGTGAACTGTACTATAATTTGCTTGCTTGCTGACAGCCCAAGTGAAGTTTGTGAAAAGTGCTGTTTTCGTCTGTGTCGCCCCTGAATAACAGAGAGCTAACAGAGCCACCGAAAACCCAAAAATGTCTCTATCCTTTAAAAGCAATCTAAAATTTACGGGACCTCAGCTTTAAAAATGAATTTATATTTCTCATTGACACCTCCTTAATATCATGGAGAGACAATTGCTAGAGCTGTTACATCGATAATAATTCATCGCTAATGGCCTGTTCCCTCACCAGATTTTGGGCACCAAAATTGCATTGCACCATCTAATTTGAAGTGACACTCCCCTCTAGTGCGCTTCACAGCCAATTCCAATGCAAGTGATGTCATGTGCCACAAAACTGCGGAGGGATGCGGGTGGAACAAAAGTCGATGCCTACGCCCATCAAAATTACCACTTAACTAGCCCGAGGCCGCTGCGCTTTCTTCTGCAGTAGCATTAAAACAGGGCCTAGTTTCCACCATCATCTTTAGAAATGTGTTTTTTTTCTTAAATGCTGAGGAATATGAAACTGTTACTTCTTACCACCCTGTTGAATTTGATGCGTAATTTGATTTGTGCGTGCTATATGCAAAAATATCCCATTTAAGAATCATATATGGTTAAGCTGCCAAATTTATTGTAATATACTTCTGTCAAAATGGGTTCTCTACATTATTTACATAATGTTGCATAATGCAAATAAAGACCTGAATGTTGTGCCTGGGGCCTCAGATTTGTTAATTAGCCCCCCTTTTACTATAACATTTAAGACTCTGCCCTGCAGCTCTTGTGATTAAAAAAACTAGCAGAAAGCAATCCATACTGTCAAACTTTACTCCCACAGCTCATCTTTCTTGCTCTTCCATTATTAGTTAATTAGCAGATTGCTTGTCCTCTTCTTCACAGCAATTAGCCAGCGTCAAGCATTCAGGGTTAGATCATTCACAGCTTCGTCCCTTACAGTGCATTATCTCCTCACCCAACCAGAGCACACAGCCCTTGAAACCTGTTGAAATGTGGGTTGGCACCCACTGAGCTGAATGATTTCATATTTATGTTCTAATTGCATCTGGTTGGCGATGATAAATACAGCCATGTAGCCACACAGGGTAACTTATTTAATATGCTAATTAAGCAGTAGGAGGTCTTGTGAGAGATTATCGCTGGCTGAGGGTGAGGACGATGGTGGGGGTTAAAAGAATACAATGCAGTTTTATCCAATGCTAATTGAGCAGACACAATGAAGGGCATTTTCAAAGCTATGATGGCGTGAATGAATATTTATATATATAACAGTGAAATGAAGGTCAGATTTTTGGGGGAGAAATCTTTTCAAGCATGAAATAAGGAGGCTGCAAGATATAAGAGGTTTTAACTTTCCTCCTCTTTTCACTGGGTTGCCAAGAGACCAACAGGAATTGGCTCATCGTGATCTTCAAAAGCTTGTTTATTATGCCCAAACAGCTTTGTCACTGCTTTCCATTCATTTATGTAATGCTTGTCTAATTAAGTCATCAATACTAACAACATTAGTTATATAGATTCTTTCTGCAAGTGTAAGAAAAATTGTTTAAATGTATCCTAACAGTGCGAAGTAATAAGTATAATCTGTTGGTTGCATTACAGGGAATGAGCCAAATGCTGTTTCAACTCTGTAAGTGTCATCTGGCTCATTTCCTGGTGACAAGAGAATCTCTTCACTTTTATTCAGTCATATGTTTTTTTTAACAGTGACAGTCTTGAATACACTTTGCCCACAGCACAGTGTTAAGTTGCTATACCTTTCTGTTACTCTCACTGATGTCAGTGTGGTGATTATTAATACTTTTGGTTTAGTGAATATTGGCAGACAAAGTCAGTGTGAATGCTGTGGTATATAATGATGGCTTCTGCCCACTGAAATGGAAAATCAAGTGAGCCTGTATTCCCTAGAACTTTAATCAGTTTCGTAGAAATCATGAGACCATTTAATTTAGATTTCAATTGAGCTAAAGGTCTGTATTCCATAAAGATATCTCATATTTCAAATCATGTGGACAGTTTTTTTTTCCAAAGCACCTCACAGCACCCTAAGGTAAGGGCTTACATATTATAGCATGTGAAAGCCCAGTGGCAACGGTAGATTATAAATAAAGTTACCTGAGTTTTAATGACGTAATTTCCTTTTATGTGGCCTTGTCTTGCTCTCATCAGAAAGGATAATTCTGAATCAAAATATATCCTCAAATAGTCTTCTAACAAATGAAACATTTACAAATATGTCCAGGACAAAGTTTAATCTCTGCACCTATTTTGGTTTCTTCTTTGTCATTGTCCCTGTACACAGTAATAGCTCTCCCGTTGACTTCCTGTTTGCTGTGCTCTATTCAATCAAACAGGGCCACAACCTCCACTGACGTGGTGGTGTCCATCTGCGTTATCTTTGCCATGTCCTTCATCCCTGCCAGCTTTGTCCTCTTCCTCATCCAAGAGCGGGTGAACAAAGCCAAGCATCTGCAATTTGTCAGTGGAGTAAACCCAGCTGTATACTGGTTGGCCAATTTTGCCTGGGACATGGTAAGTACCTGTTTTGACAGGCTTCTGTATCACCTCATAACTAATGCTTCTTGAGGTACACTTTAGTTTTCCCACTTTATTACATAATAAAGTAAATCTGGAAAGTGGAAAGCGAAGGCGGACTTCAGCACCACAGGCCTCATTTCACCCTAGTTTGATAATCTTCTACTATACCGAAGGTATTTTTTCCTCCTACGGCTATATTTTAAAAAAAGATCCATCTACTGTAATTGATAATGTAGCTTTGACACCACTGGCTTCTGGGAAAAGCTTCACCTGAGCAGCAGTTATTGGCTGAGACGTAATTATCGACAGCAGCTACCCCTGCTGGTTACGCTCAACAGGCTTACCAGCAGTTTCCCTGAGGCATAATGGAAGTCAACATTTTATCAGGTACCTTTGGTAAAGAAATGGCATCAGGGCGCTCATCATTACGGTGGATAAATGCTGTCTGAGTTGAAGACAAATGTACCTAAGGAGCCAGTCTAATGATTCTAGCCCGGAGCTTTCTGCATTAGCATGCAAGCTCTATCAACAATAGATATAATACAGGAAATCCAGATTGAAAGCTCCTTAATAATTCGGTGTAAACTTTTTCTGGGAACTGTAAATAAATCATAGTAAATAAATCATAGTATCTTGCTACATTCTATTTACTTTATCTTTACTACATCATTTATCCACCAGTGGAAAACAGTGGATTTGTTTTATAGAGCGCTCTGCAGACAAAGAGAATATTAATCCAAAATTGAATGTATGATAGTAGTGTCATCACTTATTTTAGTTCAGCTCTTAAGCTTTTGTTTCCAGCTTTATTTTTGATACTGAATGGATTTAAACAAATATTAAATAGATATTAGTCTCTTAGTTGAAAATAATTATAAGAATTGTACATTTGTTCAGTTCAGTGTTTCACTTGCCCCAAAAATGAGACAGTCGGATGAGTCTGTTATTCACTGAATTAATTAGAAAAATTAAGCAAGGTATATGTGAGTGCTAATTATTAGACAGAATTACACAGCCTTTCAGTTTGTCTGGAAAAAAATGTCAAAAGCATACAATATTTTGAAATATTCAGGAATGCCCTAGAGAGCGGACAGGCCTCTTCTGCTGGAAGAGACTTATGTTATTTACCTGTGTTTGTTCCGACAGTGTAACTACATCATCCCATGCTTGATTGTGATTGTGATCTTCCTCTGCTTCCAACAAAAAGCATATGTTTCCCCTCCCAACCTGCCTGCTCTGATTCTGCTGCTTATTCTGTATGGGTAAGTACATTAAAAACTTTTTGAAAAATGTGCTCGTTAAAGTTTCAGAGTGATAACAGGTTCCAATTCTGTGGCTGAAGTTTCGGTTGTAGGGAGCTTTATGACGCATTTGGCTTGACGGGGACTGCAGTTTTCTGATCAGCAAAGTTTGATGGCGTTAGTTAAATCCCTTTGGATATTTAGGGAGCAGAAAAGATGGCTTTAGTTTGAGACCATCAGTACAGAATAATTCAGAGCAAGAACTTATCATACATAACATACCGTTCCAAGCATAAGGCTAACATAAGTTCAAGATTGACAAAATATCTGTGTAATACATAAACTATAGTTAAGATGACGCTCGACTATAGTTGATAACAATTATGCACAATTTCGTGTTATTCATACAAATACGTTTGTACTGTGCCATTGTGGTGATCATAGCATCAGTGCTATGTCCATGCTGTTGCAGCATTGTCTTTCTGTGTCCCCAACTGAGAGCCAACTAAAGTCAATATGTTATGTTCACGTGTTAGACCCAACATGATCTGCCAGATCTGTGATACTGTCAAAAAAAAAGCCAAGCAAAGCCAAAATTCAGAAGTGAAGTCAGTGATTTTGGGACTGACCTTTTCAATAGACCTGCAAATGAGCCATTATTACAATCATCACATTCAAATTAGTCCATTACGTTTCCAGAGTTCAGACCAAACTCACTAATAAAAAGTTAATTTAGACAATTATTTCCTCCATGTGAAATATTCTATGCTCTAATGGTTACAATACTTGACTTCAGGGGTGTAGTGGTGCGCTTACACGTGTACACAGTTTACAAGACTGAAACATAAAATACTCCGTAACGCGTAAAAGTTCTGAATTGAAAATATCAGTGACATCAAGTCTCAAAAGTAAAAGTGGGCTTCTCATAATTCAGGAATAATGGCCCCTGTGAGTGTATTAGCCTATATATGATAGGCCTGTCATTGAATTATTATGCTATCACTGATACGCTAATGAGGAGGCAGCATTTTACTGTTTGAGTTGGTCTAGATGGAGCTTGTTTTATAGCCAGTAGTTTAATCTGTACCAGTGCATCATATTTTATACAGTCATCGTATCTTTTGTGTGGAAAGTCTTAATCTGCAGTGCAACACTCTGTCAAATAAATGAAGGGAAGTGGATGCCACAGTATATCCACCAAGACAAACATTACACCACTGCTGCACTTCAACTACAAGCGTGGGTGGCCTTTATCATGCAGCAGTGCTTTTACGGGTCCCGTTCTGGACGTGCAAATGATCAGAAGAGGCTGGTGGACCCATGGAACAGCACAGATGACCTAGTAATCTGCATTCATGAATTGATAATGGAATGGATTCAGTGACTGGAGACTTAATGTTGGTTTATACTGTTACGATAACCCTGATAGTGTGTTTAATGAGTATAGATCGCAGTGGAGGTCAGCTCTGTAATTCTAACTTTTTCTATAGTTTTGTTTAAATCAGGTCAGAGGCTTCTCTGTTTGTATCTGTGACAGTGTTTTGTTCTATTTAGGTGGTCCATCACCCCCATGATGTATCCCGCCTCCTTCATCTTCAGTGTGCCCAGCACAGCCTACGTGGTTCTGACCTGCATCAACCTCTTTATTGGCATCAACGGTAGCGTGGCCACCTTTGTTATGGAGCTCTTTGACGATGATGTAAGTGGCAGCCACAAACAAAGACTCATATATAATCAGGAGTGGGCAGAAAAATAAGAGAAACACATATACACTATACATATATAGTGGCACAACTTTATCACCACAGAAGAGCAATTACTATGAAACAGCAGCACAGACATTAAATCTCCCATATACATAAAAATTATATTTGGAAGCTATGGCAGTGGATGGCTAATTGACTTGAATCATAGATAAGCACTCTGTGTCATCAAAGCACAGGTTTTCATATGCGTGTGGGTGGAATATGTACCCACCTGGTATAACTTTTAATATATTTCCTTTATCCTCTCAAGGATTTTTCAAAGGAATTAGTTCCTCTATTCTTCTTAATGTTTAATCGTTTGGTGAGAAACGGGTCTTCGGAGAACTTTCCTCATCCATCTTTCAGCAAGTGTTCATTTTAACTGCAAGCTGCTTCGGTCTCCAGGGAATCAAAAGACAAAGACACCAAAAAAAGAACTAAATAAGAAACTGAGAGGTTAGTTTTGTAGAGGAAAGAGAAGGGAGGTGTTGACATGTCAGTCATTTTACTTTTTAATGTAGTTGAAATCACATTTCATTAACAGAGCAGAAATTGGTCTACTCTGACTACAATTTGTGTGAACGCCAGGACTCTCAGTTCCTTACAGGTGGAGATAATTGGCGAAAAAATTATCTACTTTTCTTGATATCTTTTTCATTTGCCGTCTGAACTAAATATGTCTGATTTGATTTGTAGACCCTTATTGTTATTTGCACAATTAGCATACATCACCCACACTTGAATCTTTTTCACTTGATATTTTTAGTCTGGCGCTGATCCGTCATTACTTGTTAACAGCACTTCACTCACTGACAAGCTGCTCATACATCTGATGCTTCATCAGAATGTCTCCCACAGCTCGGATCCGACACTTCAGACGGAGCGAAATGTTGTCTGTAAGACGTCCCTGCACACTCTGTCCCCTCCGACACGCCAGCCTCGACGTGACGTTTCCTCTGGCGCCACTCGGCGATGGCATGAGATGTTTTCTGTCTCCTAACGAGGCTGCCTCATTTGCATCGGGATTTCATTATCACCAGCGTTCATTATCAATTTGTATTTTCAGCTGGTACATCTCTCCTCAAAGAAACTTCATCGTTGCCGTTTTGTTGTTCACTTTATTTATTGATACGGTGTTAGTGGAGCATATTACTCATAAAAGGCGCCACTGGTGATAATTTAATGGACAGCATGTTGCCCACGGGCGGTGTAAAGGGATGGATTTACTGTGCACTTCTCTTGTCCAAGGCATTAGGGACAGAGATCGTGTTTGTCTGAGACTCGACAGGGACACGGGTCCAAGATAATTCAGCTAATCTGACTTGATGTCACCGCTGATAAGAAAACCTGATGGGTCAACATCAATCAACAAATGTTGCAACTCTCCAGGTTTTCTTGTGTCCGCTGCTCGGAGCGGAAATCTCTAAGGAACAGACCCCTTCAGAAAATAGCTAACATAGATACGATGGTGCCCTTATGTGCCACAGATTGGCAGAAAAAGGGTAGATCGCGCACATGACAGCTCAATACAGCCTTCCCCTTTTGCGACTTCCACTGTTTCAAAGCTTCGTCTTATCATTTTCAGACTCCCCAGCAGTGATATTAGTTAAACAATGACGCGCAAATGTAAAGCTACAGGCTTTCAGTCTGTTCTCTGTTTTAAAACGCAGGGTGAATCTAGATCCCTTTTGGGCATAGCACCATTTTTCCAAGAGAGGAAATAGAAAAAGTAACAGAGCGAGAGAGCAGAGCTGCACTGATACAGACTCTGTGCCCCAGTTTTGTCTTGAGACCAATGGGAGATTTTCTTCCCCTCAGGACTGTCCAGCTCCCTGCGGATTGCATCAATCCCAGCCTGCCTTGCATGCTTGGAGCAGTGTCTGAGTCAATACCTCCACCACGTGCCACTCAGAGATAACCACAGGCACAGACAGATTTTCCAGAATAAAACTATAGGTGTGGCAGTGTGGCCAGGTACTATGCTTTCTCATCTAGTGTAATTGGAGTCCAGCAGCCTTTATTGACAGGCAGTTTTAAAATAGACATAAAAAGCAGCAGTTTTTATATTATATTCTTCATAACAGAAGCAAGGACTTGTGCTGACGAGTCTCTCCACCCTTTTTTTTCAAAATCACTCACAATGTCTGACAACGAAAGAACTAAGTTTAGCGAAAAACTCCTGAATTAGCTGGTTTACAGCGTTCCCGACAATATTGTCTCCAGAAAATATCTAACTAGACTGTTGGAGCCATATATTGTCTCTGTCTGCTCTCATTGCCAGTCCCAGCATTATGAATGAAGTCGTGCTGTGGGAATAAGCGCAAGTAGCGATATGGGTCAGATAAGCGCCTCGCAGACTATGCCACCTTCAAAACCATTTGAAAATGATTTATGAGCACATAGCACTAACGTGAGGGGGGAAAATTGTACAGCATTTTGTCATCCCGGACTAACAGCCTCTTAGATCTCCTTGATGAACACCCAGTCAAGAGAAGATGTGTTATTTCATGTATTGATCTCAAATTAGGTCTTGCTTTCTTTGCATTCCTCTGGCAGACAGATGGGCCACATTCAGCCAAGGTCACAGCTGCTGTTTATTTATTTGACTTTCTCTTTCTCTGTACAGGCTTAGTGTTGAATGTAAAGAACAGCAATGCCTACAGGCAAATCCCTTGAGGTGCATGTATGAACATGTGTGTGTGTGTGTGTGTGTGTGCTTGTGTGTGTATGTGTTTACGTGCGTTTGCTAACGACTGGGGGATAAAAGTGTTTGACACAAAATGCAAACGGTAAAGAAGATAGTGTTAATGTCATGTTTAAGTAAAACCCCGTCTGCTGATTCAGAACTGCAGCTGTGGAAAAATGATCTTTGTTTCTATATTTAATTAAAGATCAAGCTAGTTTATCTGTTGAAAGGACATATATGATAAATTCAACCGGAAAAACTGGTTCAACAAATGCTGTAACAAAGACTGTTGTTCTTTAATGATGCGATCCATAGTGTTTTATTCTGAATGTTATGAATACTGATCTCCCTTCCAGTTTAGAATAGGAATTTATTTTTTATGTGTGTGGTTAGTGATCAGTGTGATTGAAGTTCTTTGCAGCCTTTAGTCTTCAGGCAAACCTGCAAATGTAGATAAAAGGAGTGATGAATTACTGTTGAACACATTGCCGGACATCTGAAGGTTCGCTTTGACACGGTGATCAATGAGGCATTTTCATCTCGCTCTCGTATCTGCCTGAGAGGCCAGTGACCACCTACTCATGCAAAAAAAAAAAAAAAACTCACATATGCACGTGTCCACTATTAATCTTGAACATTACTGTATGTTTTGCCACAAGGAGGGAAGATCAAGTTAGATTTCTTTCTTTCTTCTCCTGTCTTCTTTGACCCGAATGCCCTCGTATGACGTGTTACGAATGGTAATGTACAGTTTAAATGTTAAGAAAGACAGGAAGCTTCTGCCAGTGGTCATTTTAAAAAATGTTTAGCTGCATTAATGATAATTTTTGTTTATCCAAGATGGGGCTTGCTCATGCCTCCGATTCCATGATGATGTAGCGCAGGGGAGGCAAACACGCTGGTTTAATGGAATAATTTGACATTTTGGAAAAAGTGCTTATTTGTTTCCTTGCTGAGAGTTAGATGAGAGGATCAGTACCACTCTCACACATCTCCTAAAAATGTAACCAGCTAGTGATTAGCTTAGTTTAGGATAAAGACTTGAAACAGGAGACAGCTTGCTTGTTTTTTTTTCTGTACAAGAAGGTACAGGTGTAGAAAGACACTTAGCCTGGCTGTAACCACCTGCCAGGCAACCTGACTCTAGGAAGTTACTAACACAAGATGTAATGTGTTAATTAGTGAGCTTCAGAGATGCCGGTGGGCAGACATTATTAACTTTTGACAGAGCCAGACTAGCTGTTTCCCCGTTTCCAGTCTTTATAGTAAGCTAAACATGTTTACCACACAGGCATGAGAATGTTATCAATCTTCTAATCTAACTCTCTGCGAGAACGCTAATAAGCACGGATTCTAAATTTTGAACTGTTCCTTTAAAAAGTATACAGACATGCAGTGAAATTACTTGACAAAAATATCTATTTTTTGTTTTTATCATAAGGCTGCATGCACTCATCCTCAGCTGCCAACTGAAGGCTTACTCTGTGAAACTAATAAATCACAGAGCAGTTACACGCATCCATGAATAAATTCTGCGACAATAGTAGCCATCATCTGGAAATCTTGCACACAGCTTTAACAAAATGCACTGCTGTCCCTGCCCCACCTACTCTTTGCTCAGGCTCGCCCAAAAACAGAAATGATGAATTTATAGTCTCTCTCCATGTATGCAAGGGCTTTGAAGACTGTGCTGCAATGAAGCTGTATGCATAATGCATGAACTTGCTTTTGAACGCCACGCCGCGCCAAATGTAGTAATATTTTGTCTTTCCTCTCGCTGCCTTTTCCTCTCTCACCCTTTCCTTCCTCCCCGACTTACTGTACTTCCTGCCTTATTTCAGACCAGTTTGCTACAGGCTTGTCCATCGTCTCTTCATTTCATTAATTATTGCTTTTCTGCTCCACTAGATTGGCATTGAATCGTAGCCTCAGGGATGAGAAAAAGGACCGAACTGTTTTGGGGAGAAGGACAATTTGTAGTGAGGAAATGCCCTGAGATAAGATTATTTCTTTCTTATGTATGCCTCGTGAAAACAGTGAAACAATATGCTTTTGCTCCGTGTTTGTGCCTATCAGTTCTTGTGTACAGTATCAGAGGAAACAAAAGAAGCAGACACACAGAGTGCCTGTAGGTGTTTCCACATTTTTTTTTGTTCCCTCTCAGTGTTTCTTTGGTCTCTGGATGCTCCCTCTCCCCTCAGTAATGATTTTAAGGATGAACATCTGCTCACCTGAGTCTGTGTTTGCACATTATGCATGTGTGCCCCCTCACAGATCACACAGTATGTTCCGTAACGTTCGCTAAATTCCAACATCAAGAAGGTAAATGAACTTAGATGCTCTGTGCTTCCTCAGCGTGCCACTTAGAGCCCCGCAACACAACAGCGCTCAGCATGCAAAGGGAGTGCAGGTTGTTTGTTAATTATCCACGCTTGCGTCAGGGCAACTACACACTGTCTTCTAAACCTCTTGAGCCTCTGGCCCCGCTGATTCAAGTCAACATAAAGGGCTTGTGCTGGCTCATTCACAGTCAGAGCCTCAAATATTCAAAGCTCGCATGCCACTAATTTCTGTCTTATGTGTTTGTTTGTTTGCCTCAACAGAATGTGTCCCGCATCAACAATATCGTGAAGCAGGTGCTGCTGATATTCCCACATTTCTGTCTGGGCAGAGGGCTTATTGACATGGCCCAGAACCAGGCAATAGCCACCCTCTTCAGCAGTTTTGGTAAGAGGCCACCACCACTATCACAGCATAACCAGTCTCAGAGAAAACAAAATGCCCACTTTAATCATTAATTTTGTGTAATATGATGCTCCAAGATTATTCTTTCCTCGAACAAAAATGAAAACATCTGCCAAGTGGGTTAGATAGTTAAATTTTTCATAATACAGTACAAATGAACATGACTCAAGTGACTATATTTTAATACCAGAACAGCAATCTGCCTCATTTTAAGATACCATGTGACACTGATACATTTTCACAGAAAGTCTCAGTGCTGTTCTTTCAGTGGAAACACAAGCCTGAAAATAATTTACCCAAAATAAAACGGTTACTGTTTTTCAACTCTTTGGATTACTGTTGTAACCTTGGTCTCCTTTAAACTGCAACTCTTTAGATTTTAGAATAAGACGTTCTGAAACTAAGTTACAGAGCAAAAACATGGTAGGAATGTATGGGGGTTTTTTTGCCTTGTTTTTATTTATTTATTTTTTGGTATAAAAAATGGAATATAAGGTCTGTAGCACTGCACCAAATACTTCTGAGACATACCCACAAGTCTGAACAAATTCGTTGTCAGCAGCTGTTGCCTTGATGTGTGGATCCTAAAATGCTTTGCACAGATAGAATCAGGAGACTTGGAACTTTCAAGCAACGTATAATCTGTCAAGGTTATGTGAAGACTGAGTCCAGTTCAGACCAAAACACACTTAAATCATCACTAACAGAGACAAAGTGTACCACAGGGTTCAAAAGGTTAAACAGATTACAGTTATTTTACAGTCTGTGCTTGATATAAAAGAAGAGCTACATGCTAATGCCAGCATGCTATCCTGTTGATGTTTAGCTGGTATATTCTTCACCATGGTCTTAGTTAAGCATGTTAGCAAAACAAACTATTAGCTTGTGCTGTTATTGTGAATTTATAAAGGGCTTTTTGTGATCCATGCTGGTTTATTATAGTGAATGTATATTGGTAACTAATCATTCTAACGTCTATGTATTACTGCCGTCTCCATGTCTGACAACTAGCATGCATTGACATTTCACAGAGGAAGTGAGTTGTGCGTACACCTTTACATTAATGTCACCAGTTTTGTGATAATTTGGTTACAAATCAAAGTGTTGGGCAAGGTGGAATTTTGACCTGATGATGTTGCTAAATGAAAAGCTAAGGGACAATCTATCCAATAGCTGCTAGCATTTCTAAAAAATAGTGCAAAACTCAACTTTATTCCTCTTGTTGACCATGTATTAGAGCCTCAGAAAAAAATCACTCAAACTCCTTTACTTTCATTTAGAGTGACATTGCACTGCTCTTCACAAAAAGATAGCTCTTTATCCCACAAGTTAGAGAAAATATTTGACCAGTAGCACAACCCTCAAACCTTCTCTAGAGCTCCAGCTACTCCTCACATGTAGGCTATTAAATTTAGACAAGCAAAAGAGAGAAGAGGAGAGCGGGGCTGTAGAGGTGGAGTCAGGTCAGGGTTGAGGGGGCCATCAAGAGGCAAAAAGGCACATGAAAGAGGAAGAGGAGTCTTATCTGCAGAGAGATGGAGCAGGAAATAGTGGTTTGAGGAATCATTTGCGGCAGTGGTGGAGAGGAGTAAGAAAAAAGCAATCACAACTTAAAAGGACTAGTGTGGAGAGGGGCTATTTACCAGAGAATGAGACCAAAAGCGCTTTCGTTTTTCTTGTCTCCTTACTCTCCCCCCTTGGGCTCAAGGGTTGTAGAAGCTGAGAGAAGGAGGAAAGAGAGAGAGAGCAGAATTGAAAATGATTAGAGTCGGGGGCTGTCACAGGTTTACTTACGTGTTCATTAGCCAAAAGAGGCTTCAACATGAAAAGTGCAGGATGTCAGCAATTTCCTCACATGACATAGGTGACAGCATTTTTTTTATGTTTTATTTTTAAGGCTAAGTGGCATTTTAAATTGCTGGCTTTCACCAATGAATATGTCTCAAAAACACTTCAAAGAGCTGACAAATTCCACCTCTCCACTAACTTTTGACAAAGATAGCTATATTTGGCTGTCCATGAAAGAAAATGCACATCTGGCAATCCATTTTTGTTTTGACAATGTTTTCTGCTAAATCATTCTCTGAGCTTGTAGATAAGGGCTGGAAATTAACATGAAATGACACATGGTTATAACACATTTGATTACTTACCTTCCTGTCTGAATTAACTTTGTTTTTCCCTCCTCTTTTATCAGGGGAGGACCGTTTCAAGGATCCACTCAGCTGGGAAATGGTGGGAAAGAACCTTTTCGCCATGTCCATCCAGGGAGTTGTCATGTTTGTCATCACAATCCTCATCCAGTATAAGTTCTTCTGCAAACCAAGGTAAACGCTGCTGTCAGCAGTAGTGTCAGAGTGAATTAAATCAAACTGGCAGGAATCAGGGAAGTTTGTCTGTCTATCTAAATGTGACCTTACATTTGCTTAGTAATGTTCATTTATGTTGCTGTTCATGTCCATGTTTTCGATAAAGTTGTATAACATCATCCAATATTTGTTTCAGTCATTTCAGTTCCCCTCTATTCTCCTCCATTTAAATTACTAATGTACTGTGCACTCAATTCATATGAAACATCTGTTGCACAGTGAATCTGTCAGGCAACTACTACCCGATTTCCTTTTTTTCTCCTTTGCCTGAGTGTTTACCTAGTCCAAAACCACAGTTGCCATGGAAACTAATGCCTATGGCTTCTACTATTTATGAAAATTGCAGAGATTGTTTCACTGAGATTAAACTTTGACCCACATAATTTGGCATGCGAGTTCATGTTAATTTTAATGAAGGGTGTTATACCAACTGCAGTTGACTTCTCTCTGCCAGGCTTATTTTAGGGAAGTCATTATCTGCGGAGGAGGAGGATATCGATGTTGCCCGTGAACGTGACCGAGTGTATGAAGGCAAAGCTGAGAATGACCTTCTGAGGATCTGTGACCTCACTAAGGTATTGTAAAGTGCATTTTGGAGCTCTTGCTAAAATGTTACTTTAATACATGATGACACTTTTCCCACTTGATGACCCATCTTTTCTTTTTTTGGTAGAGGTTGATTGATTTTTTTATTTATTTTTTTTCTATAAATTGTGAGATTGTCTTTGATTGTTTATGGGAACAAGCCACAAGTCCAACACAGAGTGAGTCAGAAAAAGCTTCTTCGTCCAGGTCATCAGGGCGGTGACCTGTGTCCTCTGACCTCTGTATGCTCTGTGACTCCTTTGCTCTGCCCTGCACTTTTGCATATTTGCACTCGAGTGCATTGAAAATTTTGTGACATATACTACACACATTTTACATTTTTATATACTGAGCCCGCCTACACACCAGGCCAGTATGCACTTTAGCTTTTTTTTCCCTCCTTCAAGCGTTTCTATTTGTTTTCTAACATTATACCGTGATAACCCACACTATTAAAAATGTAATAATAATTTGATAAATTGTATTTTTTTTTCTTTATTTAACCAAAAAGTCTTTTGAACTACATCATCTCTTTTACAAGAAAGACCTTAAATTGCAATAATCAACTTTGTGCACATAGATATGTGTGGGTAGGAGGAGTTTTTTTTAACTTGCACCTGTACTAGTTTCAGTTTTCAGGGCAAATGGGAAAAGGGGGTTTTAAGTCCACAGCTCATCCACAAACATCTTAAGTGGGCATGAAAATCTAACAAAATTGCATTTTTAGGTATGTAAAGGTCTTTGCTCCCTTACAGCTCAGGCCCTCCCAGGTTCTGGTAGGTGAAGTTGAGCGTGCTGTGACAGTGCGTGCCTCAACACCGCCGAGATTAACGCCTCATCCAACGGCAGATGTTCCCTCCCTGCAGGCGGTGGGGCAGCAGGAAGTGTCACCACAGCTGCCTGCTTTGCAGCTCCAGTGCCAACAGCTGGACAATCTAACAGCCTTTTGCTACTTACCACCCTTCTTCACTCCTTTACTCCCTTGGTCTTCTTAGTCTCACCGTGGTTAATCTTTCACTCATTGCACAGACACAGACACATACGTGCACCACACTCCCTACGGTAATTACTGAACAAGCGCCGAGTATAACAGTTGGTTGGGTAATATATTACACATTGTCTCACAAGGTGAAAAGTTTTGGAGAAGCATGTTGCCTTTTCAGGGAAAACTTGTAGAGCTAACTTTTTTAATACACTACACCACAACTCATGAAAACACTTAATCCCCCAAAAAACAGGACCACTGTACTGTAAAAATAAAACTCTAAAACAGTGCCAAAGAATACATTAGATGTGACTGAGCTCGTCTGTTGTTGACAAGCAGCTCAGCCATCGTTCATGTGCACCTTCATGGCTGACAACATTTCTCTGAGATGAGACACAGTGGCCCATCACCACACAAAAACAGCGGTGCAGTGGCAGAAGGCATCAGGATTCTTCCTGCGGTGCCCTCATTGACTCCCACCACAGCTGTGACCCATCCATTTGGGGTGCAGATAACAAATTGATCAATGAGCGCGTGGCTTCGGTGGCCATGCGCCACAGGCTGGGCCCTGTCATAAATCTAAACATGCCTCTGAAGCAATCGACAGGCCATCAATCATGTGTCATATTCCTGCTCCTCCCCTTCCTCTTCCTGCTGCTCTGAACAGGAGTGCTTTGCAATGCGCCCCACCTGCTAGCCTCCACTTAGCTGTTGCATTAGCGTCAGCACTGTAATCGATGGAGACTTTAATGGAAGTGTGTCCATCTGTGAACACTTTCCAGGCCCAGTGCTGTCAGTTTAACCTTCCAGTCACTCACTAAGCCGACAGGGAAAGTTTTTAAAGAACCTTGTGACTAATGACTGACAAGTAGCATCTTGGCATACTACAAGTATACTCCTAGGGCTGGTCAATATGGAGAAAAATACTATCACAATATATATTTTTTTTCATATTAATCCGTATAGATCATTTTTAACACATCCATTTTACACCATTAATGAGGAAGGACACATGTGGGCCTACACGTGTCAGCTCCATTAACCTGTTGCTGCAGCCTCATAGAGTGGTTGTGCAGATCAACCCAAAAGCACAACAGATACAGTTAGAGTGAATTACTCAACAGTTTTTCATTATTATTGGCGGATTTTTTTGTGTGATATTTATCAAAATGGTGTTATCGCCCAGCCCTATATGTTCATGGCAAGGAGGATGGATGGAAATCTTGTTTTTCCAGAAATCATATTACAATCATATTGTAATTTGTATTCTTTTTTTTATCATTGAATTCCTATAAAAACCTTGAGAATTCAAAACCTGGGGAAAGTTGGGAGCCACTTCCTTCAGGTACCTAGAGGTAACACCTCATAGTACTGTTTATCGTTTGTGGACTGGATGGACCACATGTTGGTGACTCATTTTTAAATAGAGCCGTGTCTTGGCGTACTACCTGAAGTATGTCATTTAGAGCTTAAAGCTCGTGATTTTCCAACTTAAATATATATTTAAGGGTTGCACAACCGCCAGCTCTCTCAACTGTCTCATCTGATTAGATGTCGGCCTGTTTATCATGACAGCTGCTGTGGTGCTCGAGTCAGAGGGGAATTATCCTTTAATTGCCTTCTTCAATACACGTGTCTGCTGCTTTGATGTAGCTTTAGCACTGCAAACTATCACTAAAAAGTAGTATGTGTAATACAGGTTGATATGTACCGAGTGCAGCTGCCAGATGGCACTGGAAGAATGATGGATCTGTGCAACTTCTGCTTTTATCAAATACCTCTTTTGATGTGCCAACTGTGTAATAAATGCAAAGTCATTGTTTGTCAGGCTTGAAGTGGCGCTTCTAAATTTACATTTGCATGGTAGCATTCAGAATACATCTGGAACAGATGACTGTTTCTAATGGTGGATATTTGGTTTGGAAATTCTATACAGGAAGTGTATCCTTCATACTGATGAAGGTACACTGTCACTTGTCTGTTTTAATGAACGTTCATGCTTCAGTCGCTGACAATCACATACAGGCATGTGAACATACACAGCGCTCGTTGAGAACTATGTTTTCAACTTTTAAGAAACTAAAAACACAGTCAACAGTAGTCACTCTTTCACTCTTTCATAACTCAAAGGGACAGAGTGATGTCCTTGATTTTGAATGTTAAATGTCTTCACTGTCACACTCAGCAACAACAACAAAGACCTTGTCTTGTCTTCTCGCGCTAGAGCAAGACAACACTGCTTTCAAACCACTTTGAAAACATATCAAACCCTTACATAGTCTTGGATGTGGAAAAACCCCTCATGCACTAAGTATAAGTACCTCATCTTGTCAAATGTTTTTATTTTTTATTTTTTATTTTTTTAGTTTTTAACATATCCTGTTCACTTGAAGTTTATGTTTCTTTACCTCCACTGGTGAGATTTTTCAGATGATGCAAATGTGCTCGGATGAGGTTGGTCAGCGTGGGAGGATGTGGATGCACCGTAGAAAGTTTTTCGAGTGAGATGTGAAAAACATCAAGCGCCTTCTCATTTCTAGTGTCGCTACATGATCTTAGCAGGGTACTGACTCACAGTCAGAATGTGAGTAGTTTCATTTTCCTCTTTGTCCTGAGAGATGGGATTCTGCATCTCATAGGGGTCTAGTTTCCTTTCGGGTCGGCCTGCCTAGTGGTGTATCTTGACAAATGTTAACTGGATTACCATAAAATCGGACTTAGACATTCATTGTCACCAGAGGCAGAACCCTAATGATTAGGTAGCTGAAATGCCAGATTTCCCTTTAGTTGGTGGAGACCAAAGCGGAGCTAAAACAAGAGTGAATACTGTAATGTGCATGGTGCGTTCATCAGGCGCCAGAAACACAACTCCAAGTGAATGCCTTTTTCAACCTTCCGACAACTGTGGTGTGTAATGTGTTCCCTGGCATGGCTGTATGTTTAGTCTTGTTATCTACGCGTGCCATGTTTAACAGACTTGTTTATAGTATTTTATCAGACTAAGGAAAGCAGTCTTCTTCCCTAAAGTCATCAAACGGCACCACCAAATGCGGCTTTGCTTAAAGTTGGCCTCCGTACATAAAATACTGGGCGACTTGTGAGTTTGTTGAAGGTTAGTGAGGGTACTGAAGTGGTACTCAAAGTGGAGACAGATTTCCTCATGAATGCTGTCGTTGCAGTCACAAATACTAATGTTCATGTCCTCTCCTTCCCCCCTGTGCAAGTGTCTCACTGTTTTTTCTTTTGTTTTTTTTCCATACCTTTTCCCATCTGGCTCGCTCTAAATGTTGCAAATTATCCCTTCTCGTTAAAATTTGTTTCCTTCACTTTGTGTGTGTCTCTCTGTCCTTCTTTTTCCACCTGCTTCTTCCATCTCACCTCTTCCCTGCTGCTCTGGTGTATCGCTCCATATTTTCTCATGCCATCCTCTCTGCTATCTTTCACACTGTCTGCTCCCCACCCCTTCCCTGCCTCCTCTCCCTCTTTCTCTCTCTTTCTCTAGCGGGCTGGTTGATTCATTTTATTGTCTGCTCCCTGCAGGTTTACCCTCGGAAGAGCACCCCTGCTGTGGACAAGCTATGTGTGGGCGTACCTGCCGCAGAGGTGAGCCAAATGCTGCTGAATCACACACGGACCTATTCAAGTAGAATTTGCCCATGTTAGAAGACTTTATTGGAAATTTGGACATCAATGGACTGAAAGAAGACGCAGTCAACAGAAATTGAATATTGAAGACAATATTTACAAAATATTAACACATGAGAGCATGCAGCAATGAGCAGAGATTCTCTGACTGGGCTTTGATTTACAGTCTGCAGTGATTTCTGAGTCCAATCAAAATATCTTCCAAACACTGCGTAGAGAAGGTGTTAGGAAGAACACTAATCTCCTTATCGGGCTTGTTTTCTGCCATTATGCTACTGCCAAGCATGTGTGTGCTAAAAGCACACAAACAGGCTAGTAGAAGAGCATTGCTAGAGCAACGGAGTATGTTGAGCGAAGGCATGAGGACCCAGCGATGTTTAATTTAGAAAACTTGTAAAATGACACTAGGAAACTTAATGAACCAAATACAAAAATGCAGCGACGTGAACCTTTGCATAGTTTTGAACAAGGAAACCTTCATAAATGCTATATAATACAAATGCCCACATACTTATACTCTCTCACTGCCACGCACACACACACACACACACACACACACACAATAACTGTTTTTCAGGAAAGCTTGATTTAAACATAATCTCAGTCGTGATTGGTGGGCTTTCCGCTGGTTTCCATCCTCTCTGCCACTGTTTACTCAAAGCCCAGTGTAAATGCCAGTGGAATATTGTGATTCACGGGGCTCTGCTGATCACACACTGCATTTCCATGCATTATTTACATCAAGCTTAGCCCTCTTCTATGCATTCAGAAGCACAGGTCACAAACAAGCAGGGATCAATGAATGACAGAAATCAAATATTTATGCCGCAGCCAGAGCACCTAAGGCGGGTCACATGACCGCAGGGCGCTGCAGAGACAACTTCCTGCCTCAAGCACTCCAGAGAGAAGTAAAATCAGCAGCATCAGGGAGAAAAGATGAAGAGAGGATAATGTTTGTTGTAGCAATTTACAGAGGCAGGGAGAAATGCCGTTGGGAATGGTCGACTTCTTACAGTATTTGTTCCTGTGTGTCTGCCGTGTTGATTTACTGTCTGTTGTTTTGTTTGTGTACAGAAATAACAATTTGTTATTTTGCTAAACATTGAACCAGTCATGCACACTCTATAAATTGTAGTTTCAATTATATATTTACAATATTTAGAAAGTCTATAGATAAACTTCCTCAAAGAAAACGTATCTACATACAGAATATTTGAAATGTCATCCATCACAGTTGCGTCCTGTTTGTTTTCCAATGAGGCTTGTATCTACAAAGCACTTTGCTCTAATGGAGGACTCCCTGTTGTCTCCACCAGTGTTTTGGCTTGCTGGGAATCAATGGGGCTGGGAAAACCACCACATTCAAGATGCTGACAGGAGACATCCCGGTCTCTAGTGGAGAGGCCTTCCTAAATGGATACAGGTGAGGCGCTAAGTCCCGCTAGTGCACCGAGTAACTCATCATAATTAACCACCCAACATGGCGTTTCAGGTGGGAATCGAGCTGAGGGGGCGGGGGCGGGGGTGGGGGTTATTTTTAGCTCACACCTTTTCAGAGCTACTCCTGTTCTGTGCAACACAGCTTTCTATTTCTCCATCTCTCACACTCTCACTCTTTGTTTTTCTTGGCTAGGTAGTTTTGATATCTCTCATAAATTCTGCCGTCTCTGCCTTTTCAACTTCGCTTCTCTCATGTCTCCTCACTGCGATATTCTCAGAAATGCTGAAGACTCTGCTCTCTCTTTCTTCCTGCCTCTTGCACATCTTTCCCATATATCATTCCTTTTCACATCCTCGCCCTGTACCTTGCTATGTTTTTTGTTTCTGCCTTGCGGAATCAGTCATAAGAAATCTTTGTACATGCCTAAAAAAAAGAAAAAAATACCTTGACACCACCGATGTGAGACTCAAGCATTTGAGCGAAGGAAGGCTTGCTCTTCCTTATTTTTAGGAACAAACAACGGTGTTCTGTTGCCTCGGCACGCATCTGTAAGGCAGCGTGGTTGAGTGTGAGTTGCGACTGGTTGTGCATCAGAGGTTGCCATAGTTGTTCGTGTACACATCTGGTATTTGACTTTGTGTTCCAAAAAGAAAAGGAGATGAGTAGAGCAACACCTAACACAGCAGTATTAATGTTGATTAATGTGGGTAATGGAGATCAAAGAAAAATCCCACAGACCTTTAGGAAAAACTGAAAGGAGAGAAAAACAAATTTGAGTACGCCCACTCTTCTGGTTTCAGCTCATTACGCTTTCTGTGCATTGGCAAGAAGAATGATCGGCAGAAGAGAAGAAGCAGCAGTCTCTTGAATGGAAGTCTCTGCTCTCCTGACAACTCACTCTCTCTCTCTCTCTCTCTTATCAGTGATTGTCACAAGGACTAGCTTTTAATACCTACATTCCCCATCCGTTTACCGCCCAGTGTTACTGCCTGTCGAATGCTAAAGAGCAAAGCTGGCCTGCTAAGACCAACAGCAAACTGGCAGTAGCAGTGGACCACCTCAGTTGTGTTTCAAAGGAGAATATTGACACCGCTGTCATGTAGGCTAAACATGAAGCCCCAGCCAGCTGGCGATTATCTTTGCTTAGCATACAGACTGAAAGTGGGAGAAAACAAAAAGGCGAGCCAAAAGTAAAAGGAATCTGCCCACATGCACCTCTAAACTTCACTAATTAACACAATGCAGCAAAAAGCCACAACCTGTTGATTTTTGCACTTGGGTTTTTTTTTTTTTTTTTATGGGTAGATGCAAGAAAAAGGAGGTGAACCCCTTTGGTGATTACCTGCATTTATGTTTGAATTTGTGTTAAAATATGGTCAGATCTTCATCTAAGTGATGATTTTGAGCAAACAATGTCAATTTGAACCAACACACAGATCAGTATATTGAAAATTTGCAATACTACTGGGAAAATCTTTTATCTGCTGATGAAACTGAGATTGAATTGTTTGGGAAGAACATAGTGTTAAAAAACGGAAACTGTATACCAACACGAAAACATCATCCCAAAGGAGAAATACAGTGGAGGGAGCATCATGATTTGGGGCTTTGCTGCCTCTGGGCCTAGACAGCTCGCCATCATCGAGGTGAAAATTAGTTCCCAAGTTTATCAAGGTATCCTAAATATCAGTGTAAATCTACCACAGAATGTCATACAAACAAACAAAATCTGCCTTTTGCTTTTGAGTTCAGACCTTAATCCAATAGAGATGCTGTGGAATGACCTGAAGAGAAATGTTCACACCAAACATCCTTAAGAATAAGGCCGAGCGGAAGCAGCTCTGTAGGTAGAATGGTCCAGAGTTCCTCCTGAATGTTGTGCAGGTCTGATCATCAGCAGCCCCTGGAAGAGCTTGTTTGAGGTTATTGCTGCCAAAAGAGGTTTATCCAGGTATTAAATCCAAGAGTTCACTTACTTTTTCCATTAGCATTGTGAATGTTTAATGGGTGTGAAAGATTATATTAGCTGAAAGCACATTGTGTTTGTCTCCACTTGTGACTTAGTTAAAGATAAGATCACATTTTTTGACCAATTCATGCAGAAAACCGGGTCATTCCAAATGGTTCACATACTTCTTCTTGCCACTGTATATAATGTATAACATAGGACAAGTTAATTAGAGAGTTTTAAAGGAGCTTTTTACCTTTGGACAGAGCTATGTTCACTGTTTCCCCCTGCTTCTAGCCTTTAGGCTGGGCTAAGCATGTAACTGAAACAGCACACAAGCATTTGTCAAAATGTCTAACCTTTAAATAGACAATTCAGTGGTGTAAAGTATCAAAGTCACGCATGTTGGCACCAAACACTTCAAAATTAAATGGAACCATTCATAAAAAATTTTCTCTGGCAAATCTTGCACGTATGCTATCAGTCAAACAGCTAATAACATAGCTGTTTGGTCATTAGCGCACAGAATGCTAGACAAAAAGCTAAAAATTCTTAAATTTTTAAATGTTTTTCATTAACTTTCCCATAGATACTATATGATGATTCTAGTTCGAGGGGCAGCGAACTTAAATGGTTATCAGCAATGTGAAAGGTTAACTCTTTGTTTGTCATACAGCGGCAGAGTCTGTCCAGCCTGAACTAACAAAACTAAAAATGTGGAGCTGTGGTGGGTTGTTCCTGAATCTGCTAAAGGCTATAACCTACTCTTATCATGAGCCTTTATCAAAACTAAAACAAAACATAATATTAGATCACTAAAGCTTTCAGTCCACCACCTGCAGCCTCCAAACACATCAAATTACATTTACCTTCCCTGAGGCTGACCATTGCTCCGGGAAAATAACATTTGAGGGGAAAAATGGGTCCAATATTATGTCTGAAAAAACAAAGCAGCTATAAAAAGAGGAGAGAAAATCAGCTGTAACATTTGCTCCCTGCAGGTGGTGAAAGTATTAATATCGTAGATTGCGAAAAGGAAAATGTCTTCATCCAGAACTATTGCTGCCATTATTTTACTGGCCTCTAGAGGGTGCATGTTGCTGAGCTTGGAACTGTATGTCTGGAAAAGATTGCAGGGCCAGATTTTTGGTATTTAGTTTTTATTTTATTTGCCTACCTTTTATGTCAAAGACAGAGAGTTTTGAAGACACTAACTTGAGACCATGAGTACAGTATATGAACCACTCTGCTTCTCCATATTAGTTTGGCAGAGTTTCAAAGAGAAACACAGGCCGTGACACTCTCAGCTCTGATTTTCTTTTTCTTATCAAGTTATTGTGAATATTTAATGAATCTTTCCAACTAAATCAATTGAAGTTTTAGTTCTCTTTGAAATACAATAGGCAGAATAAATGAAGTGTTTGCTTCTTGGCCTTCTAAATGTTCTCATTTTATGTATATGTGTGTGTGTGTGTGTATATATATATATATATATATATATATATATATATATATATATATATATATGTGTGTGTGTGTGTGTATCTTTTATCTCAAACAATAATGTCATCCATTGTCAATCCTTTTTTTGGGGGTCGATCAATTACCCCAGAACTAAATTTAGACCCTGGTTCCTGTGGTGGAAACGCATAGTTCCTCAAAAGGTTCCTGGGGAAACGTATCATTTGAAACTTCGAAGGTAGCAGCTAACTCGAAGGTAGCAGCTAACTAGCAACGTAAACAACAGCAAAGGGGACGGCTTGAGGAGAATATTAAGAATATCATTCAGTGGAGTACGCTAAACGGCTTTACCGGAATTTTGAGGATGCCGCCGAAAGCTTCCAAAACTGAGGTGAAACCTGACGAAGAACTGGTGTCACTGGGTCAGGTGAACGATTTAATGCAACAACAAAAGGAGTTGTTTATGGCGCTGCTGCAGCAGCAACAGGAGAATTTTAAGGGCTTCGTTCAGATCATTATGGAGACCAACAATGGCAGAATTGACGCTCTGACCAGGGATCTACAGGAAATTAAAACGAGCCTTGAATTTACGCAGAAGGAGGTGGATGAGCTGAAGGACCAATTCAACAAACATTCGGAACGCTCTGACACTATGCAGGCGGACGTTTTTAAAGTCTGCGACAGCATGTTAATGCTGACTGATAAACTGGATTACCTGGAGGGCCAGACGAGGCGCAACAACCTGGTCCTAGACGGAATACCAGAGTCCCCAGGAGAAACGTGGACCGAGACGGAGGGCAAGGTAAAAAAAAGTCCTCGCTGAGAAACTACAGCTGCAGCGGGAGGTGGAGGTGGAGAGAGCGCACCGCACGGGGAAACCTAGAGGTGAGCGTCCAAGGCCGATAATAGTTAAACTACTCCGGCATAAGGACAGACAAGACATTCTGCAGCGCACCAAGTCTCTGAAGGGGTCTAATATCTTTATTAATGAGGACTTCACCGATGCCGTGAGAAGAAAGAGGAAAGAGTTAATGCCGGAGCTGAGAGCTGCCAGGGAGAAAGGGGACATTGCCTATTTGCGTCACGATAAACTGGTCATACATCCACGTACCAGTACTCCTAAACAGGCTTAAGGTATGAGATGACACTAACACTACTATGACCATTAACGGAACACATTCTCATCCTGTTGCAGAACAATTACGAGATAGAATTGCTGAAATAGATAATTTTAAGTTAAAGACAGCCCAGTACACTGATCATAAACCACAACACTTAGAACATGATATTGATCCAGATAATAACTTTTTGTTAAATACTGATAGCGACTGCCATTATTATACTGAGGAACAGTTTAATAGGACCTTAAAAACGGAAAATAAAATATCTATAATCCATTTTAATTGCAGAAGCCTATATGCAAATTTCCAACATATAAAGGACTACTTAAATCAATTTGTACACCCCTTCAATATAATTCTAATATCCGAAACTTGGATTAACAGTGAAAAGGGCATGGACTTTGATCTTCATGGTTATGAATTAATCTGTATGAACAGAAAAAACAAGAATGGAGGTGGTGTGGCTATATATGTGGACAAGGGTTTTATTTATAATGTTGTGGAATCTATGTCAACTGTCGTGGATAATGTACTTGAATGTCTGACAATAGAAATAAGTAGAGAAAAAAAGAAAAATATTATTGTAAGTTGTATATATAGATCACCTGGTTCTGATATTGATATATTCAAAAACTGGATGGAGGAACACTTCTCTTTTGCACATCATAAAGTCATGTTTATTGGCGGTGATTTTAATATTGATTTACTGAATCCAAACAATTACAAGATGACTGATGACTTCATCAATTCCTTGTACAGTATTGGTCTATTTCCCAAAATTACTAGGCCAAGCCGGATAACATCTCATTGTGCAACTTTGATTGATAATATATTCACTAATGATATTGAGAGCAATATAATAAGCGGTTTGCTTGTAAATGACATAAGTGACCACCTTCCAGTTTTTATAGTCTATAACAGTAAGGACTCAAAAAACAAGCCTGATAATCTACCACTATATAGAAGAATTAGAACAGAACAGTCCATGGATGCACTCAGATATGACTTATTAATTGAGGACTGGGATTTTATATTTCAGGAAAATGACATTAATATAGCTTATGATAAATTTATACGGACTTTTAAAATGTTATATGACAAAAATTGTCCAGTTAAACAACAATTGAGAAAACATCAGTATAAAAATAATCAGTGGATGTCAAAGGGACTGCAGAATGCTTGTAAAAAGAAAAATTTACTTTATAGAAATTTCATAAAATGTAGAACTAAGGAAGCAGAGGAAAAGTATAAGAAATATAAAAATAAACTGACTAATATATTAAGAGCACATAAGAAAGAGCACTATACTAAACTATTAGAGAACAGTAAGAACAATATTAAGGACATATGGAATATATTAAACAGCATAATTAGAAATAACTCAAAGCAAATTGATTACCCTACATATTTTTTAGAAAAAGATACGATTATTCATAGCATGGATGATGTGGTAAATAGATTTAATAACTTTTTTGTAAATGTTGGACCAAACTTAGCCAAAGAAATTCAAGATGCAGCAATAAGGAGTGAGGAGCTGATAGAAAAGAATCCGAATACAATGTTCCTCAAACCGGTACAGGAAAATGAAATACTTGATATTGTTCGCAACTGTAAATCCAAGACATCCACTGATAATCATGACATAGATATGAAAGTAATAAAACATGTAATTGATGGTATTTCCAAACCACTCACACACATTTTTAATTTGTCACTGCAATATGGTCAATTTCCTAATAATATGAAAACTGCTAAGGTTATTCCCCTGTTTAAAACTGGAGACAAACACCAATTCACAAATTACAGACCTGTTTCCCTGCTCCCACAATTCTCTAAAATTCTGGAAAAACTTTTCAACTGCAGATTAGATAATTTCATAGAGAAGCATAACTTGCTCTTTGACAGTCAGTATGGATTTAGAAGTAAGCGATCAACATCACATGCTTTAATTGAACTCATTGAGGAAATTACCAATTCTATAGAAAAAAAGAGTTATGCTGTGGGGGTATTTATAGATCTAAAAAAAGCATTTGACACAATAAATCATGAAATATTATTTAACAAATTGGAACGTTATGGGATCAGGGGAATAGCATTACAGTGGGTAAGAAGCTATTTAGAGAATAGGAAACAATTTGTGAAAATGGGAGAACATCAGTCAAGAAGTCTGGACATTGTGTGTGGTGTACCACAAGGGTCAGTGTTGGGACCTAAATTATTTATCATGTATGTAAATGATATATGTAAAATATCTAAAATACTCAAATGTATCCTATTTGCTGACGATACAAACATTATTGGTTCTAGTGAGAATTTACAGCAACTTTTGGACAAAATCACTTCCGAATTTAAACAGATTAAATTCTGGTTTGACAGTAATAAATTATCATTAAACTTGAACAAGACTAAATATATGATATTCAGTAATACTAAGGTTAACTATAAAACTGGGATACAAATTGGGGGTGTTAACATTGAAAAAGTAAATGAAATTAAATTCCTTGGGGTGATAATAGACCACAAAATTTGCTGGAAATCTCACATTAAATACATCTGTAGTAAATTATCTAGGAGCATCTCTGTTATTTCCAAAGCAAGGCACTTCCTAGATTATAAATCTCTCCACATTCTATTCTGTTCGCTAGTCTTACCCTATTTAAATTATTGTACAGAGGTGTGGGGCAGTACTTATAAAAGCTCCTTGCTGCCACTTTTCATACTGCAAAAAAGAGGTATCAGAATAATTCATAATGTAAACTTCCTGACTCACACCAACCCATTATTTGTCAAATCCCGGATCATGAAATTCTACGACATTATGGAATTTAAAACAGCTCAAATTTTATACAAAGCTAGGAACAATTTATTACCCATTAGCTTACTGAACATGTTCTATGAAAGACAGGGAGAACATAATTTAAGGGAACCTTTAAATTTCAGGATTTGCAGATTTAGAACCACAAGGAAAAGATTCTGTATCTCAATTAATGGAGTAAGACTTTGGAACAGTCTGGATGTGAAATTAAAACAATGTCCAAACATTGCTCAATTCAAGAGCAAATACAAGCACACCGTTTTTACTGCTTATAGGGAAGAGAGGACCTAACTGACACTTGGTAGATTCCTATTCGCCTGATCTAGGGGTTCTATGTATATATTGGTATAAATATATATGTATATATGTGTGTGTTTGTGTTTATATATATATAGTTATGGGTGTATATATGTATATGTATGTGTATATGCATGAGTATGTGTATACATAGGCTGTATTATCATTTGTAAGTATGATTTCCTTATTTGCCAGTTAACTTAATGGGCATTGGGTATGCATTTTATTTATTGATATATGTATATATTCTTTTGAAAACAATAACGTTAAGCTTGGGGGGTAGGAGTAAATAAGTTTTTACTTCTTCCTACTCCCTTTCGAGCTTGTCGGCAAGAAAGCTACTTTTCCTTTTTTCTTTTGTTGAGGATTATCATTTACCTTTCCTGCATTATGTTTTCTGTTTGTTACTATTGGTTGTATATATTCTTGCACGTTTGTTCGAATAAATTTCATTCATTCATTCATTCATTCATTCAATTAACATGTATATTCTCTTTCGCAGCATACGAACAGAAATGAGGGATGTGCACCAGAACATGGGCTATTGCCCCCAGTTTGATGCTATCAATGACCTGCTTACTGGACGAGAACATCTGGAGTTTTACGCCAGGTTACGGGGGGTACCTGAAAACGAGGTCACCATGGTAACCATTACTTCCTCTCGTGCTTCCTGTCCTTGTACATTTACACATGAATGTAGATTAGGTGCCATAGTTGGGGATTAAAAAAACACAAATCTAGTAATTCAAGACATTGGACACTGGATTATCAGTTTATTTCCTTTCAGCGTGTTTTTATTTTCACCATCAAATACTTTTCAACCAGAATTCATGTAGGGCAAGCTGGAGCACACGTCAAAGTGATAGATAACCTCAATGGGAGAAGCCATACATAATGAAAAAGGGCCGGTGGTAGAAAAGCAGCAGCTGTGGGTTATGGCTCTACATTATTCACCATGCCTAGTGGTGTGGCCGGCCCTATGCGGCCTCCATGCACTCCTCTTGCACCGCCCGCTTCTACAACAGTAAGATCAAAGGAGGGGAGAGGCTGGCGGCGACCATAGGCCTCAGACCCAGCGCCAGGACTTTGATCTCTTAGCTACTGTCCAAAGGGACCCAGTTCTGCGCTGCTAGCATAACTCTTAATTTTACTGTGGCCCATTGTAATATGGCTGTTTTGGTGGCAATACTCCAACTAAATCCTCATGTTGTCATATTTGCATAATCTGTAATCAAATATATCCACATGTATTTGCAAGGAATGTTTTCTAAATGAAATGCAGGGCCTACATCCTGCATCTAGTGTGACACCTCAACATGTCCGTAGAGACCCGGTGATATTGTGCACATTGGCGATGCTCCTGATTGCTGGTGCCAACGAGAAATTGTTGAAATAGCAGGGAGAACAGTAAAGTACCTCAGCAGCCTGTGATTAAGGTCTTACAGTGATGCCAGCTGTCATGCCTCGTCCTTGAAAGCCGCAGAGCTTAAATACATTGGAGATCCAAGCCAAAATATCATCCATCATGGAAACACTCTTCTTGACACCGTAATGTTCACTTTGTGTCTTCTCTTCGAAAGGTGGCCGAGTGGGGGATCCAAAAGTTGGGGCTGGTCAAATATTCCAACAAATCCGCGGGAACCTACAGCGGTGGGAACAAACGTAAACTCTCCACTGCTATAGCCCTGATCGGTTGTCCTCCAGTGATCTTTCTGGTGAGATACAGCTTTATTGATGTGTTGTACACGGTGAGAATGTGATACGCTTCTGTTTTATTAAGACTTAAGACTGTAATATTTTAAATCAATATTGATGTGGTGCAGATGTTTGGATTACAGCAGATCTGGGGGGTTTTTCTCTCTCTTTACAAGCACACAGAGACTAGACTGTAGTAAGAAGATGATAGAGTATAGGAATTTGGGCTAATGTATGCTTTCAGAAATGAGAAATAGAAAAGACAAGATATGGATCAAATTCACAAATCCTCACTGGATTTCCCAAAGGATCACAAGTACATTATTTGTGGATGAGGAGAGTGTGTGTTTCAGGGGTCACTCACTGGTCATGTTTTAATTCTTTTTTCTTTTCAAGGAAGAACCGATTTGTGCAGCACACTGAACTCCTTTTACACATATTAAATTCCTATCCACCAGGACTTAAAACTCAGGGCAAGAGCATTTTCTCACCGATGAAAGATTAATGAAAGCATGACTCAGAACATACTGCGTCACATGTTTTCAATTAAGCGGCTTTAACGTTTAATCAGGAAGTTGTGTCCATGTTATCTTGAGGGACAGACAGTAATGGCCTTAAATCACATTGGGGACTCCTTATGGGGGCTCAATGTGTATGGTATAAATTTTCATTATGATTATTGCATTTGACTTGTTATCCCACCGCATCACAAGGTCAAATAATGCAGATATACTAAAAGTTACAACATATTGCCATTGCATTTTCTTTTTTGCCTGTAAACGCTAATAAATGCATTTCTTTGCTTCATTTAAAGCAATTCTTCAGATTATGCCGCTAATAACACTTTTAGTCAGGTAATGAGTAATCCATAATAAATGACATTTACTAAATAATCTTTCCAGCCATTTCTGTGTTCTGGCTCAGTTTGCAGGCTGTAGAGCTGCACTGTTCCAAACCTCCTTATTTACTCGCCTGAGCCAGGCTAGCCTTCACTTTGAGGCAGTGGGATAATGTGTTGTCAGTGTCTGTGTCAGTTTCAGTATTGTGTGCTAGCCCAGGGAGTCCAGGCGGCCTCGAGGCAGTGCCACATAGGGTTTGCACGGGGACACATTGGGCACGGTGATGGAAGTACCCCATGGGATTTGTAGGATTGTGCTAGTGAGGGAGAACCAGGCCTGGAACGAAACCAGGCAATGGACTGAGTACTGTCACTCTCTAATCGTGCATGGACAGACTAGCCCTGAGGAGAAAGAAAAAGCAAGTCGCTGAGACTGTGTGTGTGTGTGTGTGTCTGTCAGTGTGTCGTGCTGTGCTGGAGAGGGCTTCAGTATGTGTCTCGGTTATGTGTGCATGGGCCTACTCTGAATTCACCTAAATTTTACTGTGTGCATTGTGCCATATGCCTGTGTGTGTGTATGTGTGTGTGTTTATAAGTATATATAGGACAAGTCTCAGGGCATTTACCGGACAATGTGACGGTGTTTTGATGATGGTGTAAGAGCTGCCTTACATATTAATACATTAAATCTACAGTTGGTCAGCTGGGTTGAGATCTGGTAACAGCTTTTTTTATGTTGCTTATTGCTGCTCATTGTTTCTCCACTTGTTTACTCAGATATTTCATGTTTCTTTGTCACCCTTTTAGCATATCATTAATTGATTAACAGATTATTGCCTTAAATGATGAACCATGAAATCCTACGCTCCTAAAAGATGTGCTGTAATGGAAACTGTTTTAAAGAGGTTACATTTACCGTAGGATGAGCCAACCACTGGGATGGACCCCAAGGCCCGGCGCTTCCTGTGGGACTGCATCCTCAGTGTCATCAGGAAGGGACGTTCAGTCATCCTCACATCACACAGGTGCAGCATCACTCTTTATCTATTGATTTTCTTTGATGGATTTGACTCTTCACAAGGGGAAGCAGAGCTACCAAATTATTATTATATTATTATAAAATGAATGTGTATTGTAGATATTGTAATTAGAATTAATTTGAGTTACACTTTAGTTGAAAGGTATTGTTTCCTGTGTGGCAGTTAATAACGGCTGCCAGAGACACACACTGACTGCTTTAAAGCTTTCATGAAGCGTGAGGGAATATTGACTGACTGGCTTTTTTTTCCACCATGAAAAGAGAAACTGTCAATATCAGTGCTGGAGTCTTTTCATTATCCAAGATTTCCTGGAGTAAAGTTAAGTTCCCCAACTTTTTTTCTGTAATGTTGGCCAGTTTTGGACATGGTTGTGAGTTAGGAAAAAAAAAAAAAAAAATAAGCCTAATTTTTTGTGAAACTTAAAACTTGATGGCCCAGGTAGATACGCAACATTTAACAATTCATATGCCACTTCATTTTACCATTTCTCAAATTGCCTCGGTTTTTGAATGTTCCTGGCAGTTCATGTGAGTAATCTGTGGTGTTTTTTTTTTTATTTGGAATATATTACCCTCATTACCTGTGTTGCCTTCATTGAGAAATAAAAGCATTTGTTGTTGTCCTAGGCAGTGTGGCTGAGCTGCGTCCAATCGTCCATGGCATGACCAGGTGGTTGTGTTTTGTTAAGTGGCAGATTCACCAGGTTTTACAAAGTCATAATCCTAATTGCACCATTCCTCAGAAAGGCTTCACAGGTTTTGCCTCAGCTACAAATGACTCGTGCTCCAGCCCAACACCCAAAGAGAAAAAATGAGATAATAAGAACTACAGATGGTCCCTTCCTCTCCCTCTAATTACCAAATTTGTTGTCCGTTAAAGGTGTCAAAGTGGACATGAAAATGCTTTAACCCAACTTGAACTGTAACTGGGAAGTCTCAATGAAATAATCAAGATCTTTATCAATAAAATAATGAGCTTACATAGTCTAAAATTAATGTGTTGAGTGTTAATGTGATTTGTATCCTTTATAAAAACCATTGTTATCAGTGGTCTTGTCTTGGATCCAGCACAATTTGAATGAGAAGGAGAGACGTCAAAGAAATCTGTAAAATATCTCCATTATACAAAATACACAATGGCTCTTAACTGGAAAGGAAAGGACTTAAGCATCTGGTGTTATTGCTATTTCCCATTTAATCTGCAAAATTTCTCACTCTTTTCTTTCAATAGTATGGAGGAGTGTGAAGCACTGTGCACACGCATGGCCATCATGGTAAACGGTCGCTTCAAGTGTCTCGGGAGCATCCAGCATCTGAAGAGCAGGTGAGGGTCCTTCCTTTGCCACAGATTGCGTTAGACCAAGAGTAGAATAAAAAAATAAAAAAAATAAAAAATCTTTGAAGCTCCTTGAATTGAGATGAAAGAAATCCCAGTCTCCCACCAAGGTATTCTGTTATTTATACTGTATATATAAATAACATGAGTCCGAGTACATTGGTAATAAAAAAGAATATGATTCAAGTTTTTCAAGGGAGAAAAGGAAAGAATGCATATCCGTCTTTTATCATTTATTGCTGTGGCTCAGAAGGGCTGTACAGGAGCTACACAAAGAGGAACCCAATTTATCAGAGTACAGCACCGGTGGAACTTCACTTAAGCTCCACAGTGTCATGATAATTAAAGGAATAGTTGAACATTTTGGTAAATACGCTTATTTCTCAAGAGTTAGCTGACATGAGAAGATCGCTATCAAACTCATATCTGTGAGTTCAGTATAAGACTACAGCTAGCAGCTGTTTAGCTTAGCCTGGCATGGTTTTACACTTTTGTGTCGGTCAAATAAACAACATGTAACTAGTTATCTTCATGAGCAGATTCTTTTTCCTTTGGACAGAGCCAGGTTAGCTGTTTGCCCCCATTTACAGTCTTTATGCTAAGCTAAGCTAACTAGCAGCTGGCTCTAGCTTCATATTTAGTGTACAGACATGAGAGTGGTATCAATATGCTCATCTGACTTAGGATATATCCTGCAATGTCGCACTATACCTTAATATTTTATTCAACTTCAATCTGTGTTTGCTTTGAAGTTTCAGAGGTATGAAGTCTAACGATAATATATTCATTTGTTTTGCTTACCAGGATGTTTTCTTGCCTTGTATATTTTGGTGCACTAAGCTAAACATGTCCTTTTTTTTAGTGTAGACTCATCAATGTGATTGTATTGATTTCACAAGATCCATATATGGAGCAAATGTGCAGACAGTCAGGTCTGTGGGCCTCGGATTAGTGCCCCAAATCTTTCACCATTATCTCAGTTTCACATTTGTTTCTCTCCAGACTCATAAATTATTTCCAACACCATCCCTGTCCTTATGCACACCCCTAATAGGTTTTGTACATGTCTCTTAATGCGTTTTGCTACGTCTTCATAGCAGATATCCCCTGCCCTTAACTCTTAGCGCTCAGGTCCGCTCTCTGATATTCATCTGACATTTCCCAAGGCCAGCACTTATGCCCCGAGCCCTGCATGTAACAGTGAGGCCGATCCATTACCTTAGGTACAGTCTGGTGACATTATTACCACTCCATTGTGTGATCTTGTAAGAGGAAGGACGTTCCACACACACACACACACACACACACACAGACACGAGAGCTACACTGACGACAGGAATATGTGGTGGCAATCGTTGGGCGGAGAGAAAGATCAATACACCTGGGATGAGGGGTGGAGCAGACCATTTTTCAAGTCGTACAGGGGATTAGGGGAAACGCCTGGAACGGCAAGGAGGGGGCAACAGTGTCAAGGGTATTTCCCATCACGAGCGTTAATGTCATATCATTGGCCGCGCTTTTAGATCGCTGGGGAGAGAGAAAAGGTAGAGTGTAGATAGGTCTAAAAAAGAGTGAGATCGAGGGAGAGTTGAGAGGCGAAGGGATGAAGTAGGAGAGCGATGTACCAATCAGTCCCTCCCAGATGTTGGGGTAATTGACAGATCCTCTGTGTCAATTAGATCCTGTCTGCAGGGGGAAGAGCAAGGTGGTGTAAATAATTTATGAACCACACAGGTGGTATAGGATAGGTAAGAGCCATGGGAGGGAAGGAGGGGGCAGCAAACAAGGGAGGAGAGCAGAGGGTTAACACATGTCCTACTTCACTCAACACGCTATCAGGTAAAAGGGAATCGCACTTCACAAGACAAGCAAGTGAGAGCCAGATAAGCATGACGTCTACACCGATTTTCGCCGTGCTTATTTTAGATCTCACACGGACAATTTACATGCCGCTGAAATGCTATCGCTCAGTTCTCGTCACGCAGTGAATAATTTCTAATTAAGCGTCCCTATCTCCGAAGCGCTTTGTGTAATTAATGTTTCATGAGGTGTGGGACCCTGTTAATGACTGAAAAGGCAATTAAGGACTGTCTTCTCTGTTTTCTTTTCTCGTCACTATCCCACCACATGTTTGCGCTGCCATGTTGCCTCCCCCCTTGTTTTAGCATGTGATCCACCGTCATTTAAGTTGCCTGAGCCTCATCAATCCAGCTTTGCAGGGTGAAACGCTGAATGACCAATATTTCAGTCCATAATGTGGGAATGGAGGAGCCGAGTCTCACAAATGCACAAGCTGTTGCCAGTTTGCAGATGGGAAGAGTTCCATCAGTCGGCAGGGGTTGAAGTCGAGGGGGTGGGGGATGGGGGCCATGGCTGTAGAGGCAGGTGGCGCATACACCGTTGTCACACGGCGTGAGCGGCTGACCTGCAAAGCTGGGGGTGCCGCTTCTTCCCCACCAGCCCCCTACCCCCAACTTCTCCATCTCTTTTTCATCACGAGCCCCTGAAAGGAGTACAGAATCTCGCCGCGGGGGCAGCTCTCACATTTTGACCCCCTATTGCTCATATGTAATACATGTTCACCCTCCCACATTCACAGCCCCCCCGCCCCCCCCGCCACTCTCCTTCAAAAACCTCCAAGCGTATTACTCTATTTATTCCTCCCTCTGCTACTCTCAGGTGGCTTCCAACCCAGCCATCCAAGTGCTTGTTAGTGCTGCCCCCTTTAGTTCAGTAGTGACCCCGTCTTTATCACTGAGATGCCCTACTGCTGCTTTAACAACCCCGCCTCTGTGTATCAATCAAGCCCCAACTCAGCCAAAATAATCCATTTAAACTGCTAGAGAGGTTGCTTAGCATGTGAGAGGGGATGAAGATTTGTTTTGGGCTGTGGAACCTGAACAGTGGGGAGGCCATTTTAAGAAGCTCCTTCATTATCTTTCTCCGTGGTTGTTAAAAACATCCTCCTTACCTGTTCCGATATTGAGCCCCTCAAATCAATCACACTTCGAGGAATTTATGAAAGACTGACAGAGAAGGTGAGAAATAAAAAAGGAAAAAATAAAAATGTGCAAGAGGCTATAAACACTGCTTTAGCATAGCAGTGTGTGTGGTATGAAAGCTTCCAGGTGTTAAGTAAACCCAAATGAAGTGGAGGAACCAATAAAAGCAGCTTCAAAAGCTCCCCTATAATCTTGTCAGTTAGGAAGGCCACCCACTAGCCGATGCAGGATTTTTCACTGATTGATATCATTCATATCTCCCCGCTTCATAGAGTACCTGCAGTAAGTACACACCACAGCTTGGAGTCTTATTTTCTCCTTGCTTAAGGCACGTCATGATATAAAAGTGGGGGGTAAAGTGCCTTTAATGCATTAAGGTAATGCGCTGTGGGCGCATGAGAGTTTTTACAAGACTGGTGTCTAAAAAGTTTGGATCAATCCCCTGAAGTTGACGTTGAGAAGTCCAATAAACTCCTTCCCACTCAGTCTGTGTCAGCTCTGCAGGTGTGCCATTAACTAAACAGTTTACAGCTTTTAAGTGCGTCTCACTGACGGAGATGGATGACAAAATAATTCTCTTTACGGTTTACAATGCATCAGCAACGTAGGTGTAATTAAGACTGCTCAAACATTGACAGACACAGATGGTGTACTGTATATATACTGTATGTATCTGAGAGTCGCCTGCACTCAAAATACACAACATCTTTACCCTTGATAGTTGGTAGGAACCTTAATTTATGTGGGCATGTGGTTCTTGCACAGATTTTAGTTTTTGTATCAAAGCATTTTGCAGCACTTCAAGGTCTACTGAAACGACTATATAACTCTGTATTTTATTAGGTCTTTGCCCATGTATACATGTTTAAAAAGCCTGTTGTAACAACTTTTACAGGCCAGATGATGGCCTCCATGGTAGATTACAGTTCATATGCAGTACGGCATGCAAATCTTGTAAATACATATCATAGAGGCAGACAGACACTATTTATCACTGAAAACGATCAGTAAGGACATATTTAAGAGCTTTTGACTATTTCCAAGGTCAAGAATAAACTCTCACTCTTGATTTCCATTCACAGTTACTTTCACAGCTCATTTTGTCACTTCTAAACTTCCTTATTATAATATTTTTTAAAACACACATTATTTGAACACTTCACACTGCAAAACTTACCTTTACTGATTGGACAAAGACCACCCATCCACCCATCCATCCATCCATCCACCCACCCGTCTCTCTCTCCTCACACTGCCGGCTGAGCTTCTGTCTAGAGCGCTGTTAGCCCGCTCTCCAGGAACTAAGGAAGTTTTTTTGGGTGACTTCCTGCCTGATCAAAGCATCAGACCACCCAAGCCACAGTGTGACCTCTTGCCCCACATCCGCCCCCCCCCCTGCAGACACAAATACAAGGTTTGGCAGTGGTGAGGGTGACCTTTCTAGACTCCCTCAGATGAAGGAAGGCAGCAGAATTATTTTCTGCCTGTCATGCCCTTATCTGTGTCTGGCTGTTGTTTGTTTTAAATTACATGGAAGAACGACTTTCCAGCCGACCAGGGTGGAGGAGAGGATTGAGGCAGAATAATGAAAATGAAGGAGAGAGAGCTGCAGCGCAGACATGACAGTGGCTCTGCCATGCTGTGTTGAGCTGCTGCATCATATCTCTAATGTAAAATATTATGAAAGGATTAGTTGTGACAATGTGGGGCAGCCTTGACTTTAAATGGAATCCAGTCATTATTTTCTCTATGGTTGTATTCAACCTCAAATTGCGAAGATCTTGCTTTTATTTTTTTAAATCACCAGTTACCAGTTAAAAGCTAATTAATTGTTTCAAGCATGCAGCGCTATTGTTATGACCGTGCAGTGTAGTGCAGGCGCTGTTTAAAGATCCAAACCTACCTTTCCCTACACAGGCAGAGTTTATTTGAGGAGAGCCAAGACAGACAGTGTATCAAAGATGAAAGAACTTGTTTTGTTGTGAATACAGAGGCAGAATAAAAATGATGAATATGAAAGAAAGATATTTTTCCCAAAGTGCTGCGTGAAGCCCCTGTGTGGCTGCACAAAGAAAGGAAATAAAAATAAGGTAGGGGAGGCAAGAGACTGAGGGGAAGCTAATTGATAAGCCCTTTTACTGTCACTGACAAGCAGCATTTCATTACCCACATACGCTCCAAACCCTTTCGCCAAACCCCTCTGCCACAGTGATTCCTGGCCTTATTGGATTTTTGCAAAAAATTTTGCATCTTGGCTGAGGTTGGGAGACCACAGACAAAGCACATTTCTTGAGCTGGAAGCTATAATAAACACAAGTGGATTATGGTCATAGTCTTGATTGGATGATGAATTAAGCTTGATGTGTGGGGATGGCTGTGATATTGTGGTGGTAGTGGTGTCTGATTGCAGACTGTGGAGACTGTTGCATCTTATAAAAATCATCCAGAATTATACGGCCTTTACACAATAGGATAAGTGTTCTGGTTATACTTAATATAAAATGTGTGCTTTACTCGTGGAAGATGGTGCAGTGTGCGAATGAAAGAAGATGTGCCTCGTTAAGGGGCAGGTGGATGCTTCATTGTGTCTTTACATTTCATGTGAACAGCTAATATATGGCGTGTGGTAACACGCTGTCGCACGTCTTTGGGTGAAGCCATGCGTTATTGCCCAGTGATGCGCAGATTTGTCCCATTTGCCAAAACCTGTTTTTAAATTGGCCTCCATTGTTGTAAAGCCGATAGTATAAAATTATTTGTAAGTTAGTTTTATTACAAAAAAATTTACAATCAGTGTGTGTTATACTTTTGTTTGGCAATCAGCAATCTACAAATGATTTAACTCTTCAGCACCCAGAGCACCTGCTACACCGTTCAGGTTTCCTCTGCGCATTATGAAGAGCAGACCGAACATACAATGTTACATTAACCCAGTCCCACTGTATAATTTCCCTGCTAATTAGAGTCATTTTATGCCCAATTTCATTGGCAAATATGAACCATAATCATATTACGGTGAAATATAGTCATACAGATAACAAATTTAGGAGTTTGAATACCAAGTGAAGGGAGCTACAGCAAAGTAGCGCTAATATGGTGCAATTTGCAGTAAATAAATACCAGAGTTATTGTTGGGAACCTGTTTTTCTGACGATTCTCCACACTTTTAGCTGTTGAAGCCCTGAGTGCATCGGACGGCTAGAAAAGACCAGTATTTCATAACAAGGTAGAGCAGGGCTCAGGTCAGTTTGAAGTACAATTTGGAGCGGTTGAAGGGCTATCCACCGGGCAGTTGCTTAATGAAGCACTCACATGCTGATACTTGCTGTGATGTGTACTACATAATATTCCCCAGAGTTTCATGGGGGATGCTTTTTGATCACCTGCGGCGTACAGCCCCTGGGAAGATCACAGTGCAGGTACAGCGCTCAGATCCTCCCTGTAAGCTGGAGGCAGGATGTGGAAAGATAGCATGCCACGGGGTCTATTGCATCATGGGATGGAACATCGTCCAGTCACTGCAGCAAATTGTCCGCATCCTTCTGTATCAGTTTCAGATCCTCTTACTTTCCTATTACATTGTAGCCTTTTAAGTGTGTACATTTTTATGCATTGCTATTTGTGATTTGAATATTTTGTTCGCTGTGGTGTCAGACCTTGCTGCTAACACCACTATCTCGTTTCCTCACCGCAGTCTTTTGACAGGACTAGTTGTAGATCTTTTGGCAGGAGACAGGGGTCATGGGTTATAGTTATAATGATGCAGCAAGTAACTGGTTCATATGTCAGCTCCTGTTGATGTATCATAGTCCATATACTGTACTTCTGACATCTTACCGTAATGCAAGACAATTCTAGTAAGTTTCAGACCTTCATTTAAAAGACACTAGTGCATCCTTAATGGAGATGAGTGTTAAATAAGCATTCCCACATACAGTTTGTGTGTAGTTACACTATTCTTGCACTGTGGCTCTTCATTTTTAGGCAGACCTGTTTTAACTAAAGGGACTCTGCTACCCATGGGGTTCATTCACAGTGCTTCTCAGCACCAGCAGAGAGCTTCACTCTCCCTGTCACTCCCTTTGGGATCGTGTAGGCCTGCAGTTTATTCACCATATCTCTAATTGCCACTAAGGGAGCCTGTGACTCTTGTTGCATGTAGCTGTGTACTAGCCCACAATGGACATTTCCATGAGTAAATCCAACATTAGGGAATTAATTAGGTAGAAAACAATGGGTCATAAGAGTACTAACGACAGAATAACAAGGCGCAGTCTTATTTGGTGCTCACCAGACGTAGCATACAACTGGGAAGATGCAGAATGCTAATTAGCTTTAGAGCTTAGCTATGGCCCATTTTCATCTGTGACAATATTTTATGTCAGGGATATTGTACATGTTGTAAAGTTTTACCAGTAGAGCAGGTTGACAGGTTGTCAACCCCATGCTCTTTCAGTGAAGCAAGCATGAATAATTTTTTTATTTTGACAGAATTTTTATGTTTAGATAATTAAAGAAGCAATACTTCATTTTTGCCACTACCTGCCGGTGGAACAAGCCGCAATCACAACATTGACGTATTATCACCTAATCATCATCGGCAGTAACAGTAACTAACTAACTAACTAACTAACTAACCAACTAACCGAGTTTACTGGAACTGTAGTTATTGCAAAGGTGGAAAAGTTAATTCATCAGCGAGAAACTTTGTTGTACTTTTCAATTGGAGCTGCTTTTACTCTCAGCTGCTTGTGACCCACCTGTTTCTCCAGCTCACCACATCCAGGAAGCTTGAAGTGTCTGGGGAAATATGAGACAGATTAAATTTTGTCATGTCTTTTGCTTCCTTTCTCGCTCTTTCTTTCCAGTTATACACCACAATTATCAGCACACCATGTGATGACCACAGGGGAAAGGTTCATTACTTAGATGACCAGCCATGAACATTCTTGTTTGCACTTTTTTTCTTTTTTTTTTTTTTTTCTTTTTTCTTTTTATTACTGAATGCTTATTTAAGCACTCTCGTTCTAGATTTGGTGATGGCTACACAGTGATCGTGAGGGTTGGTGGCTCTCCTCCTGCCTTGGGGCCAGTCGAGGACTTTGTCCAGCAGACCTTCCCAGGCAGTGTCCTGAAGGAGAAGCATCACAACACGCTGCAGTATCAGCTGCCATACACACAGGGAGCTTTGTCCACCATCTTCAGCCAGTTCACCAGCCATCAGCACAGGCTGGGTGTGGAGGACTACTCTGTGTCCCAGACAACTCTGGATCAGGTAAGGCCAAAAAAAAAAATGGATGCGTGTTTGTGTTTTTTTTTGTTTTCACTTGACTAACTGTAAGTATTACTGGTTTACCTTTAGACTGAGAAACATATTATTAATTATCAAATATAAATTTGTCACAGGTTTACAGTTTCACTCAATCAAAGGAACCTATCATAATTCCAGAGGTGAAATATTATCCATCCATTGAAAACCAGCAGTACATTTACTCCAGTCTCCCGATTTTCATCTTCACCGTCAGAGATTATATCAATATATTTGCAAAACATAATCACAAGGCCAGGTTGTTGTTACGCATTTGGAAAACACGCTTCTAATGAGCAATTACGCACAGGCTCCATATGTGTGACATATGTCTGCTTTGCCTTGGGTATTGGTAATCTGAATTGTGGAAACTTGATTATTTCCGAAGGTTTGTTCAAGGCGCAGATGCAGTGATGACACTTTTCTCTTCATCCAAATGTGGTATTATCCCTCTGAATCCAGTTGGGAAAGTTGTTCGCTCTGTATTTTGACGAAAAAGCAAAGATGAGCACGGAAGTGGAGTTGTTCAGTCATTTTGTGATTATGCTTGAGAGCAAAGCAGGAGTTTTAGCTGGTTTCAGCTGCAACAGAAGCAGCAGGTGCACAATTTGACTCGAAATTTCTCTTCTGACATGGACAGAACTGGAGAGTATCTGGGGCCATTTTCTATTGTCCTACTGTAATTCTGTGGAGTGACAGCTCAGTTTAACGGATCATTAGGTCATTAATCAATGCATTCAGGATTTTAAGCTCTCAGTTAATGCAAGTCTGCGCAGTCCGGGATAAGATTTAAAGATCTATCACTGACTAGACATTGTCTTCTCCCATTTAGGCTGTCAGACTAACCAAGGACTACACTGTGGCTTGTGTAGCCAAGACAGTTCAACCGCCACGTCCCAGTATTGATCCAGACTGAGTTTTTTTTTTATATATAGTATATACAAAGCTCGCCCCACACAGAGCCCTTATTTTATTCCAGCCCAGGTGGGATAGCCAGCCCTGATTGGTGAGATAAACCAAGTCCAGCATGTTATGATCTGGGTTCACCTTGTGTTTTTGAAATGGTCGCAGAGACCTGATCCAATCAGGCACTCAGAGGCGTGTGTGTCTGGTCTTGCAAGCCTGCCATTAGCTCAGCAGTAGATGACCAGGTGGGAGGTAAGGATGACCTCGGAAGGGTCCAGAAAGGTCATTGCTCCACTCCACCGTGGGAGGAAAAAGAGCCTCTTGTTGGATTAAAAAAAAATTCCAAACAAAGATGTGAGTGAGTGAGTGAGTGAGTGAGTGAGTGAGTGAGTGAGTGAGTGAGTGAGTGATTGTGCATTTGTTCTGTGGCACTGTTGTATTCAATTCAAATTATGTCATGTAAAGAATACTGCAGGGATGTTGAGCATGTCATTATCATGATAATCCCTTGTGGATAACCCCTAATTCAAGATAAAACATTTTCTACAGCACTGTTTAAGTAAGATATGCCCTTTAGGGGGAGATGAGCCTTCCACTATGACAGGAAAGGAATTTATGTAAAGCTAAATGCTTTTACTTAGTCTGGTTTACAGTCAGATTTGGTTTCTCCTAAAGGACTTCTAGCAGAACCCTGTTTATGTTTCACAGATTGTTGGCATTCAGCCATACTATTACCTCTAACCTTGCGTAATTTCTGTTTTCTTTTTCGTCAGCTTGCCCCACATCTGCGCTGGTCAATATTTACCAGATCAGAGGTAGTAAATAAATCATACTTGGACCAGGAGATCAGAGTATTAAAACACAGAGGGGAGTACTGGAGAACCTGTGGAGACCTAAGCAGTCACCTTTCAGCTGATGATTTATAGAGAAGAGCCCTGACCTATAGTATAACACTCGACTTGCACTACAATTAATATTGATCCACACAGCCAGGAGCTCAGGCGTTAACGCTGATGGCCTAGACAGTGCAGAGCAGATGGAGCGTTTGAGAGGAAAGTGTGACTTTCTAAACTGTCTTTTAGGAGCAGATTGTGTGGTAGGAATGTGAAGTTTTTGCTGCTTTGTGTGTTAGACAATGGTCCACATTGTCACCACTTCGACAGTGAAACAGCTGAACAGTTTATCACTAACACTCACCCACAATCTTATGTTTAGCTCAAATGTGCTTTAACGTTAATGTATTCAGCCAATTATTCTGTTTGATTATACACAGTATGATTCAAAGAGTGTGATGCAACCTGACATCTCAAACTCTCTTCCTCTATTACCAAATTAAAATACCGTACTGTGATTGCATTTGAGGCCGACTTAAATGAACATTCCCTTCTCTTGTATAAGTTTTTTACAGTAACTCCTATTACCAGCCCCAGTATGGGTAACATAAACAATTGACTTTCTAGTTAGAATAACTTGTTAATCAGATAAAAAGCTGAATAAAACTGAAAAAACATGGTGCTCAATGAAGGTCAAACAAACCAAAATGTCATAAATTAACAAATGTTCCAGCAGTAAGCCAGCCATTGCTATTCAAGTCAAAATACGTATAAAAACATCAGAGAATGATGATGTTACTTGGACAAGCCAATGTGAATGTCATTTTACTGCATGTCGTATGCAGCAGATTAAACTTTAAATTATGCAAATTATTTAGTAGCCTTTTTAACATCTTTTAGCTCATTGTTTTGGTTTTTCTGCCTACAATGTTCTTGTTTTGTTTCAGTCTAGACACTCTCATTGACCCCAAAACAAAAAAGAAAACTGTTAGCAGCATGCTTTTAGGAGTAAAACAGAGCTAAAAAGAGAGCAAAAAATTACACACAGAAATGTGATGCCAAATTAAATTTCCAAATTCTGCTCCTGCTGCATATTGGCTGGATATGTTTTCATGGAGATAATATGTCAAAGTGTTGCACAGCCCCCAAATGCCCATAAATTAATTAGAATAGCTTTAAACTGTGCCTAACTCATTCCTAATAACTCATGCCTAATGATGTTCAGGGGCGCAAACTCATACCTATTAATGAACATTTTACTATGAACATTAAGAATTGCTGTCGTAAAGTGTCACATAATGTAATTTTACCTTTTTAAATCTATTTTTAAATGCTGAAAGTTATTTAAGTTCAGTTGTTTTGTCTTCTTTAAGCTACAAAAGCGAAATCTTCCACCTCTGAAAATCATTTTCAAACTCAGTGCACTGTCATGGCAGAACACGGACATGTGAATTCCATGTATGTATACGCCGTTTCACATTGTGCAAGGACTCCTTTGAAAGTTAATTGGGTGATTCAACGTCATTCACCTCCTCTGTTCTGCCTCAACGGGCATCAAATAAACACCCAAATGCACCCTCTGTAATGTAATTAATGCCTGTATCCATCTGTTATTAAGAAAATGCCACTCAGCAGCAGTGGTGCATGACTTTCAGGTCATGAATGGATGGTTGGCTAAATACAGAAAGTACATTACGAGGAAGATCACATCACAAAGCAGGGGATCAATTTACCATGGTCGTCTCATTCAAAAATGCTGTCAACTGCACCACTGAAGCAATTTTAGAAAGGTAAATACAAACTGCTTATAAATTCTTTTGCAAAACTATACAGCCTTGACTATGAATATGAAATGCTCTGCATGTCTCAGCACATCAAGCCAATATCAGCCAGTGGCAGGGTCAGAGGCCGGGAGAGATGTGCAGAGGGTGTATTTGTTGCTACTGTCATTCTTCTCCTCTTACTCATCCTCCCCTGGTAAGATGCCTTGACAACTGTGACCTTGATACACACTGCTGATGGTCTGACATCACACAGAGGCCTATTTTACCCCGAGGCAATCTCCAGGTGTAGCGAGCCACCAGCTCTATGAGCTTACACTTAACAGTTTCTTCATCAGGAGGCTTCACATACGTAAGTGTCCAATTTCGACGAAATCAGAGTTGAACAATCAGTATTACTTGTTTGAATGAAATTAGTTGCTTTTGTTTTGGAAATGCAGCGGATGAAGTGGCAAAGACCTGCCCTAACTTAGAGTGGACTAAGGACAATAAACGGCTTCTGTGGAATAGCTTGGTTTTCACTGAAAGTCTCACAATTTGAATCTCTAGTTAGAATAACTTGACTCTTTTAGTTTAACCCAGTGCAGGATAGTGAAAAAGCAGCTCTTGCCATTACTCATTACCACTGCCGAGCTACCTGTGAGCAAGGCATTTAACCTCCAAGAGAAACTTTGGACCACTTTTCCTGGAAAAGTGTTAGTGCTGAGTCTGTCCTGAATAAAGAAAAATCTTGTCTGACTATCAGTATTTAACATAGCATCACTCAATTCTATACATTCAAGATGTATTCCTGTGAAATGACAGGCGATTAGCTTAGCTTAGCTTAAAAGGGTAAAAAAGCTAGCCTGGCTTTGTCCTGAGTTTTAATGTTGTGCGGTGTCTTTGGTGGTTGTCAGGCAACATCATACAAGCCACTGCTTCTGGCTTTTGTTAACAAGAAATGGTTATGCTATGTAATCCCCTGTAAACCAAATAAATTGTCTTTTTTGTGTACATGTTAAACAAGTGAGATGTAACATGTTACACTTTAGTGGTATGTTAGGCAAATTTATGTATTTTGGAGAGAGTCAGACTGCCTGTTTCCCCCTGCTTCAAGTTTTTATGCTAAGCTAAGCTAATCGCCCTTTCGTTCTAGCTCAATACTTAATGAACATGAGAGTAGGATCCATCCTCTCATCTAACTCTCGGCACGAAAGCAAATAAGTGTCTTTCTCAAAATAACAAACTCTTTATTTAAAGGTTTTAATGTATATAAATAAATATAGCTTAATACATGAGCAATACAAATGCCTCCAGTCCACATTTTCACTTAAAAAGATATCACACAATAATGACAAAGTAAATACATCACAGTAATTGGCAAAGCACTTCCTTTGCTCAAAAAATTAAGTTCACAAATGTTAATAAGACTTTTTTTCTTTATAATTAACAGTAAATTATAAGGCTACAGATTATATTGACTAATTAAAAATGGACGCTTCAAAAGCAAACAGGATGGATCTTTATTACTCTGTCTTTATTATCTGAGCTTCTCATAAACCAAACCCTGGAAAGACGCTATTGTTTATTTCTGTTCATTTCTGCTGTCCCATGTATTTATTCTCTGTCCCATTTAATTTAGGGCTGAGTTTGTTGCAATGAAAAGAGGGTTTAATTCATATGAAGTCAGAGTTGTCGCTCATGGAAACAGTTTGGATGCTTCTTTTTTTTTTTTTCATTGAGATTTTAAATATAATCTAGTAATTCGCATATCCTTTTATATTCACACAGCCAACTGAAAATCTTTTAATGAAAAAGCAATGCTCTTATCATTTTATATGATCCTCTTTGTTGCTTTTGTCTGCGGAGTAAAAGTCTTTGTGTAGCTTTACCACAATAGACAGCTAATGCTAAGAGAGCAAAAAGCCTGGACTGCGGCGATGTTTACAGCACAATGAAATTCACACAGCTTTTTATGAACGCCATAGCATTGATTTCTTCTGACATTAAATGGGCATCACAGAGAGAAGAATGATTGTTTTATTCTCTTTCTCAGCTGGTCAAAGATGTCAAACTGACATTCACTGTGTGAGCCTAGTCGCTTACTTGATGCTTCATAGCCCTTGTCTGGCAACTCATTCACATGCGCCCCGTTGTCTGTCCCGCTATATTTGTTTGCTTTAGAGGCAGAGCAAAAATTAAATGGGTAGAGAAATGTCCACAGGCCCTTCAGTACTGCGTGTATTTTAGTGTAAGTGTTTATCTTGTCTTTGCGTTTAAGTGCTTTTCTCCTCCTCCTTGATATTCCAGGTTTTTGTGAATTTTGCGAGGCACCAGCACGGAGAAGAAGACTCTCAGGCCTACGACAACCTGGTGGACACTTCTGATGAGAAGCCACTGCAGTCTGTGAAGACCTCCCAAGAAGGAGAGAAGGTGTAACACCCATAACAAAAGCATAACACGTTAGACTTACAGTGGGGCAGCATTATACCCAAACGAAAATGGAATGGGTTTGATTTTCAATTAAAAAAATTATGGGTTCATGAAAGATGCACTGTATTTGACCCTAATCACCACAGTGTGTGGAGGCAGGTCTTTCAAAATGATCTTTGTCTTAACTTTGCACCTAGTGCACCATTGCCTAATGGCTTGTAAGTGTTTGTGGTGCCTACATGTCTCCCTAAAAATAACCAATTAACTATTTCTAATGCAAAGAATCAAAAAAGTTTCTACTATAAATGTGTAAACTTGTGGTGAAACTGATTCCCTGTGGCACTGATCATGTAGCCTCCACACGGTCTGGGTGCCATTAAACGAATAGATGTGGGGTCAAAAAGAGTGTACAACCATGAGAGATGTTTAACAAACATGAACGACATGCCAGTTCAATTTTGTTTGGAGTGTACTGCTGATCTTAATATACCTCAGGAGAGTGTAAGGACTAAATTATTCCCTGAAAGCATTGCACAGCACCTCAGATACCTCAGCACTGACCTTTAAATTAAATTATATTTGATATTTTTACCAGTTGTTTACATGTGCTTCGGATTCTGATTATATGTTGAACTGTATATCTATATAAAAGAGAAACCTCTTCCCTGATGTGTTTTCAGACCAAATTATGGCAAAGACTTATTGTTGCTGACGTTGAACTGATCAGATCAGATGTTTGACTCACTACTGCACAATAGTTCAATCACTTATGTTCACATTTAATCACATATCCACAACTATGAACAATAAAGTAGGAACGTTTTACAAATGCTGAAAGAAATTTAACCTCTACATTATGATGTGCTGATAAGCAATCCAGTGATTGCCACTCAGCAGAAATGATTAATAACAATGTGTTGGCTTTGAATGTCTGAATGAGCTTCCAATCAGCAGTAGACAGAGTTTAATAAATTACGCTGAGGTTACAGCAGTGGGACAAAACAGAGTCAGTCAGTGTCAATCAGCTGTCAAACATGTTTGGTCTGCAAGAAAGGCAATGCATCCCATGTGTGCACCAATTATAGCGTACAGGCAACTACTATTCAGGGCCTTCCTGCTGCATTAGAGGCAGTGATCATGAATGTAAGTGGACACATTTCTTGAGGAGTTACTAATGAATGTATGAGCACATTTTGATGCATTTTTTAATGCATTGCCTTTTGAAATCTTTCAATTTTATTCATTACCTTTTCTTTGCAGAATCAAATTAAACTTTATTACTCAGAACTTTTTTTCATAACGCATGCTGGTACTGGTACTGGCACTGACGTGTTAATTTGTGATCACCAGAGGCCAGTGCCGGTATCGCAGAATAAAGCACTCCATCTCATGTACAGAACTCTGCTAATAAAGTGAAGATGTTATGTCACCATGTGCCCTCTAAACACCCAGAGGTTATGTTGAAAACCCTTCTGAAAATCAGCAATGTGCCTTATTTGCTAAGTTAAGGTGTATAAGGTGTATATCTTACGTTATGCAGGTATACAGACTATTTTATTGCAATTGACTATTTACTAAGTCCTGCCTCTCTTAGTTACTGTTGCTGCTGCTGTCAAGCTTCCCTTTTGCACATATTCTGTTTACAATGATAACAGTGGCAGAGTTACCACTCAAAATTATTAGTAATTTTGTGTAACAATGGGTCCTCTCTTTTTGTGCTTCCACTGGAGTCATTTTAAAAGGAGAACCTTGTAAAAAGGTCTTAAATATACATGTGATGGCTACATATGATACCATGCTAAAGGCGAAAGTACATGTCCTAGGAAAAAAAAGTTAGCATCCAACATTATTATTTTGTTTTAAACTCTGCTAGCATCCAGGACTGGCTTCCACAAACTGTGTAAATAGTAACATACACGGTGATTGTGGTAGTTACAATAGTGACTAACCTGTAACCACATAAACTATGTTTTCAGATTTTGATATAACCTTAGAGGTAACTCTGTTTCTACTGTTGGTGTTAGCTTGGTAGCCAGACATGCTAATAGACCTGTTGTGCTTTGTCACGGTTGCTAAGCTTTGATTGGATAATCACAGTTCAGCGGAGCGGTTTAGTGAAAGGTCAGTTGTGACTGGGAAACATCCATTTATAACAGTTGTTGATAATAATAAATACAGCAACATAAATGCTGTTTTTAAAACCGTAAAATTGCCTTTCTGACATTCATTTCATTTTTTAATTAAATTATAATTACAACGTGTGTAACATCGAACAGAAAATCTGTTACAGGCTTTGGACAAACAAAATCTAAAACTTTTAAATGGTCTGTGTCTTCACATCTGGCAAAATATCACTCAGCAATGTTTTATGTGCAATTTTGACTCAGGAATATTTTACATTCAAATGTAAGAGTTATCCATAGCTATATTCTAACTGTATTGTACAACAATGAGAGAATGTAAGTGTCTTAATGATTTAAAAACCCAAAAGCTATTTTCTTATGTAGCTTATAATACTTGGCACTTAACTTGAAAATGGTTGTGGTTTCCTTTCGAAGCGTGACATAATTTGTATGCTCTGCTAAGTCCTCACATTACTATCATGCCCGTTGCAAACAATAATGGATTCTATTTGTACTGAATATTGCTTCATGCCAAGACAAATTATTAAACATTTGCACAAATTGTAATTTGACTCTGACTTTACTGTTTGTACATTGCTGCGTTTGTCCACTGAAAGTCAACTTTGTACATGTTGTTTTGATGTCTTGTCCTTCCCTTCACTCCTTCGTGTCTCTCTCTGAGTGTTCAGTTGCAGGCTCACATCCGTCCATCTTATAACTCCGACCATGGGATGCCAGAATTCAGACTGCGCCTCAGTGGGTAAGGCATTTTTATTTCAAATTTAGCCGGGTGGCTCCTTCTCAAAGGGGACAAGACATTTTCTCTGCCAGATGTCTGAGAATGAATTCATTTTCTTGTCAAACTTCCATGTAGACACTTTTAGTGTGTGGGCTTTCTGTTTATTTATTTTACCTTTTTTTTCTCCAGCAAACTCAAAGCTAGTAAGCCTAAGGTTAAACCAATTGGTTTCTCAATTTAATTTCAGCATCACAAAAATATGTAGCTCTTGTTTTGGTGGTGACTGTCCTCCAGTTCATTAAGATGTCTCATTTTTATGTCATTCTAAAAACATTTCTAATACCAATTTTCTGCTATTTTTCCTCCAGTGGATTAGACGATCAAACCTCAATGGATCTGCTTAAGTGTCTGCTCTACTTTTCAGTCTAAATTATAGAGATAAATGCATATGGATTCTTTGTTTTCTCTCTTAGGTGCAAATGTATTTGGTTGTTTTTGTTTGTGAGTGGCAGTCAGATGAAGACAGGGAAAGCTGCAGTCCTCTGTGAGTTTCTGCTGTACTTCGCCTAGCTAAATTATTTACTGTTTTTTGTTGGCCCACAGAAACATACTGCAAACAGTACTCCTGTGCACAGGGGGACATCAATGTTGTTTTTGTCATTTATCAATTAAAAATGCCAGACTTTAGCCAGTTTCTAGATGAGATCATCTTCTCTCTGTTTTATATTATTGTAAACTTAAAATCTTTGGGTCTTTCACTGTTTGGTTGAATGAAAGAACCGATTTTAAAATGTCACCTTGGGTGTGATGGACATTATTCACAATCTTCTGACAAAATATGACACTTTTCACATTTAAACATGAACAAACTAATTGAAAAATGGTCCATGGTTAAAGATAATAATGAGTCGTTGCCCCAAGTTTGATCAATACTGCCACTTCCCTCATATTTTCCACATACAGTAAGAAATCTTATGCCAGGTAAAGTTTTTCTTGGACTTAAGTATCTTGAGTTAATGTTTGGTCTTGCTGCATGTATCACACCTCTTCTCTTTCTTTACTCATTAGGACTCCGAGCTCTGGGGCTTGCTGCCAGAGGCAATCAGCCAGGTGGGAACTTCACAGAGGCGATAAAACTGGAGTCTTAAGGTACGATTACTTGTCACATTCCACCATTATTCCTTGCACATTTCATCCCGGTGTAATACGTAGGTTTATGAGCAGAGGTTACATTACAGATCAGGGAATCGGGGGTGCAGGACTGAGCAGGCAGGCTGTTAATTTGTTTCAACTATTGATTCTCTTCCTGCGGTATTTCTTCAATACAGTATTTATATATATACTGTATGTTCAAACATGGAGGGCAAAACCCGATTGTCCCAAAGTACACCAAACTGTTAAATGTTTATTTTGCTGTCTCCCTTCTACAACTCTGCCACCACTTTTTAAGGGATATGCTCTCTTTTTGTAGTAGTAAGTATTTTTATTTGGCGTGGAGTGGAAAAATACAGCCGGGAACAGCCAGTAATGACATATAAAAGACATTTTCCATTTCAAGGAAGTTAGATTTGTCATTTCTTCCTCTAAAAAAAAATGTCCCCGACAGTGTATCCTCATTTTGTCATCAAATAATGTAGTTTTGCTTCAGTTTAGCTTTTGTAAAGTTTAGCTTTTAGATGATACGCTCACATTTTAGTCTAGTAAGACTGCTTTATAAATCATACTCTACATACAATACTCTTTCCTATGACTTGACATTTTGCCAATCTCATTGTCAAGTACAAGAACAAGGCACAGTCAGTTGAAATGGGAAGATTACAGGAGTCAGAGGAGATTCAATGATCTGCTCGACAGACGAGCTTTACAGAAAGCTCCTGCTACCTTTCAGACTATAATCACCCTCTGTACTGTGAGTTTGCTGTTCTTGCTTCAGGGTAGCTGATATAGGCTGTCTGGAATAGGTAGTAATTGGAACAATGTCTCAGTTCGTCTCACTGCAGTCAAACTACTATAGACACTTCAGAGGAACTTGGACTTTTTGCCTGCCTGGAGAGATTTTTTAAATGATCTGTTAATTTTAACGATTGTGCCTCCATGTTCTGTTTATTATTTTTCTTTGTCATGATCTTGTGCTGCATCTATTTACCCATGGGTTTACAGTAAAAAGGCTGAACTGTTTACTTCCGTTCATTCATTAGGAAGCGGTACATCATTATTTTTCATAACTGTCAAGCATATTAAAATGCTTTGTTCTACTGTTGGGACGTGGAGACTCAAAATGTTCAGGATTAAATAAATAAATATGAGATTATGAAGAAACTCTATGAACAAATACAAACTAAATAAATAATCTTGGAACTCAACTCATTATTTTGAACTTTTAAACCTAACAAATTTTTTAAAGGTCATTGTTATTTCTACCGGGGATTTTTATTTCAAAACTTCCTATTTTTGAAGTAATCATTTCATAACTTTACTTTTCCAAATAACTATTTTATTTCATAATGCCCTTTTGCAGTCTTCAGCCATCAGTCATGATGAACAGGGTATTTTTTCAGTATTCAAACTTTTTGAAACTCTGCAAGCTTTGAAAAAACACATTGGCGCTCTTACTGGTGGTCCTTGAACTGGTTGCATGATAAGTCGTTTGAAAAAAAAAAAAGAAAACTTCTCCTCACTTCAGTAATTGAAAGGTCTCCGCAGAGCCAGCAGCGGGCTCATAATGTTTCAACAGACCTCATGCTTTTCCAGACCAGTGTTGATTTTAATATTAACCCTGCTGATGTTGTTGTAGAGGACTTTTGACAAATACATTACACACTGTAGCTCACTAATGTTGTGAAACTCAGATTTATCCAGATGGAAAATCTATGCAGTATTTATGTTTTCACTAAATTAAAATATAAAACACAGATGCAATTCACTTGGCCTGTGGCAATAACACTGTGCTGCCTGAAACTGCTGTGTACATAAAAGGAAGAAGCTGACATTTGGGGATTGCTACCACACGTGCCCCAAATCTGAGTGTTTGAAAAATTGTCCTTTTAAAAGCCTTTGTAGTGATCGGAAAAAGCTATTTTGAAACCTAATTATCGCTCCGAGTTGCTTCATTTTCCAACTTTGAACTTTACTTTAAGTATTTGTTTGATGATTTGTTTTTGTTTTTTTTGTTTTTTTTTGCATGAAATTATTTTGTTGACTTTTTATCCTCATAAAAGTGCTTCAAGAACTTCTTCTGCAGGAGAGAGGTGGGAATGTGCAAACAGTGGAATTAGTACATGGTCAAGACTGCACAGTAAAGTTCCCATGAAATGTCTCTAGACTGTGTTTTTCCCTGGGGTGGATGGAAACATGTTCAATATTTCAGTACATTCAATATGTATTTTATATTTTCCACAGGAACAACTGTGGTTCTTGTCATTAAAAGTATGACTACTTATTGGGTGTTTAGCCAACAAGCATATTACCAATTAATTTGAAAAAAACGGTGTTTCTGAAATCATCATTAAGTCTATAACTGTAAATATTTACTAATTATCTCCTGTGGCTCAGGAGTGGTGCTCCAGTATTCACTCCAAACTAAAATATTTAATGTGGCTTTCTCCCCGTGTTTGTCTGTCTTGTCTATTTCCGAGGATCTAAGACTGAGTATAAAGCAGATTTCATTATTTTCTCTAATGAATAATAGTTCCCGTGTTCCCAAAAAATGAGAAATGTAGGGCGTGTGCTTTTGTTTTGCATGCAGCGTATCTAAAGCTCCACATGAACAAGTGAAATAACGTACGTGCGCAGGCAGTATATTTTTTCTCTGGTAATGAATGTCAGCAACTTCTGCCAAACAAAAGAAAAATGAGAAATAAGTGTTGCGTTGACTTTGGACAATTTTTTTTTTTTTTTTTTTTTTTTTTTTTACTGGCTGAACTAGTTACTGTGCATTTCTCACAGAGCAGACCCCAGTGTGTGACCCCGTCTGCAGCTGGTATAAAATATCACTGTTGTCTTGTGGAAAAGCTGCTCCTCTCCTCCTCCACTTAATTGCCTTTGTTGACATTTTTATGCATGCATGCCACGCTAAACTCTCCATCTCGTGTGCCACTTTGATTTAGAGGACGAAAATACCATCTCCTCTTTCTTCGTCCTGTCCTTGTTTTTTTTTCCCTCGCTCAAGATATGACATAACAGCTTCTGAATTATTTTTTTCCCCAGATTCTTTTTTTTTTATGGTAGCCATTATATCTGAGTGTTTGTCACTGATGTTTTCTGCTTTTATTAAGTTGGTGCTATTTCTTTAATCTCCAAGCTATCCTGTGACATGTAGTAGATGCCACAAAACTCACAGTGAATGGGTATTCAGTCATTTGTATGCAGTGCTGGTTTCCAGAGCTTTATTTTGTCGACTATATCTACTATATGTGGGTGAGTGACCCCAGTGGACGCTGGTGTGAAGCTACCAGGGGGTCGTGATGACTCATACTATGACGGGCTTCAGTTTAGTCCAATTTCTAATCTTTTATAAGGTTAAAGGTAAAGAAGTTGCTATGATGAAGGATTGTCACACTTTTAGTCCATTTACACCAGATGCTTCTTCTTTGTTGAATGTCCTCCAACCTCTCTGGGGCCTCATGCTGAGGGATGATGAGGGTTCGAGCTTGCTGGATGAGCCTCTATTCCCTTTTGATTTGTGTTCATTTAGGATCTCCTGCAGCGATGAATGCTACAGCACCGCTGCGAAGTCAGAGACATTTCTCAGCACCTTCCAGCGATTCTTTCTTCCTGTCCAGCTGCCATCCCCAAAGTGTACTGCTCCCATTTGTATGGAGGGTGCTGGGTGGGGGTCGCTGTCACGGCACTGTCAGGCATGAGCTGTCTTGTGCCGTGACTGATTGTGGCCATTTTAATCATTTAGCTTTCTTTAAGTCACCTTTGCAATCAGCGGTGAATTATTTTCCTTCCTGATTCATCATATCTGTTTTGGCTTTGCTTAGCTTTTTTTTTGTGTGTGTGTGTGCGGGAAGGTAGGGCGGGGGTAGAGGGGTGGTTATTACACACACAATTGCACAATCATACCTTGAGGATGAACTTGATCAGCAGCTGAATCAAGTCAAATACTGAAATAATTCTTCTCGGGTACATTTTTTACGACTACTAATACATGATACACTAATGGTTTTCTCCATTTTCTTTCCCTTTCATCAAGAAAACCAAGTAGTAAAGTTCACCACACATACAGTGAATGTCAAGGTTAACAAATAACAGAGGCGAGGTTAACAAGTTGACTATTCTTAACATACAAAACGGATGTAAGGCCTGTAGTAGCACTTTTTGTGTGGAAAACACTTTTGAGCCACGTGTCCTAAAAGACTTTGTACAGATAGAATCAGGAGACGTAGAGGTTTCAAACAATGTATCATTTGTCAGGGTTGTGTGAATTATTGACACTCGGGGTGTTGCAATATGTCGGTATTGATGATATTTAAAACAATGAAATATTGATATTGTGTTGATATATGATAATATCGTGATGGCAGATGTTAGGCCTGTTTATCAGTTCATCTAGTTGTCTTTTCACTATCCATTATGTGTATTTGTTACGGTTACAGCCCCTTTCCATCTCCTTGCACTCGTATGTGAGTTTAATTGATTTGCCAAAAGAGAAGAAACACAATAAAGAAAAGTGAATATAAACAATAACAATTTTTTTCCCCAAATTTTCTAATGATATCACGATAATATCATTATCATGAATTATTTTGGCCAGGAGCAGCCTTAGCACAGTCCAAAAGAACACCCAGAACAGCAGGTGTTAAGGTTAAACCAGTTGATAAGTTTAGCAGGGTTGCAATTTTATAATGTCTATGGGACTAAATAAACCTAAGCTATCCCGGCCTATGACAAATTATATTTATTACACTCAGAAGGAAATGTTATTCCATTTTTCTCAACGTAATGACTCTATGTTCCATCTCAAAGTCCTGTGCTCAACTATCCACTCCATCCTCGTCCTCAAGACCTCCATGTAAGAATGTGAAACTGGAGTGTAAGAAAAGGCTGCCACTTAACATAATCCAGGCAGAAATTACTTTTCCTCTTAAACACATCTGGCAGAATGATTTAGTAGTAATCAGTAAAACATATTTTTTTAGGACTCAGATTTGAATTATTGTGATTTATTTAACTTTCTGCAGTAGTGTGAGTAAGCAGTGTTTTTCTTCATAAGCGCTTAACTTCATAATTCCACAAGTGAGTCAGGGCTCAGCAGCAAAACTCTCATGAACTTATAATTAATTCATTTGCTGGAGAGTGTTTGTGGAGCCTGTCGTCCTGAAAGGTTAGAGGGTTTGGCAGGTGGGGGAGTAAAAAACAAATCTGCACCATCTGAAATAAATGCTGTATGTTCATATGATGCGCTCAGCAACGCGTATAGCTGTTACTGACTTCCAAGCCGGAACTCACAGACGTTTCAAATTCAGTACATTTCTGTAGAGATAATGAAAATATCTTTCCCATCATGCAGGTTTGTGGATTTGAACAGCATCAGGAGCATGCAAACATGAGCGAGGAGTCAGCTCTGACAACCGTATCTGTCCCTGTATTTCCTCCCAGAACCCTCCTCTATCATCTAGTTGGGTGTGTTGTCCATTAAAGATTGCCTTGAAGTCTCAACAGTGGTCGTGACTTTGTATGTAATCTTGTCTGGAAAGTGATGCACTCGCTTGAAAGGGCACCAGTGATCTCGTTGACAATAGAGGCGAAATAACGAGCGGGCTCTCACTGCCTGTTGCCACTTCAAAACCTCACTGTCTAATGGGTTGGTGAAGAGGCTCGGTTTGCCAACAAGGTTGCTGGAGGAGGGGAAGCGGAGTAAAAGAGAGGGAAAAGAAAACTGAAGGAGAGTTCACGGCCCAGACACTCTCAAGCCCGGCTGTTTCTCCTCTCTCTCTTTCTAAAGCCTCCCAGCGCTTTCCAATCTGTTTTTGTAGCCGGGCATGCGACTCCACTCCCAGTGTTTATCTGACATCATGAAAGGTTTCGGCTTCCCCCGATCCGCTGACAGCCCAAACCCTTCAGAGTGCACGCACAAGCCCGCTCGGCAGATGACAAAGCGCCGCTGAGCCTGTCGGCAGACCCACGCGGCTCCCAGCATGCTTTGCCCTCAGCACGTCACCTACCTGGTCTGGCACCGGCTCAGCCTCGGAGACCACCTCATTATTCACTTTGACAGGGTTTTATGACCCAGCAGCTATGCCCAGACTTGTTGTGGGAGCATGAGCAGATGCGTGAGTGTGTAGCTGTGGCACTGTTATCACACTGCAACTGAGCATAAAGCAGGAACTTCTAGAGTAAATAAACATGAAGACAAATAGGTTAGTTGGGATTGTGATCTGTGTTTAATTGAGCGGAGTCGTAGGTGGTGGGTTCACTCAGTAGTCGAGTCAGAATTTGAAAACTCGACCTATACGAATGGAAAACCCCGTAAGTTTGATTTTTCACTTCAATTGTTATGCAGTGCAGGGTTGGGGGTTTAAAAAAAAAAACAAAAAAAAGCCTAGGAAAGAACCTATTAATGCACCACACACATGGGCCTGCAGATGCATACTGATCAGCAAAGCCTGATTGAGCACAGGATGATTCACCCAGGCTTTTATTTTGATGGAGCGATTCAGGGCCACACTTGAAGAGCCACCTTGCCATTCCCTTTGCTCTCGAGTCTCCTCATGAAACACCAGGTAACAGCCCGGGGCAACACAAGCCCAAAATTTGCCACAAGCAAGGGGGGGGGGGGGTCCTCCAATATATTTTTTCCTCCTTTAAATCGAATAAAGTTTGACCTTACTGTCGTTGGAATACAAAGTAGGTGAGACAGAGGACCCCTGTTCAAAGCAGGATCTGAATGGCTCGCCACAGCTTGGGAACTAACAGTATCAGCACCCTGCACTCTCTCAGATAAGCGCAGTCGGCTAAAAAATACAGCGGTACATATGTTTACCATCATTATACTTGGCTGCATCAGGGGAAGAAAAAAAAAATGGTCAAGGACATGCAAAATATCTGACCTTTAAAATGCTGCAGCCGCTGGACAGACCCCACAAATAAACCTTGTTTTGTTAAGCGACATGACTGAAGGGAAATTTCTTCTTCTGTGTCAGTGTTTGAATGAAAATAGATCGGACTGACATTGCCATGCAGGAAAGAAGAAGCAGTCAAGCTGTGTGAACTTATCTATGACACATTCTGTACCATGTGGAATTGTTGGACACATGCTGGTTGTCATACCTCCTGATGAGTGACTGCAGAGAACGCAGGGAAAGTATCATTGTAGCTGCCTTCGTCGTTTCCATTACACAAGGTTTGTGAAGAGATCCTATTGAGACTTAAATTGACAAATGAACTTAAATATGTGATTACCTCGTGTTGGATGTGGTGGTTACAGCGTTAAATGGTGTCCATAGCAACAAATGTAAATCAGGCACAGATGTAGGGCAGAAGAAATAGTCTTCTTATTACCTGCCTGTAGGATCTTACATGTGATGTCTGTATGATTTCACATATGACTGTGAGTGCAGTCTTAACATTTTGACACGTGTGTGCGTGCTTGCATCTGGGTCTGTCCATGCATGTATGTACAAGAGAGAACAATGTCCCGCTGTGTGTGCGTGTGTGCGCAGTTCCAGTAAAAGGCCAGGCCGATCGATCAGCAGGGGCTTAACAGCTTTAGTCAAAGAGCACACTTCTGCTCGCTGCTTTACACTCTGTGGGCTTCCCGTGCTGCGGCCGCTCCAACGCTGAATTCAAATGTCCAGACCTCCGCACGGACACGCAGACTTGAGCCCTGCCGGACTAAGACTAAGATGACTGAGGTTCCTCGCCGCGAGTACGTGAGTTCGCAAGGATAGGAGGCTGCGCTGACAGAAGACTGGGCAGACACGGCTGTGATCAAGGTCAAGTTTTAAAGAAGAGTGGCAGGGGTGTTAAAGGATTTTTATTTCCTCTCACACTGTGTCGCTTGCATCATCGTGGGAAATGATGGAGTAAAAGTTAACAATTTTATCAGTCAAAAGCAATATGAATTAGCCAGTTAATAGCAACTTTCCAGACATTTTGATTGTTAACTCAACATTCTGACAGCAGATGGACGTTATCAGCTCCCTGCCATTATCACCGGGAATCGAAGACCTTATTCCCAAGACAAGAACAAGCCTCTGTCACCTGATGTCTTTTATGATCACATCAGCAGAGCAGTCATCTGTGTGAAACCTCACTAGTACTGTCTGCAGGCTAGCACGCTCTATGGAAGTCCACACGGAGCCCACAGTAAATACTCGCATGAGAGCCCTCGCAGACTAGATGAGTTTTGGCAAAGGCCTGCCCTGACCCCTCTGCAAAGCCTGCAAGTCAGCAAGTGTGGGCGAGGGCGGACTTTTTGGATTCAGCACATCTTCCGTCTTTACCCCCTCGAGTTGTTTTACTGCATCTGAAACCCCCGTAAGGAAACGAGAGGCCCGAGCAGAGATACTCAGCTCGAGTGAGGGACTCCAGCTTTGTGTCCAAAATCGAGATGGCTTGTGTGTGAGTGACTGATTTATTTATAGACTTCATGCTCACTCTAGTACCTGATTGTGATGGATTTTAATGGCACATCATCCTACACGCTTCCTTTGCTGAAATGAAACACTGAGAAAGCAACATTTTACAAACAGTTTGACTGTGTTGAAGGGCAGCAGGTTGATTATTTGCAACAAAAAAAAACACTCTTCGGCTAATGTGGATGCACGAAAATAGACAAATTAAGCTAAAATGTAATTAGCGACAAATTGCTTTGAAATTATGACCAGATTGATTGCTTTTCAGAGTCAGGTAATTCGCCGTGTGATACCACGCGCGCATGTTCTTGTCTTAGCCTCGCTGTTAGACAGTTAATCAAACCACTTCACTTGTCAAATGGATCACCTAAAAACGAGCACAACGGCTCTCGGCTCCGAGGGAAGAGAGCTCTGCAGCATGAGTGTGTGTGTTTGGTCCCAGCCTTTGCAGCTGGTTGTTTTTGTTTCCAGCAGCTTTGATTAGTGTGCTCCAGCCCACTTGGCGTCCCACATCACTGGGAAACGCTGACAGGAGAGAGCAGGAGGAGACGCTCCTCGGGCACCTAGTCGTATCTGAGGACAGGGCCGACCCAGGAGAGGGAGGAAGACATATGTAACGTTCATGCTATGGTGTGAAAATAAACACACCGGCGACATCATGAGACGCGAGCCGACATTGGTGGCAGCATGACCACTGGTTAAGTGGTTCAACCAATCCATGTCTGGTGCCATAAAATACATAGTTCTGTGTAAATGTTAATTTTGAATGATTGCTTAAATTTCAAAAAGTGTTATTCCAGTTTATTTTTGCAGATAATTAAATATGACTCTCACTGTGAATGGAGATGAAGCCTAATCAGGGCATTGGAAGAGCTCAACAGGCTAAAATCCATCTTTTTATTGTAAAAAAAAAAAAAAAATTAAAAGAAAAATAAACCATCAGTTAAAGCAGGTTTTTGATTTTTAACATTTCTTTTCATCCCATCACAACGAGAAAGCCACTTTTAGATAAGAGGGGGCAAATGAAGCTCATCAGTCCGTGTAGGTCGGTCTGAGTGGTGCAGCTACAGTGAGCCTGAATCCTTCTTCACTAGGCAGAGATGTTCTCATTTTGTATACTGTGATTATAAAGGGAAACAGAAACCCACTTAAAAAAAGGCAAAACATTACAGGGAAACCATTTTCCAGGACATTTACTGCACATGGTCAACAGCCTGCAGCTGCTCTCTCAGACAGAAACCACTTGTTTCTCTCGGTATGAATCTCCAAATATTCAGGCTGATTTGTTAGTGGTTATGTCTTAACCCTCATCCCGGCCTCGCTCATCTGTCTTTTCCTCCTTGTGTTGGGGGCAGATGCTCAAGCAAAAAAAAAAAATGGCACCCCTTGTAAATATAAAAAAAAAAAATGAAGTTACATACAGTAGCACATCTTTTACTCCCCCCCCCCCCCCAATTTACAAAGAAAGCCTATGCTCAGTGTGATGTGTGCACTAAGGTGAAGGCAGCACGATCATTCTCTTCCTCAGTGCGTCCTGGTGGAAGATTCTGATGACCTCCCTGTGGTTTATCTGGATGTCTTCCTCTATGACAAGCAGGAGCAGATCAGAGAGCTGTTCTTCTCTGCAGAGACCTCTCCTTTTTTTTTTTTTTCTCACCGGCAGTGTTGCTGCATAGGTTCAAATCATCTTCACAAAGGTCGGAAAGATGAACTGGCCTCTGTTTATCTTCGCTATGGCAAGGATTTTTTTTTTTTTTTTCTGCAGGCCTCTTGAAGGAAAGCTGGAGGGGAACACCTCTCAGCTCTGTCTTCATCTTCCCGCGGACGTCTTCCTCTGCTTCTGAGCTCGGGGTGCTCACCCAGTTGCCACACACTGTTGAGGAGTAGAAAGACCAAATGATTCTCTCAGTGGGACTTCCAGCATTTCTTTACTCCAATCTCCTGTTAAGCTCCTCGGTCTTTGTATCAAGAAATGTGCAGAGCACACTAGCCCTGAAGTGTACCTCCGAAGCGGAATGGTCCGAGAATTCTTCCTGCAGAGAATTTCATGCTAGAGCACTGACTTGGAACACAATATGAAGTTTATTGCATTTCTATACATCTTATTATTCCCTTGGGCCAGATTAGGTGGATGGCTTTCCTTTCACTGATGTCATCTCGGAGCTTCATAACAGCTTCCACAAATACCCTGAAGGGCTTTCAGTGCTCTCTCTCTCTCTCTCTCTCTCTCTCTCTCTCTCTCTCTCTCTCTCTCTCTCTCTCTCTCTCTCTCTCTCTCTCTGCAAGCCCATTGGGTATCTGACAGCTTTTTGAGCTCCACCACACAGAGACTGCTGCCATTTATCCAATGCAGCGTGTTGCTTTGGGAAGCCAGTGGGGGAAAAAAAACACCTGCAGCTTCCTCCACAACATTGAAGAGCATCACAAACTGCTCGCTAAACTTCGAGGCTTCGCATTGTGCACACGTGTTCTTGTTAGACCTGTACACAAGCCGCTCCATCGTAGCCTCGGCCACACACGTTTTCCAGCTATAGACTCTTCTTGTACAGAAGGACGCTTATTATTTCCCAGCTCGTCGTCTGTAGTCATAGCAACATTGGACACCTCAAGGAATCTTTCATTGTATTTGCATATGATGAAGATATTGCACTACAAATGACACTTGACATCAGAGTCACATTTCACTTCGCGTCTCCCTACTGATGTAACTACCCAGTGCTGCAATTATATCGTTTTAGCTTCTGTTAGACAGCAAGTGACACTTCTGGGTGACTCTGGCAACATTTCCTATGTGCATCTGTCATAGCGCGAAGATGCATTCACGAGTTCAAGGAAGTTACAACTGCTGTTGCCAGAGTTACTCTCATCATCACCTCACAGTGCTCGTCCCCGCCGTGCAAGATATCCTGTCAGATCAGTTAACCTGGTCAGGATTTCTCTATTTGTCTGCCTCACTCACTGTCTTAACTTCCAGCCGCTTTACATCTGATACATCAAACGAAGGCTGGAGTGCCTTTTTTTTTTTTTTTTTTTTTTTTTTTTTCATTTGAGGTAATTGTTCCATCTCACCATGTCTGTCATGTGGATTGAGTGTTCAATTTTTCTTTTTTTTTTTTTCCAAGAGAAGTGTTCCACTTTCTTATGCCAGTCCTCCATGCTTATCTGCTTTTACACTTTTCTTCAGAGAGGAAAAGCTGACAACTTAAACAATGCACTGAATCAGCAGTAGGTGAGAACTCCAGCTTCACTTTTCCAGAGTACCTTTATAAGTTTGGAATGGAGGCATTTTTTGGGAGACACCATGTCTGGTTTACAAGGGCCAACACTGCAGCACCTGGAAATGTCACCCTCATTGCACCTGACGTGAGATGCCTCACCGTTGGGAAGGATATGTAGGATATATCATATATTAACTATGTTTGCAATTACCTCCTCTTAATTAACAGCTGGTACTTGCACACACCCTTCCTGTGCCTCCATCTCACCTTGGTCGTGATCTAACATGTCAGAGAGCAAAGTTTCTGCAGCTGGCCCTGAACACAACTAAATGGCCTTGATCTAGGATAAAATAGCGCTGCTACTATTGACTGCCTTCTGTAGTCCCCCCCTTCTTTCTGTCTGAGGTCAGAACTCAGATGTAGTTATCAGACATTACAAACATGTTTTTCATTGAGAATTGATGCCATGGGCCAAATTTAAAAAAATCAAAATATAAAATTAAGAAAAGAAACGGAAAAGAAATGTTTTGCAAAGGGCAGTTATCTGGTCAAAGGCTGAGAGAGCAGCTTCTTGAGTTATCTCTGCATGTGCCTGACAATAATTGTTCTATTAGACTCAATAAACCCGATATAACAAATACACAGATTATAATTCTTAATAGAAAATTTTGCTGTACTATTAAGTGATAAGATAGAAACACCATTATAAAGAGTATTACCATTCAGGTTACGGCTATGCCATTGTTCTGTATGACTTCACTCACAATCCCTGGTATTTTATGTGTTTAAAAGAAAAGGAAGAGGCGTCATGTGGGACGCATTTAATCGCTTTCTTGCTGAGAGAAGAGCGGTACTCTTGTGTCTGTGCAGTAAGTCCAGAGCTGGAGCTGGGAGACAGCTTAGCTTAGCATAACGACTGAGGTTACTAGGCCTGAAAGCCTAAAAAAAACCCCACAAATTGTCATTTATACATGACTGTCTTTGTACGGATTAAACAGATGAGATGCTGTTCATTATTCAGCCTTGGAGGTACTGGTAGACACTTTTTTGAACTATGGGCATAGTTAGGCTGGCTGTTTCCCGCCTGCTTCCAGTTAATCACCCTCCAGCTATTGCTTCATACTTAACGCACATACATGAGAGTGATATTGATCGTCTCTTCAGACTCTCCACAAGAACATGAATAAAAATGTTCCCCAAGCCGTTCCGCTGCTCCTTTAATAGGGGTTACTGTGGGGACGTCGGGCAGTTTTACTGGGCCGTTTCACAAAAAGGAAAACATGAAAATGTGTGAATTATTTTCCAGGAAAACTTTCTATGTATATATATTTGTAACTTTCCATGATTTGTCTGAGTGAAATTTCTACAAAGTGTATCCCCAGGCGATGCATGGGTCTCCATGTTGTTGACCAATTTCCAAATCAATATCAATTTTGGTTTTGAGTTATTTGCAGTGGCTGTTTTTTCTCATTGCAGAGCCCATGTTAACCACTTCTCAGGCAGAAGTGATTGTCACAAAGATGGACAGTTTTAATATTTAAAGGGAGTGAGAGGTTCACTATGACATGCACCCTCTCTGCCATTCAAAAGCTCCCAGTCACCCCTCACTGCCCTCACATGGTGATATTTTGGCGCTGCCCGTTGCTCATTCTCCTGCTCTTGCCGGACAGAAGGGGACAGCTGGGATGACATTCTGAAGCAGATGCAAAGAGTCCATTACGGTTGCCCCCCCAGCTCCACAGCCATATTTCCTCTGTCAGTGTAACCACGGCAATGAAATTCTAAGGGAGGTGACCAAGAGCTTGGCCTCGTCTCCAGTGCAATCTGCTTTAAGGGCGGCAGAGCAGGTGTGGTGGCGCGGGCATACGTGCTCACATACACACACACACAAACACACACACACACACACACACACACACACACAGACAGACAGACAGAGCGCCGTGCCATATGGCTAAGCCACATAATGAGGGTCATTAATGTGTCGGTGACACGTGTGATTGACAGGTGGCGGGGTTCGCTGAGTGGCAGGTCCATTCACAATCAAAAAGATAGAGATGATGGTGTCACAGTCACACGGGCAGAAGCACACCGATGCAGTTTATATTGTGATGTGGTGGTGACAATGTCAAAGCTTTTACCTGGCATGACCGAGCCACCCCAATGAGGCTCCTGATGAAATTGTTTGGATTTTTATGTAAAAGTTTAAGAAGCTCCCCCCCCCCTCCCTCCCCCCTTGCGCCAGGATATTATTGATGCCATTTTAGTCTTGTCTGCTCTGCTCAGTTTGAAGTACTGTCATGGCTCGATATGATTATATTAGGCCGTTTTCCAGGCAAAGGAGAGGAAGGGAGCACTTTCTGAAATGTGAAGGCAGATACCTTGAAATACAGCAGAATTTGAGGAGGCTTCAGTGCATGCACCAAAGCTGTTACCTTTGAAAACAATCATGAAGATAAATGGCAAACTTAGCCTCTCTCTATACCACACCTTTTACTACTTGGTGCTTTGACAGCATTGTATACATTATAAAGGACTGTTGTTACGAGTCACATTGAATAGATACAGTATATGGACTTTTGAATCAACCTCAAAGCGAAAGACTGAGTGGTGTAAAAGTATCAATAATTGAGAGATTTAACTTGATTCTTCTGCTTCAATCTTCTGCATTAAATCAGATCTTTTGTTTTTTGTTGATATTTTGTATAATTGGTCGTTTGATCTGCCCAAAAAAACTAAAAAAGCTTGAGACTCTTTAAATAGGAATCCATTCATTGTCGAATAGGAAAGATATTTGCCACCAAGGCAACAGTTTCTCTGTTTCTCTTTTGACTCTACTCCAACAAGGACAAAAGAGTAATAACAATTCATGGGGTTGGCTAAAACGTCTTGCCCTCACATTGAGTCGGAAAGTAGAAAAAGCTTTTGCTTGGTGAGATTGCATGCCATTGGTGATGTTGGGGGAGAACTCACCCTTTGTTTGTAGAAAATGAGTTTCTCAAGAATGAGGAAATGAGTGTTAAAAAGACAAAAGTTGTTCAGTTTATGAGGACTTGAGTAGAATGAGTTGAACTTTAAGAAAGAAAATGAAACAGGCGTTTTACTGATGAATCAAGTGCCAGTGCAAAAACTTTTGCTCTGGGAACTGGTTTATCTATAGTCCAGTCCTTGGTCAGCACCTGGAAAATATGGAACATTTCCTCGGTTAAACCTCCAATATTAAAATTTCATTTCTCATATTGGATGCTTGTATATTCAGCTTTCAGCTTACCAAGCAGTAATAACTTTTGCACAAACATTTAGCTTTGCTTTTTATTAGAGCTGCAAATCAATGTCTATGTCAGTGTCTGGCTGCTCTACCTGAACTTATTAGGCTGTGTCTGTTGTGACAAGTGGCAGGCGGATGTTTTAAAATGTTTGGAGACGTAGATAAAATGATTGAGCTGTAATAAATCATATTACTTTTGGCTATATATGAGGAAACAAATGGATGCTTCAGTGATTATACACAGCCAAATTAATGTTTCTTGTCAACTGAAAATGGGAAAGCTCATAAAAAAAATAAACAGGAGAGCAAAATCAATAACAACAACAACAAAAAAAGGTCTGCATTTGGATTTGGATTATTAAGCTATTTCAAACTGGCAGCCACTTTTCTCAAATGTTAAAGTGTTTACAAGTTTAGTTTATGACAGAGGGAGGCTTCAAAAGCACTTACTTCTTTCTTTAAACAGGAGGATGTTTTTCAGTTTCCTAGTAATTCTCTCATAATTTCCAAGGTAATTTTCTGAACTATTTCATTTGGAGGTGCAGTTATCACAGAACACTGAAATCTGAAAAGAAAACTATTACTGCTCCTTGACTTTGCTTAGTTATGTGGAGTTTGTAGGTAGTTTGTAGGTAGGTAGTCGATTTCAAGAGGATATACCTCGAAAAAAAACCAGCTGAATTTCAAGTCCCTGTATGTTTGTCGCAACCGATCATGGTCAAATATGCAACTTACGCAAGTGTGATGTGGAAACTCGAAACCTCCAGGGCTCATTGACTGAGAATGAAGTTTACAGTGAAGCAGGAGATAAACTGTTTCGATAAAGTTACAGTTTTGAAATGAATATTTGTATATTCATAGCTTTTCACTGACGGAGAGGGAGCGGATGTAATATTAACAATTTCTAATAAGGTAGTTGAACTTCTTTACAAACCATATGTGACTCAAATTATTATTCAAAGCAGAGTTTTAAAACATGTGCAGAGGCAATCTTTGAGTATTGACTCAATCATTTGTTTTTTAGAAACTTTAGAAACTGATTCGAACTTTCTCCATTTGTGCTTATGTGAAGACAGATGTCACATTCTTTCATGTTCAGCAGACCTGCTGTGCACTGACTGAAAGACTAAACACTGTCACTGTTTTGTTTATAATTAGTGCCACATTGCATCATTCATCATCATCATTACAGCATTACTGTAACTGTTTTGCCAACACATTTTTTCATTCACTGTAAAGCAATAGTTTGACATTTTCGCAAACAGGTGGCAAGATCAATACCACTGTCATGCCTGTATGTTAAATATGATGCTACAGCCAGCAACCAGTTAGCTTAGCTTAGCTTAGCTTAGCTTAGCTTAGCTTAGCTTAGCTTAGCTTTGCATACAGACTGGGAGTAGGGGTGAAACAGCTAGACTGGCTCTGTCGTAGGTTTAAAAAACCTGATGTATAACTTGATGTATAATTGATAATCCATGTGTTAATGTGAGCTTTCGAGGTGCTGGTTGGTAGATTTTGTAACCTTTGTACAGCACCAGGCTAGCTGTTACCACCTGTTTCCAGTCTTTGTGCAAAGCTAAGCTAACTGTCATCACAGCGACTTCATCATTAAGCAAATGATGTAAGAGTGATATCAATCTCTTAACTTTATGTGCAAAAGTCAATAAGCGTATTTTCCAAAATGTTGGAACCATTCCTTTTAAGAAGTCTCTATGAATAATCAGCAGTAGTCTTGAAAGTTACTTCTATGAATGTAAAACAACTTCAGGACAATTTTGATTGTGCACTGGAAGAGGGCGGAGGTGTTTTTGATTGCGAGGGACGTGCAGGGCCAAATTAAGTTGTGAAGCCCAGGTCCCAGCATGTGGGTCCAAGGGCACATGACTGACATTTCAAAAGACCTCTAGAGCCACAGTCAGAGCCTAAAAGCTGGTGGATTTCCAGCCGTGTTAGGGGCCCCCTCGAATGCCCATCAAGGCTGAGGCTGTGTGTGTGTGTATTCCACCCACATTAGGCATCTCCTGCTGTCAGGGAGACATTAACAAAGCAGGCTGTGGCCTGTCCTCTGCACTGAAACTCCTGTTTTTTTTTTCCTGTTGACGTTTAATGCAGCCTCTCCGTCTACTTCCTGGGAAGAGGTGGCATTGTTGTCCTCTGGCACCTACAATGACATGTCCAAACACGCACACACACACACTTCCAATGTTGCAGTGATCGCTGTCATTGCTTTTTTTCTGCTTTGATGTTAAAATAATTTGCTGACAGTGAGTCACCAAACTGATCGAAAACAGTTATCTCGCACACTGATTGGGTACATTTCAGTAGTCACATTCATTTAGCAGATTAAACATTGAGTAAAAGAAGCAGCTCAAGAAGCAGACCTCACCCCCACAAAGTCAACCTGACGCCCAAAGTCTTTTTTGTTTTTCTCTCTTTGTCAGACAGCCCATGGGGAAATTAACTGATGAGTTCATGCTGGCAACAGGGTTGCTATAGAAACTTCACATATAAGACTTGGGCTGGAGTTTGTCACCAGATAAAGAGAGAGAGAGACAGAGAGAGAGAGAGAGAGAGAGACAAAGAGGTGGCTGTGTTGAATACTCACTGGAGAGGCATCAAAGGTGGAGTCATTTGCAACACAACGTTAATGCCATGTTTTATTTCTTCTCCTCTATACCGCATCCTCGCTGCAGCATCTCCCTGAGATCACCGCATCCTGCTGCGGGCCTGGCTGGGATTCCTGTGGAAGGTTTTTCTTTATGTTCCAGCACAGTATGTCATAAATATCAAGGTAGACGCCATCATTTTTTGTTATGACATTATGAGCAGAATTGAACAATAAATTATACTTATTACCCATCATAGAGCATTCCTAGCTGTCAGTGCGCCTTTGTCAGATAATCACTTTGGAAAATAGCATGTTTTGGGTAAACTGCCCGACTGTGAGCAGTGTCAGGGTATATACTGTATTGTTGAACTAATGTGCACATATTGATCAGATGTTCTTTTACTGGCCCCTAGTGGTTCGGGTTAGAAATAACATTGCAGTATTATATGTTAAATGGAATTTACGTGGCGGATAGTGCTGCTATGATTTAGCTGGACATACTGCATTCCCTGTTCATGCCAACAAAGCTTGAAGACTTCCTGGAAAGACAGATTCTTCTCCCCCTCAATTCTTTTCTACAAACTGTAGCATTCAAATCTGCCATTACTGTGATTGAAAACAAATGGATAACTATTACATCTAATGGAGAGAGCAAAAGAGATTGGGTTTTTCTTTAACAGCCTTCCTTTAAAGACATTAGTTACATTCTTTATAACATCTAGTTTCAGTTTAAGACCAGTTTAGAAAAGATGTACCTGTAAGAGACAGGAGATTAAAAGTGATTAAATGGGGAAATTCATTTATAGCCGTTATAGTTGTGAAGGCTCTGGACCCTGATTTACGACTGTCAGCGCCCGTCTTAATTTCAGTCTGGGTGACACATGAGATGAGCGTCTGCGCTAGTCAGGCTTCAGGCTCTGACAGGAGAGTTGCAGCACTGTCTCGCATCTCTCACTCTTTCCTCCCACCACTCTTGATGCTCCTCTTTCTATACCGCTCCTCTGTCGTTCTCTGTGACTTTTAGAGGAGAGGAGTCAACATTGTCATGCTGAGCTAGACTTGCACGTCTCTATCAAGTATCAGTGCCCCCTGGAAAAAAAGTGTTCTATGGAAAAGAGGGTGAAAAAAAAAAACTGTTTATTTTGAACATCTTTCCTGCCCGTTGTCATTTCCCCCCTGTACACACTGCCAATGGGTACAAGTAAATGTGCGCAGGGAGTGTGTGCGTGCACACCGAATCACACAGTGAGACGTTCAAAGCCAGATGCTGCCGATTTGAGACTCAACAGAGACGCACTCTCCCCTGCTCCCTCTTCATATTGCAAACAAAGTCAACAAACACAGCCAAACTCTCACCAACCTCCTTTTGTAGTCACTGTCAGCAGAGCGATGCCTCGCTCCGATCCTGGTTCTCTCAGAATAAACCTAACCTGGACTTTACTGGAGTTGGAGTTGAGCGAGAGAGACACAAAGTTGGAATGTCACCTTCTGCTCTTTGGCATCTCGACTGGGAGGGCCACGGAGAGTGCAATGGGACACAGTGGGAGCCCCTCTGAACCTTAGCCTTGGCGCAGATGGCAGGTTTAGACCTGTGGACCTGCTAATGAGTGGGTCGTGCCAAGCGGTGTAGGACACAGGGACATAGGTTAGGTTGCTCCATCAAAGCCGTGATCTTCCATGTCATTTAGGTGAGGCCACGCCCAGCTGCTTAGCTGGTGGTGACATACAGCCGCTAGTGATGAGTTGATGCCCGAAGCTTATGTTGACTTGAGACTTGAAGCGTTGAAAATTACTCTGTTATGGCCTAAAAATTTCAAACTGGTCAATGCCAATTTCCAGAATTGCAGGTTGGCTGCTATTGTCATGAACCGGTTTGGTATTTTTACTGCTGTGCAATGACAAAAAAAGGATATATTATCTCCACTGCTCACATTTTCAGAAATGATAAAAACATGTAAAAGGATAGGAAAGTATGTCTTAAAAGATTTAGCACTCTACTCCTGTCGGACTCACAATGGACAGTTAAAAAAAAAAAAAGATCAAAATATCATCAAGATATCATCTTTTTTATTCCACACATTCTTCTTTCTTGAGAGCCACAATATGTTTTATGCAACTTATTTTACGTATGCAGTTTTTCTCCCTAAGACCTGCAAAACAGACTTTGATGTGGAAAAAAAAAAATCACAGCTCTCCTCTTAAACAATACTCAGATGCCCATATGTACGTAAATTGAGAGTCGTGGTTGGCTGTAATCTTTCTTCCTCTCCGTATTGGCTGTGAAGGGATCTCCTCCCAGTGCAATGATACTCGCTCTGTCCAAAAACACATGCTAGAGTTCATCAGAATCTAATTTAAGGCTTCGGTTGTTGAAGTTAGCTAAAACCATTTGTGTCTTTTTTAGTACAAAATTCTCTCCTTGTGTTACCATCGCTCCACTGCAGCTCAGCAAGGAACCGCTGTCAGAGGAAACACAAAAAGGAGATTTTGTTCAAACATATATTTTTGGAGCTGCTTGGTTCATATACGGATAATAATCAATTATTTAAATTACATTTTTGTAGGTGGATTATGTCCCCCATAGCTGCATTTGGAAGGGATCTTCTCAGTGGCAGTATAGATAGGAAAAAATAACTCATTCAGTTAACATTTTGGTATGTAAGTATTGCATTAACGTTGATGTGGAAAAAATCTGAAGCTATCCTTGAAAGCACTTAAAGCTTAGCAAGATACAAGAATAGCCTGGCTTGCATATTTTTCCTTTGATAGAAGTTTTATACAATCATAAGTGGACAGTCAGAAGAAAACTAAATGTTACAATGCAAGAGGAAAAAAGGTCCAATTCAGACAAGGATGGACCAGACTGCTGGTTATTCCCACCCCAAGTTCTTAATCTGGAAACATGCTTGATTTTAGGAATTGGCACCATTTCTGTGTGTGAAAAAAAACTGAAAAGTATGTGTAACACCAATAACCACAGGGGGCGTCCCTGCCAGGAAACATTTTCACACTTAAGACATCTGCATTTTACACCTCAGTGTCAGTCTGATGGGCCCCTCTAATTGGCCACTCCAGTAGCTTCAAGCTGTGATTGGCTCCAAGTAGTCGCAGAACCACATGAGGTCACATGCAGTGGAATATTATCTGGTTTCTCGATAACCTCGACTTTTATCCTTGAGATCTCTCAATGTGTGAAATACGATGAACTGTTTGCCAATAAGCATGTTTCTCTTTGAAGGATGTACTAATTTCTAATCTGCAATTCTGATTGGGAAATGCTGTGGAAAAGACAGAAAGAAAGATGTTCTATTTCAGGTAGAGCTAACTGCCCTTTGTTTGCCTTCATTTGTGAAGCCTCTCATTTTCACAGTGAAGCAAAATCATGCTCTGCATTTATATCCATCCCAGTTATCGATTTTACCGCTGTGCAGAGATATAGAGTTGTTTTATCTGAGCCAACACTTTAGCTCAACTGTGAAGAATAGTGTCGAAATGGCTGATATTGGTGGGATGGACAGGCTGCATCCTGGGAGCTCATTTGTAAAGAGTACAGGTGTGAGGGGAAAGAGAAGAGACAGGTAGGAACTTGTGATGGATGATGAGGGTACACAGCGGACCGGTGACAGGGGAACATCAATAGTTAAAGCATCAATGATGTATTGCATTTTGTAGTTTTGCAGTGCTCAGTTGACGTTGAAAGTAGTTTTGGGATTGCAGCAGCCCACACCCAGCACTTTACTTTGTCATATTTAGCAGGCGTGATGCTTTTGAAACGGTATTGTCATGCATAATCAGTCTGCTCACTGGAGGCTTTTTTGTTCCTCCAATCAAAGAGCTGAAGGGCGAGTGATTGACAGAGCATGACAGTCCCTCACACTGTATGTAAGGCAAAGTCCCAGGTCCTGCCTATTTGATATTGCCCCATAATGTGTGTGTGTGTGTTTCTAGCCTCAACGTGTACTGTTTTGCTCTGCATGAAAGGTCATTAAGCAGCAGTGCCATGCTTTACCTTCACACACATTTCCAGACTTCAACTTCCAGGGTCAGACAGAGCCTTTCTACTTGCTAAAGGGCACCTTAATGTTGAAGGTGGTGACAACGCCAGGACCCTGTCAACTTCCTTTGCATTTGCAAGGCAACACTTCCATATGTTTATTTGTGCATTGAATCTCTGGCCTTCCCTAATAGATACAAAGTATTACAAAGATGCTTACCTGATTATGCAAACTGCCCGTCATAACAATACATTTATAAAAAAAACTTTTTCAGATTTTATTTGAGGGGCTGTGTGATGTTTAAACATCTAAAATATTATTTAAAAAAGAAAAAGGGAAAAAGATTGAATGAAAAAAATGATAACTGCTTTGCTCTAATTTGTCTCAGACTATATGACAGTTAAAAGTTTTTCAAAACCAGAGCACAGTGAATCGAAGTTGTGGCTTATCTATATGGTTTAGAATCTGAAATGTGATCATTTGAGTTCATTTGATATTTAATGACAGGCATTGCAATATGACCACCACGAAGTTAATGTCTGTATTTTCACATGCTAACAATGCTGACAGGGTGATGTTCAGTAGATGTTAACTGTGTTAACCATCGTCATTTAGCATGTTAATACGCTAAATGTTGGTGCTAATCAGTACTAAACACAAAATACAGCTGAAGCGGCTGCTAAAGACATCCATGGTGCAAATTGAACACACACTTACTTTTGCTACAAATTATTTCAGTCACAGCTACAATGATCTACAAAGCTTTTGTACAGGATTATCAGATTTGAAATATATGAAGTAAAAGTGAAGCGGTCACCTTCTTTATGCCATGATTCTGTCCTGCACAGTTCACACCAAATTGTAATCAGCCACAACCAACACATAAAATAAATCAATTACCCCGTGATTAAATGATTAAATTTTTCTACAGCCATTCTGTGCCATCAGAATTAAACTGAGAATGATACGCTGAAGTTAACATTCAACACAGAGGGGCTTTAATATACACCTGAGACTCACAAAAGACATTTCTGCCCAGACACTGTCCAGACTCCCGAGTTAGTCACTCCCACCTCTTCCCTCTACAGAGCCTCATGAGAGAACAGTGACTATTCTTTTCCAACACCTACATGGTTCTGATCTGTAAAAACTCTTGAACAGGCACCATATGGTTTACTATACATGTAATATCAAAAAATAAAGATACTTATGTCTTTAAGTAACCATATATATTTATATATATATATATATATATATATATATATATATATATATATATATATACACACACACAAACACACACACACACTCACATGTTACAGGGTTTTTTTTTTAATTTTAAAGACATTTAAAATGGACCACATCTTGGACCACAGTTTTTTGGGGGCCATGCTTGTCACAGCATGACATCATACTCATGCTGAACTGAGGTCTGCCACTGCATCATTGTTTCTGGGCAGCAAAGAGCCAGTCTGTGTCTTCTGCAATGAAACAGTGCCATCTATGGAAACATTCAGTGTCAGGCCTGTATTTTATACAGATAAACCTGCGGCAGAATGCTTAAGTTTTAAAACAAATCTTCCTCTATGGAGATACTGAGGGAGATTTATGCCATGTGTAGCAATTTGTAGCTGTTAACAAATGCTTAAAACATATTATCCTTGAGTTTCTTCCTTTATATTTTTATCTGACCTGATTCAGATTCCCTCTTAGGGAGTCTTTAAGAGGTTGTGAGGGAGAAATTGCTCTGAAAATTAGTCATGGATAAATCCAGGGCTTATGTGACTGTAAATATCCATCTGACAGTTGGAAATGGCACTAATATGTCGGGCTTGGCTGCTGTCAGTCATACTTAGAAGTTTCTGCAAGGCTTGTCCCTTCAAAGCTACCTTTTTTTTTCTCTCTTTTTTTTCGAACTAGCATTCCTGCCACTGAAGTTTTGCACTTTCTTACAGTATATTATATGTTTTATATGGTGAATCCTAACGTGTTATCTGAGTTCACATGTTGTTATTTTCAAGCAGATGCAGCTCATTTGAAAGCTAATAGTAGTTCTGAATTGTGAATTTTTCAGTTTATACCATTAACTACAACAGCATTTACAGAACATTTAAGCTTAATTATTAAATATAATAAGAAAAAAAAACACAATTTGGTCTGATTGCTATGTCATTTTAAAGAACTACGACCATGCATGACAGCAAGTTATATGGAGAGATTACAAAGAAATAGATCTCCTCCAATTGGAAATATTCTTATAACAGTTTATTGATAGATTACTGTATGTGTGCCAAAATGCTAAAGTAAGATGGTGAATGTGGTGAATATTTTACCTGCTAAACATCAGCATATTTGAATTGTCATTGTGAGCAGGGTTAGCATTTAGCTTAAGGCACTGCTGTACTTCACAGAGCTTCTAGCACAGCTGTAGATGTTTTGTTCAGCCTTCTATTTGCGTGTGAGTAGAAACATCTGTTTTTATTGCTTGTGCTGGTGTATTACTGCCACATTTCTGATAGAAGTTTGGATACAACAGTCCGGGTATGAATTAACATGTTAACTTCAACAAATGTCTGTATGTTTAGTGGGTATGATACAATTTAAACATGTTAAAATGCTGATGTCACTATTCTCAAGACAGTTTCATCCTTTACTTTAGCTAACCTTTCTCTCCTGCAGTCTGTTGTTTTTACAGATACTTTTGTTCCTGGAAAGTTGGTCTGACTTTGGCTGCCAGGTGGTAAGTATAGCTGGAGACAATCCCCCAGCAGGCAGATAACAATGAACGCATCACTCTCCATTTCAGTTCTCTATTACATGAGAAATGTATCAGCCCAACCTAGCCTGAGTGTTTTGGGAATGAACCAGTGTCTGAGGATGCTGGGAAGGGGTTGGCTCTCGAGGGCCAAGAGCCTGTCAGTTTCCCTCCCAATCTTAGCCCCCAATTACTGAATCAAAGGTGAGAGAAAGACCAAATTCCATCCTGTGCCTGGTCCTCATCTCACCCTGCTAGACCAGACAGGCTATCTCTCCCTGCTCGTTCATTCACTCTAACTCGAACGCACACGGAGCACAGCTCTTGGGAACCTTGCAAGTGAGCTGCTGGTTGCGCTCCAAAGAAGCTTCAGAGTTCATTGCTCTTTCTCAGCAGGAGTGCAGACGGGGCGAGTTCCCAGTATCTCCTTACCTCTTTTTCCCACACACTCCCTCACATGTTGCTTTTTTCCTGAGCTGCTCCCACATGAATGTGTGCAGATGAGACATGTCGGTGGCATTTTCATCCCACATCCGCCGCGTTATCTCCCAGCCTGTCCTATGAAGAAATGCACTTTTTTTTTTTATATCTTATTTACTAAACAATTTCGAGGCTTATAGCATAAGTACTGAGAGGCTTATCCCAGTACAAAAAACTCCTGCAGTGACAGCTGGAATATGAGTATGACTGACATCACTTCACTGGTTAATGTGAAATGCACGCCGGCTGTGAAAAAAGCCTCTTTTTTTTTTTTTCCTTGGGTACGGCGTAGATTTAAGACGGATATTCTCTAGACGATTTCTGCTCTGGATGGAGGGATGACGCATAAATGTGCTCCAACTCTCATGAGGAAAAACTTATTAAAAACTAGCGTCAGTTAAGTTAGTGTATTATAGTTTTTGGCAAGCCACATGTTTTGAGAGTAAATCCAGATATGGTGGAACGCCATGTACTGTATATACCTGTTATGCTTCCTTACTTTTTGATGAGTTATTGTTTTCTGTAAGTTTATGTCTTGCTTAAAGTATTAGTGTTCCCAAAAGTAAAGATAACTAAAACCAACTGATGTTGGAGTTCATAACAAAGAGTATTTGTGCTACTGTTTGTATATTGTCATCAACGCACTTGCATTAATAACACTAAAATTATACAGTTTCTTCTAATGTAAATGTGATTCCCAGCGAAGTGAGCACACTGGGCAAAGGGTGGCAACGTGAAACAACAGCCAAACCACAATATTATTAAATATTGTGGGTTACAGTTTATTCTTGAACTTGGAAACAACAGCTGAAACACTCTCAACTCAAGGTCCACTTACTTGCTTTTTCTGGTGCTTTTGACCTTATTACATAGCACCCATTAGCACATTTAGACTGCTTGGCTTGACATTGATTTGATGACACTGAATGCATCATGTGGAGAAAGGCAGTTCAGTCCAGGAATGTCAGACTCCGCTACTTATAATAAAAATAATATATAAAGCTGATATTCCTCATAATAGGCAAACATTAATAGTACTGATCTTAAAGATTCTAACTTTAAAAACAGCTGTTGACTAAACATAGTCCACACAAGGCCCACTTACTCGCATGCTCTGAAGCTTTCGACAACTTCACATGGTCCCCTCAACTTTAAAGTCAGCATGGATGAGAAGTACGGTAGGTGTTGAGTGTCACAGGAAGTTTGAACATCTACAGCTCCATGGCAACTCAACTCAACTCAACTCAACTCAACTCAACTCAACTCAACTCAACTCAACTCAACTCAACCTGCTGATGAAGATCAGGTGATACACTTTAAAGCACCAGATAAAATAAGTAAGTGGACCTAGAGTTGAAATTGTTTTGTCAACTGATTCAATTCAGTATTCATTTAGTTTTTTTTATTTTTATTGTACATTATTAACTTATTTTCTTGTATGCTTTTAGTCTTCCTTTATGACCCTATAACATCATTTCATTTTTCCTGTATTCATTTATTGATTGTAAATGCACTAAATCGAAGAAGGGCAAATTCGAAGTGGCTTGAACTACTTTACTTTCACTTTGTATGCTGGCTCTGCAGCTACTGTAACTACAACTCTAACTTCGAAACTTCTCAAGTGTTCTTTAGGCAGTTTTGTCTGACAATATTTTAATCATGATGATCCCTCCTAAGCTCCTACTTATTTGTCTTATTGCAGCGAGGCAGTACACTCAGTGCATGCTAACATGTCTAGTTCAGACCACAGTGGACTCTCTCTGCTGTAGTATAAACTGAGCAGTATAAGCCAAAAGGCAACACTGTAAGAGTGTTTACCTGTGTTGAATCCCATCTGATTCAGATAACCTTCACTCCACAATGACTGGTGTTCTGAATGAGCCGCAGTGCTTCCAGACATCAGTGCGATGCAATGAATAGATTTTTAATAGACACCTCTAGCTTTCATTACTCAAGGCAACAACTGTGTACACACTGCCTTGTTTTGCACTCCTCTAACAAGCTGTCTAGCAGCACCGTGGAGAAAAACTGCTGCTTAAGTGAGAACAATTGATATTTAAGTTAACAACATGCTGAATGAGGGAAGCAGGAGAGCTGTTGTATTGTGATCGCAAGCCAAAAGAAAAGCAATTTGTTCTTTAGTGCCATTAGTGCTTATATGGTGTTCTATTAGTCGTTTTTAAGGAGATGACTTAAAACTGTTGAATGTGAATATATAGCCAGAATGTTCTGCTTTCTTCTTCTATAATTGTATGCTTTCTTTGTCACAGTGACATAGTAGTGGTATTATTTCCAGAAATGTAATTTTTTTAAAGCAACAAAGTGTCCTCATCCCTTTAATACAAACAAACCGAGGAATTAAAGCTGCATTTGACAGGTGCTTTTACCGCCTTGTCATTAACATATAGTGAAAATAATGTAATAATGTGACAAACTGTATATTTTCTGAATTGATTAAGCATTTGCAATGACAACCAAAGCAAAAACTACTTGTGCAGGCCAATCAATTTGTGTGTTACAATGTTGGAACTAGTACAAGGTTATTTAAACAAGGCAAGTTAGTAGATACATGGCTTCATATTAAAAGAAGCCCCACTAAAATGTGGAGAAGAGTACTAATTAAGATAAAATGTTATCTACTGGTTATAATTTTATAACTGCTGACAACTAATACATTAGTTAAATGTAATTGGTGACAACTGTCGGCCTGCTGCACAAAGCTGTGTAAGGATAATTGAAGCTTATGAAGCAAACTGTTATCAGGGATGACAGCTGAGGATACTCACAGGGAGCATAGTTAGGGACAGGCTGGACAGCCATTAAAAATTGTCTAAATTAAGACCCTTGCTTGCAGAGGTTTAATGTCGCAATCCTTTACTTTTGCTGTGGAGCTGCCGCTCCCAGTGAGATGATGTTATGGCACCTCCGTGTCAATAGTCTCAAGACACTCAAATCTCAAAGGTTTCTTATATATTGTATGAGGTATTTTTAAGTAGGCTCAGGCATGCTTTGGTTTGATGTTTCTGCCTCTTTAAGTGGAGGTCATTTGGCATCCAGTTGTACTGCAGTTCGAATGGGTCAATGCAGGTGGCTTACTTTTATTCACAATATTAAGCACAGTTGTTCAGATATATAAAGTAAGTGTACATTTATTTCCAGCAACTGTGGGCATTAGGATGCTTTTAGGATACTGTTGATGCTGTGCATATAAGTAGATCCTATATTATTTCAGTGCCAGGGCAACAAGCAGGAAGCTTATGTAAGAACTGTTTTGATTGTGTCATTGGATGGATACATTTTCAAGGCAAATCAAATATTGTACCCACAATCCCAAACAACGTCTTTAATGTCCTACTGGGCCTGTCTTCAGATCTAAAATCAAATTAGTCACGTACAGTACACTTTTGAAACAAACTGTTTTGACCTCACAGTCTTTTTTTTCTTTCTTTTTTTTTTAAGGAGAATAATTGACAAAAACAGAGAGATAAAACTTTAAAGTGCAGCTTTACTGTATCTGAGACCCGGCCTTAGTCTCAGTATGTGGCAAGTGAGTCAGGGGTAGAGATGCACAGCCGTACTTTATCTGTCTCAGTTGGCAGAGAAATTGTTATTCTGCACTCAAAAACAAAAATCCCACTGTCAATACGTGTTGATTTATCAAGGACAGGTGTTGATTGGAGACTTGTCTGTTTGCACATATGCATCACACGACTTCAAGAAAGATGTTCAAAACAGTGCAAAGTGCTGAAATTAGTGAAAGTGATTGGTGTGGATTCAAATTCAAATAATTCAAATTGATAGATCTGTGTACTCAAGTTTAATTAAAATGTTTTGTTTTCTTTGAGAATGATAACTGGCTTGATAAGCTTGTTTGAAGATTTCACTTTGTTTAATCAATCTTTGATGACAATTACCAGTTTTAAAAGCGTTTATGTATTAAGAGGCAATTGCTTTGTTTATGCAAAAATGACATCATTGTGCATGTAAGCAAACCCAGAAATTAGTAATTGAATGCAATCAATTACAAAATTATGTACTTTCTCTTTTCAAGTTGTAAATCCATGGAAAGTTTGCTGATATACACAGACACGTACCCGCCAGTACATTATATTGAACTGTGACTTTCAGTTTCATTGTTTTTACTTCATCAGACTGAACTGCATTTCTTTTACATTGTGTTTTATTTCATTTTCTCCGTGTTTTCATTTAGTGTCTTATCCACTTATGCTGTTGTGTTTTTTTTCTTCTTTGTTTGCTTTGAGGTCAGACATTCTCATAAGCTCCTCTAGCTTTTTAATCTGACTTTCACTAATTGAACATTCCCCCTTCGTTCTGCGATTCATCATTTTCCATACATTATGCAGCTAAACTAAATGAAATGAGAAAAATAGCAAAACACGTTCAGCTCACCGCTGTACGTCTCTTGATTAGCCAGATTTCTTCATTAGGCGACAGATCCTTGGATGTGCAGGCAACAGACACTCGCGCCCTTTTGGAGACAAAGTGAGAATCATAAAAAGCACACTTCCTGTGAACACTCTAATTTAAGAGTGCAATGTGCTATTGTGAGTAGAACTGTCTTCCATCAGAAGTCATTTTGAGAGAATTGGTTTGACTTTAGGTCTCACACATATATATATATACAGAGTGTGGGTGTTTTTCTGATCCTATCCATGGCTCCCTAATGCAATGTCCCCTTCAGCAGTGCCAGCTCCATCATTGCCCTTTTAACGAGGTGATATCCAGACACATGGGAGCAGATGTTGCAAAGAAAACACACTGTGACGTGATTGTGATCGATGCGCACCTCCCAGTATATCCGCTGCATAATTTGGCGGATGGCATCGGGATAACAACCTGCATTATGTGGAGACAGCTGTCGCCATGGCGCCCGGGCAGCCATCGCATTGGCTCCCGCCTTGTTTCAGGCAGAGGCGGAGAAGCCAATTAGAGTGATTTACAGCTTGCTTGTGTCGTCACCACCTTGAAAACCTGTGTCTGGGTCCAGCTAAAGAAAATGCATGGCTACCTGGGTGGTAATCAGGAGGATATGCTGAAGAGAGCAGCAGAGTTGTTTATTGGTGAAAGTAATTCTGCTCCACATGGGAGATCTTTGAAAGTTAATGTCAACTCGCACTTTAAGTTAAGATAATGAACTTTTGAAGGGGTGGATTGTGCTTTCTAGATTATGAGAATGTACTGTATGAATACTTGATGTTAAAAAATGCACGTGCCTTAGGATATGCATGTCCGTCCTCAGGCTCATTTCAGAGTGTGAAGCTCTATGTGTATGGGTCGAATTCACTCTTGAGTGCAGTGTTTGTGTGTTAGGGACAGGATTAGTTTTTGAAAACAATGTTCTAGACTTGTATTTGATAACATCATAATTGCACTGTTAATACACTGTTTTTACATATTTTTCATGCATAATGCTCCAAAGCAACAGACGATATTATTAGTGTAGCCTATGTGTTAGAATTATGCTACCCCAAATTCCTTTGTAAACTCCTTTGAAACAAATTTACATTACCAATGAGGACAGTGCTCTTTGATTTAAAATGTGAAAACCTGAATGATGCAAATGAGCTGCAGCACTAGTTTTGAAGGTTTGAAGGCTTTTTGCAGTAATGAGTCCGATCCACAGTATTTGATGAAATGGCGAGGCAGAGGGAAACTGGGGGATGGCAAGACTTGTGTGAAATACAGGAAGAGGACTTGTGATTGACCGTCACTGGTAATCCGAGCAAGCTTTGAAGTGTAAAATGATGATGGGATACAGTTTGAATGTATTTGCACTTCCATCAGGAGCTTGAGAGGTCACAGGAATGGCACCTCTAACTGTGAAAGAAAGGCTCAGTCAAAATACAGACGGTTGCGCAGCTGTTAGATTCACAGAATATGATGTAGCATCAGACTGACAGGCTTTGTTTCTGTGGCTAGAAGGTGACTTGTTAGGATGTAGGAATTTATAGGCCACACTCATTATGAACATATGCTTATAGTCTCTAGTCGTAAAAGATGTTGCAGCAGTGTAATCTAATTTTATGTTAATTTTAGTATCTGCTTATTAGTTTGGACCTGTATGTCTTAAAGCACCCTTGACCACATGTTACAAGAATTTTGTTACGGTATATTTTGTCACAACATACAACAACATGGTTAAACCTGTAAAATAAATAAGGAAACAAATGTTGATTAATTACATGTATTTATACGACATATTGCTATGAGATATCTCTGAGAATTCAGCCCTTTGTCTTGGTTGGTTTATGAAAGACATGACGAGCAGTGGCGCTCCAGTCCAGCGGGTGGCGGGAGCGAAAAAAAGGTTTACCGTCGACATCGAACGAAGAAGTCGTCGCTCGCCAATGACACAATATTCCCGCGACATTCAATTTTAGCAAGTGAGTAAGAGAGAGACTGGATAACAAGCGCCTCGTCTGTTTTAAAAATGCTCAAAAAGAAGTCAACTAGTACTGAAAAGAAAAGGAAATACTCGCAGCCCGAGGAACGACATGACAACAATAAACGCAGAAGTACAGAAACCAATGTGGAGGTGAGTTAATCAAGCTAGCGTCATGCTAATCGTGTTGTTTATACATGTATAGTAGATATAGCTATATTTATAAGCAGCCTATTGGATACGGAATATAGACGTCGTTTCTTAAAACAATGTCGTTTGAATGTTACGCTTAACATTAGGCAAATTGAGTATGTATCTTGATGTAATAGTTGTCTTATTCATGTGGTTTTGTGACTAACTTATTACCAAACGCAAGAAAGATATTTTTTCCCAGTCGTGTACAAGACTGCTACTGGCAGTACACAGCCCCTGTCATGTTGCTAGCTCGGTGTTTTGGCAGGATATTTGTTGAAGTTGATTTGTATATTGTCACACTTTTATATCAGGGTTGCTGTTTTCTTCTTTGATAGTGTTTAGCTGTGAACTTTAGGCTTCCAATAAACGGCAGTGAATTGACTGAGTTTGCGCTAGCTGCAAAGGCTTATAAAACGAATCTAATATTCAATAAACTACACTCAGCTGCCATTTTATATTTTTTTTATAGTACACTCAGGTGAAGCTAATGTATTAACAAGAGCCTTACAACAAATAATGTTCAATTTTAGTTCAAACTAATTTAGGCAAGTGTTGTATTAACTTATTGGTCATTTTGGGGGCTGTAGTCTCTGGTGTCTCATTTAGTTATAGTGAAACGTTTGTCAGTGACACTGTTTGCCATTAAAGTATAACATAATTCTTGTAAATTTTTGTTTAATTGTGAAAATATTATTATGTCTCTATATTATGTATGTATGTATAGGTGTGCAATCTGCAATTTTTTTCCATTTCAAAATGTTGATAATTATGTCCTTTTTTCCTTCCAAACTAAGTTCGCCAAAGTTGCATTTAAGGGTTTCAGGACTCTTGATAATTTACATTTAACAACATTATATATATATTATATAACAATTATATAACAATAATTAATTGGTACAATTTACAAAATTTCTCCAAACACTGTGTCTTAGTAAATTAACTTGTTGGTTTTCTAAAGCAGGACGCCAAGGATGAACTCGCTGACCCAGAGCTGGACAGGATTGGCAGTGACATTGAGGAGGGGGGATTGGACCTCAGCCTGCCATTTCAACCCATCACTGCATATGTCACTGACAAGCGGGAGATGCTAGAGCAGTGTTTCCACGTGCTGGGGGAGAAGAAGCTACAGAAGATGCTGCCTGATGAACTCAAGGTGATTTGTGAACATGTGGACTTCTGTTACATAGTTGTAAACTCAGAATATTAATACGAAGAGAATACAGCAGGTTGAATGAATATGTCAGTATTGAATGTCATTTTATCAGTGTTATATAAAAGTTCTCACACTTGTGTCAAACCCATATTTTTCATTGATAAATAAATGATGTAACAACTTGTGATCAAACAACATATGCCAACTAAAGGTCAGAGGCATTTCATAATCAGCCTGGCAAATGGGTCGACATCATTTCCCCGCAAACTTTCAGAAATATCGTGCCGCATTTATACAGGCAGTAGTTTGTGGGTTTATTGAGCTGATTTCTTGCACTGGCATGTGTTGACATTTGACCGTGGTCATATTTTTTCCACTAAGTTCCAACAACACCTGCGATTTTGCAATAATTTTTCTTGGAAAGGTTTGTTCTATCTTGTTGTAGGCATACATTATGAATTATTATAAAAATGAATCATATTATCATTAGCCACTATTATTATTTTTCATTTCTATTTATCTTCATTGAAGTCAGTTCATCAAAACTTTGCTTAAACTTAGACAGAATATTGCTAATGTTACTGTTATTTTACATATAGTGTGAGTAGTCGCTTGTAGGATTTTTATCTATAGCTATGAATTAGCTATGGAGCTGTATAATAAAACTTTAAACATAAGGTTAAAGTGTTTTAACTTTGAATAAAAACTTGATAACATCTCGTAAAGAGAGAGAAATAAGGCTTCTGCCATTTTCTTTGATGATTGATGATTCACAGGACTGTATTTTAGAGGAAATCAAAAAGCTGTGTTGGGAGCAACTGGAGCCAATATCAGAGAAAAATCTTCTCCGGATCTTAGCAGGTGAGACATGAGACCAGTTTGGCACATTTTCATAGCAGCTTTTTGGACAATATAGTACTGCAAACAAAGCATTTTCATTCACTTGAAGCTGTTTATTGTTTCTAGGGGAAGAGCTGACATCTGGAAATGGGGATGAAAGCACAAAGGAGACCTTGGAAAGCCAGTGAGTGAATGGTTTTCTAACTTATTCAGGGCACAATTAGAGTGTGTTTTTCTACTTATTATTATGTGTTTCTATTTTATTTTTTCCCATCAAGGCAAGACAATAATGTAGACTCTACATCTTGCCTCAAAGAAACAGCAAAAACTGAGGACCCTAAGCAAGGTAATTAATATGTAGTACACAGAAAAACATCCCCCAGGCATTCAATCAAAGACTTCAAAGACAGAAAAATGCTATAAAAGGACCATTTTACATTTAAATTGTCTTGGTGTATTTTTCATCACAGAGGGTGGTGGCTCAGGCGAGGAGAGCGATGTCCTAAGTATAAATGCAGATACTTACGATAGTGACATAGAGGGACCCAAAGAGGAGCAGACTGTTAAAGCCGCGGACGGGGGAGTGAAACCAGGGGACAGCAGTGGGGAGAGCGCTTGCCCAGCTGTAAACCGTGAACCAGTAGATCCCGAGCCTCCCACGGGCTCTCAACCAGTGGAAGCAAAGAAAGACATTCAGAGCGACATAGACAGAAGCGTTAGTGAGATTTTAGCCTTCTCATCCACTTCAAGTAAAGAGGTAGCTAAAGAAGAGAGTGCACCACCGCAGTCTGTAGATGTCAGTTTACCTGTTCAGGGTGGACCTGTTTCGAGTCGTGCACCTGCAGCTTGTCAGCCGTCCATTCAACAGCTGGAGCTTCTGGAGTTGGAAATGAGGGCTAGGGCCATTAAGGCTCTGATGAAAGCAAGTGATGGGAAAAAGCCCTCTGTGGCGAAAAATGTTTAGCATGGTTCATTGTTATGTTTTGCATGGTTTAATGGTTTTATACACTTTAAAGAACTCGGTTTACAGATGGTGAATTAGGTTTTTGAACAATTTACAACATAGTTCAGTTTTTTTTGTTTTTGAAACTTTCTGTATTGTACCATTCAAACCATGTTGTTTGATTACTCCATATTGGAATGATATTACAGACCGTTTAATGCCAAATTAAACACATAAAGACCTGTTTTACTCCTACTCTACTGTCAGTGTCTTCTGGGAAATGCTGAACATAGACAGTATCAAATGTAGTTTTTCCCTTGGGCACTAGATGGCAATATTACTCTGCTGCAATAAATCCGAGGGGAGAAAGAGAGAAATGATTTATTTGCCTCCATTACAGTAAAAATAGTCTTGAGCAGCATGAAAGTCAAGTTTTCCTAGTAATGATGTTATTTAATAATTCATTTATTCAGTTAGGGCAAAAATTGGTTTTGCAATGGCAGAAATTCTCGTTGAGCCAGTGTTAGAGGATGTGAGCACATCAGAGCGATATGTTATTTTGTATGTAGGCTGAGCTTGGCAAGCCAAAGCAGGTGGCAGCAGTGTTGTACTGTCATTTAGACACTTGCAGTATTTCTTCACTGAACACCTGTTTCACTTGTCACGCTGAAGCATGCATAGTAATACCTGCCGTCTCTTTCATATTTGCATCTTCTAAAGGCTCGGTATAGATTACTCTAAAATGGATATCTGTTTGGCAAAGGGTACAAAAGCCCTTCCTGTGGCCTTACAGACAAACTACAGAGAAATCCAAAACTAAAATGAATCTAAGATAATTAGACCAGCTGCCCTCGTTCATACATCTGCCAGTTTTATTCACGAGAGTAAGTTTTAAATAAATTTTTGCTTCGTGTACCTCTTTGCAGCAGCTAGAACTAATAGCGTACTCTCACCTAATATTGTGTTTTTGCTGTAATTTATTCTGAAGTTGCTTTGTTCCAGTGTAAAATGTAAGGTTGCTGTGTGTGTGCAATTACATGCAGATGCAGAGCAAAACAGCTCTCTTCCCCAAAGGAGACAATGAAACGTACGATAAGAAGCCAGTTGCCTCCTGGGTATTTGCATTTAAAAGGGTTATTTCATGGGCAAAGTGAGGGTGGGGAGGGTTAAATGCATCTTTCTTTACGTATTTATGTGCAGGTATCTTTGTACTCATTGATGATTTCAAGAGGGAAAACGTCCACTTTAGTAAAATGGATGCAACGATTCTAAAGTGCTCGTGGTGTCTGTGATTAGCGAGTATTTATCATTGTAATTTTACTGCTATTAGAATGCCAATTATTATTATAGTATGAGCGGATAAATGGCTTTTAAAGCAGACCTCAGAATGAGTGGGCTGAAAATTGGATTGATGGAAGTGAGATGAAACTTGTTGAGGGAGTACTTTTTGAATTCAAATGAACCCGATGAACCTTGTTAAAATATTGAGGTATGATGCTTCCATGAATGGTGCTATTATCAAAGTCAGAAACAAGGTTGTGCAAAAAGTTGTACGCACCGGTTCATCTGTTTAATAGCCATGCTCGTCATTTTCCTCAGTGTTGTGAGCCAGCCGCTAGTTAGCAACTCTCATTAAAGATTGAAAAAAATACTGTATTCCTCTAAAATGATTTCTTGACTTTATGTTGAACTTTTAGTATGTAACAATCCCGTAAAAGTTCACAGAGGTTTGGGTTCTGCTTAGGAAACATTGACCACAATGAAATCCCCTCTCGTGCTAGATGTTCTGGAAGACTTCATATGCCACATACCGTGTGTATGTTGGATGTAGAAAGGAATTGATAGGTTTAGTGCACTTTATATTGCGATAAATACAAAATGGGTGTTGAGACAGTTGTCTGCAATCACCCCTCAAGACATCATCATCGCTGTTCTGCAAAGTTAAGTTTTCTAGATGGAGTCCCCTAACATGTACTGCAGAAATAAGTGATTCTGCATTTAGTGTACTGTATGTCAACTGTTGTATATGCTCCTTAAAGAGTGCTCTATAATTGGGAAGTTAAAATGCAGTAATTGTTGTAGTGGCCCTTGAGAACAACACGCTTTTTTTTATTATTGGGAGGAATGCGCTCCAATCCAGACTTGCTACAAACCTCAAAAAGCAGGGGCACAAACATGAAACTCTTTGAAAGAACATTACACAAATGTACAGCGAAAAAGACTCTCACAGCATGGCTCTAGGAATAGGGATGTCAGTTTTGGTCTGTCTTTGAGTCTGTTGGTCCACTTTGATTCCCATTAGAATTCCAGAGAGTCCACAGAGAATGAATAATTTGATCCTCTTACTTCTCTTCCAGTTCCTCCACCAACAGGTATTATTTCAAATTGTCAAACATTTTAGTTCTTGACAAAACATGTAGTTGTACGCAGTAGTATTTAAGAAGGATTAACTTATGCAAACACAGTAAAATCTCCATGTAAAAGTACTTAATGATTATTAGGAAAATTTACTTAAGGTATCAAAAGTAAAAGTGGTAGTGCAGAATGCAGTATTTGAGTTGTTATTGATGCTTTCAAGTACAAACAGGACTTTAATGTTGTACCTCTTGAGACTGAGCAAATAATATTTGATAAAAATATAATTTTTATGTATAATCTTGGGGCCTGCACAGCCGTAGTCCACCTACGTTTATATTGCCTAATTAGTGCTGTGTTGATTAACATTTCCCTCACGCTTCTGCTGTTGATTTGTACCCATTGGGGCAGGGGCATCTTACCCAATTATCATTCTTAGTGCATAGAGTTTGGTAGAATCATGTACAGTAATTGCCAGCATAGCTCCACCTAACTTACACTTGACTAGAGATATAATCAGACACAGTGGTTGAAAACAACTGTGTGGGTGTTCAGAGCTGGTTGACATAATTGTCAAACAAATGTAGTCGGGTAAAAAGTATTTCTCTCTGAAATGTAGTACAGTAAAAAAAAAAAATACAAAGTTGCATAATATGGAAATACTCCATTAAATTAAAATAAAATTGTACTTAAATTCCGTAGTGGAATGTACTTAACATGATAATTTAAGTATACTGGCGCATTGACGTTAGCTCAAGGCGCAGCTACATCTGAGGGTACATCTGGACAGCAAGCTGAGACTGTTGGATGTTGTTACTCAGCTTGTCAGATATTCAGCCTGGCAGGCGCCAAGACTTTAATTTTGCCACTGAATCCCACCAAATTAGAGGTATGATTCAGTGGCAAAGTTGTCTTCCTGTTTTTTATTCATCCAACATTTTTTTTTTTCTTTTGTAAAACATTGAAGCCTTTAACCTAGTTAGAAAAGCTTCACTGTATTTGCTGTGTCTAAGACAAAAGGAGGTCTATCACTTCCCTCCCTTTCTTTTGGTGCACATTTCAGTTTGTGACTTGATATTCACAGGGTTTTCTTTTTCTTTTTTTTCATGTATTTTGTTCTTTCAGTCATGTATGCGTTTTAATGTTTGCAGTATTTTCAGATTTGAGGTGCATTTCACTCTGGTACCATAGGAGAAAAACTATAACGAAAAGAGGTATTGAAAACATTGATGTCTTTTTATTTCTTCTTGAGAACACATCCTGTTTGCGTAAATAAAGTAATTCTCTTCAAATTTCCTCTGTATTGTCTGTGTTCTTTTCTGCAGCTAGAAATTAAATTGAACTAACAGCTCATGCTGACAGGCAATAAATAACTTAGCACCTCTGTGTGACTAAATGAATTGATTTCCCCAAACAATGACTCACTGGACACATTTCATTTTCTTCAAGTTTCAGACAGCATTTTTCTTAAAGTGGAAGAATTATTTGATGTTGGATGCACTTTGTTTTGATTAAATGTCCAATTCTGTGATATTGCTAATTACTGTTGCATTGGCAACAATCCTGATTGCCATCTGAAAGACAGAAGAAGCATATAAATGTGTTGATTATTTAAATATAGAGATTACTCAAGCAATAGTGGCTAATGATAATGAATCCATGTTCATTTCTGGCCTTGATGTTTCTGATTTGCTGGACTAGATGTACTATATAATTTGAATGGTGTTTCGCTCTAGGCATATCGGTCCTGGAATAATGGATTCTTCTGTTCCATGTTGAATCCGCTGTCATTGAATGGAAACGAATGATAATTGTTGTAGCCTCGTCACAGGTGTACAGCACATCTGTTCACCATTCACTTCTTTTGCGTGCATAAATGCTTGGCTTATTCTCAAAGAGGTATGAGCTTGGCAGAACCCTTTTTGAAAAATTTGAAGTGGGTTAGTGGAAGTTTGCTGCTATTTGAAAGAGAAGAGCTCCCTTTTTTTAGTCACACTCCAAAATCTGTGTGAGAGATTTGAACATTTGATATTCCACTCCAGTGTTGTATCTGCATTTGGAGAAAATTCCTCCCCTCCACTGACTCCTCTGACATCTGACTTTCAGATTCCATGCATGCTCACTCTGCATGGGTTTCTCCCCCCACAACTTCAGGGTCTGCATTCAAATGGTGCATTAATACCATCAAACAACCATTGAAATTCTGGCGGGTAGACGAGCAAGCCAATAAAGCAAAATGCTTTTGAAAGATGTCTAGAGACATCAGGAAGGATGGATGACCTCGCACAATCAAATCAGCATAATCAAATGAAATATCACAATATTACATCAAAGCCAACTCCCACCGCGGCAGCAGCTGCAACATGATCAACAAGCTCGATCCTTGGAGTATCAGTGCTTCCTCACAGAAATATTGTGGTTGATGGCCTGAAGTGAATATATTTTACAACCAATAGAGTAGGTTCAGTAAATCTGTGATGTTGTGTGGGTTTTAAATGTTCATGGAATCTATGGTTAATCTTCAATCAGTAATTGATGAGCGATTCCCACTGAAATGAGCATGCAGACTTAATCTATAATAGCGCTCAGATTTAGTAGTCCTCTGAGAGTTAAGGGTGATAGCACCCAAGATAATTATGTGAGTTTCAAAATATATTTCTGTTCCTACATCAGTAACACAAAACTCTCTGAAGCACATTTTAATATAATAACTCAAAAGGAGCTTTCATGTCTAATAAAATAGGCATTATATTTAAAAAATTGTCACCTCTCCCAGTGGAAATAAAACTCAAAGAAATCTTGCTGAAATTATGAATAACCATCTTCCACTCATGTCCTGTTCGTCTTTCCTACATTATCACAACTTTGGTGTGTTTTCCAGGGTTGTCCTGTGACACACTGATCTTTTAAGTTTGAATCTGTCAAAATACAGTATTTCAAAACTATACATTATTATCAAACCTCAATGTACTGTAAACCTTTAAATATAGTAAAATAAACTGTAAAACCATTCTATTTCCACTTTCTTTAAACTAATCACATTTTCTGTGAAGCTAAGCTTTCAACAGCTAAATTCTTATAGTCCCAGCTGTGCTATGAGCAGCAGTCGACCAACAAAGTGTCCCCCAGGCAGATGATGGATCAAAGCACACAGCCCTGGTAACTCAAACTTTTACGATGCTAGGTGAAGATGGCACAATTTGCGCTGGGGTTGGAAGACATTGAACTGTCAAATCATGGTGGAGTGCCATTTATTTATTTTTTATTTGGATGATTTATTTCCCACAGAAGCACAAAAGGATTGAGCCAAGTAAATTACTTTTGCCAAAAGTTGTGATAAAACTGTCAAATTGCTTCCCACCACCAGCTGGCAAGCAATTGTATTACATAAGTAATTGTCAAAAGGAATGTCAAGAGAGGAGTATATTCCTTCGTGAGTTTCTGTCGGTCTTACCATCACGATTTTACGTGCCTTGCCTTACTTTAATGGCCATGTCTTGTGATTTAACTACATTGCAGTATGTAGCTATCCAGGGAAAACCCATACAGTAGCATAGATAGAGTCAAAATGAGTGTTACCACAATTGTTTTCTACATTTCATCTTAAGTCTGACAGGTTTTGAACCCAGAATTTTGATGTTTGTTTTGGTGGCACCTGTCTCAGTTACTCCTTCTTTTTATGGTCCGAAATAACAAGTATGGGAAGTGTCATTTATCACTTTTGATTGATAGCTGATAACTTTTATGATCTTCTGTAGAATTCAACAACCTTCAGGTTCCCATAAGTTCTAAAGTTATGTGAGATAATAAGTCAGACATATTGTTGTTGTCTAAGTCTCTCAAACTATTATACAATAGGCATGAGTCATAGGACCAACAAAGTGCATCACACAAAAGCTTTACCCCCACACTGCTACTTCAAGTCCCAACATCCATACTCTCCTCTTCTTCATCACATCGTATGAATGGAGTGCTATTTCAGTTCCACTTCTTGACAGCCAATTAACCAGCCACTGTCTGCTTTATGCTCCCCCAAACTGATTGCTTATCCCTCACTCTGATTGTAAGGGGTTATACAGAAACAGCACTTTTGCAACTTAAATGGCATTTTGATGTGAAAATAATCAGAGGAAGCTGCTGTAATGGAGGGAATCAAGTGATTTCAAGTGTTGCTATCTGTAGTTTTTAATATTGCAAATCAAGGGAAGGTATTCACTGTGTTTCCCACACAGCTTCTCATCCTGTTTTGTGGCTCTATGTATTATATGTATTATATTGAAGACCACCAGCTATGGCTGGATACTCAAGTCCCTCCTTTTCTTGTGTTTGCAAATTCATAGAAAGAATCGCTACAAAGTTAGAGGCATTTTTTTTTTTTTTAAGTATATTTTTTTGGGCTTTTGTGCCTTTATTGGACAGAATAGTAGAGAGAGACAGGAAATGGGGAGGCAGAGAGGGGGGGGAATGACATGCAGTAAAGGGCCGTCCGATGCGGGATTCGAACCGGGGCCTGCTGCAGCGAGGACTGTAGCCTCTACATATAGTGCGCCTGCTCAACCCACTGCGCCACTCGACACATTGAAAGTTGGAGGCATTTTTACATATAATTATGGATGTATCATTCACAATTCTCTGTTCTGATCTTATTCAACAAAGTAAGGTTCCCAGTAAAACTCACGATAGAAAACAAAAGGAAAGTGTATCGGGAAGGTGGAACATTGAGCAAATGTCTTTTTTGTTTCCCAGTCTGAAATACCATCCAGTTTTAACAATGAATGGTAAAATCATTGCTCTTAACTGGATTCCTAATATAAACTCTGAATTACAACTTAACCAGTTTCTCTGAACATCTGAATGTTGATCTCTTTCATTATCAAAACATATACTTCACAAAATCCATACGTGTAGAGCAGTGTGTGCACATTTGATTTGACCACGATCACATAACTGCTGTTCATTTTTAAACAATATTCATGAATAAAATGATTAAAAAATAAATTTTGTTGCTATTTATCTTTTCTATCCTGTCCCCATTATGTGTTTGGGTGATATTTGTAATAGGATCAACCATATGGAAGGCAAACCATGGACATGTATGTGGACTTAAGTAGAGAGAGCAACAATTATAGGTAGTATTATGTTCAGAGTTAAAAACTAATTTTCCTTCCCATCCCACATAGAAGTGAATGGCAGGAGCTGTGATGTGGGCGTGATAATTCCTGAGTAATCAGTGTGCCCTTTATTGTGACTAGACTTTTTGTAGTTGGATAATGATGGGTATTTTGCTCACTTAGTTAATGAACTTCTCAAGTTTTGCCTTTGAAAGCGAGGTCATCGTATTAAAGCAAGCACAGATTCAATGAGGGATTCTGGGACAGATGTTAAAATGTCATTTCTGATATGTACCTCAGCAGGAACAGGTGTTACTGGGCCTGCTGGTAAATGGAGTTGACATGCTGAGAGGAGACGAGATGGCTGTTTATCGCCGTGTCCAAGTACCTTAAGCCCATGGACTGGCTCCAACTCCTCGAGCCCTGCACTGCACAACCTGCCTGAAGCGGTAAGTTTGCACAAAGTGTGGCTTTACATTGTCATTCAGTTGTTGATGCCCTCTGCAAATAATTCAGTCGAAAATGATGTTGGCATATGTATTCATTACAAATGAGAGCACATCCATTGGGTGCAATGCTGATGAGCAAAAAATGTCATCGTCAAATAAATTTGTGCTGTGTGAGCTTATGAGCTTAGGAAATGAACTATTTGTTTGTCAGAGGCTAAATAGCTCAGCACACTAATAACGGTTTCTCTGGAATTAATCAAGGTGAGTTCAAAGTGACTCCAACATAAATCAACATTCCCTTGCCATTCAGTTTAATCTGGTCCATCCCAAACTAATCAGTAGCAGGCAATGCAGACCAACTAAGATTTCACAATTGAGCTTTCACACCATTTTTCCCCCAAAGATGAACTGACTATCACTTTGCGCAATTAAAGGTCATATGGAAGTGATGACTCACTTCAAAAATCAACATCCTGAAACCAAAAGATCCATCATGACTCATCCTGTATTCACTGCAAAGGTCCACCTGTAATAGTGCTCCTCAATATTGATAACTCCACCTCGGCCTATTCCTACGTGACTCATTAGTCACTGAGGTAATGATATGTCATAAAAGAGCAATCAGTGTTCTGAATGTGAGGGATGACTGTGGCTTAAGACATGCAGACTGTGATGCAGTACATGTCTGATCGTAGCAGGTTTGGTATTTGCAGTCGGGGCCGAATAGATGCCCACCCTATCTCTGTTTTCTCTGTTCCCCTGAGGTAAACAAACAGCATCCTGCCACAGAGAGTTAGACTCAGCATTCTCCAAAGCCTTTTTTTATTTATTTCAGATAGCTGAGAAGTCATAACAGCCATGTTGGCTGTTTTATCAAAGCTTTATCATCCTTACGCCAGAGTCATTACACGGCTGCAGAGATGGCATAATAATAAAACGTGACTTAATCAAAACCAAGCAGGCCTCCAGAATAATGGCTCCCAACAGCTGAATATGCGAAACAATCGGGCAGGGGCTACTTTTGTACTTAACCTCATCAAGGTCCTCATTTAGGTGATGGAGGACACAGATGCTGAGGCGAGGGGCTGCTGGGGGGTTGTTTGTTATTTTCAGTTTATGCTTGATGAAATGAGTCAGCAGTTTAAGTTCAGGAGAGATAATTACATCAGTGCATTTTATTAAATGATCCTGTTTTATTCTGTATTAAAAGCAAAACATTGTAATTGTTTTAAGCAGTTTGAGGTGCCTTAATGAATTTTCTTTAGAGGTTTTGGCCAGCAGCATCTGGCTTTTCTAAAATGATGCACAGGAACCCAAAATAAAGCACCAACAACGTGCCCCACATATCCATGCACAGGTAGTGTAAGATTCAGGTTTAAAGTTTGAGCAAAAGACAGCAGCAATGTTTTTACACTGGGGTTGAAATCTTCCCCCGAAAGCTTTACCGAAGTGATGTGTAAGTGTCTGTTTCTGTAATGGGCTATGCCATGGGAATGTTTCCATGGTAACATGGCAAAGGCGCTAGTACAGCTCAATGCCACTCTCTGGGGAGTATCTGGGAAGCTTCTGCTTAGTGGGAAATGATGATAATAGCGCAGAGTGTTGGATAAAACTCAAATGGGGAAGACTAACCCCTTCATATTGCAGGAAAAGGAGACGACATTCATCTTCTTTTGCAAAGTCTTTTGCTGGCTTTTTTTTTTTTTTTTTTAACCAGTTTCCCTAGTTACCGTCCTACAGTATGCTCCATTTTCATCACTTTCACTTTTGTAATTTTTATTGGATGTTTAGTACCTCAACAGACAGTATAAGGAACTATAAAACCTCACATATTTAGTTTTAAGGCTCCAGGTTGTTAATAATGCTTTTTAGAACTTGTAGTGCCCTATATACAGGCCTTCAGAGCTTCACCTATTCAAATATGCAGTACAGTATTTTGACTGTGAAGGCCGGTTCCTCAATGACTGTTTTGAAAATGTAGCCTGATACACTGGAGAATGTACTTTCATCGCAGTTGCTGCAATTTTTGTAGAAAATAGTTACAAATCCTCATACGAATGAAAAATATCTACGTAGAAAGTGCTTGTACAGTGCTCTAGCAGCCATTGTGATTCAGCCCAGTGACTCCTCTTGCACTGAGAAACCTCTGCTCAAATCAGTTACCTGTTTATACCCCACCTGCACTCTGTTGCTCTTTTCCCAGCGCTGATATGCACACACGTGTGTGTGTTTCTCAGTGTTAGATGTTGAAAACACAGCTTTGTATTAGATCACAACTGTGGATAAATTACATCCACAGTGAGCATTAGCAGCATTAGGTGCGGGGAAATAACTGAAGACTGAAGCTCTTTGGAGTTGAAAATGTCACATTAATTTCAAACACATTACCCCCTGCCTGAAGACTTAATGAAGAAGCCCATTAGAATGTCATACCTGCTTACTTGTGAGTTTTATAGAAAGTTTATTTGATATGTCTAAGTCAATTAACCAAAGTCTTTGTGATAAGGAACTGCTCAGTGGACCTGAACCCCCGGTTCTACTTCGGGAGCACTTGGATATTTTATACGTGGCTGTGCTTTGAATAATTTCCCAACAGAAATTCTTCTTTGTCATGGCACTTTATTTTTTCCCTGCCAGCTTAAAGGTTTTGTCCTTGACGTCACTTTGCAAAGCCTGTGCGACTGATACGAAGTAAAGTCTTAAAGATCTGTTTTAAGAGGAGCCTGCGCCTCTTTTTCTAGAACCTGCACACAAACAGACTGACAGGGTGGGACAAAAATACAGTCAAGTAATAGTGTTATGACTTTTAAACTTTTCCTTTTAATACTGCTCAGTTATTATTCCATAGTAGGACACTATGGGGTTATTCTTCATAGGTTAAAGGGGTACTCCAACAATTTAGTAGTTAACATTTACTCCTTAACTTGGTCAAAATTGAAGCAGTAGAGGCCAAAAGATCATGACTTTCAGCGCCTAGTAAGGATTAAACGCCAAACACTAAAAACGTCCTACAATTCTCATAATGTAACTTAAACCCTCCCTGCTACATAAATGTAAATTTGTGTGGTTACGCCCCGACTTTGTAGCACACACTTTCTGTTAAAAATTTGAAGTGTGAAACTCAAGTTGAAACGATAACCCTGATGGCTCCCTGCAGAGCCACTGAGGATCTTATATCACTGATGCACAGGTTGGGTAGTGCTCCTTAAGACAAAAATGATCCTCATGGGTAAAATATTAATACTTTCCATCCATTCACTCTTTTATTGGTGAATGTATAGGGCAGTAGGGTTCCAGTGTGTGGTGTATAGTCAGCCAGGCTAACGGAGTGACTATGGTGTGCATACTGCATAAAACATATAAGGAACATACATTTTTGTACGTTATTTGCGTCGAGTTGTTTGCCGCAACTGGCCTACTTGTATTTAAACTCCATAGCAGTCATTTTTATTTGTCAGCATCCTCACGGTGGAGTTTGTCTCTCTGTGGACATGAAGCGTTTCATGTCCTCCTCAGACACATTGCTGGAGCTCTGGGACAAACACCGGATGAGTGACTAAGAAAACAATTCCCCTGGATATGCCTGTTGTCTCGTTCTTCCTCTCTCTCGCGCTCTTTCTGTGTCTCTTCAGGGTTGAATCACATTTCTCTTGCTTCCCTCCAATGTGTCTCTGTCATATATAGGTGCATGGGCACATCCACACATCCACACACAGGCAAACGCTCACTCCTCCGACACACACACACACACACACACACACACACACACACACACACATACATACACAGAGTCTGACAAATCCCCCCTTCTGCCAAAAAGTCGATAAATAAATGCATTGTCTCTTCACTTTCTGCTGTTGGCATCAGCCTGTCTAAATTGTCTGAGAAGGCAGTGGAGTGTGAAATTGAGTTCAGAACTGTACGCTGTGTGAGGGGGCACAAGATGAGCGTATGTTTGCTTATTTATTCATATTGCAGCAGCATTCAGTGGCGGTTTTGCAAGAAAGGGTCAGTTAAACACGTTGAGGTGTTGTTGGTGGAAATTTGACAAGTCTAAAGGAAGAGGCTTAGGCAGTGGCATTTTGCCCTTGCAAAGGGAGCAATAGGTTATTCATCTGAGGGGTAAATGAAGCTTTAAAGTGAAATTGTGCAGTTACAGTGAGTCCAGTAAGTTTCTTATTTCTTCAGTCCCTGGGTGCTGTGAACCAGGACGACTCCTTTTTGACAGTCGCTATCATTGTTCTAAATGCCATCTACACTGAAGCCCAGTAGTTGCATACAAAGCAAAAAGGTAATTTTACTTGAATCACTAGGTAGTGATTGAATAACTTCACAGTGATTTGCTCTCCCCTATTTCTGAAAAGATGAATTTCTTTCCCAAAGCCAAAGAGTTCATGCGAGAATAATAGCACCTGCCCACACTAATTTGCCAAGAACAAATGATTTTGCTTGAGAATGTAACTTTTGAGCCGCTTTCCCAAGATTTAATCAGAGGTATTACGCAAACCTTCCCTTCCTCAGCTCTTTTCTTGCCATTCTGTGATGAATGTGTTGTTGCCGGATGATATATGTTTATAGATTGCTGGGGATAACTGCTGTTTTGAAGAGTTATAGCTTCCCCTCACATCACAGAAAGTGGTTCTATGCGAAAATCATTCAGGGATTTCAGGTTTGTCTCTCAATTTCACTGAGCACAACACATGATAAATGTGCACTTGTTTAAAAAAAAAAGAAAAGAAAAAAGGGAACAAATCCCTAAACTTTGTTTCCAGACTTTTTGACAAGGCTGTTTGAATGTCATCCCCCACTACAGGGTTTGGCAGTCAGTGGAAAAACGATCCATGTATTACGTATTGTTAAGATTAGCTGCAGTGGTTGAATTGCCCTTCACTGTCACCAGAATCACCGGTATGGAGGTCATCCTCCTGGAGGTTTTTTTTATTTTAGAGTGACAGAAATTGCAATGGCAGCATAAATCGCATCAAAGTCTTTGCATTCTCAGCATTACCTGTAAGAACTGTCCAGAGGTCAACTGATAGGCCAGCCACGATTTCTGCAGAGCTCCTACATCCATCTGTAATGCCAATGCATTTCACTTTGAATGGGTAACCACTTTATTTGACTTGTTTCCCCTCATTCATTTAATTATGTAACCATGTCTCTTAGAAATTATAATAATAATTCTATTAACATAATGAGGATATGTTGTTAATATATGTATTTGGCAAACTGCAAATATGTTGGTACAGAACCTACAGCATCAATAAAATGTTCACAGACAGCATATTTGTTTCCCGGTAAAGTATCTGATCTTGCAGTACAATGTGACTACAGCATTTTAATTTTTTCTTATGGATATATTTAGACACGCACAGCACTTTGGTCAAGGTTAGGGAAAGATTGCGGTCTGGTTTAATCCAGAAAAAGTATGCAGTGACTTCAGACAAACAGGTTTATTTATATACAACCTAACCTTAACCAAAGAGCTTTTGTTGCCAACTGTTAAAAAATGTAGTCAGGAAAACCTTTGCCTAATCCGTTGCCACTACAATATGATTGAGAAAGCAGTTCTAGTAGTAGTAGTAATTAGTAGTATACTGACATAGAGAATGCTTTCACAATATAATAAAAAGCATAGAAGTTTATGAAAAACAAACAAAAAAAAAAGAAACTTAAAGCTGCCTCTTTGGAATTGTCTTGCGAACAAACAAATGTTTACCATTATTCTTTGTCAACAAGAGGCTTTATGTGCGTATCTATGTCTGTGTCTGTCCTCGTCACTTGCAGAGCTGATTTTGACATTCGTGTTTGCCAGCTTGCAGTCATCCTTTACCTTGCCCTTGTTGGCGCATTTATATGTTTCTCATTGCTACGGAATCATTGATCATTGGATTAGCGTGAAACGTTCTTTTGCGCGTCAACGGCACAAAAAAAAAAAAATGAGGACCCACTCGTAAAAGCATTGCTCCATAATGCTACAAGTGGTCAAAAACTCCTTGAAGGACTGTAATCGTAGCAGTATTATCTAAATTAATCTTAATTAAACCCAGATTGATGTGTCGTACTTATTAATGTATTATGATTATCTTCTCATACCTGTATGTGACATAACTCTGTGACAACAGGTTTCCATTCCTCAACATTCTTGGAAATATATTTTCATTTCTCAGTATAGCGTTGAACATAATATATTAAATCACACCACCGTGACTGTGTCATAAACCTTGATAAGCAGTGTGACCATGCCAATAGGGAGAAGAGAGCTCATTTTATGTTAATCACAGTACCCTAAGGACATATTGGCCTATTATCTACTTTAAGCATCTGCACTCATTAAATGAGTAAATACACAATTACTGACATAGTAATTAACATGTCATTTGGCCCTGTCTTTAATTTTCCAACACCATTTCCTATTGCCATGTTACTATGACACGCAAACTATTAAAGAGATTGTGTTTTCTACTGTAGAAGTTGTTTGCCCTTTTCTGAAATGCAAAGTCGTTTTAATGGTTGTTAATGATGTAATTAGTTCTTTAAAAAAAAAAGAAAAAGACTGCATCCAGGGCTTTAATGCCCGTGACTGCTTGATTTCCATAAACTGTCACATTGAATGGAGAATATATTCGTCTTGACTGGCTCGAGGCTTGCTTTTGAGGCGTGAACTCAAAAAGCGCAAAGCACACAATGAACGCAAACATGAGAAGCTGCTGTTGGAGGATGTTCTTTAAGCATATGGTTGTATATTATAGATTATACTTTGATTGATCCCCTCTGTTTACAAACATTCTATGCTGTTAGTTTGCGAAAATGCCAGTTTGCCAGCAAAGCCCTGCCTGTAAATGTCACGCGATCTCCAAAGCGATTGTCAGTGTTCACTTTAACCTTTTGTTTTCTGTTTAAACTTGACTACATGCTGCGCTTTCACACAACTGTGTAGAATAGTGATGAAGAAGCGCTCAATAGGTAGTTATTAGTACATTCTTTCTGACCACTTTCAGGGTTACTTCTCACCTAACTTAATTACTTTAAAGTCCAGTCGGTATTCTCTCTCATGTCTTTGAGTCTCTGAAAGCCATCGGCTCCATAGACACTGTGCCATTATACTAGTGCCAACTAGTAACTCCCTTGAAGTTTACTTGAATCAATATTTCAGTGCTGAATGGCAAGTTCGTCCTTAAACAAAAATAATTTTCCTTGACAACCTGAACAAGCGTTAAGCCAGTTAGAGGAGGTTTGCCCTCCTCAGAGCCCATTAAAAGGGTTTTAATGAGGGGAGAGTGGAAGGCAGCAGTAGACCCCCTACTATCTTTTTATACAATGCACTGTCACCTCATTAAATCCTGATGATGTTCAGCGGTCTTCCAGGACAGTTGCGAGACCCATGTGTTACTCTGTGGACTCTCAGTCGCCATGGGGGCACTGCCGGCGGGGTTACGGGTACCAGCTGGACTTGGCACCACAGCTTGGCTCTAGACAGTGATAATGGCCTCCCCACTTCTTGTTCATATCACATGCTTTGTCACTTTAAACTGCTCTGTAATGGCCTTTATGGGCCATGAATTGTGCAATAAAGAGAGGCATGGAAGCAACCAAAACAGAATAATAAGCAAGCGAGGAACTTTGCTATGGAGGTCTGCCTAGTGGTTGAAATGTTGCTGGTTTGATGTGCTGTGCTGATATTCCTTAATGCAGTGGTCCTGCAGTTTGTCTTTTTCTGTCATATGTCCTGCATTTCTCTTGAGTTACTGTTGTGCAAAAGAAAACAATGTGCCTGAGGTTAAGGCACAACAAACTTAAGTAGTCGTCATAGTTTGGATTTTGACCGAGTGTTTGCTTTTAGGAGAAAGTGGTTAAAATGAGCACAAATTGCAAAGAGATCCATGTAACAACACCAAACTTTGTGCAACTATCAACGGGCAAAAAGCAGAAGCAATTACTGGCTCCAATAAATGATGTGGGCTGACTTTCAGTTGTCCTGTTACAAACAGCACAAATTTAGTACTGACTGGCCAAACACTGTTGGCATAATAAGTTTCTAAATGTGATTTCAAGTAATGTATCTCGTGTCATTTAGATGGAAACAAATTATTTAAACTACTCAACAAAATAATCTTAACTCAAGGGCTTACTAACTTTTTGCAAGACTTTCTACTACATCATTGTCCTCATCAGCTAATGGAGTTTACTTAGTTGTCATGGAGTTTACTCTGCTGTCATCTTGTGACCTAAGCATGAAACTTTGGTAAAATGATAATAGGTGGTGGTGTATGATCAGAAAAATGGTTTCTGTGCTCAGATTGGTTAATTGTAGAAATAATAAACTTCCAATGAGAATCCCTAAATATTCACAACAATATTGGGAGTATTACTGTTATAATAATAATAATAATAATAATAATAATAATAATAATAATAATATTATCGTGAATGACTATATAATAAAAAGGTACTGCTATAAATAATTACTCTGATTGTTTGAGGTATTTCCCAGTACCTCTACTTGAACTACAAGAAAACTTGTACTTATTTTTGCAAATGGACAAATTAAATATCATTTTCTCCCTTTGCTTTCCTCTGAAATACATCATTTCCAGCAGAGGAGCATTTGATAAATTGGTGTTTGGAGAAAGGAGGTCTGCCTGCTTTGTATTTAGGTTTTGTGAACAATACAATGTTGTTTTTGTTTGAAATATGTAAAGTGTCCCAGCTCCTCGAATTAAGAGCTTCTCAGCTCCAAGCAAAGCCATTGCTGAAAATAAGCGTGAGCAAATCATGTCACCGTTATGAGCCTATATTGTTTTTCAATTTGAATTAGTGCCTAAATGAAGCATTATAATACATGCACACAACCTCTTGGTTTATTATCCCAGCCTTTACTGCAGTTGGTGTTATTTTAATCACATTGAAGCATGGTTTAAGCAGAATAATAAAACAAATGTGGAGGCTAATTTTAAGAGCTTTCATTTGACTCATCCTGGAGGTATATATTTGAGGGCTTGTTCTTATATTTTTTTTTAGATGCAATTTGTATTTCACGTGTGTGTGCTATTGGGTGTATTGAGAACAATCAAAGCTTAACAGCACCATACTATAGACATGATGAATGAAATGTAATCTGTCTTCGCTCTGAGTATTTCAATACAGGAACATAATGGCTCTATTTGTTTTTGTGTTTTTTCCACGTCCCCATGCAGCGTTGCATACCTGAGGAAATCGTAATGAGATATTGAGATACAGCAGGTGGAAAAAAAGTCATGGAAAGACTACTGCAATTTTTTTTTTTTTTTTTTTTTTTTTTACGTAGGAAGCAATCGGGCCACCCTTTGCCTTCAGAGCAGCTTGATTCTTAATTGTAATGTCGTACAAGCGTTGAACTGTGTGTAGTGGGAAGTTGAAGCATCCCTCAGGAAAGAAAACTTCCAGTTCTTTGAGTGATGAAGGAGGCGGAAATCTGCGCTGCACTCTGCGCTCCAGAGATTCCCATAAAGGATTATTCCTGTGTGATTGGAGTGTTGGCTTATTTCCTTCCTTCCTGCACTGGTTTACATCACTTTATTTTCATCTTTTATCATCTTATATCTTTTTTCCCCGGTCTTAATGTTTTTTTTTTTTTTTTTTTAAGTAGAGTAGTTAGAGAAGAGTTTGAGGTGCTCCCAGTAGAAAAGGGAAACAAGTCAATGTTAATTGTGTGAAATCTAGTTTTATTTTCTCTTTTTGTGCACAAAAATCCTATATACATAAAGATTATATTATGATTGGCAGGAGGCAGGTCTAATTGAAAACAAGACTTTTAGTTTTATTTTGGAAATAAGTATGTAAAAATGACTGTGTAAGAGTGTAAATGAGAAAATATTTTTCATCTCACCTCACATTGTGGTGTTCTTCTTCTTGAGTTCTTCGACCAGCCTTGGACTTCTTTCAAAATATAAAAGTTTATGTTGTCAGATAAGCATAAGTGAACACTGTTTATTGTGCCAGGTCTTTATACTGAGTAAGTGTTATGACCTACAAGTGATTTTTAAGATGTGCCAGTCTCCATTAATACACGTTTTGAAGCTCACAACCCACATTAAACATTCTGGAGCTGGTGTCTCAGTGTTTACAAAGCAACGATATAGCAGACTATAAGTCTCCTTTTCCTTATCTTATCTTACACATACACACACACACACATCATGGTAATAATCTCAATCCACAACGGCATTAAATATGCAATAATTTATTTTTGACTGCTAGAGGGGATCCTATATATGATATAGAGACTGGAAGACAATCTACACTCACAGCTCAGCCAATCTCCACACTTCCTTCCCTTACTCTACCAAGGTTAATCTGCCCACTGTCCTTCAGAAGACAAAGTAGGACAATCTTTGCGAAGTACAGGAGCATCATGGATGAAGGTGAGCTGTGCTAACAGAGAAGTCAGTAGTATACTATAATGTGGCACATGGTCTGTGATGGTAATTTCTGTTGCTTGCGTTTATGGTCTTAAGCTGGTGTTTTAAAGTCAGTCCGACCTTCATTCCGAGTTTGAGCCTGCACTATGGTGTACTGTTAAAAAAGGAGCTGTGTGCAGAGAGGTTTTTAAACTGGGGGGTGTTCAGAGAAAAAAACAAGATAATGGGTGCAAGGCAAAGGCAGAGTATGGCTGTGGTCCAGCAAAGAAAGCGAGGCAGAGCAAATTAATTTTTATAACAAGGGCTTTACATAAGAAATAAAGAAATGCAGGCTTTTGGCTTAATTGGACAGATTTACGTCATGTTGATGTTAATTAATGCACGTAGAATAAATGAATATGCAAAAGTAAAGGGATGTAAAGCATTAGTAAAAGAATTAAAAAACAAAATAGAACAACAAAACAAGTTAATCTATTATCAAGAGGGACGTGTTTCATGTTGCAAAGGATCTTTTGCTGCGAGAATATAATAAATAAAACCTGTAACAACATTGTTTTGCTTCTTGGGGGCAGTTGAAACAAGCTGATATGGGGAACTTGTTCGCATACAGTGACCTGTTTACACATCCAGTGGACGTGGAGCCATATTAGCGTTCATTTTGAGTTATGTTTGTGTCCACCTGATGAATGAAAGCCTAGTCTCGTTTTCTTTCTTTTTCTTCACCGACTCCTGAGGAAATATATCTGGCTCTTTAGCTTCTAAATGCCCCACTGCGGCGCAGCTAGTTTCTAACGTGTGCTGGGCAGGTGCCTACGATGTGTTTTTAGAACTTTTTAGTTGAAAACTGCTGCTGCTGATATATAGTTGCTAGTAAAGTTAAGCTTGTCAGAAGTCAAAACAATGAGCTGAAAGACGCTTAATGAGGAGTTTGAGAGTCTCTGACGGTTTGTCATTGTGAGCAACACCTTTCACTTTACGTGTCGTCTTTTGAGGCATTTGTTAATATAACTTAAAGTACTTATCATGGCTGCTTTAAATAACTTTGCAGTCTTTGTGAGTGATATACTCTCAGCTCAGACACTAATCTACATCTTTGAAACTCATTTGCCTCATGTTCCCTTGAAAACTCGCATAGAAACATTTTGTTTTTCTGTGTTTTTTTTTTTAAGCTAATAAATAGCCTTAATTGACATTTAACTCAATTTTACTCACCTGTGCTGCAGCCTTCAGAATTGCAATTAAATTAATCAGAAGCCGATGTCCTTTTTCACTAGGTGTTTGTTGTTTTGTCCTTCATGTATAACAACAGTGCCTGTTTGTGTGTTCGATCATTTTATAATGATAATAATATGTTTTTGATGACTCAAAAACATTTTATTTGATGCCTACAGCTTGCAGACACTTTTCACAAGTGAGTTGAGTCTATGAACTGTCCTCTGCCTAATTCCCCTGTTTACATTTTTAAAACTGTCTCCATTTGACAACAGCCATTTGCCACTTTGGCATTTCTCGCAGCAGTTACATATGACTCTCCTTTTCATTCCCATTGCTTTTCAGTCATCTAAGCAAAGACAGAAGGAGCAATTTCTCATACCATTCTGTATGCCCACTTGCTCACTGACAGAGGCACTGTTTGTAATTAGACTACTATTAATGTCTGCCAAATTACTGGTTGTTTTTCCTTCAGAAGCTCCAAACTATCATATGCTTATATTTGCCAGTGAGAAACTGAAACCGCTTTGTCCATACTGGGAGAGATCCATAATTGATATTGTGAATTTCATCTGAGATATGTAACTTGGCTGAGAACCTGTTCCTGGCTGCTGGAGATTTGATAAGCCTCCTGCCCTTTTGTCAAGTTGAACAGACTGTAAAGGCAGAGAGATGTACCCCAGGGACCAATGAACAGCTAAACAGATGACATGAATCCGAGCAAGAGTTCCAATGAACTTTCCTTGAACTACAGAGAACCGGTGATCCATAGCCATATCTCTCTTCTCTCTCTCCTCCTTCCCTCCTTTTCTCTCCTTGACTATAACTCCCCTCTCTGCTCCCCCACCCCATTTCTCTTTGTATTCATTTTCCCAGCTCTCTTCCCTCTCAGAAGGAACCGAATGCAGTAGTAGTTCTTAAGCTAAAGTCACTAACAAGGCGCTGTCACAGTGCAGTGCCACTCCGCTGCTTTCCCATCATGTGGGATTTTGGTTTGAAAGACAGCAGTTCATTTTCCAATGTGTGGGCTTTCACTCCTACCATCCCCTCCACTCTCTCCCATTGCGCCTGACCAGGAGGGTTCCCAGGCCATTGGTTTGATTTATCCACTCTGCTCAGGCAGTGAGCAACAATAGACCACATAAAATGAAAACTCCCCAACCTCTCAAGATACGCTTTGCTTTTTGGCTTGGACTTCCAGATTTGCCAGTATTACACAATGTCTTTGAAAGAGTCTTATACTTTCAACAAGCCTGTGATTATTTAATATTAATCTCGGAAAGGCAGGCACACAAATTGATCTTGTTGCTTTTAAGTGAGAGCTTAGTCGCTTGTCATCTGATATTAAAGGTGAGTTAAAGGCCCGAACAATGGTATTTGCATTGCAGAGGTACAGCATTTACATATGTGGTCTGAATATCTTTCCATTTTTTTCCCATGATATAATCCTCATCCTTCCATCCAGCCATTTTCTATAAGCGCTAAACCAGTTCAAGGTTATTCTGACAAAGGCTTAATGTTGTTAAAATGTGTCACAGGGAAAAAAAGAAAAACTTAATTCCTGCATAAATTGGTGGCATTTATTTATGCAGACCTTCATTGTGCACAGCTGTGTTACACCAACAGGGGGCAGTGTAGGAGTTCATAATGATTCCACCTCTTTCTTTCAAGACACAGCCACAGCCTGTCTGTCTTTCCAGATACACAAAGGAGCAAGCAAGCATCGATTTACATACATCAGCTGTGTCTTTAAAATACTTCTTAAACACTCATAATCTCCCTGCATCTTTCTGTCTGTCTGCTCTAAATTTCAGTAGCCTTCTTTATAGCTTATTTTTGCCTGTTGTAAAAAATAAATAATGTAGTACCTGTTGTTATAATGCAATGAGTGCAAACTAATACTGACTGAAATGCACCTTGAAATGTCAGTGTCAAATCATGCTTTAAGAACTATATTTACAATAATAATGAGAAAATTGTTTCTGGAATGCCTGTTACCTGCTCAAACAGTGGGCTGTGAAGATGTTGGTAGTTTGGATTGAGGCAGATGTGATATACTACCAGGAAACCTGTAGATCAGTTTGTGTCTACTGTCAAGATCTCCCCCATCCAACTTCCATTTATATGTCCCAAATATTTAATGTACAGGCTCCGAAGTGAGATGTCCACCATCTAAAGACAAAGACAGTAACACTGCATCATTGATTGCTGATGTGAGAGTGAGGCGTATCCTGGCTTCAGACTTCATTCCCATGTAATTTGAAGGCATTTAATTATATCGTATTATTTTTTTAGGACAAAATAATTTCTGTTTAGCATATATTGCCTACTAATTTCAATGTAGCAAAAATGGCAAGTGAGCATTTTGGAGTGAAATGTTAAATATGCTATAATCAATCAGTCTTGGACATGGCATTGCCTTTTTTGACTTTTGTATCATGGGATATTCTACTATGGGATAGTCTCAACCCTTTTCTGTCAGTGCTTCAAATATCTATTTCTCTCTACCTGCTCCACCTCTGTTTATTTTCATCCCAGCAATATAAACAATTTACAGAATGCATCAAGTAATATATGATTTTTTTATCAATCTCTGTTGGCAACTGTGGAATTGGAAACAATATTGACATGCCTCTGGCACAGCTTTATGTCAGTTAAAGATGGGCAGTGATATAATTGTAAACATTATTTGTGCTTTATTTGGTTTTTCTCTGGTCTCAGTTTTGACTCAGTGTTGATGCTCTGTGGAGCCGGCCTTGATTCAGGGTTTACTGGACCTGGTCCAGTGGCTTGCACATGACTATAGTAGACTCCCTGTCTGTAGCCCTGGATCTTAAGAATGTCCAAGATGATTTGCTGTCATATGAAATCTACACCTGTCATTGCTAATATTTAATATAAGCAGTCCCTCGGAGTAAAACTGTTACACTTGTTTACAAGCATTTCACACTTTGCTGAATCCAAGGAGCAAAGCCCAAGAGGAATGTTGGACTGGTATAATATTTTCTCGTAATTCTGCCCAACAGGCACAAACAGTGTATTTAAGTGAGATATCATAATGGTTAATGAATTGATAATGAAGCATCACCTTGGCGTCTGGCAATGCATTCAGCCTTGTGTGCACTGGAAGCTTACTGCAATTATTAATCTAACATAAATCGTAATTATGGACTTGTTGAGTATTGAGTCGAGTTTTCAAGGTGCCACAACAGGCAGATTATCCATTACCTGCCCATTACAGATTTAATTGTTATAACCCATGAGGAGCTTTTTGTCTTTTAATGTTTGAAGGCTGTTTCAGAGTTGCACTCCACAGAGTTTAAACTTCTCAACGTAACACACTCAAAGGTACTTGTACTGAGTTTCTGTACCAAAAAGTACACTTTTCACATATGGAACATAAAGATACATATGGGTGCTTACCTTTTGGTCCAGCTTAAATGTACAGAATATAAGGAGACATATGCCATATCTCTTGAGGCTTTTAAAAACTATTCAAATAAGATGAGGAAAAATCTATTACAAGTTGGACTTATCACAAATGGTACACAACCTGTAACAAGTGGTAACAAGAACACATAGTTTGGTCTTAAGGGTGACATGGTTAAAGGGTTTGGAATCACAGGTTTAAGGTACAAATCGGTACCAGTTGAGGCTGAACTAAAGATAAATTGAGAATGTCCTTAAAATAATGAAATAAGAGGCGTCGTGTGGCGTAGTGGTCTAAGCAGACGCCCCATGTGTAGAGGCTACAGTCCTCGCTGCAGTTGGCCCCGGTTCGAGTCCCGCATCGGACGGCCTTTACTGCATGTCATTCCCCCTCTCTCTGCCTCCCCATTTCCTGTCTCTCTCCACTATCCTGTCCAATAAAGGCACAAAAGCCCAAAAAAATATATACTTTAAAATAATGAAATAAAAAATATCATAATTTATTTATGTTGAAACTGCAAAACCCTTAAAGAAGTAGTCAATGTGGATGGTTTTGTAAACAAAGCAGGTGACTTTGACATAGGAAACCACTGTTAACAATGGGTTCTTTTAAACATGGCTGTGGTCTTTACCTGACCATAAACTAATAGCTTTATTTTCAAAATATTAACCCTAACCCAGTCATACGAATAGTTTTTTGTAACAGTAATATGTAACAGTTTGGAAAGTACTGACACATAAGGTCGTCCTGCACAAAGGAACCCCTGATCAGAAAAGGCTGATATGGGTCATTGTGGATGGCAATGGTGGCTTTATACTTACTTTACTACTTTATACACCTGCTGCTATCAAACAAAGTTGACAGTGTTCATGGGTGGGAAGCCGTTGAGGGATCACGTTCTCCTCAGTGGTCAGTATGTCAAATGGGACCATAATGTGTAGAATTCTGCCCTAGCGAAAAGCTTTTGTATTTGGTACAATTCTCATTTACCTTTTTCTTAGAGTGTGTATTCAAAAAGAGATCACTATAATCTTGTGCCATCAGTGAAACTTGTACGTCTAGACAAGTAACACATGCCGTATGTGATTGCTGTCCTAAAGACCATATTATGTATGTCTAGACCAAACATTCATATCTGAAATCATGTAATGTGGCAAAGTATTAAATGTCACCGGAAATAAAAAAAAAACATCTGTTACCTGTGCTGTAAATATATTCCTTGGAAATTAATTTATTGTTGGCAATGAAAAGAAGTGATATATTGAGGGTAGTTTTTTAAGGATCCCCTCAACACTGATACCCAGCTCAGCTTCTGTTGCTTTTTACTGTGATGATTTAAAACACATTGGAAGTCATTACTGGTCTGTTTTGAAAATAGTCACCAGTAAGCAATTATATCTCAAATTGTGATTAGACCTGGAGCTGTCTCCAAGCATTTTGTTTACATCACTATGTATCAGGCATTTACTGGCAAGACGCCGCCTGATAAATGAAGCTAAAGCAGAGTGATACTGTAGCGAGAGAGTAGTGGGTATTGGCAAGACTGGCTGGAGCACTGCTTCTCCTTCTTCCTTCCTGAGGCCACAGGAAGCTCCATTTGTGGGATTAAGCTCACAATATTCCTTATCTGTTGTTCAGAGTCCCCCCCCCCCAGCCAGCTGGTACTTACAGATGAGATCTGGACCTTATGCCTCTGACAGCTAGATTGGCAGTCTATATCCCCCTACTCTATACCTCTTATCCTGCGCCTTCTCATAATAGAATAGACGGCAACAAACTGGACATACTGAGAAAACTAGTGTAAATCCAGAATCTCCTTGTTATCACTTTGACACAGGTAAAAAAAATTACAAACCTTGCTTTCTCAAGTGGTTGAGCCTAAAAAACACAGTTGCAGGGCTTGAGGCAAAATCACGATTCACAGTAAGCGAAATGAAATTTCTTCGTTTCCTTTTACCTCAGCATTGTTGACGCCATCATCAATTCTTGCTGTATCAGGATACAGGAATGCATCGGGACTCTTTGAATTTACATTATAACGGGCATCATTAAACAGATAAAAATGCATTATTCTGTTTTCCACAGCTCTGAATGTGCTGGATCATTGAAACAGGACTATGTGCAATTAAAACATTTAATTGATTTTGCAACACATTAATGCAAATTAATCCTGAAGGAATAAAAAAAAAATAACAGCAAAGAAGGCATCTTGAAAAATAGTTGGATTATCTTTGCATACAAACAAAGGACGGGATGTCCAACTTGAAATTTTCAAAAGATTACTGAGCCCAACCAATGTTGAGGCCTGTACCAATATTAATATTTGAGTGTAACAAAAATCTGATAATATGTCAGCTGACACTTTTTTTTTTTTTTTTTACATAAACATACACCATGCATATTTCATTAGGATCCCTTAAATTCGTTTTCTTGAGTAATTGTGACCTAGATATGCAGTAAGTAGAACACTGTGACATATCTTTGGCATTTTCTTTACCACAAATCCACAATTAGTTACTATCGTCCAATACATCAGCCTGGCTGAATTATCCATCTAATGCTAAAGAGTACACATTTTTGCCCTCGGGTAAAATCAAGGAATTCAGGTTATTGAAAATAGCCATTTATTTTTTTGGGCACTTCAAGCCTGTATTAGATAGAAATATTGGAGAAATGAGAGACAATGAGATTCGACAAAGGTGCTCATAGTGGTTCATGGTTGCCATCTTGACCCCAAAGCCTTGGGGCTATCCCTAAATGAGCCATTTCAACACTGTTACACTCAATTTTTCTACAGAATGTCTTTGGCCATTGACCTTGTAATTTCATATAATTGTTGTGTGAGTTATACATTGTTCACTAATAATACTAGAAATCTGGCTTGGAGTCCCCCACTTATGAATTCCTGTCTTTCACTTGAGAAGAATTTAAACTTTAGGCTACGTTACATTATCTCCCCTTTTCAACCATATTGGTTTCTCTTCTCAGCTACTTTGGAATTTACCTTTTGAGACTAAATTTATTCTGTGACTCTGGGACGTCTGTGACTCCCTGCATGAACAGGTGGTGGATGTAGATGCTGCATTTTCCTGGCACCGTCTTCCGCAAGGCCGTCCCTGGTTTTTCAGCCTCACTGCTGAGCCTCAGATGCTACTCTGTTGTATTTATGTTTCATTTGTGTACATGACATTTCTTTGCCTGTTATTTTGCTGGTGCTGATAGTTTTTCCTCACACTAATATCTATTCTTTGTATCTGTCTGGTCACAATTTTTACACTCAATATTTCTCTTGTCCTTCATCAATAATCACTTCACCACTTGCTCTCCTTTATGTACAAAGTCAGTGTGGTGCACAAGGGTTTCTGCTAACTGTAAAAAATGTCTGTTTACATCAGACTCGTTCCTGCAGAACATTTTACTGCTTTTTTAAAAGCTATATTGACCTTCGTAAACACTTATGTAGCATCCTGACAGGAAGTTAATTTGTTTAGACAAGAATACAAGTTCTGTTGTTACAGTTGTCACTACTATATAGTAGACCGAAGTGTGAGTCAGTTGCTCCAATATAAATGTTCTTTCCTCTTATTCATATTCAAAACATATTTCTTTCTCTTAGATTGTTTATGTTTGAATATAGATTGCTTTATATCCACTGCATGAAAACTAGCAAGACTGTTGATGTGTTGTTCATGTTTTCTCATCTCACAGCCAACAATATTTTTATAGAAGGCTGCGCTCATCACCCAATCAAAGTGTGGGAGTTTGTTTTATCATTCTCTAGTTCGTCTTCAGAAGTATTAATATGAATTTGACTTATTTCATTGAAAACTCACTGGTCATTATATTTATAAAGGAGTTCTTTACTGCTGTTGCTGAGGTGATGTTTTGTATGTATTTCTACCTAATGCCCATTATCCAGAGTATCATTGCTTTGAAATGCACATTGACACATAAGTTAAGAGTTCCACTAAGAGATATAATGAGGATTATCCAACTTCCCCTTTGCGGTTTCTGTATTTAAAGCTGTGTGGACAAGTTCATAAATCACTCACTTAGCTAATGTGGATATCCTTTATGGAGAAAATTACTATGGATTTGGAGGTGATGGTGATTGCAGAATGAAAGTAGGAACATTTGTCATTGTTATCATTCAGACTGGTGTTGGCCACTGAGGATGCTATTCGGGAAATGATGAGACCAGGGGACCTAAATAGGTTGGGCGATCTGAAGATCAATGGAAATTGCACTTAAATTCAGCCATTACGTCTGTTAGCTCTTCTTTTTAGGCGACTTCGTTGCTGCTGGATAAATGGTTATATAGTATAGTATAGTATCAGTAAATAATTTTAAGCACTCAGTATCCATAGGTGACAGCAGTACAGATATCAACAAGCCATCCTGAGATTACACCTTTCAAAGAGTGTATGCTTCAGTCAGAGTTGTATCACCCTTCCCATTGCCAACTACATCCAAGAAGCTTTCAAGATTCCTACTTGAAAGACGCTGGTTGGACCCAATGTATTTGATAAACAACTAGAAAGAGTTTGCTGCTTAAAACATGTCCACTGTCAGCGCTTTTTAAATATTCGCTTCTGTTGCCTGTGGCGAGAAGTGATAACGCAACGTTTACCATGCGTTCTTATTCGTGATATATCAGATTTTTACGGCTCCATTAACCATAAAGATGATTCACAATAATTTTCTGCAGAAATGGGTAAATATTGGAATGCTACATCAGCAGCCATAGACGACGCTTGTCATTCAAATCAGTTTCTCTTACTCTGACAAAATAATATCACCTCAGCCAACATTTAGTAGCTGCTCTGAAGCTTTTGATCACATGACATTGTCTTCATCAGCAGATGGAGCATGCTCAGCAACCCTGTCACCTACAAATGAGGGTTATATATTATTTGTAATGCCATATACTTTCTGAGGGAAAACATGAAATACTACCTTTGTTGTGCTCTCTTTATTTCTTTCAGGTGAAGGCAATGCTTTTAATTGATTTATTTACCATACAGAATTTGGTAATTTGGAAAGTAGTCAAGGTAAATGTTGGGTGTAAGAGTTTAATCCTGCTGTAGTAGTTATAAATTGATACTGTATTGAGATTGTATTGAGATTGTATTCAAGAGTTGACCTAAATGCTAACATGCTAACAGTGAGAAACTCACTTCATTAATTTCACCATCTTAGTTTAGCACATTAGCTTGCTAATCATTACTTTTGGAAGTATTTGTTATAAATCAAACTACAGGACAGATTGACAATTTGACATGATGGTGGTGGGATCCATCCAACAGTTGACATTTTACTCCAAAGTCAAACTCATCGTGGTGCTATAGGGAAAAAAAATTACGCTTTTGGTTGTCTGTGCCAGCAGCTCATCATGACCTGTAGTTACGTTTTATTGTTTGGTGACCTCTAGTGGTCACACTAATTATGAGTATAGCAAAGGAGGAAGTCAGGTGATGCAGTATAAATAGCAGCAAAGTTCATGTTAGGAGAAGGTTGGGCTGGATGGGTGGGATGACAAAACACAGGACTTTCACACTGTAGACCATATTAGTTTCCCATGGTAGTTACCATAGTTTTTTTTAATCGTTTTTCTTTGTTTTTGTGCCCAAGCCTGACTAAACTGTGACAGTTCCACTACTTTAACTGTGTGTTTAGTTTTGTTATCATGATGATGAAGGTCCAGTATGCCCAAGGAATAATACAAATAAATATTATGTCTTTAATGAATCAGTATTCACTAACAAAGTGAAAGAGATCTGATTCCCTGTTGTATAGAGAAAAAAATGAAACCACATGCAAAGCTTTTGATAATTAATTTTTTATTGAAAAGAAATAAATTCATTCATTTTATTCTAATGTCAACATTGGTGATAATTTCAACTTTCAGTTTTTTCATAATACAAATGTTTTCTTGTCTTTTCATTTGTCGTCTACAGTGTTGATAGGATTTGATGACAGAGTATAATGTTGCTCTTTTACTGTACTATGAGAATGACATTACTACTGTCCTGTATGAAAACAAACTACCAGTTCACCCTTTAAAGCCATCCCCGTGGGCCACTGGGGGAGGCAGAAAAAAAAGTTTTGACAAAATCAAATTTGATACAAATTGCATTTGCTCCCAAGGAGGAGACATCGAAACCTTTTCGCAAGAATAAGCTGACAGTGATTTCATTTGTCTAAGTAGATAAATCATACATATTGAACTTGTCTCTCACGGCGTGTCACTGCTCAGACCTGATTTAATTTGCCACTTTCTGCTGGAGCAAGAAACCATGCTTAAACATAGAAACTCTGAAGGTTACACCATTTCAGCATTTTAATTAGTTGCACAGTTCCCCTCCTTTTCACATTCTTCAGTTACAGCCGACTGAAATTTCTGTCTGTCTGGAGATTTCTGTCCATTTTTCACATATCTTTGAATTACAGATCCATGAAAATGGAAACACAACGCATTCTTTTCACTGACCTTTTGAGAGTTTGGACATCTCTAGTGTCTTTTTGTATCCTCCACTCACCATAAAGGCATTGACAAAAATCAAATAAGGGAATTCGAACAGAGCCCTAGAAAATGCTCCATTAAATTGGGTGGGGTTGGAAGGTTCAAGTGTACCTGATGTGAGATCAATTGTATTGGAGTGCGGCAGTAACACTTATGATGCTCTTTGCAATGGGGTGGAGGCGGTGGGTGCCATGTCTGACAAGAGGACAGAAGCAGTCACAGGAAAAAGCTGGATGAAAGACAAACCATTTGTGCCCACGACTGAATACTGAAAGCTATATTTTACAGCTGCTATTCTACCAAATTGCTTTTGTGCGTTGGGGTGGCTTTTTAAATAATGCAATCTGTTAAAAGCTCTCTGTAAATGCTATGCTTGTATAGTGTGGGAAGCCGGAATGGAATTGAGTGCATTTTTAGGAAAGAGGGTTATAATTTATGCACCATTGAAATACAGCCACTTTGTGTTTTTCTTTGCCACTTTGATTCAACAGGGTTCAACATGTATACAGTCTTTTTTAAGATGAGTTCAGACACCCTTTGGTCCAATGTCTTTAATAACAGTCGTTCAAATGAGTCTTGACTGTTTTGATAGCGGGGTTTTAAGAGTATTATGATATGATGATGGAAACATGTGGCCTTTGCTTCATTTTGCCTGTTCAAACGAATTATTAAAATTTTCACCACTGCTAGAGCACCATTACTGGTGCACCAGTGTTTTGTACAGTGGTAATACCAATGCTAAGTTAAGCATGCATCTCCCTCACCTCTGCCTCCTTCTCTTTTGTAATTAAAAGCTGTAAGTGGCACTTGTTAGCTTGGTCACGCATTCACCGGGGAGGCATAGCTTGTTGACCCTCCCCACCACTGCTTCTGCTTCTCATTGTCAAAACACATGGTTCACCCTCTGGACAATGGCTGACAAAATGATGGATCAGTTCTTCTATATTGGCTTGTTGATCCATAGTCACCCCTCCCTTTGCCCCTACCGACAGAGTGGATATTGGCATTTGCCACTCAGGCGGCTGCGCCCCCGAGTCCCGTAACTGCTGATTAGTCAAATGAGTCCCGGCCAGTGGAATAATTAATGTTTAACAGTGGGGTCTTTACTCTGTGGATGATCGAATGGCACAGAGGTGAGCGTGACGGTGAAGATTGGACAGCAGGGGCTTGGCACCCTGTGAGGAGGGAGGCTGGAGCCTGATCAATGTTAATGTTAGCCTGGGTTAACCTTAGCATGCTTGTAAGTGGCTGTGCAGTGAGGTCGAGGGAGGGATTGGTGTCTGACATTGGACCTAGCATTTAATTGTCTCTTAATTCATTTGTTTATTGCTTACTCAATCAAGGGGGACATTTATAGCAGCAGGAAGGGAGAGGGGCCACATGTGTTTGTCTGTCATAATGACTCTCAAAAGTCACCAAGCTACTTGCTTGCTATTAGATTTTTGCTGTGACAGCTGCTCTGGATTCAAATTTTTAGCTATGCTAGCGATGTAGCACTGGAGATGTCAACTTTGGTCTGTGGAATTACCATGAAATTTGGTACAGACATTCATTCTCCCCAGAGGATGAACCTACAAATCTTTGTGATTCCTTACAGCCACTATGGTATGGACATATTTGTTATTTAGTTAAATGCCATGATATTTGGTATCGATATCCATTGTGCAGAGGATGAATCCTACTGACTTGGTGATTGAGTGATTTTTCATTTACTGCCATGACCAGGTCAAACATTTCACTATGCAGTCAAATACTTCTACATTTACGTGATGGATGCGCACAAATTTTGGTATAGACATTCAAGGTTACCCAAGGCTGAATCCTAATGACTTTGCTGATCCTTTTGACTTTTCATCTAGTGACATCATCTATCAATTGGCGCAGCACCTGTGCTCCTGCAGCTGCCGATGTGTTTCTTCAGCAACAATGTGCCTAGCTGGCAGCTATTAAAATTTAATATTTTTTGGCAATGTTTATAGGCAGCAAAACCACTGACAACATAATTCTCACAGTCTCTGATCACACCAAATATGCCCAAATGTCCAACTAGGCCTTTGACAATGTATTGTCCACAATTTGGTATTCATCACTGGCTATTTTTGCCTTTTTGTTGTTCATTTTGATCTACTAGTTAGCCTACTTCTCTGTTATGGCATCCTGTTATATGACCAGGTTTACATTTTGTAGTCAAAGGTTGTGTTGTCGGCTTTCTCAATAAAAAAATCCCAGCTGCCGACTAGGCTTGATAATATTAGCTGATTTAGATCAATTAAATACCTACTGCCGGCCAGCGTTCATTTTTTTCACCCATTAGACAACTGTTTTGTAGGTTACTCGCAGGGTACCTGCAGGTACCTAACCCCTGGCAGGATTCTGGTTAGAGATGTCCGGTTTGGATTTACAACAAAGGAATATGGATCAACTGGATGCCCTCCCCAGTTATTTTAAGGCTTTGCCAGCAGAAGACAGGTTATATAAGTGAATAAGTGAACAATGAGGGAACAAAGAATGGGCTTTCTGGATCCATGGACATCCTCTGTCATCATGTTGTAGTGCCAATAATATAATGTGACATCACAGATATAACATTCCTGTATACCCCATTCATTCATCAAATGCTTGCATAAATACTGAGTGATGTTTTAGCTAAATTGTCTATGAGCTATTGCTAATGTTGCTAACATTGGTCAATGGCATGACATCGCTTACTGAGAATGCCTTGTGGTTGCTACTGTTACTAATTTATCATTAGTATCTGCAATATTGATTTTGCCTTTGTGTGCGATAAACAGTGTAGATTTCATCAGTCTAGACTGTCTGGGTAATGGCTTGCAACCATAAACGTCTGCGTTTAGCTTCAAAGGTTGTATTCGTCGATGATTGTCTTTTGTTACCTTCCTATTCTAACATTCATTGGCAAAACAAGACTTTTTTTTCCCCCTTATTCCATGGATCTCGCTCATTATTCCTCTTGTTTCTGCTCTTTTCTGCCACAACAAGATGTTCAGACATTTGCACGGACGTAACGGTGATGTCCAATCCAAATGTACTGTATATCAAAGCCGCCTGATTCAGTACACAACCTGTAAACTTTTACCAGTGTAACTTTAATATTATCCCATCCATTTGGACATCACTGATGATGAATGACATTTCTATTTCAGGAATTATAGAGTATAACAAATAAAGACGATGATCTAAACATAAGAAAAACTCAACCCTGCTTATACCATAAACATTGCATCTAAAAGCCTCCTTGAATGACTTGCAGGTATGTTTGAATTGGATGCACTATTTTTCATTTTGAAGTAATAAAATATTTAAGTAGCAGACAGAGGTCTGTGCGACATGCTTGACCTTCAAAGTAGAAAGTCTGCCCTGTTATTACAGTATTTATATGGCTGTCCCCACCCGTGCAAGCACGGATATAAAAATATTTAATTACTCAATTAACTGAGGTGGAATATGACCCTGTAGGAAACAGGTGAGGGAGTAGGGCACACGTGACCTGATTCAACAATAGGGAAAGCCATAGAAGAACGCAGATTAACACTGCAAATAAGAATGCGCTTTTTTTGTTATAATGTTATATCATTAAATCAATTTACATATGAGTTGAGGCAAAATTAGGTGACATTAAAAAACAGTTAAATTTCAGTCATCATCTTGAGACAGTTCCACATTGAATGAATGACATTGATGGAGGAATAATGGTGGGCTCAGTGGATGGATACTATTGGATTCCTAAATGGTTGAGATTGCGGTATTGTTTTCAGTTTGTTAAAAAAAGAAAAGAAAAAAAGAAAAAGCTCTACACACTGAGAGCATATTCTCTCTTTAGCTCTGTCACTGCGTTTCACCCATGATGTTATGGATTTATGGGGGCAGAGAGCATTCATATCCCAGATGGGGGCTCTTATATGGCCAGATTCAGTTCATTATCGATTGTTCCTCTTTTAACTGCACCGAAAGTGTTCAAAGGAGTGATGAGAAGGGGATTACCGTCAGCGACTTGGAATAAAACTTTCATAGGAGCAGTTTGCTATTCCTTAATGCTCAAAGCTGCTTTGAAAGTAAAATTCCGAATTTACATTTCACGTCGCTTCACTAACCGGTCTGAAACTGCCCAGTCCAGTGGGTAAGAGCTTGACTGAGAACTCACAGCAGAGATGAAGGATATTTTCAAATGAAATAATATACTTGTTTTTATTCTGTGGTCACTGCAGTTGCATACTAAGTTAACTGGAAAAAACTGCCCTGTTTACGAATACCATTTATGTATAGATTTACAAAGAATCTTTATATATATACTGTAAAATAAAGACACCGCCGTTTCTTTATCTGAAACTTTACAGTTAATAGAATCACAAAAACACTTTGCACTCAATTAAACAAACAACACTTTTTAAGTTGAAATTTCCCTTAGTTCAATTTATATTGTACTTCACAATAGTATTTGACAATATGAATGTCAAGTAATGATGATGAATACAAAGGCAGAAGAAAATAAGAAAACCTTAATTGTAATCTGCAATTCTACAAGGAAACTCATTAGAATCAAAGCTGACAAAAGTCACCCCTTTCCCTTAGAAAAAGAAAGTTTTTTTTCTGTCTTCTGCAGACATTGATTAATCATCTCTTGAGGAGTTTGAAGGTCCATTCATAAAGAATGAGGCTCCATTCCACAGACTTTATGGGAGAGATTAATCATGTTTTGATTTGTTAAAAGACTGCTGACTTGAAGTTGTCATAGAAACCCATTTGATCTTTTTTTTTTTCCTTTCCGATTAACAGGTTTCTAATAAGCACATTTGTGCTGACTGCAGACAGATTCAGCCAGAAAATAAAAACTGTAATTTATTTTTTACCTTGAGTAAAGATAATGCTGCAGGAATAAGCCTAAAAAGGCTAAAAGACTAAAAGTATCATGAGTTGGCATTATAAGATGCCATGTTCACTATACCCCACAATTTGTAATACTGGACATAGCAGACAAGATACTGATGATTCTGTCATTCACTGAGTCATATCATGTTATTATGTTTTGTCGAATAGTGGCAGTATTGGAATGGCCTTGGTGAGAAAAATGACACTCAGTTAAATGCTGCATCATCTACTGCTGAATCCCTCATGCTAAGGGAGACAATCTGAATCTAGCATGGGTATGGCGGACTCTCCCACTCTCAATAGAAACTAATATTTTAAGCGGATAATTACTGAATGTAATTACAGCAAATAGCTGTTGCAGACCAGAAGTCATGGGGTCACCAAAATGGGAACCATGAATATCGTTATGAAATTTCTGGATCAAAGTTTTGACAGACAGGTTGCTGCCTATAAGCTGTGCTGCTGGGACTGAACAAGCTACACATTGGCACATGTCATAATGCAAACAACACATGCGTTAACGTATGAAGTACTTACAGTGGTATCCTTGTTTCGCTCCAGGGACTTTTTAACAGCATTATTAGCTTGCGTTAGCCAAGACATTCCCAACACATTATATCGTAAAAGCACAGCACTATCACTTATGAGGAACACAGTATCCTTCCCTGTATCGCGTAACCTTGGGATTTGTATGAGATGTCTGAAATGACATTTCATGTGCCACAAAGCGTGACAGCCCAAGGAGATCCCATGACAGAGGCATGATCAGGAATAGATTAACACTGTCATGCACATCTCAGCAGACCTTAGCACATGCAAGACCTAAACTGAAATTAGAATGAAAGGCCGACATCTTGCATTTTGATAGACTTCCCGGAGTGTCGACGGCACATCTTCACATTCACACTCTTGGCCAGTCAACATGAATGACACGCAGCCGGTCACATTCTGACCCTTTTTGTATAAAGAGCTTAAAATATAATTTAATGATACTACAATAATACTATGTAGTGGTAAATAGTTAAAGCATTAATAATCATTGTCAAAAGCTAGAAGCGAAGCAAAAAGAGATTTTTTGTATATACAGTGTGCATTATACAGTATCCTTGCTGGTAGATTTGGATGACAGTCTTACCCAAGCCAATTTGTTTGGGAGGACTAATGCCAGACAGCTGCGCAATTACACCTCAGCACAAAGCTAAGCCAATCTACTATAGACAGTAATGGCTCGCATTGATATGCCTGTGTCTCTCTGAACAGTACCCACACACTGAATTGTCAACATAATGTCACACTCACATCTCAGGTTGAGCGGCGGAGCAGCGTCTTTTTTTTTTTCTCTCCTCCACTGCTTGTTACTTGATAATGAAAGCGAGATGATGGCAGCAAAATGCACCCATATTAATCTCTCAGCATTTTCTACCATGACAGCACAATTTTCAGTGCCTCCTCGAACGATCATCCGCCTCAGTGTATATGTCTCTCAGAGCAGATGCAGACTACGCTCGCATCTCCCAGAGCCAATTTGGATATAATGTTTAAGGTCTGTCATTGTGAAAAGGAGAGCGAGAGTGAGAGGATCTGTTGGCATGAAGCAAACTTTTGGAAAACATTTAAGATTTCTGTTTTTTTCTTTAAAGTTATTATGCACAAGCTATGATTTGATGTGCTATGTACTTTCAACACAGTTCCCAAATCTGACTGACTATGGATGTAAACACACCAATAGGGAAATGACTGATAGAGGACTTAACCTGCTCAGAAAAAAAAAACAAGCCATTTCCTGGTCTGTTCTGATTACTTGCAGCTTCATTATTTGCTCCCACAAATTGAATGCAGTCCAAAATACAGCTCCTCTCTTGCTGCAGCGTTCATCTCTTTCGTTTTTAGATTGCAGACTTTCTTCAGATTGAATTCTTATGGGCTCGATGGGCAAGGTGTCTGTATCTTTTTCTGCATGTAGTAAACAAAATGATGAACTCGCTTTTGCTAATCCATCTACACAGAGCACCACATATAATTTCCTAGGTGCTAAACAAGTCTGATGATACTTTCATGTCATTCTTGATGCATTCTAATGTTTTTCTTATTGTCAACAAATCCCACGAAAACACCAATATCAAATGACTAGAACAGTGCTACAGTAATGGAGTTCCAAAAGACATCAATGAGCCACACTGTTGCGCATTTTTAGTGGGACCACATACACCATCCTGTAGCCCTAAATACTCATAAGAGCAGCAAATATCTGTTCATCCATGCCTACAAAATTCCCCCAAAATAGTGCTCATTTTATTCCTATTTGAGTAATGTTTGCTGAAACCTGCAATGCCCAGCTGCTGTAGCAAATCCCTTAACCTTATTTGAAAATAAGGAAACAATATATTTGAAATTTGCTGTTTCCAGTAAACATTGTAACATATAAAACTTCCAGCAGGTGGTTTATTGTCATGCAGTCTTGCAAACTTTGACTGTCATGCAACTCAAAACATCATTATAGAAGCTAGTGAGTAAGTGGCTAGCAGGCACACAAGGAAGTTTCATGCCCTGTGCCATTATTTGAAATACACTTACAGCTTCCTTTTTTTTTTTGATATTTTCTTTCTTGCTGTCGACTTGTTTCTCCTCCAGTTGTTGTCACTGTGACATGCTGAATGCACTGAATGCAGAAAGCAAAACTAATTACTGCAGTATCATGGTATGGAACCAATTGTGTAATGCTGCACAGCACACAGTCATGAAAACAAAATAATTTATCAACACACAGGGTAATAGTATGTTAGTATGCAAACAGGTTAGGAAAAACTCAATCAATATATATCCCTTAGAAGTGGACTGAAGTTATAATCTGGCTCTGGGTTTCTCTTTAAACTTCTCAGCTGTACTTTCTGTCCTCACAGTCTAACTTGACATTGGATTTCTATAAACTGAAAACGACAGAGGGCTTATTCAAAGCTGACCTTTCTCTGTGACATCGAAAAGAGCAACAGGCTAAGGAGGCACTTTACAGCTTTGTCAGTTTGGAGTGACAGGGATGTCGTGTATAGAGTCTCCTTGAAAGGTAACACATGAGTAGTAGCAGTGCAAATACAATGCCTTTCTGTTTGCTTTTCTGTCTCTTACCTCCACGTTTACAAAGAATCAATAGGAATAAGCCATTTTGGACTAACAGCTTTTCAAATAATGTTGCTGTGCTGTGGTGTGCACATACACTCCAAGGCTGTGATTGGCTTTCTGTCTTACTCACAGGCGTAGAATAAAATGGGATGAGACTGGAGTAATAAGGCGGAAGGTAGAAGAAGCAACAATAAAAACTCTGCTGTGGTTCAGACTTTGGGTAAAGACTGGACTGTGATATTTCCCATAAAGGTTGTCTGCCTTTCTCTGTTATCTCCTCTTCCTCTCACTCTGTCTCTTATTCTCACTTTAGCTTTTTCTCCCTCTCCCACACCCTATTTCCCGGGACCATTTTCTGACAGGAAACATTGCCACCATTACAGATCACTAGATACTGTTCGCTGGATGTCAGAAGAATCAGATTGATCACATGGCACGACAGAAGTGTTGCACTGTGGCAGAGGGGACAGTCAAATGGCAGAAAATAATAGGGTGCTTGCCAGGCCTGACAGATAACTTGGAGGAAGCCATACAATAGGCGAGAAACATGGCTGAGCTCCACAATGGAACAAGCAGGAAATGGCTTTGCATTTCAGGCGTCCTCTCATTTCAGCTGACATCCCAGATAGCATATGTCACACTGTAGAAAAATATCTATGCAAGGATATGGTGAATCACAGCTGCAGCCAGCGAACTCCTATTGCAGCCCGACCTGCAAAATGTGCAGATATAAGAAAACTTAGTGGTTATGTTTTCTTGCTGGAGATATACAAGACGATTTCCTGATTTATGCTCAATTAGCTTTTAATTAGAAATCAATCTCATCTGAATTAAAAACATCAATATTCATTCAAAATAGGCAATTTATCTGCAATTACAAAACCCATTAAAGTATAATTACACTTTCACACCAAAAATCACATCAAGATAAAAACTCAGCATTTCACAGTGTATATCTGCAATGCAGAGCAGTGCCGTGTCGTTTTGTCCAGCGGAGGAGGCATGATGGTGAAACCTCATTAGAATTTTTAGTAGCAGAATTGATTAGTTGATCAACAGATTACGAATTGGCAACGATGCTAGTGATTAATCGTTAATGTTGTTTTAAGGAGGGCAATGTCGGCCACCGCTGTGATCCCATAGCTTTTCCTGTAGCACCTCCAACAGGCTGACATTTTTGATTTTGAACAAAATATCCTGACATCTATTACATCGCCATAGAAGTTGGTAGAGGCATCCATGCTCCTCTGAGGATGAACTGCAATAACTTTGGTGAGCTGCTGACTTTTTGTATGGCGCCACCACCAGGTCACTTTTTACCCTAATACTTAAGTTTGTAATGAAATATGTGCAAAATTATTGACATTCCCATCGGCCTCTGCTGTACTTTATTCTTAGGGATGATTAGCAACCATTAGCTTGCTAACACGCTTAACTGAGATGATGAAAATGGTAAACATCAGGATGTTAGCATGCTGACGTGAACATTTTGTCGAAAGCAAATGTTCAGGTTATAGGATGTTGGTCTGACAAATGATTAATTGAGAAATTAGTTGACAGATTAATCTATCAGGGGAATATATGGTAGTTGTAGCCTTACATGTTGTATGTATTCATTTCTAGATTGTCAGTGGTTTGACACATAAAATGACTTACAGCATGACCACTTGTGAGGAGAACTGCATAAACAGCTGCCAAACCAAGCAGAAAAATAAAGAAAAACAAATCTATGTTGGTAAAGCTTTATGACCAATTGATTTGCTCTAAGGCTGATAGTGTAATGAATTAACAGATTGTGAAATACTTCATCTGGTGCGCACAGTCAATTCAGTGCAGAGATTGATCAAACTGTACGTAGCACCGTCTCATAACATCTCACCCATCACATCCCGCCTGTTATGTGCGGTGCAGTTGTAGCAGCAGTGTCCTGCAGTAAAACCCACACGCTTCCCCTCTGTGTGTGGGCGTTGGAGCTCCCCCCACCCCCGTCATAAAAAACACACTGCTAGCGACGTTTAACCTTGAGCTGTTGCTACTCGGGCACATATCACCTTTGCAGCCCCCTTGGCTACTGATATAAATCAAAATGTCCGCCGCTGTTTTAGAATGAATCAGCAGTTTTGGGGGATTGATTGAATTTTATCTTGATTTCATAAAACATTTAGACAAACCAATTAAAAAGGTGGCTGACTGCAGCCACCAGCACTTAATCCATCATGCTGTCAAGGGGATAAAATCGGATTGACACTAATGTAGTTGATTTGTTGGTGTATTTGCAATCTGGTACAATAAAGTGGAAATTAATTAGAGTAACCTGAGGAAAGAGTCATCGTTGGTATGAAAACGACAACAAGCCTGGATTATTTTAGAGCATGAGGAGTAAATTTTTAACCATGTTGGTTTATCACACCCAACTCCCCTGTCCCCTTGGACTCCAGTCGCTTAATTTCCAATGTATTCCACCTCACAGTGCAGCAAATCCATTGCAGGCCAATGGCATTATACTGCAGTGCGGTCCAAATATTATAATAAGATGGATGGCTACTGCACATTTTCCTGGAGGACTGGCTTTCTTGGTCTTGTCCACCAACTGCAGGTGAAATACAGCATGCGCATTAACATGCAGTGGTTCTCCCCGGAGTTAACGGCATACTCCCACAGAACTCCTTCTCCCTTTGTTTTAAGGCAGGCTTCTTAATTACTAGCTGTCCCATTCAGGTTGTAAATGGCCCTTTATTGCCATTCTGTAATCAGAATAAATCCTCAAGCCTATTCACTGGCCTGATGCCCCTCCATTGATTTACAAATGACCCATGTATTATTAATCCGATGTTTTTCCCCCTTTTCACCTCATTATAAGGCCTATCTGCAAGCAAAGGGCACCTCACTACAGTCTTATCATATATATAGCAGCGTTTCTCCAGAAATTTCTCTGAGGTTTGTTTTACGATATGATACCGTGTTGTGTTGATAACAAAGACTAGGCAAAGGAGTGTGGTGATATGTACGCTTCCTCCTACAGTTAATATGGAGCATATCATCACTTTTATCTGCTGTATTCCTTTGTGAATTTTGTCCAATGCTTTAAGCTTTGTCTTTGAAGAAAAAAGTTCACAGTGACATGGTAAAGCTGTATAAAATGTAATTTTAGGCAGGAAATTGAAGTTTACAGCCACATCAGTGGCAGCAGCTGTGAGATTTTCAGAGGATGTGAGCAAAGACAAACAAACAAAAAGACTTGAGTTGCTTTGATGAATGATGTTGGACCTATAAGCTTGATGTAGTGTAATCTTCAGAGATACATTTTTATGGAGACCTTTTGATAATGGTCATACATCTTCATGTCAAATAAGTTACCATATACAGTCATTTCTATATCAGGTGAAACATATTCTGCAATAGATATTTAAACTTATAGTGTTTTACAGTGCATATGAAGGATGCTAAATATGGCAAGGCCATGGAAAACTTGTAATATAACACAAGACAAAAAGTAGTGCTGTCCAAAGTTACGTGTAATTTAAAACTAAGCACACTAACATCTCATTGCAACACAGCCTTTGGTAGCAGCTATTACCAGCTTTCAATGAAACAGTAGATGGTTATCGTAGAAATGTAGGGTTTCAGTTCCTTGAACCACTGGACCGACCAAATATGGGAATTAAATAAGACGTCTTTATTGACCCTTTAGTTTCGCATTACAGCCTGAAATGAGATCATAGGAATGATAGAAGCTCTGATCAATGCCCCAGTGGAGCACTGAAATTAATAAAAGTCATGGCCGTATTGACAAAGCCTTTGGCAGATAAAGGCTGTCTGGGAGAGAGTCACATTAAATATAATTCATACAGTCAAGAATATTTTTGCACAAAGCTTCCTATCTGCTTGTGCAAGATTGTAGTAGTTTTGCAGAGCAACAGGCAATGACTCCACTTTTCCAAAGTACTTTGTTCAGATTTTGTGTTCAGGTAGGTGGCAGATTTAGGATGTAACGTGGAAAGAAGAGAAATACCGTGATTACAGACCAGCACGAGTTAAGGCGCTACTTAATATCACAGAGTTAATTCAGCTCTGAAAATTACCTCCTTAGGGTTAGGAAAAAGTGAGACGGTGGTGTAGAACAATTTATACTGAAGTTGTGCTAAATTAAAAGACCATTTCCCAAGCTTCTATAGAAAATTACCATGACAACATACAGACACTGCTCATATGTGACATGGAGAAGAAAATTGCAGATAAATAGGGTTAAAACTGAACTTTAAACAACATAAACGTCCTTTTTTTCATTGTCTTTGTGCTGCTCTGCAGTTGTTTCATTGCACAAGGAATGTACAGACACTGAATGCAGTCATCAATTTTAATCAATATGCTGCCTGAAGTCCATTGTGTTCACAGTTTCATCTCCTTCAATTACCACGGCAAATTGGCTTTGAAGCCTGAGAGTCAACTGAAGCAGTTCATTCTTAATCAACATTATGAGGGTGGGTGTGGTATGCATTGGTCACATTAACTAATTTATTATCTTTCATGATGTGTTTGAAGGAGAAATATATTTAATGTCACTTGCAGCAGATTTATTCTTTAGGACTCTATGCATTTGTGAGGGGAAGTGTTTAACATTGCACACCACGTCTTGGTGTTCTTCAAACAATGAATAACAAAGAGGGCTCAAGGAATTTTCCGTACGGAGAGCAAAGAGAGCAAAGACTCTTTACATATCCACAGTCTGTCAGAGAAATAAATAAATTACCCCAGCACTTCTTCAAAAACAAACAGCTGTCAAAAAGTCACTCAGGGGCACCTCACACACACCTCTTTCCCCCCCGGAAATAAAATCCACACAGAGAGGATTCTTTTATTGTATTCCAAGCTCTTTATTGCACCATTCCTTTGTATGTTTCCATCTAAGAACCAAATCAAGCAAATAACATCCTTGGAGGTGTCTCTGTGTTAATGTGATGTCTGCTGTGCAGTGTCTCACTTCAGAGTAATTCTTCTTTAGCCCTAGGATGTGCCTGTGATCTCCGCTTTGAGAGAGCCAAGGAGACGTGGCAATAAAAATGTCATTATTATCATGTCGTACCTTGCACTAAATGCAAATAACATAAATTAAGGGGGAGGGAGCAGTTTGTAAACAAATAAAACAGTCAAAGATGAAAGCATAAAATGTTTCCTCTGTGGATACTGAAGCAAGTTGATTTGCAAGTCTGCTGTTTCTGAATGTACTGACTGCATGGCCGAAACAGGGGAAGTTATAGCTTACTGTTGTTGACTGTGTAGTATGTGCAGTTTGTTGATTCAACAACAAGCTAAACCTGCTGTCAAGTAGTTATATTTGGCTAACACTGCTGTTAACGGAAAACATATATTTTTACATATATTACATTATATATTACAGGTATGCATTGTTTACCTTATGGCATATTTACTCAATATACATTATATCACACTTTACTTTTAATTTCACAAAATTGTAATTGTTTTTCTGTGTATTGTAATTATAGGAATAAAATTGACTACAGGTTGGTTAGCAGTCCCCATATTGGTGACAAAATATAAGAAAGCCTAATGACAGCTAGCAAGTCATCAACAACAATGCCCGGGGACTGTCCGCACAAGAAAATTGTCCTTCAAGAGCACAGAAGGAAACACGTGGCCTTGTTTTAAAAACACAACTAACTTTCCTATTAACGGTGGTTTCTTTTAACCACAAACACAATCATTCCCTAACCTTACCCAAGTGGTTAGTATTGTAACTATGACATTCCCTTAACGTTAGAGAGGTCAAGGTTCTTGGGAGAACCAATAGGTGAGCCCCAGATATCCTAAGTCTTCTATGAGGTTTATATGGCACAAGCATATGAGAGATGTAGTTGGCTCTTGGCCACAGAGAGATTTGTGAATGAGCAGCAAGATTTTGAAATCAATTCGCTGGGTAGTCAGTGTAAGTATTTTAAAACTGGTGTGATGTAGTCATATTTCCAAGTTTCTGTCAGGATCCTGACAGTGGTGTTCTGAATAAGTTGGAGTTATCAAGGTGTTTTTGAAAGCCCTGTGAAAACACCAGTGCAATAAGCCAATCGACTTGGCATAAAGACATGTGTAAGCTTTTATGGTCCTGTAGTCCTTCTTGCAATATTTCTTAGATGGTAAGCAGATGAAGTGACCAATTTTATGTGACTGTCGAAATTGAAATTTGAGTCCAAGATCACGGCGATGTGTCGTGTGGCGTAGTGGTCTAAGCAGGCGCCCCATGTGTAGAGGCTACAGTCCTCGCTGCAGTTGGCCCCGGTTCGAATCCCACCTCGTACGGCCCTTCGCTGCATGTAATTCCCCCTTTCTCTGCCTCCCCGTTTCCTGTCTCTCTCCACTATACTGTCAAATAAAGGCATAAAAAGCCCAAAAAATATACTTAAAAAAAATTACTAAGTTGTTGATGTCACAACTTTTATAATAACTTTACAGCCTTTACAGATTGAGAGTTTCTCTACCGTGCCTTTTGCCTACTAGCAATCAGTTTAAACTCAGCAGGTACAGTGGCATTCAAAGGTATTCAGTAGATCATCAACATGATTTGAAGCAGGGACAGTTTCAGATTGGATAGCTTCCATAAAAAAAAAAGTGTCCTGGTATTCTCATTAATGTACCTTTTTTTTTTTAAGTTTCAGATTTAATGTTGATTTTTGGTGTAATAGACAGATCAAAGAATACACAGAAATGATCTGAAAGAGCAACATCAAACACAGTGACATTTGAAATGTTAATATAACTGGATCTAGAGTGTGTCCTCTATTATGGGTCAGCTCTTTCACATGTTGAATCAGATCAAACGTGTTAAGTATGGCAGAGAGTTCAATGGCACTTTTGTCATTGATATTATCTGTGTGTATAGTAAAATCACCTGTAATGACAAGTCAAATTCAATGCAGCTAATTAAAACCATCTCAGTAAAATCATCCTGGAAATGTGGCGAGGTGGCCTGTATATGATGTTTATCATAAGTAAATTACTTAAGTTTAAGAAAATAAATGTGTTAAAAGTAAAATAGGGGTTTTATCATTGCGCTAAAAACAAAACAAACTCAGGGCTGATAACTAATAAAGTCAAAAGCAAGTGAAAATGTCCATTCAAGTGGCTTGATTTCAACAAAATTTCTGTCCATTTGACTTATATGTGTCTCCTATGAAAAATAGAGTAGCACAATGCATTGTGTTTTAGCAATGGTAATTTTACATGATATCAAGCGTCTATTTCTATTTTCTGAAATAGAAAAGGTACAGGTAAAGAATTTGGTCTGATTCGTGAAATGTAAATAATCACATTGAGTCCAAAGTCTCTGTCAACTTTTCTCTGTATTACACCAGACCATGACATAACCGTAGAAAATTGCATCAGATATCTTGGTGGAAAACAAATATGTTGTTTGTAAATGTTACTGATATGTTCAGTATCAGCATTTTTGCAACTTGCCAAGTATCTTCATTCCATTAATAGAAAACATGATCTGGTTGCAGTTATTTTTCCTGCAAACGTACTTGCTTTTACAGGTTAGTTGTATATAAATGTAATTTCTGGGAGACAGCTTTTCCTGGTTAACTCTATTTTTGTTCAATTTAATATGTTTGGTCACTTTTACATAATTTGATCCATTTCGTAAATGTGCTCATGTCTGAAAGGTCACAGAGACAGTTGACAGTGCTCCGGAGTCTAGACTACATTATGCTGTCTTGCACGAAGGTGCTAAGTAAATACCTCAATCCATTCTGACAGCATCATTTTCATCTGACATCAAGATGCCTGCAGGCTCTCAGTGCGTTCCACCTCCACTTAATGAAGCCACCTATCCGGATAAATCTAGGTTATGTGGAGGAATCACATCTTTCGTCTTTAAACTTCTCAAATAATCATTTTGTAACTGGAGTGTTGTGCATGAAAAATAGGACTAATTTCAGCAGAAAGGTCAAACAGCATCTGAAATCTAGTAAACCCAGGGCTGACTCATTTTTTTCTACAGAATAAGATTTATTCATTCTTTTTTCCTACATTTATTCATTCATATGCTTGATAATTTTCCAAATCACTGGATATACACTGGACAGAAAGCAGCGAGGAATAAAGTGAGGTGGAGCCTTGAGTATAGGATACATTTTTGCTGTAAAGAAAATACATTTGGAGATAATTCAGTTTTGAGCTGTTCCTACAGGGAATGGTCTTCTTCGGTGTTGTGGCTGAATAGAGAGCAAATTAAAGGAATAAGTCACAGATTTAACATTATTTGTTAGTGCTTTCCCTCCCCTCAAGGTTAAATAAAAGTGACACAATACAGATATCAGTGTTTAAGCCCTGGGCAGAGAGAAAGCATCGGACCCTGGTGTCAACAAATGCACGTATTGTTCTCAGTGGCTGCAGGAAAACCTGAGGCGCATCCCCTGACGCTTCTTGTTCAAGGTGTTTAAGAGTAAATCATCGCTGAATTTAAGCAGGTGTTTTCCTTCAGCTGTTGGAGATGAAACACCTGCTTCGGCATATGATTGGTGGGGAGAGGCGCAAAATGCTGGAAAGTTTCAAGGACTACAGAGCAGGGCGGCAGCAGCTTTCGGCCTAATCTGATTCAGTGTTGATTCACCATTTATAGCCTTTTGGTAGTGAGGGTGGATACTGTTTGTGTTTTTAATTGGTTCCTTTGGCAGAGTAGGACATATAACTTTGTTAGTGTGCCAATTCTGCTGCTTAAATTGAATTTGTCGGTTAAAGTAAATCTTATACATCAGGTCAGTGTATATGTATTGTGTTTTTCTGCCAAATGGTGATTTCTAATTAAAAGAGAAAGCTATTTCTGGTGCTGATAATTGGAAATGTATGGTCTAACCCTGTAAATGAATCACCCTGAACGCTGGACAACAATGGAGGACTATTAACTGAGGGGGATTCCATTTTTTACCTCTCAGCTGATTCCCTTAAAATTTCACCACTTCTATTTTATATCTCTTAAAACGGACTGGCTTTGCAATTCAAATTTAGAGTCAATGAACTGTAGAAGCTATTTTAACCCTTGTTTCTCTTTGTTGTATCTAGTTAATTTATTTTAACTGTGTTAATGGAAATTTTGTAATTACTAAACCAGTGTATATTCACTGCTATCTTCATTCAGATTGAATTTTTACACGCACAAAAATCCATGATTTCCATCTTCACCTTTAGATGCAGCTCAGCATGCAATGCAAGGCAATTCTCAAGTGTCACTCAGTCCTGCTGTTTTCCTTGCTGTGTTCTGCGAGCGGACCGAAAGACAGCGGCTCATGCAGCGGACCTGTGCAGCGGTGTGTCTATATTTTTGGGGACAGGTGGGCGGGTCATGGAGGGAGGCATCTTGAATTATGGATTTCCCCCCTCTATTTGTGCCTATCACACGACTTTAGGCACCTGCTGCTGAAAGAAAGAACATTTTTAGATATGAGGAGGCTTGAGGCAGCCTGGTTGGCGAGGTCCCTTTGGGGTTGTACAACCTTGTCGCCCTGTATAACTCCCATGGAGAAACAATGATTACCTTATCACCAATGAAGCTTCAATTGAACCAGTCTACATCTCAGACCAGACGGTGGGATTCATTCTTCTTCACTGTCACTTCTCACTGCCTTCCGGCTCACTGTCCTCATTAATCTATCGGGAAGTCCCAAACCACTCCATCAGGTTCCTTTCACCTCTTTAAAATCGAAAATGAAGAGAGGATTATGAGAATGGAGGTCGTGGGGAGGAAGGGCTGTTACTGCTTGATTGTTTTTTTTTGGGCCTTTATTGACAGTTCAGTAGAGAGACAGAAAATGGGGAGGCAGAGAGAGGGGGAATGGCATGCAGCAAAGGGCCATCCGATGCGGGACTCGAACCGGGGCCAACTGCATACGGGGCGGATGCTCAACCAACTGAGCTACTTGATTGTTAACTTGTTGTGCAGTCTGATGACTAGTCACAAATAATGGTAGAATTAGCTGAAGGAGCTTCCCCTATGCCACAATTCATTGTAGAGTGGATGAGGCGGATTGTCAAGGATGGCACCGGTTGTGTCCGCCATCCTCCTCCCTGCCAACGCCTCCAGGTCGTCCTCCTCCAGTCTGAATACAGATTTTACTTTCCTGACCATCATGTTCAGTCTGCTGGCATCATCATTCTCCACCCATCCTCACTAGCCTGTTGCACATGTTAAGGGAAGGCAGCTTCCTGAGGAAGAACAGAGACGATCTGTGTTGCTTGATTAGTCCAGTTTATTGTAGTTGTGGACCCCGAAGTGTTTAAGAAAGCTACACCTTCAGATGAAGGCATGTTACTATGCTAATTTTGAATGTAAAAATTGTCAAGATAATGATTTCTTATCTTTTGATTTTTGCTAATGTAATTAATGTTTCAAGGATTCACTCAGTAATCTCCTGTAGTTTTTCTCCATCTATTATGTGTAATGTAGATTGTAAACGCCACTGTCAGAGCTTTGCTATTGTGCTTGTTCCAAATGCTGCTTGTTTTCCATAGTTTTAGCTTCATGTCCTCTTGAAGCTAACAAAGCAATGCGAATTCATGACCCTACATATGTTGTGTCCTCTAAACTGGCTTATGACTTAAAGGGATATACTGTAGTAATTAATACTTGCCCATATGGGTTACAAGTAGAAGTACAGTTATTAGCCTTACCTCCTGGCATGTTGAACTTATTGAACTAGTAATATTTAGACATTGGAATGCCAATTTATGGCATTACAGCCCAAGCTTGTGTGCATGACATATGACATTTCTGAACCAATGCAATGAGTCTCTGTAACAAATGAGCATGGGCAAAAATTTAATTTCCACTGTTGCCAAATGGATGGGTGAAAAAAAATCGATGGAGAAAATGTGAAGAAGAGAAAGTGCAGGGAAGTAAAATTCAAATAAAGTGAAAAAAGTTCTGGCACATCAATCCTCTCGGCCAGCTGTCGGAGGTGACATTTCATTAGTACACTTTGTCAATAGAGAAATCGTCTGCAGAGAAAGCGGCAGGGTGCGAGTAACAAGGACAGACAGAGACACACAGAGAAGGAGAAAGCCTATGAAGACGAGGAAAAGAGCGCAGTCCTTTTTCATTAGACCCTTCCTGATTCCAACCGCTGGAAATTACCCACACTGTGGCTATAAGCGCAATGAGAGAGAAGGTTGGTGTCCCTCTTCCATTTTAAGTCTCTATCAATCATCCACCTTTCGCTTTTTACCCCCTGCTGATGAGGCATCGCCCACATGTCTTTCTGCCTGTTCAGGGTCCAAGAAAGTTGCTGTTCATCCTTTCCTCCACCAGCCAAGTGGCAGATACATTTGAAGGAAAATCACCAGTATAACGACTCCTGCCATTTCCCATAACGTCCTCATCCATCAATTAAGAGCTTTGCTGTAAGTGGGAGATGGATATGGCAGAATAAGGCCAGACTTTTTGATGACTCTGGCACAGGGGGAATCAAGGCCCCCAGTGTAACCCCCGTGTAGGTCCATAATCACAGCAGTGGCTGCAGGCAGTTTGAGGCAGGAGGGATACTGTCAGTCACGAGAGTCATAGACTGCATACACCAACAGCACCTTGTTATCACTAAATGATTTTGAGTTTTGACTATAAAGTGGTGGCTTTTTCCCTGCAGATGTTAAATGCTGAAATAATGCAACATTGAATCTACAAAAACATTTTTTTCCTTATAAAATGTTGTTTTTTTAATGCATTTCCATTCCTTATATCTGCAGTCATGAGACAGTGGTCTGCCACTATGGCTGTGTTTGAAATCACAGGCAATAGCAGATTGGATTTATCAAAGGTGAAGCATTTTATTGCCAAGATTAAGATGTATTTTTGTGTTTAATTGTGTGAATAACTTTATTGTGAGTGCAAATACATTTAGAATTTGGACACATAAACCTGCTTAAATTGATTTTGCTGCCACTTGGGGACAGTGCAACAAATTACAAACACAACATAGGTGTAGTATCAACCTACAAAGCTGGATCTGCAAGTATGTTTGCACAGTGAGCAGCAACATTGGCATTCAGGTGGTGTCTTTTTTAGCTCTGTCTGGCTCTTTGGTGGCTAAATTCTATTCACTGCATTCACCAGCTGGTGGCTAACTGTGTCCGTCTACTGTTTGGTGTTTGTTTATCAGAGAAAACAACTGACTTCTGCATCTGGAAACATGGTTTATTAGATCGGTGTGATTAAATAACAAGAAGTGGGGAGTCGTGTGGCATAGTGGTCTAAGCAGGCGCTCCATGTGTAGAGGCTGCAGTCCTTGCTGCAGCAGGGCCCAGTTCGAGTCCCGCATCGGACGGCCTTTGCTGCATGTCATTCCCACCCTCTCTGCCTCCCCATTTCCTTTCTCTCTCTACTATCCTGTCCAATAAAGGCCCAAAAAAATGTCCTAAAACAACCAGAACTGCAAAGTCAAACTACAAATTCTCTGTGGCCATCATTGCCAACGATCCCTTGTCACGCGCCATAGGCGCTTGATATGTTGTTACTATAAAAATATTATTTAGAGTAGCTTTAAATGAAATGGTGGAAAGTGTATAGCACAAGTAGCAAATAGGGAATGTGTGTGGACACATCCTATAAAAACAACATCATACAGTATCTAAACAGTTTCCATATTCAAAAGAGAAACCGCAGGACCAGCGTTGTCCTGAAAGCCAATTAACTGGCGGAAATGCCTAATAATCTCTTATTTCAGTCTCTCAAACATGCGGGTTTTCTTATTTTCAATCTTTAATCTTAGTGTAAAGTGAGTGTCTTGGGGTTTTGTATTGCTTGTTGGAACAAAATAAACAGTGTCACCTTGTCACCACTTATGACATCTGAGAGAGTAAGCAAATAATACAGTTTCAGATGAATCGATAAGGAAAATATATCTTTGTTGCAGTCCCAGACTAGTGTGCTTATATTTCCTGACAGTGTGGAACTTGGACCTTTAGTACTTGAAGCCTTCATATACTTGAGCCGAGTTTAGACATTGCAATAAATTTGCGGTAAGAAGAGGGGTTACACCGTATTTGCAAGGTTTTTGTGACTGTAAATTGAGCCCTTACTTAAAAACTGAGACAGCACTTACTTTCATAATATTTGATCAGTTGTTTAGTTTAATATAACTGACTGTAATGCTCTGAATGACTCTGTCTTTCACACATTTTCACACATTTATAACCATGCAGATATGTAAATAGCAGTGTCACCCTGCCAGTTTCCACTTCCAAGTGTTCCAACCCTTCACAGCCCACTTAGCCCATATTCCCCCAGCACGTCAGCACAGCCTTTGCTGTTACTAGTTCAACAGCAATCCATTGGGCCTCCCGTTGACTGCTCCTAAACTGCCAGCGCTTAGAAGCTTGTGAGATGCACATCATAGGCAGCAAAAGGGGAGAAGTCCTCAGTTTCCTCAGTCTTTTTAAGTGCAGAGCGTAATACCTCGAGGGTCTCACCATGTGAGACAGAGTTTCCAGATCGAGACACAGCAGACAACATAGGAGATGGCAAAAAGTCAAAATACACGGAAAAAAGCTGTGTCGAAAGCTTTCGTTTAATTGTTTAAGGTTTGGGGCTGGGGGGAGGGGGGCTGAGCACTGAGTCTGCAGATAATTAGACCTTTTGGGGTAAACAAACACAGCACTCCACTGTTTTGGAGCAATTGGTGCTGTCTATTATGTTAGTTTGCATCACTTCGCAGTAGATAAATAATAATTAAGTGGCGATAATCAGGATGAGTGCGGGAGATTTGTGGGGTCCCAGAAGGACCCTCACCTCTGAGTATCTACGTCCACTGGCAATCGCTCTTTAGTCACATGTTTGTTGCTCCTTACTCGACTCTAACCAGTTCATCTAATGTTGGTAGAGACAAAAAATGATAACATACAAGGCACCAAGTAAGAAAAGGCTGGCGTAGCATTTCAAGCTGTCAACATATTCCTCATTAATTAATATTGCATCTCAGTGTTGTGTTGTTCTCAAACAATTACTCTGACAGTTGAAAGAAAGAGATAAAAAGAGAAGCGCTACAGTTCTTAAAACTGGAAATTATTAGATTGTTGAAGTCTCAACAAATTATTTAATGGAAACATTAAATAAGAACGAGCTGTCAAGTCTATTTATGGCACTGCTTCAGCACATTTATGGTGAAGATATAAATCTATAGATTTAAGAAGATAAAAATATCCTTTTAAAATGAAAAGAAAAGGCAGCTGAAGGTGAGTTGGTCTTTTCATAGCGTTAATGAACTTTGTCAGGCAAGGGCTCTGTTTCAGATAGATAATATATTGTAGTTTTGCAACGCTAATAAGGTACTGAAATGTGACTCTTTTAACAAGTCAAGAGAAATTTGCTTGAGGATCATCATACTAAAGCATGACGTTTATCACTGCTATACAAAACAGCCTGTCATAGGCTTTGCCATTAAACCATTTGTTTCCTTGTGTACTCACTGTAGAGACTTGACGACTGAGTATTCTCTTCAAATCCTTAGATGTTGTCTGCTTTCACCCACAGAGGAGCAATCAGAAGACTGGAGAAGACTGTAAATGTGTGTTTTTTAGCCGCCAATAGAGCACTTTGTTGTTGGGGTCAGAATTCTTCTCTGAACTGGTGATAAATGGTTTTCTTTCATTTTAATGAGATTTCATAAGTTGTTTATATAAAATAAGTAAAAGCCTTCTTTGTTTTTTTTTTTATCACGTTTATCCTTGATTATCCAGACAGTTCTCACATTTTTCAGCTTGGTCAGAGAAAACAAGCAGCTTGTGTTGTGTGATTATCGTGGCACTAAGCCCATAATGAGATGACAGTGACCTTCCAAAATACTGCTGAGGGAAAATGTTGTATGCAAATTTGAGAAGAAGCATTTTAAAGTGTCATTGAAATTGTAGAATTCTGATGTCGGGTTTTATCACAACTTGGGTTTACTTTCATAAATCTGACCATCAGTGTTGAGAATATCATATGTGCCAGTAATTGCTTGAGATGTGCGAACACAGACGTGACCAAAACAATGTCTGACGGGGCATGAAACATGAGACTGGTTGTGAAAAAGCCAACAGTTTAGCTAGATCATCTAAACCACTTTATTTGGAGGTAAAACATGAAGTGATTGTACCTGTGATGTAGGCAGTGAGTCCTCGCAATTCTTAATAATTGCACAGAAAATTGTAGGTGTATCCCAACCCCAGTCCAAATAAGTTTTTGAGAATGAAGTGTGTTCACACTGCAAAAGTGACAGTATACTTAACGGTGAGGCACAGAGGTTCTTTTGGCTTAATGCTAAATCAACTCAAATCATGTTCACAAAGACAATGCTCACACACTGATGCTAAGCAGGTAATTAGCATGCTAACATTTGCACTAACTGCAAAGTGCAGTGGAGGCTGATTCTTCAGTAGAATATGTAAGTAAAATTTTCACTAAGTAATGGTGCTGCCTGGAAGATTAAGGGCACATTTCATGGCAACTTGTCCAGTATCTGTCAAAATACTGTGTTTCACCCAAAACCATAAACCATCAACCTCATAGTGGTGCTCCTACGATTCAACAGTTGGGCAACTTTGACCTGCTGGTTATGCTAGAGGAAAATTCAGGTGATACATCCCCTGGGGAGCATGAATCTTTTTACCCAATTTCATTGCAATCCATGTAATGATTTATATTTTTCATTGATGTTTTTGTTGACATTTTAAATTTTGATTTAAAGTGTGTTGATTTCTTGTATACTAACTGTAAAACACAATACCATAATAATTACTATATAGTACATACTGTATAAAATTAGTATCCAGTATGGCAAGGGTACATCCACACAGTTATTGCAAGCACGGTTTATTCTGGCCAAACTGCGGGTTTGTATGAAACACGTCTGATCGTATGACTACATTTGTCTGTTGCCCTGTTTGTTTCTCCGTATTGATTCCCATGTCTCCGCAAACTTGCCCGGTGTTAACTCAGTGTAACCGATAGAAACCATGGCTAAACCTAGAAAATTAACATAAGATCATCTAAGTAGCCAGTGTCCAATAAGATAGACTGTTGTTGCATCAGCTGTCTCTGCCACCTCATTTTGATCACCGAAACATACATGCCATGGTCCATTATGGCAATTTAGCAAATTCTGGGTGATGCATGTATGACTGAAGCCACTCAGTGCTCGATGAAGTTGTTTATATCACAACCTGACATGAAGAACAGATTTAGATTAACTTTCACTTTAAAACTCACTCCATTTATGCCTCCAGTCCTCTGCAGAGAATGTTAGTCTCCTGAATGAATAGGCTGTGTCTTTGAAACGAATGTGCAACAGGATAATGGGGGAACTGTGAAAAATGTTTCCAGAGTTTGCACATTGTGTTAAGCCACCATTTAAAGTCCTGTCAATACCTGCAGCAAAGTATTGATCTCTTGAGTCTTCTTGAAGGCCCAGAGCTTTACAGCGTATTGATAGATTATGTAGATTCACTTTGCGGCGTTTGGATGAGCTGTCTGTGCCATGATATAAGAACATGACAACAATCTCATCTATTTACGTGACTCGAGTTGTTGTTATGAATTTGAAAATAGGCTTCTGGGCTGCCACAGGCAAACTGCAAATACACTGTGATTTTGCAGAAACGGCTGATAAGAGAGACTCTGTATACAGTCTATCTGGCTCTATAAAGACTTACATATACAGTCATGAACCTAAATATCAGATTTCACACGAAAAGCTTTCAAAGTTACAGAGAATACTGTCTCAGTTTCCTTTAAGTAATGCAGGTGTTGATGCTTCTTTGAGGGGGAAAACAGGATTAGGGAGTAAAGTAAATTGCGCTGTCACTTTGTGATGGGTACTGAGGCTGTATTTCCCTGTGACACTACTGCTACACAGACTGAGTTAAACACAGATGACAAGGTGTTGCTATGGAGACCTTAGCGAGGAACCTGCAGCAGCCTAAACATGGACAGTTTATGCAAACACAAAGGCGAGTGTATCTATAGAGCTGTTTTGTGGAAAACATCAGAGGCAGCCAGGTTAAACACTGTCTCAGCAACACTGGGCCTGTTAATTAAAACAAAGGAGCAATGTGACAAAAATTTGTTTATGAAATATACACTGACAACAGTGACCACATAACATTTCACATGATAAATATTACCTTTAACTGTGAAGTAACTGAATCAGAGAGAAAATGTGGTAGCTGTCTCAAGGCTTTTCCTTATCCTGTACATACAACCAAAGGCAAACATCTGAATTAATCTGTGATATTTGGAACAGATACTCATAATGCCAAGAGGATGAATCCTAACTTTGGTGATCCTCTGATCTTTCTGTTAGCGCCACCGTGAGGTTGAAATTTGTGGTTTTAAATGAAACATTTGCACAACTGTGTAATGGATTGCCATGAAATTTGTTCCACACACTCATGTCCCCCCTCAGGATGAATTGTGGCCATTTGGTGATCTCCGTACTTTCCATGTCGAGCCATCATCACTTCACAATTTGTATCTATCCAGTACTTTATTTTATGATCGCTACCCACAAAACTAATGACAGTCTCATTAGCCTCAGTACTTTGTGTGTTTAGTGAAGATTAGCAAATGTTAGCATGATAACAAACTATGTTGAGAAGGTTAACATGTTAAACATTGAACCTGCTAAACCCATCAGCCTATAAGCATTGTCATTGTGAGCATGTCAGCGTGCTGATACTAGCATTTAGCTCAAAGGTCCACTGTGTCTAAAATAGCCTCACGGTCACTGCTTACATTGCCAGAGACTGTTGTCTTGTTCAAATGTAAAATCCCCTTCACAGTGCCTATCTTGGTTATAATTAAAGGAAGGTTCAAAAAGGTTTGTGTTTATGTCATGCTCTTATTGAAAGAAAAAAAGAATATTAATCGATGTATATCATCCAATTTTATAAGCCTTAAAAACCGGTGTTGGTCTCAAAAATCCAGTATTGGTTAGGCTCTGTTTTAAAATTCTTATAAATATAATTTTATTGCTAATGTTGCAGTTTAGTATAAAACTTCTTTCTTTTACTTGCCAAGAGCTGTCTCCAGCAGTGGGAAGCAACCCTCTTGTTTTGGTTCCATTTCTATCACTTCCTTTCTTCTATTGAAGTTAGCATGCTAACCAGTCAGCCCCATTCCAGCTGAACTGTCTTGTCTTTTTTGATAGCATGTCACTGTAGCGTCCAGTCTGCCCTGAAGAAGTAGCACTGCACAGAGGGCGTATTATAGCCTCTTATATTGTGAACACAATGAAGGCTGAAGCTCCTGGTGATGATCTCGCTGATGGGTGTGGTCACCGTGGGCAGTTGGAACATGTTATCTTGTAGTTTATGGAGGTTTAGGATTCTTCATATCTCACCTGTTAACATGAATATATCAGTCATGTTTGACTTCTTCTTCCTCTGTCAGCCATTTAATGCATGATTCAGATTCTTGTAGGAAGTTACCATTTTGAAACAAATTCTTCCAGTGTGTTCACAGCTTCAGGTGTACTGCAGCAAGTGAGTTTGTAACACATACTCATGACCCACATAAAAACATAGTTTCTGTCTTCATTTCTCTTTGTTGGTAAAATGACCTAAAAATTGAATAATTCTGGGAACTATGCAAATAGGCAAAGCAAATGACCATTATGATTATGCATCATTTAAAATTCAGATGAAAAAGATGAAGCCCCTATTTTGTAACATCCATCAATATGGTAATTTTAACATTTACTCCCCCTGTTCCCCTTTCCTTGGTTCTGTATTTTCTACTCTGAGACTTGAAAGCACTGCAGCTGCTTGAAAGCAGACAGCCATGAACCACACACAGACATGCACACAGCACACATATGTACACTATAGACACAAACACACACTGCGGCAGCAGTAGAATTATTCTATGTAGGTAAAGTCACCTTTTTTTCTCCTTACCTACTTATGCTGATACTCACATTCCAAAATATTAATCACCGAATTATCTTTGGCACAAAATTTCATTTAATTTGCTCCAGGCGCTCTGGTCTCTAGACAATCCCTGATGCTCAACCAAAGTATGCAAATAGTGAAGGAGTCTGTGTAATAATTAAAGAATTTTCATAAAAAAAAAAGAGAAACACACCGTATGCATTAACATAACATGTCTTTTCTAGCATGTTGTCATCCGAAGTGGACAGAGGAGATTCAGCAGTTATATTGTCAGAGACAAACGAATGTTCTGTCACTCCTTTGGACAGGGGAATGTGGTCTCATGGATGTTTATTTATTTTTAACAGATTATCATCATGAAGATTAATGTGTCCACCAACTAGGAGATAGAGCTGAATATTGGCTTATTCGAATGATGTTTATCCAGCAGGAAAAGCAGGTGTGGCCAGTACAGATACATCCATTATGTAAAAGAGTAAATATGTTGAGGATGTGACTTGATATGTGGTGTTATTGCACAGTGAAATCAAGGGTTGGACAAAATAATATATATAATACATATATATATATATATATATATATTTTATATCATTTATACCACGTTATCTGTTATTTTCATATCTTTGTTATATTAAGCCATAGGCAATGTTGTAAACCAATGAGTAGTATTGTTTTATGGCAATATTAGATTGATATGGGCCTTATTAACAGGACCGGGTATCGGCCAGACACGCTCAGTCCACATTAAGCGCAGTTTCTTTATCATAAGAAAATTCCACATAACAGAATTTCCACTTGTTACATTCAGTCAGATGCTGCATCATGTTACCTTGCATAAAAATGATTCCAATGAGTTCTTATCAGTGTGGTATGCAGATGTTAAACTTGGGAGAATGGGAGAAGGCCTATTGTATCGTCGGTAATCAGTATAAATGAATCACCTGAGTTGAGGTAACAGATTCAGTATTGGGTGAGAGAGAGTCGAATCATTGCATCCTGAGTATTTAATTCACACTGATAACCAACAACAAGCACTACCAGCTAGCTATCTATGGTTGTCTTTCTATGAACTTGAATTTACAGATAATTTACTGTATCATGTGAAATTACATGCTGCAATAGAAGATTTTATCCATATCACCCACCCTTACTTGAACCATTATACAGTATTAACAGGGATTGACACAATAAAAAATCTCATGTAGTAAGGCATAAACACTAGATTATCTTAATTGCAATTACATTAGATTGACGTGAAAAAATTACAGAGGTCAAAAGAAACCTAATCATTTGTCCACGAAACAAAAAAAAAACTGCAAACTTAGATGATGAAGCTGGATTTTATACTACATTGTTCTAATTGTCAACCAATGCAGTGACAAGACTAAAATCAACAATGCGTTTGTCCGTCTCCAAATACTTTTTACCCTGTCCATGGCACTCAGCCCCAAACCTGTTTGTTCCCACTGAAGACATAAATCTTTAAAAGCAGTTCACAAATATGTTTCATGTTCAATTGAATTCTAAATAATTTCCTAACAACAGCTGGGCACTGTAGCTTTTTGCAAACATTACTCATACAGGAGGAAATTGTACATTTGTTCGGGACTATTTTTCAGATGCGCATTTATATATATTTGGTTCACTAGTGAGTATTTACTGTAGCAAGATGGACTCAAAATAAACTACAGTTTGAGGTAATGAAGGAAAATGTCAACCAGTGGCTCATTGATGTGTTTGAATAGTTTTTGCAGACCAGTGGAGGTCTGCGGCAATACTTGTCAGTAAGATCAATGAATTATTGGTTTTGATCCTCTGATGGGATTTGTTGTCAATAAGGAAAAACAGAGTATCACAACCTTGTCCTTTAACAGCTTCACAAACCAAAAACCAGCCATATAGTCCTAATAGGAATTTGATAGGTATAATCCTAATTGGCACACAGTAAAATGTGCTATGATATTACCTTTGTAGCAGTGTAGATGGTTTATGTCCATTTTCATAAGCATTATTGTTATTTATGTTATTTTTTCTACCCCAGTATGCATATAAGGATCTGTGCACTGTCATCAGACATGGAGTAATTTTGAGCCATAAAGAGAGCCATAAGTTTATGCTTCAAGCAACAAAATCAGTAATTTGTTGCTTTTCATCAAAATAAAAAGCGATTATAGGGTGGAGTGCTGCTGGGAAAAATTGTTGCAGTGCTCTCTGCACCAACAATACGCGGTAAGGTTTCTCCTCTTCAGCCTGACTAAAAATAAAGCTGAATTGCAGCCAGGGAAGGTCAGTATGGATTATGGAGCGCCGCGCTCCCCGTGGAAAAGAGTTGTTTGTTGTCCGTCCCAATGTCAGATCGAGAATCAGGAGGGAAAGTGCCTCTCTCAGCAGGTCCAGACTTCCTGTCAATGATAATCCGATGGAATGGCTGATCTGGGCCGGATGGACCGGGGCCAGCATGGAAGAGACAAGCCGGACAGTCTGGATGAAGCTTGTATAGTGCTCAGAAAGGGTCGAGGCTGATAAAGCAAGTAGAATAAATCGATTGTTTACACAGATTGCAGGCTGGATATGGCTGTTTTTAATGTATTTCAAAAATAATGCAGTTAAGCTATGGAGCATTTGTTATATTCAGCATGTACGTGCATGCATGCAGCGCTTTAATTAGGTCCTAACTCTTTAAATGATGTGATGTTGGGATTTCTCTGTACTTAAGAGAACAAAGTAGCTTGTGCCCTTTCAGTCAGTTCAGGAAAGTACCGCTTACTCACTGTAGGACAGGAGCACATCACTGCTCTACTGTGAAATCTATATCAACACCTATCGTGCTTTGTACATCAGCTGGAGAAGCCCAGCTTTAAAATCATTTACATATTCTCTGAAATTGATTCTAGGCCAACCAGAGTTGTGGAAGAGCTATATTAAGTTGTCTGAATTTGGGGAAAGAGAAAAATAACACCAATAGGAGCCTGGCAGAGATGGAGGTCACACCTGTGTTTGCTGACAGGACAGCATGTTCCACACTCAGGGCCATCACATCCAGATGGTGAAATCTCATGGAGGTATGAGATGAGGCCCAATTACTGGAGCTCCAGAGTTAATCTTCTTTGCCAATATGCTTTTTAACAGTGCCCAAGATCTGTCTCTGTGTTTTGTGGAATTAGCACAAATGACACCCAGCAGCTCAAACCTATGTGATTTAAAGAGTAACTGCACCCAGGTAATTGAGCTTCCTTATGCTGCCAACTACTGGTGACCATAATTTCTTGTCACCTGTTGTCATGGCAGAGGGGTGAGGAGAGCCATGAATGAATTATCATTGAGTTAACAGGCAACATGCGTTGTATCCTACGTTGGCTGGTTCACTTGCAATAGCGTACATTATTTTCTCCTATATAATTAAACAGTTTATGGTAAGTCTCTTAATTTCTATCACTAGTTACTGGTGGCTTTCTCCCATTTTATAGAGTATGAATAATACACTCAATGAAACATGACTCTTTGCAACAATGTTTTGGTAACAGTCGACTTAGTTGAGTTGTGGTATAAGTGGATGGGTCTGGTGTAAAATTAACTAGTTACAACACTCTAACCTGAACTCAAAATGTTACATTCATGTGGTGCAGCAGGCTGCTGGTGTCCGCCTCCAAAGTCATGACTGAGAGCTTTTGCAGCAGTTAGCCTCATGGTCGGCAACAGAATCACTGCTGGTTTGAAATGTCATTAAACTGAGCAGGAGAGCTATGTTTGGCATTCTGTGCCACTCAAAACTAAGCCCCACTGCAATGCCCAAAGTTTGATCAATTTAAACTTTGTCCTTGTTTGTGGGTAAACTTTCAATGCGCAACCAGTGGGATGACATAGCAGTCTGCAATGTAACCAGAAAACAAAACTGTGATGGATGTAGAGGAGGAAAGTTTATGAACCCAAACCACTCCTGATGGTCAGTCCCTACCCATCTGAAATAAATGGTCTTTGCCAGGCTCATTCTTTTCTTTCTCCCAATTCCCATTTCTTTACTGCTGTCTTTCACACATGATGATGTAAACCTTCACTACACTTCCTCTGCACTGTGTTGTGCGTCCCACTTTGCTATGAGCACAGCTCATACTGCTGACCGTGTGTAGGGGGCCTTAAACTGAAGTTACAGTTAATACAAGGAGTTAACAGGAGTCCAGCTGTGGGAGCCTATGGCACAGGTTTAGATTTTTACTTGAGTCAGATTTCACCCGTTGACATCTCGCTCTCAGCAAACTGCATTGGCATCAGAATCATGCAGGGGAAAGCACAAGCAGCCAATCACTGCCCTTCACATAGTCCTGTAGTCCTCAACATACAGCCAATGGCGTAACCTCGGAGCCTCCGCATGTAGCCGTCGTAGGTGCCGCGTAGCCTCTTGACACAGAAGTATAAATCCCAGCTTATGTCATGAGTTACGGTGGCAGAGCGGCTGATGATCAGTAGATGACCCTCAAGCCATAAAGCTGAGCGTAAGGTGGATGTTGCACCAGTTGCGGAAAGAGCTCTCAGCCCATAATGGGATGAAGCACAGAAACTTCACCGTGTTGATGCCGAGAATGGAGGCTCATGTAATTGTGCCAACTCTGAGAAGTACAAGTGAGTCATTGAACAAATTATGCGCATTCACTCAACCAAATGAGCACACACATACACTTAAACTCACCTCATTTTGAAGATCAATGCCCATCATCGTCTTTATTACTTTTGTCAAATCATTTGACTTCTCAGCATGACAAAGCATTAATGTCCAGCGTTGCCAGACAGAGACGCCGAAGGTGATGCCGCCCATTCGTGTTTACTTTTGTGTGATTTGGCCCCTTAAGCAGTGGCAACCTCGCTCCTTGCGGGAGTATGAGAGTGTGTGTGTGTGTGTGTTCGCGTCCTTGACTAATGCTAATGTGTGATTGATTGATGCAGTAAGTAGAAATCGATAAGTAAGCCTCATCAAAATAAAAACAGAATGATGTGCTTTGTGCATTTTTTGAACTGTATACTAATTTGCAGCATTGCAGCTTGTGTTGTTGATTTGTGTTTGTGAGCAGGATTGTAAGAGCGGTGCCACAGTCATAATACCACTATAGAGCAGAATAAAGCAGCAGAAATGGTTGGTTACCTAATGTCCAGGGCCAATTTTCCACTCTGCCTATGTGCTTCATCTCCCCTGTGTTGCATAAACAGCTTCTACAATGTGATTCATGCTAGTGTACTAGTGTGTTCCACCAGATGTCAAATGAAACATGAGCTGCGTCCAAATTTGTTCATTCTCTCAACTCCCAGTCCTCTTAGACTCTGTCGTGCTGTATATTCTGTTGTCATAGAATTGTAAATTGACTTACCAAGTTAATTACTGTATCTGGGTTGTATTTGCCTCAGATAACTGCTCAGTTTCACACTACTTTTTAGTGAATTGGGGGTTAATTTAATCACTGAATATAAAAACTCTTAAATGTTATATGGAATGAATAAATGTAGCTTAGCTGAGGCAACAAATGAATTAATCAGAATGCCCTTCTTCCAACTTCTTCTTCTTTCCTGATTCCTCTTTGAACAGGTTATATTGGTTATAAAGCAATGGTAAGATAAAAAAAAAAAAAAAAAAAATTTTAAATGTGATTAGTCTAAACTAAACAATTCAGCCAAGGATTCCTTGTTTTTTGGTCCATATTGGACATATGTCACAAGTTACATTTACATACAAAAAAATGCAGAATGTGAAATATATAAACTGTGACAATAAGTGTCAATGATATTTGCAGCAATTAGATTTTTTTCATCTTGCAAACCTACTGAGATTCAGAAAAATTACTTATTCTGCATTTGTCAACATTCTGTGGTCTCATTAGTATCAACATCGTCAGTGTTTTACTACAATATACACATTGACTGTCCCTATTGTCATAAGACAGAGGTGTCAGAAATCTGCTGGTAACACAGAGTTCAGTTGACTATCGTGTGGGTTTGTCGTCCTCATAGCACTGTTCTGTGATATCAGTGTCATCCATGATGGCAAAGAGGTCCAACATTATGACAGCCAGCCTAACTCCACAAGACAGCCTTCACGATATTACCCTTCACCTGTGATGAGTATTGAAATTACACTGACCCATGATGACCAATCCTTTATGTCTGTTGTAATTGTGCGTTCGCATTTCTTCAGGTGGCAGCTTTAATTGCAGACAAAGAGAAAACCTGTGAAAGGACAAAAGTTGAATCATTTCCGGAAAGCAGGCCATTAATTATGATGTGCTGTAATTGCAGATCTTTGGGGCAGGCCAGTTATTAGATTGAAGTGAAAGCTGGCAGCCCAGGTCTCCTGTGTTTTGGAAATAACTGACACTACTAACTGGTGGATTGTCACTGCTGTGACTCAGTCACATCAGATCAGATCATATTTACCATAAATAGAGCCGGGTCAGGATGAAGTATGAGGTTGGAAAAGAACACGCGGCATGTCAGGACATTTCAGCGAATTATGTGAGGATAATTTCAATAGTTCTTTTTAATTAGTTTCAGTTTGTCTCGTTTAAAAATTTTTAACGATGATTTTACAGAGTTGATGCTGCGTCCATCTTTTTCGAGTAAAAAGTTTGGAGTTGGAACTCGAGATACGTTTAGGATTTCTTGCCATTTTGCTGTTTTGCAGAGAACAAAGCAAGACTATAATTATTCTGTGTGTTAGATGTGGTGCAGACCTACCAAACTTATTGCACCAGATCTTTGCAATGAGGTCACATTGTGAGCATTAGAATCAAGTTAATCTGGATCAACAAAGTGTCCAGTCATCAAATATAAATTAGCACTTAGATGCATGGGCTGGTGGCTGATGGGTGTGTCTTTCGTAATATTTTTTGTGCTAAAATTCTTGCAATATCACACAGTGCTCTGTGTAGTTAGGGGTGTGTCACATGGGCCTGTGTCTAGAACTACTGTACAAGGGCATTGGTCTTCAAGTCAGAATTTCTGGTTAGTATATTCAATATATAACAAAAATAGAAAAACTAACCAGAAGTTCTGACTTGAAGACAAATGAAACAGCCAGCAACCGCAAAGTGATGTGTGTGTTTAAGGCAGGGTAGTATAACTCTGGAATTGCCATCACAGCAGCAATGAGTTTCTCCTCCATTATCATAATTTCTTCAGCAGAATGCAACAATGCTTCATGGTAAACAAGATTTGTCCGTTGTTTATACAAAGAAAATGCCGGTGTGAACAGAACCTACCTCATAGACTCTAGTATGTGCAAGTTTGCTAATTTGATGGTGAAAAAGACAAAAAAAAATACACTTTTTCGTAATGCTGATTTATTAATAATTATATTGAGAAAAAAGATCATATTTATTATTTAAAAAACAGCTAATTCCAATACAAGTCGTTAGTTAAAAACTGTATGTTGCCACTCTCTAATATGTACTAATATCTCCTTGAGAGATCCAGATATTTATGAGTGGTATTGCATATTGATAAATGCCATATGTTTACATTTCTATCATTTCGGACACAAAACCTGGTTTTCAGAACTTTTTATGGAAGCAGATGGCTGCTTCAACTGTAGTTAAATGAAAGCTTGTTGCAGGTTGAGTATGTACCCAGTTTATTATTTCATTTTACTATTCTCCCTGTGATTTGATTTGCTTTTAAAAGAAGCAAACAAACACTGCATCTGTGGAAAACCTAGAAACCTTAGGAGGATTCATACTTTGTTTGATATTCTTCAGACCTTCAACAGTTTCTGTCCGTTCTCCTCCACCCTGCCCGATTACAATTCCTCTGTGTATCTCATCTGTTATCATTTAGCTATGCATAAGCTTCATCATCCCCCATGTGACCTGACTCGGGGTCTCGCTCACGCCATCCATAATGGGAATCAATTGTCCTGAGTCACTAAACAATTATGGCTACCTATTTGAAAATTCTTATGTGTTCAAGTGAAAAAAGGGGCTACCTCAGTTGGCTGATTAATTTGCCGTTTGTCATGGACTTCCTATACAATGCATTAGTTACCACACAAAGATCCCTTAAGGGGTCATCGCACAATCAAACGTTGCCACTGGTCCTCCTGTCCATTACTGTTCCTTGTGGACATGCCTCACTGACAGGGTGATGAGAGGGAGGCATGACTGCCCTTTCCTCTACATCTTTGTGACCTTTTTAAAATTTGGAAATAGTGCTGCTCTGGGCTTTCGTTTGCCAAAGATGGGCCCATGGTGCTCAGAAATGAGCTGGTCACAAAGAAAATTATACAGCACTTAAAAGAAAGGCCTTGGTCCTGCATTTGGCCGATGATATGACGGATGTGATGAAAATGCATGGAAAACAAACCACACTGAGAAAACACAAAACCCCCTTTTAAAGCCAAACTAATATTTGTGGAAGGTGACAGCTAGTCAGCTTAGCTTGCTAATGTCAGCACTGATTCCCACTAGACTTTACTCTTTGGTCATGTTATTTAAAACCTGCTGAGTCATTAGCGGCTTCTGCGCAGGTCAGTGTTGAGCTCATCCTGCATTATTGAAAGGAAGGGGGTCTAAGCTAGTTTTAGCCCTCTCTCTTACATGGCTGCAGTTGTGGTGACGGCAAATCTCGAGACTATCAAATCTCAAAGCAACAGATAGTACTGTAAGCATCAACTCACCCCCCACTGGAGACCACTAATTTAAGGGGTGCTATCATGGCACAATTTGTTCTTTACTAGCACACAACTTATGACAAATGCCAAGGCCATATATATCATGTGGATAACTTGTTGTGTTGTTAACATGGTCAGTGTCTAATATTTGATGTATTCCAATGCGTTGAGGCTATAAACACACTATCAGTAGCTAATCCCAATGCTCCATTTCAGTGATGGAAACCATGCTTCCCCTGGCACTTGCCCTTTCAGCCCCACTTACCTAATAGCTGTCTGCACGTTGATCAACCCCTATGCTGTCTGTCACCTCCCGTGCGCCAACCCCTCAGCACTGATGAGCTCAGAACAGACAGCGTCTCTCGCATGGCGTTCCTCGGAAGGTACCAGGATCCGTGACCTTTCCAAGTTTGGACCACAATTTACCAAACATTAGCCGAGTCCAACATGTAAATTATCCGGAGAAAGGGCAGTAGAATCAATTTCTCTTTAGTTTAGATATTACTGTATCTTCTGGGAGGAGAAGCAGTGGGACAGAGCAGAAAACAATTACAAAGATTTAAAAGCAAAACGAGGAGCGAGGCAAGCGAAACGGAGAGAAAGACATGACCTTTTTAGTTTGAAAAATAAAGTGCAGGGGTCCTTTAAGAACTGTGCACTTAGGAGTGATCATTACCCACAATTGTGCAGTCTCTGAGTAGTGAAATTTATAAACTGAGGCTGTATCTTCACATATGATAGTTTTAGCTCTCAAAGCATTATCTTCCATTTAAGTTGGTTGAATATGCAACTAAATTGTTTCATGTCTACATATGCTCTCCTCTTGCATCATGTCATCTCCATAATAATGCATGACCTGCTAAAGATGTTGACCTATGCCACAGGATGTCCTTTAAAGAGGCGTCATTTACATCTATAATCACAGTGTTGTCTTCTCATGGGGCCTTGCTCTTTAAATCCTCTTGTTAGGTTTGGATATCAGGCACTGATACGCTCTCCCTCCGATGGCACAATACTTTTTAAACCAATTAGGTGGCCCTGCCTCCCAAGACAACACCATTGACAAGTAGCCAATGCAATTTCCATAACAGAGCGATTGGCACCCTCAAGGCCAGTCCTGCAGCATTCGGGAAGGCGCTGCCATGCATCTTAGCAATGTTCTCAATTTACTGGTTTGGAAAGTCACATCATCAACAAGCCAAAGACTTAAATGTCTCAAAAGATTAGAGTCAGCAAAGTTTTGAGCTTTAATTGCCGGTCTGTAATAATGTCCTCAATATAACTCATGACTGGCTTGATGCTCATTACTCTACCAGTGGTGTTTCTCAAGGACAATCACCATTTCTCCTTCCTCTCCCGGCGTCTGAGAACACTGCGACCCCATATTACAGCAACGCAGTGAATCAGCTTTATTGGATTACCTCCCAACCTTGACCCCCAACCCCCCCCCCCCCCTGTCTGAGGAGGAGCAGACCATCTCAATGTGGGAACTCATCTCCCACTAAACTACTTCAACCTGACTCCAAGCTTCATTAATGTATTAGAGCCTTCGGACTCTCTGGGGGTTGTTTATGTTGACCTCTGATCAGGCTAAGTTGAGATAAGGGATGTGAAAAACCTCCAAATGAGAGGATACAGAAGAATTATTACACAGTGTCCATATATTTAATCATTAGGAGGATTAGTCATTGATACTAGTCGCTGTTTGCAGGCTGTTAGCTTAAACAATATGGATATATTGAGGCTTTAAGCTTGTTTTCATTTCCTGAACATTTGAGGCTTCTTTTACCTTTTTAATTGAGTCGACTAAAAATATGGTACTCTAAAGCAAAGCAGAGACCGCCTATTGAATTGTAAGATAAATCATATAGGTCATGAAATGATTAACAATCTAAGAAAGAAGAACAGAAAAAAAATGCTACAGAAAATGTATTAATAATTATTTTTCCCCCGTCTTCTCCTTTTCCCGTGGTAGTTTTACCTCTTCAAGCATCTGATATATGGGCTATGAAAGCTAGCCTACAGACGGGCGACGGTAGCATGTACTTACATTACCATACTGTTTTTTCCACGATATATTTTGACTTTAAAAAGGTCTGTAAGTGACAGCACAAGTTAAATCGAGCAGACGCAGCTCCCAAAGTTGTCATGAATTGTCATGAAATGTCATGATTCAAACATGCCTTTGCTTCTCCATGGTCACCGCTGCCCTTTAGAAAGCCTGTAACACATTGCATTCACAGACTCAGACCACCACATGAATAGTTGTCAAGAGATGTTATCACAAACATTTAAACCTTTTTGAAGTATCAAAAGCCTGCCTAAACATGTCGGAACATGCGGCTGCATTGCTCAAGCCTGCCAGGACCCCACTGATGTCCTTGATGAGATGTGATATCCATGTAATCAATCCCAAATGGATGCCTCATGCTCTGAACACTCCTTGCATTATAATTTTTATAGATATATAATCAGGGTGACACAGGCAGCAGGGCAATAGGGGCGATGAGTGTGCAGCATATGAAATTTTACATGCTTTGTCCCTTTTGAAGATCTGCTTTGTGATAAAAGTCTGTCTTATCAGTGCTGGATGCTCTGATAACAGGGGGCTATGTTAAATCAGTCTATTGGTAAAACACTAAAGGGACTTTTAAGGCAGCTTTTCTCTGACTTTTGTGAAAGAAGCATGATTTAAAAGGATAGCAGGACGTATATCATTTTGACTGAGAGCAATCCCTAAGCCAGGGGTGTGAAAAACGGCAAAAGAAAGAAGAAAAACAGCTGCCTCCCGGAAAAGAATAAATTGGGATTAGTCAAATCAGAGATGTCAAAGTGTCATTGTTCATGATGTCTGGGATCATCAGAATGTTCCAGTTTAAAAAGCACAAAAATCCTTGGCACGCAAACATCTAGTTGACCCTGACACAACCATCTAAAAATCATCAAAACAGACATTTTGTACGCACATAATCACTGAAAAAGAGCCTCACAGTAACAGTGGTCAGGGCATGTCTCTCTGCAGCTGACACAAAACCAAAAAAAAAAAACTCAATTGAAAATCATTTCAAAACAGCAGGAGAGCAATGTAACAGACTTCCAAGGCAGCAGCAGCGGCAAGAGCTGCTGCATCCACAGTCTCAGGCTCTTCAATTGAGACTCTCTAGTCACGTAAGGTGCGTGGGCGAGTGAAGGCTCTGGTTTCTATGTCTTTGCCGGCCTGTCGGTTTCATCAGCGGGTGCACCGCTCTGTTACCCGACATCCTCCTCCAGAGAAGACACCTGCTGTTTTCATCTTGAAATCTCATGTCGGTCTGTGATCAATCACTCCCTGTCAAGAGAAAGCAATATTGATCCATAGCTGTAGTGTTTGGCTGTTCTGAGTGTGTTGGTTGCACCGCAGCCTACAGTACTCGAGTTGTTCATCGTTTGCATGTGGCTTTCCTGTATCAATAACAGAAAAAAATATATATCAGAATGTCATGTTTAAGGAGCAAAAGCAGCTCTCAGTGTTGCTACCTTTAACACAACAGCACCACTTTCTTGGTAACTCGTGTGTTAAGATAGAAAAATGTTTGATTTCTGGTAACACAGAGCTTCAGATGTGCCACAAGAAAGAAAGTAAGTAAGGACAGCGCTTAAAGTGGGTGACTTTCCTAGCTAATGGTGCTGTCAGTGTCTAATCACACTGTCAGCTACCATTACAGTTAAGGCGTCCATCTTGTCTATGTATTCAGCCTTAGCCTGAACTTTAAAGTGCTTGAATTCTTAGATGGACACAATTACACAAACCTTGGAGCCACAGTCTTTTTTAGATGATTCCCTTGAGAAAACTTTACCACATTACAATGTCTTTTGCAGGTTATTTCTTATCTTATATGCAGTTATTTTAGTATTTTGTGTTTCTTTTCCTTTGCATTGCTCTGCAGGCGCTGAGTATATCAGATAATGTTCAAGTTAACTTATAGGTTTTAAATTGTACTGCTATTAGCCCCTGTGGGGAAATTTGTTCTGTGCATTTGACCCTTCCTAACTATATAGGAGCATTGTGCAGCGCCTGGGGAGCAACTCCACTTCTGAGGCCAGCATCTTGGTCAAGGGCAAAGACCAAACATGCTTGTCCTCAGGGTGGGAAGAAACCCACGCGGACACGTGGAGAACATGTGACCTCCATACAGAAATTTCTTAACTGACCTTAGCAAGGTTTACGACCAGGACCTACGAGCCAATGTGCCACCTGCCATATGAACATCTAAATGAGGCTAAGGATATAGAAAACAGTCTCCTGTGGGTGGCTATGGTGTCATTACAGTTGGCAATCAACATTTTCATCAGTGATTTGTGTACATGTATGTAGTGAAAGAGAGTGAGAAATGAAGCGAGAGACGACATGCATGTAATGATTTTTTGTCAGAAAATAGTGAAAAATCGCCATCACAGTTTCTCAGAGCCCAAAGCGACACCTTCGATTTGCTTGGTTTGTCCAGCAGTCCAAGAAATTCAATACATAGCCGATCATATAAAACAGAAAAAAGAAGCAAATCATTACATTTGTGAAGCTGGATCTAATGAATGTCGGTCGGTCCACAGCTGTGGTCCAGACTGAAAATATCTTGAGCCATGAGTTTGCACAGATATTCATGGTCTCCAGGGAATGAATCCTGCTGATTATGATAATCCATTAACTCTTCATCCAGCACTATCATTAGGCCAAAGTTTTAATTTCATGATCACCGTTACTCCACTTTGTGTTTACTACTAATTAGCAGATGTTAAAATACACACTGAACTAAGGTGATGAGCATTGTTACACACAAATCAATTGCAACAATTGAAATCTTTTTTGCATTGCGATCTAAAGATACAACCTATTTAACCTGCAATTGTTTCTCATTAAAGGGGCTATTTGTAAGTTTTATCTGCCACTGAATGTGGTTTCTAGTTGTCATTATAGATCAAGAGGTTATAATACACACTCGGAGCAGCTACTTGCTGAAGCTGGGTCTTCAGGGACGACTGGACACTGAGTGATGATATTGGCTGGAATGGGCTGGGGCTAGCTGGTTAGCATGCTTATTACAGTACAAGAAAGATGTGATAGACACAAGAGTTAACATTGTGTGGCTTTACACTTTTGGAGTAAGCAAACACCTGTTAATGCTAACTTTATAGCAATAGCAAGACTTGCATATAGCTCCTCTGAAACAATCTGAATTCTTTTACTGCAGCTGCAGTAGATACCACATTTTTGTCAGTGCTAACTGGCTACCTTTCCCTTTAGGATATGGCTCACATTTTCCCTTGGCTCTAATGGTTTCCAACAGTGATTGATGCATGGCTGTTGGAAACTATTTTGCATTCTCAATTAGTTAAATCAGATCAACCAAACCCACTTTTTGAAGGGACTGTGTGGCAGATTTCACTGCCCCTTGTGTGCCACATCAAAGCAGCTCATGAATAGATTCCTCCCCCAAATCCATGCAAATCAAACATGGCGGTTGTTGTTTGTCAGTGTGCCGACGTCTGCGTGCTCTTATTAATCTCTGTAATTTCAACAGACACAAGTGGGGATGCTATCATTTTTGTGTCTGGAACATTGGCCTATTGGTTATGGTTGAATTATTCATATGAACCACAGGATTGCTGCTTGGCTACGTGGTCCATGTCAATGACTGTCTGGGGGCTGACAGGCCGAGTGCTGGGAATGGTACGATGATGGGAGAGTGAATATGATACATGCTCTCTCTGCTAACTTTTATTCATCAGCAGAAATGCTAGACTTGTTTTTTAACCAGCGCAATGGATCTTGGCCATGATCCAGGATTGCTTCCTCCATCACCAACCATATTGCACAATAAAACATTTTCAACATGCTCAGATATCTGCTGGTGAATTGATCTCTTCTGCTGCAGCAACATAGTAGTATGTCATGATGATGCATGTTTTGGTGGAACTGATCATCTCAAACCGCTAAAGCTAAGGCAATTTATGCCAACTGCTTGACAGCAGCATATATCCAAAGGTCTTCTGCACAGGAAAAGTTCCAGACAAGGTGAAACTGTCATTGTCTTTGAGATGAAACTTTGACTGCACTGGTTTCTTTTCATACATTCTTACTTTTCAATATGCTAACAAGGACTCTTGAGATTAAAAGACAAAATCATCTCTTTTGTCACAGTAACCTTAGTCACAGTACATTATTTGTTCCTTGATGTTAAGAATATTTGGTACCTCTTCCTAATAAGGCAGCAACTTAATAAAATGTTTTTCAGTTGTAATTAATGGCTTGTCAATAAATCATTTACCAAAGATCAGTTAAATGCTATTAAAAAGCCCAATGTTTGAGGTGTCAAGTTGTGAAAAAATCTCTCGAGCTGGTGAGTTTTTGATGGTGAAGTCATTACTAAAGGGTCATGAGCTCCTCACATTTTAATAGGCATCAAATCTGCATTTATGAATAAATGTTAGAGTCAATAATAAAGTTTTCCTACAAGAATCCATCAAGTCTCGAGCTGTAAGTTTTAAAAAGTTTTTGTTAAAATAATTTTTTTAAGTAGTCAGACAAACAAGAATGATGTAAATATTTAGATTCTCTTTGTCTTCTTACAAGCAATTTGACCATGGAATTTATGGAAATTGGGAAATTCTGATGGCCATTTTTTGGTTAATCGATCAGATGAGAGTATACCTGGCATATTCACTGATATAATACAGCTCTAGATTTTTCACTGCCCATACGTTGTGCTTATTAATGGCTTGTAACTAATCAATAAAGGATTAAAAAGAGTGTGCCTTGTAAGAAAGTGGTAATATTTTTCTGTTGTAGCTGTTCCTCTAGCCTGTTTGTCATATATTTAGCCATTATTTGTGCACAGCCAGTTCTGTAATGGATGTCCATCTACATTTGTGCCAGATATGTTTGGCACCATCATAGGAGTTTACATGGAACTTTAATTCCATATGTTGTCTAAACTGAAGGATTGGTGGGCCCTTAAGCCCACCAATGATAATGCCAAATAAAATGTAATAGCCCTAGAGCCTATGATTCATGTCTTGATCCCTGCAGCTACATTAAACAAGCATTGATCGTCCCCAACGCCCACCCTAATCCTAATGCAAAAAATAAATACTGTGTAAATTCCCCCAGCAGATATTCCTCCGCTTTCTCTGAGAGACCGTGCCGAGTGCGTGCAATCGATACATGCTTTTGGGTGTAAAATAACCTTTTGATGACCAGTGAGGAAATGCAAGCCATTCAGACCGTTTCTCACACACCCGTATTGATTTCCCCATCTGTGTTTTCTTCTCCCCCTCTCGCCTCACTCCGACATGCCGCCATGGTCTCTTCTTGATTCTGGTGTTCGGTGGAAATCCTCTTTTCTTTCCGACATGTGGAAGCTGTGAGTGTAACCGCACATGTGGTTGTGAGTAAAGGGGAAGAGGTGATGGGCCCTGCTTCACCCTTTCTCTTTTCCTCTGTGGTTTTAAAGGTTAGTTTAGCTGGTTTGCTTCCCCTCTGTGGTGAGGGGGATATGTGTCCTGCTGTGCTTACTCAGCTGAGCAACCATCGCAACAGTCCACTTAGTCATTTCTTTTCCTATTCAACACTTTTTTTTAGAAACGTTGCCTTGTGTAGGAAAGTAGTGGGGAATGTGGAGCTGTAGCTCATGTGTTTGTTAAACAGATCCCAGACTGAAAAAATGATAAAAGCATTAGAAAGGACAGGGTGAAGTCAGATATGCAAATAAAGGTGATTGCACCTGTGAGAAAATTAGGTTTTTGACTTAGGGTTTTCACTGGCATTTTCACCTCCCTGACCTTTAAAGCAATTCAGAAAGTACTTTACATTCTTATTTACATGCTTGAATTATACACATATGTATGTGCATGTAATTTGCTTTTAAACCTCCTGCCAGTGTCTGACGTTTCGTATTTTAAAAAAATATATAATTTCCCATTTTTGTATTCAATGTGTTGCACCGAAAAAAGGCAACTCTAATTGCCTTTTAGGTATATTGATGTTTTACATTCTCTTAAAAATCTGGGCTCATTTTCTACCATTTTGATCCAACTCCCTGTGAAAGATATCTCCTGCATCCAAATACTGGAAACTTCATGGTCCCTCGTTGTTCAATATATTTAATGAAATATGTTAATAAATCTCCCTCTTCCACCAGAGTAAGCAGCCCAAGTGCAGACTCAGCTTTCTTTGTGGACTTTGGCGCCGGCCAAATAAGATTTGTGCCCTACATCGTGGGCATTTACTTTGTCTGACGGCTTATTACCATGCCCGTGTTGCAGCATAATCTACAAAGGGATGGAAGGCTAAGACTAATTTGTTAGGTCATTAGGTTAAGGGTAAAGTTATCACAGGGGATGAGAGTCTATTGCAGATAAGCCAGTGAAAAATACAGATGATATAAACTGGCAAGAGAAAGTATGCGCACCCCTTGGAATTAAATGGTTTTCTGGATTAATTGGTAATAAAATGTGATCTGATCTTCATCTATGTCCAAAGTGCAGACAAACACAATGTGCTTAAGCTAATAACATGCAAACAACTTTAATATTTTGTGTCTTTATTGAACACAACCATTAAACATTCACAATGCTGGCAGAAAAAGTAAGTGAACCCTTGGATTTAATACCTGTTTGAACTGCTGATCAGACCTGCACAATCTTCAGGAGGAATTCTGGACCATTCTTCCTACAGACCTGCTTCTGCTCAGCCATTTTCTTAGGATGTCTATTGGAGTGGATCTCTTCTGGTCATTTCACAGCATTTCCACTGGGTTCGGGTCTATGCTGGGTCCCTCCGAAAGGCGGATTTTCTTTGTTTGAAGTCATTCCGTAGTAGATTTTCTTTGATGTTTAGGGTCATTGTCCAGCTGCATCACCCCAGTTTCTACTGAGCTTCAGCAGGTGGTCGGCCAATCCTACAAGAGACCTTAATAAACCTCATTCATTTTCCCCTGGATGATGTCGAGCTGTCCAGGCCCAGAGGCAGCCAAGCCCCAAATCATGATGCTCCCTCCACTGTACTTTTGGGATGATATTTTCATGTTGGTATGCAGTTACCTTTTGACACTGAGATCTTTTTTGTGAGGCGTGGTTCACATCAGTGGATGTTTCTTGTGAATAAGAATGTTTGGGTGTTTTTTCTAAGTCTAAGTAGCTCTAACCCACACTACCAATTTGGTTTCATTGACTGGAGTGTTTGAATGATATATTCAATATGGATAAGAACAGTACAGTGGTGTGTCATTAGTTAAAACAGATTGTGTTTGTATTTGATGAATATCTGACCATATTTCTAGACAGATTTATTCATAAATTCAGATAATTTCAAAGGGTTCACTTACTTTTTCTTGTCAATATAGAGTGAGTGGGACAAAATGAGTATGAGGGAGGAAAGTAGAGGCAGTTTTTTATTGTGGTTTGAATTATTTGGAATATAATTTTGTGTATACAGTAAAGCATAGAAAATGAAAATGCAGCTTCTTTTTGAAATGGCCTTTTTATGGGTTTATAGCAGATAATATCTGTACTTTTTCCATAATCCGCAAGTTTTTTACAAATCAAAGTAAAAGTAGAAACATACGTGAGAGTAATTGATAATGCACAAACAAGTGTTGAATAAACCCGCAGGTAGACTAATCAATCCACTCATCACTTGGATGTGTTGGAGTACACGTGCCTGAGCCCCTTTGTTCATGTCAGAGTCGATATCAGCCATTGATTGTACATGTGCAGAGTGCAGGAACCTTTGTTTCAGACAGGCAATGAACATCTTAAGTGCTTCATGTCAAGTGCTTTAGTGATAGCTAGTGTCATAATGTATGCGAGCTTCTGCTCTATCAATTTGTGATTATTTGCGAATAGTTTTCAAAGTGTATTCGTGACACAGGATGTCGTAGCTCATGTACCTTAGAGCCTGTAACCGTACATGGCTACGTGTCTGGGATTCTTTTAACACGTTGGCAGGGGAGCTTGCCTCCCATCTCTTGGCGGAGCCATCCCTGCAGCAGCTGCTCCAAGACATTGTCATCACTCTCCCCATAATGAGCCCAGGGTGAGATGGGAAGGCTGGGCGGTAGGGGTGGGGAGTGCCACTTGGCGTTGAGGGGAAAAAACCTGCAGTGACACAAGCTGTCTACATGGACATGCGGGAGCGCCAGACTCTCTGAGACTCCTCAGGTGAGCCGATGAAGCGCCCACATCAATGGAGTTTTGTAAAGTCTATCTATCTATCTATCTATCTATCTATCTATCTATCTATCTGATAATGTCTAACCTATGGTAATATACAGTACTGATGATCTCATTGTCAGTGAGTATATACAAGTGCAATTAATAAACCTTTAACAGTGTTTGACAATTTTGCCATAGCTCATCATCATTTCATGCCCTCTCAACTCGAATCACTTCATAGCAGCCGATGACACCTAATCGGCCGCAATTGTTGTTAATCAGCATAAAGATCCCCACAATTTCTTAACCACAACTGCTTCTTTTTCCCCCTCTCCTTCTGTTTCTCAGGGCCCAAGAACCTGGGCAGAGAAAAAGGCAATTAAGCTAATGCAGTATGGGTGTCATAAGGTTGTAGATATTTCAAGAGCAGAGCAATTTACCACTTGGAAAAAAAAGAGGAGAGGGCTTGCATAAAACACTCCACTCTCTCCCAGATTTATTATGCTTTTAGTTGTGTTTTATGTGATACAATTAGCGGTAGGTGCCAATAAGGCTCGCAGCTCAAGGACGTGGTCATCGCCTGGCCATCTGTCATTAATTGCATTCTCCTGTTATGCGGCAGGCAGGCCGGCGAGCGGGCAGGCCCAAGGGGGAAGAGTTGAGCTGTGTGTCACAAGGCACATCACACCACAGGTGTGGATTTAACATCGATGTCAGTGTGGATCTGCGCTTTAGTGGATAAAAAATAGGACGGTGGACTTGTCCTAGAAACAGTTTAAAGTTAAGAACTGAGCTCTGAATGTTCCTCTGTTTCAAATGTAACTTTCTGAGCTGATTTTTTTTTAAGAATTTAATTGTTAGACTTTGGAGGAATTAAAGAGTATAAGACATGCAGAGAATATGCAGAGCTGATATCTTATCATTAGAAATGGCTGTTGTATATTTATAAGAATAAATTAATAATGCTTTCCACAAAAACACCATCATAGGACAGCAAAAGCCTACTCAATTTAGAAATTCACCATTGTCATACAGCAGCCCATTATAGCCTTATCAACTGCTTTGGCTGTGACATCTTCATTAAGAAGCAAATGGGAGTAGAACTGCAGAGGGCAGCAATGGTATGTACAGGGATGGCCCCCCGAGTGCCATGTTATCTGTGAAAGAGGAGGGAAGACCTGACTGCAAATTTTCCCATGGTGCTCTGACGCAGCGGCAGCACGTATAACTTATGTCTGTTGGCATGTTGGCTCTTCATCTACTCTTTTTAATCAAGAATCTGGGACTAGTTTGCTTTATGGCTTCTATTTTATGGGCTTTACATTAGCGTGTAGTCTGATATCTGAGCGAAAACAGGGCATCACAACACCCAGAGAATACAAAGCACCTGATCTGTTTTTTTACTGCTGTAGTAATGGCCATGTTTCTTTTCGTTTCTGGTCAATGTCTACTGATATTGGTGTTTCTAGTGCTTTTTAACAGCTTGTTCCTATGCCCCCAGCGGCATGACAGTAACACCCTTTATCAAGAGCTGTTAAGGTGCACTGTGAAAATTCAAAAGCAGGTGTGAAAAGCTTCCTATAGGTCAAATAAATCCAGTGTCAGGCTGAAAGACTCTACTCTACAGTCTTTTAATTCAGAAATGACCTATGGGCCTATCAGCAGTACATTACTTGCATACATTCATATCCAGGGAATTCTGGGAATGTGTGTTAGATAACATATTTTCCTTTTAGTATTTTTGTCATTTTTGCACAAATCTGCCACATTAAACACCACCCATGTTGGAGAACTGTACAGGTAACGCTTGTGTTTTCCAACCTGTAGCAATAAGTCACCTCAAAAATCCACAAAATTACACAGCATGATGGACCACAACTGAAGAAGAAAATGCACAAAATTAAAAGTAGCTGCCAAAGATTTTGGTGCATGAACATCCACACCCTCCGCCAGTGTGTCACTGATGTTTGCAAGCTTAATGGGATTTGATCTAAATTTAGAGGGATCATGTCTCGCTTGTATTTAAAATTTGGATTGCAGATACCTGGGCAAATTGCTACTTTGCGCAGCTTTCTGACAATGTGTCATGACAAGGAAGCCTCACTGCTGCCAAGAAGGACACGAGACATTGGGGTCTATTTTGGGGGAATCGGGAGGGGAACGGCACCATGGCCCCCTCTCATCAGCGGGAGCGAGTAAAAGCAAGATGGCACCCTGTGGCGTTGTTGAAGGACAGGTGGGGAGATGAGTTCCTGACACACTTTGGCATGTGTGCGCAAAATCACCCGTCACGTCTGGGCTTGACAGCGTTCATTTTGTCGGCGAGGGTTTGACTTGACAGGTTGGCAGAGATGCAAATGATCATTTCCTGCTCGTTTTTCTTTTTTTCTTTTTTTGGTTCCATGAAAGCCAAAGGTTGGCAGGCGAAAGTTGCTTAAGCATTCAGTGCTGTAAGAGTGGATGACTGGTCCATCTTTGGGTGGGTTGAGGGACTTGTGATTGACAGATTTTTATGACTGAACTGGCAGTGTACATGCAAACAAATAGACAAGGGCAAAGTCAACATGTTTGAAATCTGGTGGAAACGGGAATCCTACTGTTTTGATGAGCTCAGTATCAAGCAGAAGCTACTAAATATTCAGCATTTACATCACAGCATGTACATTTAAACATATAGTCAAACAGCCCTGAATATGGATTTTTATCTCAAGCTTCTAATTGTGAATCAATTCAATAAATGTGCATATCGGTTCATCTGAGACATCTTGAGATTTGTAAATATTTTGAAAGTATTTGTTAAAGGGGGTGCAGAAGAATAGGCACAGAAAGGGCTCGCTGATGGGCTGGGGAATAGCAGGCTGGGATACACCATCTGGCCTATTCTGCATATTCTTTCCATTTGAATTGCAGATCGGAGGTAGACGGAAATTTTGGAACGTCAGCAGTGGCAGACTTCACAGGGAAACGACCAAAGCAGGAACAACAAACCGTTGAAGGCGATATCGTTTTAGTGAAGAGTGATGACAACAAGGACTGAATTAAGAGCGTGTCACTTTTGTTGCTCATTTTAGATCTACATTCATTCACCTGTTGCCTTAATGTTGAGGAGAAAATGCAAAGAGTTCTCAGTATTGTAAAGCCTCACTGCTACCTGGAGCCTCTACATCTCATCAGACTGAATGGATATTCAATGCAATATTAAATGCAAGGCCATATATTTTAAAGGTTCACTGCGTCTTCCTAAAGCAATACTTTGACTTTTATTAGCTTAGCTTTCTAAAGACTGGAAGCATGGAGAAACGGCTAGCCTGGCTCTCTCCAAAATTCAAAATGCGAAGTCACGCTAATGAAGATATTCTATCTTGTTTCATGTTTTACAGCATGCTAGTGAGGTTTTAGAGGTTGTTAGTAAGCATGTTTTAACTTTGGAGACAGCCAGGTCAGCTGTTTACCATCCTATCCTAGCTGAATACGTCTAGCTAGCAAAGTTTTGAGAGTGACTTCAATATCCAAAGTGTATTTCCCAGAGTTCCTTTATAAAGCACAGATTTTGGTTTTTGCCATTTTCACAGAAGGTCCACTTGCAAGTGTTTGCCTGACCTTTCGACCGCATCGCATGGTCTTCCTTGGTGTATGGATTTTGCTGTTGTCATGGAGTTGAGTCAGTTGCATCAATCCATTTCCTTGTGATAACAGGTGGTTGCACATGTGTGAGTAGTAACCTCTGTTTCAGTTGAAGGGTGTTCGTTAGCGTCAAATGCTGAAGCTTCTTTTGTCAGACTCATATTTCTAAGGTCAAGATTTGTGCTTGTTTTTGCACGTTTTAAAATCTCCACCAAAAACACAGTTTTGAATGTGTTGATTGTATTTCAGTGCAAGTAAGTACAGTTTAAGCAACCTCAGCTTTACGCACCTCATCGTTATGGTTATAAACTCTTGTGCTGTTATCATTGTCCTTAATAATTAGTTTCACATATCTGAGATGTGTGTGGACCCCGACACCCCCATCATTGACAATTTCAAGGACTTTGTTTTACTTAACACTTTAAAAACGTCGGCCATAATGTGCAACTGTGGTCAGTGTTTATGAACAACCATAAAGGCAAACTTAGTGTAGCGTCACAGCCAAGCCATTATACAATAAAAGTTAATGTGCATGAAGAGAGGAGAAGAGAAGAGAGGACAATGCAATCATTAAATAGGAAATTACTGCTGTGTCACTCAAATGAATGCTGTGCATAATAACAGCATTGTAGGTTTTAGTGCAATGGTAAATGCAGCACGAAACTTTAATCTGAAATGACAAAATGGAAAAATTGCTGTTTTTATTTAGCGAGAAAGAAGAAGACAATAATGGGATTTGGTACATGAGACAAAACTAAAGTACATATTGTGATTTCTCAAAACTGAAAACACTTAATAACACCCCAAGGCATCGAAAAACAGATCTGCAAAGTAGTTTTGAGAGGGAGCCAGAATATATGAAACTCTCAAAACTTGGCCACTGACTCAGAGCAGACATAGGAAAAATCAATAGAAGCAGATGCCCTATTTTCCCTTCGTCTTGAAAACAGATATATAAAAAAAGCCCTATCCTCAAAGGTTAATGCCTGTTCTCTCAGCCCATGTAGGAGCACTTGAGCCTGGGGACACAAGGTCTGATGGAAACGGGAACTGGGATGGAGTGCACATGGTCAGGAACATCTCTGGCATTTCATCCTCCTCTGGAAGTGATGCAACATTGCCCTGACATTACTCAGCCCAGAGAAGATGAATCAGGTGCGGACAGAGCCAGAGCCACAATGCACTATGTGGTTTTTGAGGCCAAAAAAGTGCCATTATTTTGAGGAATGAGATTTGAAACATGGATTCATGACTGAATGATGAAAATACATTAAAAACACCACAAACGAGAATTTAAATGCTTTCACTGGGGTGAAGTGAAGTTGTCTAGGATGACAGTACATTCCTGATTCCTTAATCAGCGGCCAAAGTGTTCATTTATAAAACACATTCAGTCTTTAGAGCTAAAATCAAGACACTGGGATAATGGAAATTTCCTGGTGGGTTACAGAATATAAATCTTTTCTTGCCCTTGAACTTAAAGCTTTGCCATATATATTTGCCGGAAGTTGAAGTAATAAGTCACATCATCTGAATGAGTATTATTAGGTTCCAAGTACAGAATGGCCACTTGATGTGGGTGGCTTTCAAGAGGCAACACTATGAAAATACAGTGCAGCTGTACGAATCAGGTATCGACGTTAACTCTTTCTCGCCTCGGTTCAAGGTCCCAGCCACTGTACGCCTTTGTGTCTACAGTAACTTCATCAAAAGAGCTTTGCATAAAAATTTGTTTGCCGATTACATAAAACATTGCATCCCACGCTTCCCAATGGCAGCTCAAGACCACCTACTTGTTAACAAATGCTTTGGGGAACAGGCGCTTTTATTAGGCACCTTTAATGTGCAGGAAATTATTTTCTCTTTGGTATTTCGGGTTCATCAACGTGTCATATTTTGGACTTTTATTCTAGGAGCTTTCAGGACAGAAGGAAAGACTTGCAGCAGAGAAAGGCAGAGGAGCGAGCTGACCCCAGGAAAGGACACACAGCTAGCTGCCACAGACAGTAGATTACACTTTATCACATTTAAAGGATTGGGACCTTGAAATAATGCACCTTTAATATAATTACCTGCCAGTAGCACAGGAGCGGAAAAAAACACACACATCTTTTGAGTGTCACCTCATATCTGGCCTGACCTTCAGTGAGCCACTTAGAATTTCTGCTGGCGTGAAATCTTTTGTCCTCCTAAACTTGATTTTCGTTTGAATTGGGGACAGAAGCTTTTAATCCGAGGCCTGAACAGTTTAATTAAGTATTTTCCTTATCAGTATTTTTTGATAAGGTGTGTAGAATTGGTTCAAAAGGTACATTGATTAAGGTCAGTATAGCGAAGTGATAATGTAGCTTATTTCAATACTCAAACTTTCCTAAGAAGATTGGAAATCATAGAGATCAAGACTGAAAAATTGGACACAGTAAAACTGAAGAAAATTAAAGGAAACTTGCGTTATAATTTTTAATTGTAGACAGTGCCTCTATTTGCATAAGAACAAAATTGTTCTCTTAGATACTTCAGCCTGATAATCAGACTGAATTGCCATTTTATATCACTTTCGTCATTCCGCCTGACACTGAGTCTATGTTGTCACATTTTTTATTGGGAGGGAGAAGAAAATTAGTTTTGTTTTTTTCCAACCAAACACTATCAAGTGATTCACAGTCAACACAAAAGTATTAGTTGCTAAAAGTAAGTGCTTTTTGTTAAAAAAAAAAATTGTCAAGTTAAACAAGCTATTTGTAAGTTTATCTATTGCTACACAGCCAGCATTAGATTTAACAGCTGTTTACTTACCAGTCTAGAAGAAATGTTGCATGTTCAGCATCAAACTTCAATCCATTACTCATCAAAAACTGTCTCCAGATGTGGAAAACAACACCAGTGTTAACTCTTGTCTCTATCGCATCTTTTCTTCTACTGAAGTTAGCGCGCTAACCAGCTGGCCAAGGCCCATCTGGTCACTTTCTGATAGCGTCTCACTGCAGCCTCCAATCTGCCCTGAAGATGTAGCGCTGCTCAGAGGGTGTATTATAACCTCTTGTATTACAAAGACGATGATGGCCATAGCTCGTGTTAAGCTACATCCCTACCACCTGTTCCCGGCAAGAAACTACATTTAGAGAAAACTTACAAATAGCGTCTTTGAAGGTTATTGTTTTTGTAAATTGTGTTTAGCATTTAACAGTTGTGTCAATCTAATTCATGCCTGCTGGCATTTTTCTTTTGCTATTTTTCATGAAAGTTGCTTGGTAGCTGGTTAGCACTTAAAAAGATGATGTCCCAATTCCTAATTCTCTTTAAAAAGCTCTGATGTCTGAACAGCTTAACAAATCTGAGATATGGACGGCAATTAAATAAAATAATTCAAAGTATGATGTATTACTGTCAGAAGTCACAACAAATCCTCTTGATCTCTAGATTATCATGGAATCATATAATTTATATTGAAAGAATAATTAATTGCCAGGATGAAAAGCAGTATTTTACTGCCTACTGTGGTTATAAATTTCAAGTCTGTTGCACCTCTGAACAAACCCTTTATCATTGATGGGTATCATCGGGAGTGAGATCTGTTGCACCTGTAGTCACACCCAACAGTTTTGTCACAGTGTACTGAAGTACACTTCTCCATTACTGCAGCAAAGTGAGTGTCTAGCAACTTAACTAGAAAAAAACATTTGTATTGTTGTGAAGTTGCTCTTCAAAGCTACAATCCTTAATATTTCCATTGTAATTAAACCTGTTTTTGATACTGTTTATGGTTGACATTTTTCAGCGGTAGCCATTTAGTGTATTTCCATGAGCTGCACTGAATTCAATCTGTGTAACTAGTCATTAGCAACTTAGGGGAACTAATGTGCACACTGGACATGATGCAAAGGATAAATTTTGAATAATGTGGAAGATGACATTTGGACGATGGTTCAGAGAGACGACAATCTCCTTCTTATTCTTAGTCTTTCTTATTCACACAATGTGTTGTGATGAATCCTTTCAGCCCAGGGGTTTGTTTGGGTGAAGATAGATTTGTTGCTGGTTTTCTTTTACATTTCTGATAAAGTAACTGCTCAAGATGGGTTTGTTGTCCCCAATGTAAGATAAACGTGTCACCTGAAATGTAACTCTGGAGAGTGTATTACTCAAATGTCTTTGTCATTACCACTGGTAACTGACACCAAATCAACTAGGACTGAAATTTTAAGAATTATATCTATTTTCAAAATAAGACTATTTTGAGGTGCGTATATGACCAGCCAGTAAAACATGTTGCGAAGCTCTTAATCACTGTGCGGAGAAATTAACTTTTAAAATAGTCTGTACAAGGTGAATCCTTCAACATAAATCCAGTCTTATTAAACATTAGCTTGCTGCTGTGTGTTGGCCATTGCTATTCTTGTTGGGGTCAGCTGGATGTGTTTGGCCGGCCAGTTTATAACTTGATTGGCTCCGTTGGTAATGATCTGCATTAGCCCCATTATTGGAAACCATAAAACTCAGCAGAGGATGAACTCAATCTTGTTAATATCAATTTCCTTAATGTTAAAAGCCCTGAGGTAGATATCTAAAGGGAGATGTAGCGGAGAGAAGGAGAGGGAAGGGGAAAGACATGTTCTGATGCACTACAGCAAAGCGGTTGCGTATCTAATCTGACACCTAACAGCACTCCTGGCTAATGTCTTGATAGGGCATAAGTGGATCATTTCTGCCCTTAGAAAATTTTCCCTGTTGCAGCTTAAAAGAAAGAGACTGAAAAATCTCTGCCTTTTCGCTGAACTGTGTACCCCCCGTTCTCTTACTGTTCGTGTAATATTTTCTCTGTCTCCAGCCGTATTGATTTTGGATTACAGTCGCTTTATGTTTCCCCGTATCCCGTGCTTTGGTACCGTGAGATACCTCACAATGCTTCCTACTGTGGTGTAGGTTTCCAGCTCATCAATTCCAAGGTCTGTTTATAGTCCTGTGTTACATTCCTTCAAATGTCAACAGAAATTTCTCAACTCTCCATTGTTCAGCAGAGTATAGGAAGTGTGTTTTTATATGAAATATGTCCAGGTTGATGCAGGATGTAGGAGGAGCACGGACATCCATCACGTCTTTGCTTTGTCATGGCTGAAATGAAAGTATGTCGCTGGGAGGAGCTTGGTCCAGTCTTATGTTACCGTGCTCGCCAGCAGTGGCGCAAATATCCCCAGTTGTACTGTAATAATCTGCCTCTTTTATACTCTACAGGGATAAACAAATCTTTTTACTGTTTATAGAACCTTTGCTGTGCTGTGAAGGTTATAAGTACAGAATATTTATTCTCCTCATGAAACTGCATTGACTTTGAAGTGAATGCTTCATCAAGCAAGTGACTCACCCCTTAATGTATGCTTTCATATGTAAATGTTTGACCAATAGATCATTTTTGGAAACGGTAACCACTCATTTTAGTATTTGCCACACTAATAACATATAGGAGGCGAGAGCCAGCAATGTGGCAATGCTGCAAGTCAACAATTACCCAACGGATGGTGGAAATAACAGGGTAGACGTGAGCCGCACCCGTGTCCCCGCTCGTCACGATTGATGAGTTCATTTATCTCTCCTGTCTTCTGCCTTTTCGCTCTTCTGTTGCTATGAAAATGAATAGTCCATTTAAAATGGAGAAATCATGCCCTGAAAAAAACCCGTCTTTACAATACCACAGAGGCATATTTATTTCATCTTAAAGGGGAGGTTTGAGGTCACCCTCCAGTCCTTCCCCAGTGACATTTTCCGACTTGGCATTCTGTGACATTTCCAGTTAAATATTGCTGATATTCCTGCAGAGGAATTAAAAGCATGTCTAAAAGGGACACCAGCATTAAAGCTCTTTCTCTCCCTCTCTGTCTTCCTCCCTCACTCCCTCCTTCTCTCTTCCTCTCTGTCGTTTCATCCTGAAACACTCTGGTTCCCTCCTCTTCACACAGCAACACAGGCTTACATGCACTACCTACTAAGTGTGGTTGACTTGCATCTCCAGGTATTAGAGGAAGTCTTTTTAATCCAAAAGGATTACCAAAAATTCTATCACCCGGAATATACAGGAGACAGACACAAAGTGTGTGACTGGAGAAAGCTTATGATGCTATTTTGAGCAAAAAATTTGAAGATTAAGATGCAGCAACATGCCAAGAAGCACACATGGGAGACAAAATGGCCTTAACTAGTGTCCTACATATGTAAAAATGAATCGGCTGAAGATTATGAAGAATCTAAAATTACCCGCTGGTCCTAAATATAGTTTCTATTTTTGTCATTTAAGCCTGCAAAATGTTTTAGACACAAGTGAAGTTGTTTTTGTTACCGTTTACCCCAACTAAGCTGTACGCACTATTGCATAGCTAACTTAACATGCTAGGCTAGCTGAAACAGCTAGCTTTAGCTCGTTCTGTCTGTACATGTTGAAACCATATTTAAAGTGTACATGTTTGATCTTGATCTTGAACACAGGTGTCGCATTGAAAAGAGAACACGATCTCAAAGAGACTAGTTCAACTAAAGAATTAAATAAATATATGACCCATTTAGAGGTAAGAGATGATGTGGAATACGGGCCACATGTCTGACCTAAATACTTTTTTAGGTGATATTTCCCTCTCAATGTGATACTACTAAGTGAAATATACAGTATATATTTCTCCATATATATATATATATATATATATATATATATATATATATATATATATATGTGTGTGTGTGTAGTTAAATTAATACCTACATTTACAAGGGACAGGCAGTTAACTTTAAGATTTTCCCCTGAAAACTTACTAGATTGTGTGCCACAGTAACTTCCTGTTTGTAATTGATTGCTCTTGATTGGTTGCCGCTTAAGATGTTCACCGGGTACTGATTTATACATTGCTAAAGTCTAGCGTAGCTAAGGTATGTCTTACGTTTTAATGGTGCATCATGATTTAGCTAGTAGCTACTAAGAACTTAAAAAAGACTTTACACATAAACCGAGTTCAGGGAGAAATACACTGGTACTCTTCATCAGTCAATGTAATTAAAAGAGCAAAACTGATCAATGTTGATAGTCATTCATTGTCTCCACAGGGTTGCATGATTTAGCCAGTCACTAACTGAGCGTTTCATCAGTAGGACCTCTGCTCTTAGTGGCAATGTTGTGTGGATTCAAGGTCTTTTAAGTGTTTCCTATTGATTCATCAGACCATTAGCTCCGATACACCACAGAATCCCTAAAAGCGATTGCTTACATACCATCGACTGTCATTTATTTAGTTTAACAAAGCAACTTTTTAGTTTAGTCATCATGAGTCACCTCTTCTCTCACATCAGGTTGATGAGAGCATGAACTGCATCTCCCATTGTTAAAGAGAGACATCTGTATCTTCACATATTTAGCAGTTATTTAAAATTTCATTCTTAGACATTGTTTTGATTTTTGTTATATTAATCAAAATAAAACCATGACTTTTTTAGCCCTGTATTTAAACCAAAGCAATGAGCTGAAAAATCCCAAAAACGCTTCAAAGGGCTGAGAAGAACTGCAGTCTGGTGATGATTCTCTGTGGGTATATCACTAGCAGGTCATCTGAACCTTTGTTATTATAAGAAATACTGATTAAGAGGAGCTTTAAGCTTTAAATGGAAGGGCTGAATTTGGTTTGTTAGCTTAAAAGTTTACACTGACATACTGTATGTAGTTAAATATGTTGGTTTCTTCCAGGCTGCTGCTTGACTTTTTCCTGTGGTTTGTCATTATGCTCTTCTTGTCCTTGGCGGCAGAGCCAGGCTCTGTATCCTGCTTGGACTGATTCATGTGCCACGTCTCCACTCCCTACACATCATCCACACTCATCACAGAGAATCTCTGTAAATAATCCATGATAAATATGGTACTACACCCACCTATAAATCTTTGTCATTAGAGGCCTCTGGATTTAATTTTCTACTGCCATTGCCAACAGGATAATGATCAGTGCCTAGGGTCACTGAGCAAAACTATAAAAGCACAGAATTTCCAAGCCCTTAAATCGTAACTTTTATGAGTTTTCACTGAATTTCCACTTATTGAGATTGTCGTTCAAGTGTGCATAGTCAAGTATTTTAACATTTGGACAGAACCAAAGAATCAGATCTGCAGCAGGAGATAGTAATTGATCGTAATCAAAATGTAAAGTAAGCCCGAGCCTTCTTGCTAATGGATTTAATAGTTTATTTGACTGGAGAGGTGAATCAATCTTAGGATATTGACCACAGGATCCTGAAGGATTAAGGATGGGCCAAAGGGTCGCAGGGCAGACCAGTGTTTTTGCTGCGGGAAGGCTAGTGCCTGGATAAAGTCCTGGATTCTAAGCAGTTTAGCATATTGAATGGAAATTAACCTTTGTCTGAGGGAGAGCCCAAGACAAGCAAATCCTCTTTCATTTGTTTATTCATTCATTAGTTCAGGAATGACAGGACTATTAAAGACGCTGCAATGCTCAGTTTCCAAAAGTTTGCCAAAGACAAAATTCTTTCAGTAACTTACAGGGAGCTGTTTACCACATTCTGCCAGTAGGAAGTTATTAATATTGGATAGATTTCATTTTGAAATGCAAACACGAAAAATTAAAGTGTTTATAGCCTCACTGTGGCTGAATAAAGGGCTTGCCATTAAAATTATGTGTGCTTTCTCTGTTGCCAGATTCCACTGTGAATATTTCCTTGAGGATAATGCAGGATCAAGTGCTCATGATATTGACATTGTAAGCATGGTGGTGATGGAGGGTCTCAGCAGTTAGTAGCCCTCAATGGAGCACAAACAATAACTTCTCTAGCAGCCAGTGTCAGAACCAATCAATAGCAGCGCAGTAAAAAAAAAAAACTCTAGTGAATAAAATATGGATTATGAGCGCTCCCAGCCTTCATCTCACATCCGTGGGTATATATGCATGTGGCATATTTTCTCAGTAAATGGAGATAAACCACCAACCTATCTATTTATGTGCTGTTGACACTGGCACCCGACCATGTAATCAACACAGAGCACTCGCTTCAGTTTGCAAAATTAGAAGTGAAATTTTTGATTGTGTCATTAAAGAGGGTCCTCATTATGACTTGGCAAGGACAATTTGCATGCTCTATTCCACAGAATCTGAATGAGGCTCCAATCAATTATACTCATTATCCAGGCAACTGATTGGTATGTGGTCAGATGCACACCCTGCCGAGGTGGTGCCGTGGTTATCGGGCAGGCTAACGGCACACATGAAACGCAAAAAATACAAAAAAAACAAACAAAAAAACATAACTTGAGCAGCTGGCCTTTTACTTACATGTGTGCAAACATATGCTACCTCCCAGCACACACACACACACACACACACACACACACACACACACACACACACACACATACACACAAGTGCATGATGTACCAAATCAATTATCAGTGTAAAGCATTTAGGTTTTATTTGTTTTGTTGCTTCTCACACACAAAAATGTGTGTGTATGTAAATGTGTTGAATCACCCAGGACTAATGAAAATAATTGTTGGCTGCAGCTCTAGCTGTATTAGTGGCTTTTCTTATCTTGAGTCAGGCTTGAAGAGCTGCCCTTGTGTGGTTGGCTGTAACAACACCTACGGGTGGCACTGTAAAGGCCACGGGGGTTTGTTTTATTCCTCTGTATCTGATGAAGAAATATAAACCCAAGCAGGTGACGGTGTTGCAAATCCTATTGTGATGCATAAACATATTCAAAATCTCATCAAACTGTTTTCTACCGGTATGTATTACAGAAGAGCAAACTCTTAAGTCTGTTTATTTAACTCTTACAGAGACCAAATACTCATGAGCAGGTTGCACGGTTGTGGACAGAATGATGAGTAGCACATAATCCTACAGAGCAGCTAACCAGGATGCTACGGACTATGTCAGAGTATAAACGATCACAGTATTCATTTTCTAACCTGGTGTGCATGTCCTCTTGAGATGTTTTACACAAGTATATGTAAGATTAGAGTTTAGAAGTCAAGGTATTTCGTGGGGAAAGATTCAATTTAGTTGAACTTTTGGCTGCAGAAATCTGGCAGAAAACGAGCACAGTGTGCACCCCTGTGCCTTTAAAGGAAATAATAGCCTGAAGCATGTTGGTTTTTAATGATAGCAAATTTGAAGGAGATAACATAATAAGATCATATCATCATGCCGTGATGAGATGATAAATTATATTGAATTACTGTTGGCCAGTGAATTTAATGTCATGTCTTTGTATTTAAACCTTCCTTTTAGAATGACACAGGTACAATGTTAAAGTCAGTGAGCAGCAGTAATAGCAGTAATAGCTGGATAATACAGTCTTTGGGTGTAATCATGTCTTCAAATGTGATAAATCAGTATTATTTTTTATCAGTGAGCTTATCGGGGAATCTCTTAGCTATGATGTACTATAACTGCTGGCAGATGTTAAAAAGGTTGCTCCCGCCCACACGCTGTATCTGTATTGTAGATGAGAGAAGTCTCACCCACCACCCAAGTTGAAATATTAATAATAACTTAAGCAACCTGTGTTTGTCTGCATTTTCTGCAGCTTCAGAGGAATCCCCCAGTGAGGCTCCCCTAACAGCCAGGAGAAGTGCTTGCGAACATAGTGCCCACCGACTCTTTGCCAACTTGAGCGATGCCTTGGCAGTTATTAGATAAGGTCTCCTTCGCCTTGTGGTGGTAACCAGACTGCTTTCCTGCCACGGGCTCAGCTAGGCTGCAGGGCAATATTTGCTCTCATGAGTATCTCCAAGATCGTGCTGCTATTGGCAGGTTAAAAGAATGGACAACAGCCAAATGCACGGTGGCCCACCACAAATCAGCTCACCCCTCTGGCAAATATGCTTCTGAACAGAGACACAGTCGGGGATGGATGCTGCATTTCAGTGTTTGTGGAAGAAACACGGTGGCCTCAGTAATCAATGCTGGATTAATCTCTCTCATCAGAAAGATATTTGCAGCCTCAATTTAAGCTACCGCGGCTCATGTTTTGTGCATTAAACCACAAATACCATGATTGCTTTGCCTATTTGCGCTCGTCTATAGAGAGTTGTTCTTGTTGACAGAGCTATTAGTCTGAGAGATACCACAAAATTCATCATAGTCACCCTGCGGTTGTTTCACAAATTCATCATTTCATTACTTTTCCGCAGAGGGTGGCGGCGGGGAGAGGGCTAGTGGAGACACTGTGTTTGTGATAACATCAAATTCCCCGAGGAAAACAAAACACAGTGGTTCTGTTAGGCTGTTAGGGTGTGGCATTGGATTAAAATCCCCAGTAATCGCCAAAACAAGGGCAGGAATTAAAATGTAAATTCATGAGTGCTTGGTTAGAGAAACCAAAAAGGTTTTCATTATATCTTGATCAGAAAGCCATTTATCTCAAGGCTCTCAATAAGTCCGGCCCCCTAATCTGTCAGACAGATAATTAATATCTGCTTATTGAGTAAATGAAAGTCATTATCTTGATTTCCTTCAGATAATTTGTCTGTCTGTGCTTCACAGTGAGGACACTTTATGGTGCGGGCCACTTTGCCTCAGCAGGCATTGATTACGGTCCTAATATATGCTGTTAGGCTTCTTTTTTTTTTTTTACATAATTAGCTGTAAAGTCAAGGTGCTCTTTGTCAATAAAACAAATTACACAAACAGCATTAAAACAATACATTAAAACCATTAAGATCTCGCAGATTTCCGCAAAACTCTTGACAGCCTGAAGCTGTTTCCTCTCTTCGTCTGGACATGCATCACAATCAAAATGCTCCTCTTTTCTTCTATTACAATGCCCCCACATCACTGCAAAGCCCACTCTCAAATGTAGATCACAGCACACATCAGGACAAGAAACCATGGCAACCAACATACATACATACATCGATTGCTACACTCACTGACTATAAACGGGCAGTTAATAATAAATACTTTGCTGCATTAACACAGACACAAAAGAGAGGCTGTAATTTGGAAATGTGTTTTTTTTTTTTATAATGTTGTAATTACTGATTTTCACTTTTCACATTTACATAATAAATATCCGATTAGTATTTTACAGCTCGAGCTCTAAATGTCACTGATGTGCATGTGTGCATCACCGACAACTTAAAAGCTGATTTTGATGAAAACACTGCATAACAAATTTAATTGGTCTCCTCCAGTGTATACGAATACAATACTAAATTACTATTGTAATGTTCTGACTCTTTCTTTCTTTCTTTCTTTCTTTCTTTCTTTCTTTCTGCAGGGTACATTTGGAAAATAGGATGAAAATCTTATCCTGGATCCTTTGCAGCTCTGATTATAAAGCAGGTCAAAGGCAATTCACAGGTCAGTCCCTTCAAATATCAGCAAGAGGTAATGTTTGAGGGAAAATCTGATCACCTCAAACCAAAAAATCCACATTAGGCAACATTTTGTATCTTTTCTGCCTCTTCTTTAGACAATTCTGCAGCCTGTCCCTTAGAGGGGACTGGTTGCTTTTCTCAGCCCTGACTCCACTTTCTGATGTAGGCTAAAAGATCTCAGACTAAACATGCAACGTACATTTGCACTTCTATTCCCCTCTTCTTACTCATGGGATTTGGTGGAGCAAAGCAGCAGCGACTCTGTATCCATGTCCTGCTGTGAGCCCTCAGGAGTGAGTGGAGTCTGTGGTGCTTATCACCCAGGTGGACATCTAGACAGGGAGGTTGCCTCAGCCCAGGCCAGGCGCCCCCGCTGGCAAGCCTCTGGCCGGGTGCCTTGGCTCGGCTGCTCCCTGTCGTCTCGCTCAGCGGGGTGGGCTGCGCTCGGTGCTTGCTGACAGGGGTTGTCCCTCTGCCCAGTGGAGGCAGGGGTGGAAATAAAAGCAGTTTGACTTCTCATCTAATGGGCCGAGGCATTACCGTGAGATTGTGCGACTGATGGTGTTGTTTACACTTGTGTGCAAAATCAAGTAAACATACAGTTAGTGGCTGGCAGGGTTGCGTGGGATGTTCACGCCTCGGGCTTGAATTTAAACCCACTGTAGAGTAGTAGCCATTGCAGCTGTCCTCTTTTATCCTGCATCTGCCCTACATTAATGCTGCAGACAGTTCTTTGTTGAACCAAATCAGTACTCTGTCCAACAAAACTCAAGTGCTCTCAAGAAACTAGTTGCCGGATCGGAATTTGTAATTTGCAATCACTTCAAAGAGAAGCAAATTTGAGTTTAATTTTCAAGAAAATCCTCAAAATGCAGCTGCGGCAGCAACAACAGCAAGTCAACATGGAAATATATTTGTACAATGGTTTTGTGTAGATTTAAAAGCTTAAATAGCAGGTTTACATTACATATTTTAATTTTGTTTTCTTAAAGGAACAATTTGACAGTTGGGTAACTACTTATACTTATTCACTTCCAGATGTCACTTAAATCCAAGATTAATTTGTGAGCGTTAAAATTGCTGGGAGGCAGATCTCTTTACCTTTGAACAGAGCCAAGCTCTTTTCAGGTTTTATGCTAAGCTAACTGGCTCCTGGATATAACCTTAGATATAACAGACAGATATGAGAGTAGCATTAATCTTCTCATCTAACTCTTGACAAGAAAGTCGACTAATAAAGCACCAAACTATTCCCTTAATATGGAGCTTGGGTCATGAGATGGTTAGCTTAGCCTAGCATATAGTCTGAAAGCCGGTGGAAACAGCTAGCCTACTGCTCTCCTCATCAAAAATACGTCTTTCAACATGTCTAAAGCTAATTAGCATGTAGTATTTAATTTGTTAAATCTGTACACAAACAGAGATCTAACTGTTAGAGAGAAAGCAAATACAAAATGTCAAACTATTCCTTTAAAAAAATGTCAAGAAAATAAAGTAACCACTCAGTACAAGTCCATGTAACAAGAATGAGAAATCTGGCCAGAGTGAGAAGGCAAAGTTAAACCTGTCCAGGAGCATTTTCTGTCACCTTACTGTCTTTGTCGTGTCTGCAGAAGTCAAAACCTGAACAATAACACAGAATCCCTGTAATTCTGTCTCTTTCTGAAAAGAAGCAGTCAGGCTGAGAGAGAGGGTGAGATAGATGAAAAAGCTCAGGAGAGAAGTCGGCATCTCTTTACAAAGCAGATGTTTGGTTTTTCTAATGTTTAGGAGCTATGTGATATTGAGGATGTCCTCTGTCCTGGCTGCCAGGCCCCTCGGGGATGAAGGGCGGTGGGGGTTGGTGGTGATGGTGGGCAACACTTGCTGGAGACTGACAGGAAGCTTTATCTGGAAATCTCCGTCACTCACCCACATTAGACCTTCCCTCTACGTTCGGAGAGCTGTCGTGCCGCAGTTTGCCGCTCAACTCCTCAACTGTGTCCCGCCGCCGCCTCCCCATCGTTACGTAACCTGCCACCCCTATCACAAAGACCCATTACAAACCCAAAGCCTTACTCACACACACACATATGTACACACTGCACACACAAACAGAGCACCACGGCTCAAATGAGTTCTGCCTGCTGCGAATGTGCACGGTAAAGGGCACTATAGAATATGTGGGTGAATGAGGTCCATTGCGATGATAATACTGATCATATAGTGCTGGAGTCCAAAGCAATTTCCTCCTCTCTCCGCAGCACCTCCGCCTCTGTATCGGACATAACATCCTGAGACGGCGGAGATTGGTGGCCAGGATACTGAATTTTTCATGAGGCAGGAAAGGTTAGATAAGATCCTCCCACGTTCTGGAGATAGTGCACTTACAGATTTGTCTTTGGAGCCGAGTGGTGAAAAATAAATTTGGATGGCTCAGATTTTGAATGTGACCCTTCAGCTAAAAGAACATCCCGAGATGAAATGTTTGTCCGGTCAGAAGTGTTGAAACTGGTACAGAAGTGAGACAAAATATCTTCTATGGCAGGAGCGTGACTCATCAATTTAGTAAAAAATGAGTCATACATCATGCGATACATGCTAAATACTGCTCAATCACAGTGAAGATTTACATAAAGCTAAAAAATATTTAACTTAACTTCCTCTGATACTTTTGTAAAGTCACATTTAACAACTTCAGCTTTTCTTTACCTACAGATTTCAATAGGTTGCTTGACAATCACAGTGATTGGACAGGATAAAGGAAATGTGCCTTCTCAGTTTGAAGAAAAGCCACTTAAAGGAAAAAAGCCGACGTAATTTTGATTGTTGTGATTGTTATTATGATTTTTCATTTGCAAAATAAATATAAAATGCTCACAAAAGAAATAATAAGGGGAAACTGACAATGTGAGTCTATGAGCAATACTATTGTTCAAGCACCAGAAGGTTGTTCATCAAGAACAAGAACATATTGGCAAAAAAGAAATGTGTTGCCAAAATTTCATGGATTTACTTTATTATTTTCTCAGTCTTCCATTTGAGTTATTTAACTTTCAGTAGAGTTTAGCTTGTGTTGATATATACTGTAGCAAGAAATGTACGCTAAAGGAGGTACAGGATGTGTTTCATAATGTTTGGTGACAGTTTAAAACAGAAGCATCCCCATGATGATACTCATGTTTTACTCAAAATGGTTTGTGGGGGAGAAGATTACAGGCTTAGAAACAACCACAAAGCCACACTGGGAGGAATCCAACACAGAGATGGGAGTTAGATGGAGGGGAGGCTTGATGGCAGGCCTGGTAAATGCTCCCCTGGGGCTTTTTCTCCAGGCAGAGACATCTACAAATATTTCCATAATCACAGGAAAACCCCAATGATTGCCAGGCCCAAAGCCCAGATGTAGCAGACAACATGTTTGAGCTCTTTGTCGGAAAGGTCAGTAGCTGCTCCTCAAACATGGATAAAAAGCCACGCTGCCATTTCCAGTCTCATTCTCAACCACAGGTTGCAGTCTTCTCTTGACAGGAACGAGCCTCTGTCTCCACAGCCAAGACAGGATAACATCAGAGGGCCAGAGGAGTGTAAATCATGTTTTTCACTCAAACTTCCCAGCAGTGTGTAGTGTAGCTTACTTGGCACTAATTTGACGTGATTTGGTGATTTTCTTTTTTTTTGTTGTTGTTTTTGCCCAAGTCAGAGTTTGCGTGTGTGTATGCATTCAACATAATTATACTGTGTATGAATGTTGCTGGTTATAGTCAGCCATATCTTTTTTTCTTGCTGGCATAGAGTAGCCCACCTAATCAGCTCAGTCTCAGCTAAACCTCTCACTGGGAGCCCTTCAGCTGAGGACATGTTTTGACACACAGGTCAGCTCTAAATTAAGCTTGCATGACACTAGCAATAATCAAGAAATGGCATTCCATTTGTGTTAAACTCTGCTTGTTGAGCTGACCATTAACTGACTATGACTCACCACTTGTTTGGCGGCTACAGTGACGTGTGCCAACTCTTTTGCAAATAATGATTAAAGGACTTTTATTGGAGTGAGCTTTTCATGTTGCGGGATAAAAATGACCTTTGAGTGCTTTTCAGAGCTGAAGAGTTGTCAAAGCATAATGTGGGAGTGTGAGTTGATGGGTATGTAATTTATGGGGACGCTGTGAATTTGTTTTCACATTGGTGCCGGCAAAAGAAGTCTGTAAATTCAAAACTTTATGAAAGCCGTTCTCCACAAGGAATTTGTTTTCTCAGAGCCCATTGGTAAGCAAAATCTGCTGCATTTTTAATCACTGTTGAACAATTCAGGATTATGTAAAAAAAAAAAAAAAAAATCTTATTCATGTCAGTTCAGTCTGCAGAGCTTGTACTCTAAGCTCATTTTACCATATTAAGGATTCCTTTGATAATGGTTGGAACTGCCAAATCAAGGGCTGGTAAATATTCCAGAAGTGCAGGTAGTCACATCCTCTGACATTCAAGGACATATTTGGTATAAGCAGGCAGGAGAGCTGGGCGAGAGTCCACACAAACACGTTTGATGACCCCTACAAACGTGCTTTGATAAATATGCATGTGTTACTGGTGTGTTGTGCAGTCAGGCAAGGTCACTGTACAAAGGTGAGTATTTGTAAATCCAGGATGGAAACAGGTCGTGTTGCTGCACACGCCGATTAAACAGCTTTCCCACCCCGCACTGAATAAAGTGACCTGTGAGTGGTTGTAGTCCTTCTGCCACAGCCGAGGCAGTCTGAGGGTATGGATGGGTTGTGCCTTAAGTGAGGCAGCGTAAATCGCACATACAACCCTGTCACCAAGAAATTACAACTAAACTGAAGCAACAAATTTGTCTTGAAGGAAACGTAATCACTGGCAGGATAATGTTCAGACGCAACGTTGTTCTTTGAATGAATGAAGTGCTACGTTTTGGGTTTTTTTCTGTATTAAACCAGACCAAAATACTTCCCAAACTGTAACCAAGTGCTGTGTCTGCACAGGCATAGCCATAAATAACTTTGATAATGCAGTAGTCACTACAAGTGGATATTGTTCTGCAAGATCAGATATTTTTTTTCGAAAAACACATTTTATGATGCTTTCAGTATCAACGTAGTAAAAAAAAAAAAAAACATGTTAATAGAAAGCATAGTCTGGTCACAGTTATGTTTCTTACAAAATGATTTTGCTGTTTCAGTTTAACTTTTATATAAATGTCATTTCTAGGAGACCGGGTTGTTGCGTCTGTGATTTGTAGCAGCTGTGTCTGTTTCTCACAGCATATCATGGGAGACATATTGTCTGCTAATAATATGATCTCTGAAATATTCTGAAGTGTTTCCTTTGAGCCATTTCCTTTTGATTGGAGATGAGATTTTGCACACTAAACAAACCTAAGCATTAAAAATAAGCAAATAAGCAAAAACAAAAGCATCACTGGAGATGGAGATAGAGTTTCCAGGTCAGCACAATAATCCTATTCACTGAAGTCAAGGTGACGGTGACAGATCTTACTGAATCTTTTATCTGCGCTTGCTTTTTTATTAGTAAAGAGCAGTGTAGAAAGCGTTGAGGTGGCATCATCAACATAGCTGCTGCTTTTTAAAAAGTGAAAAAAATGAAATAAAAACATTGACAGTGGCAAATGATATCAGCTGTAGTTAATACACTTTATTTCATTAAGATCTTGCCCAAAGGCCAAAATGAAAATGAAACTTTTTTTTTAGAGAAGGAAGCACCTCTTAGTGATCACGGGTGAGGTGTGTGTGTGTGTGTGTGTGTGTGTGTGTGTGTGTGTGTGTGTGTGTGTGTGTGTGTTCTTTTTTATTTTTTTATTTTGCAGTACAAAAGCAATTATGCTGCCCTATAAAACTGTTGTGATTCTGCTTCCTCAACCAACAAAAAGTGTTTACAGGTCTTACAGGAGTTTTGGTTTAGTAGTATGTAACTTTACTGTAATTACTTACAAATGTTGAAACTTAATATTTAATATTGAGTGTGAAAGTTCATTATTGACCGTGAAAATTGTCATTTAGCAATAAATAAGCTCACCCTCATGGCTTTCTACAGAGCTTTTAACCACTCCTTACAGCCTTCCTCCATCAGTAGAATTCGTGCAGTTGTCATGCAGATAATATAATAATACCCATAATAGGCTATATAGTATAAGCTACATGTGTCATCTTTCCCACTGCTCAGATCAGATGTACCCTATTTAAAAAAAAAAAGAAGTATAAATGCCATAAATAATTGAGGTTCCCTACTGGCAGTCTAATTAATATGAGTTTATTTAATGTGAATTATATTCCATTTAGTTCAGAATAGAATAAATAATAGCTATTTTTTTTGTGTATGTGGACACAAGACTTCGTCTTTCGATCACTTTGGCTAAACATGGCCCTCTCAAGTCCCAAGGGTGTAATCACTACATTTCCCAGTGATGCCTGCTTGGCTAAGCAGTTTTAATACACAAATCAATTTTGCATTACCCCTTCTGGCTGTGAGTGCTCATAGTGTTAGAGCCATGAAAAATTGATGGGCCTTAGCATGCAGATTGCAACCCTAGTGAATCTTAAATCTGGCCGGGTCTTTTTTTCTTTTTTTCTTTTTTTTTTTTTTAACAAGACAATGTCATTGGGGTGGGCTGACTGTTTGTTTTGCTTTTTTTTAATCGTGTTGAAAAGAGAGACAGCTGCTCCAGTGGAGGAAAAAAAAAAAATGTAAGAAGCACAGCACGAGAAAGTATGATGTGCGAGGGGATGTAAGGAAACAGACAGAAAGGGAAAAAGTTTTCAGTAACTCCAAGTGACACACACCCACAAAAAGACCCAGACAATAAAAACTAGTATTGTTCTCGCTTCTCTATGTTAGAATGTCTTAAATATGACGACCAGTATCTTAAAGAGCATTTGTTTTTGCCAAAGCAATTATATTGTGTCATTTGGTGAGCCGCTCTGTATTTGACCAGCTGATGACTTGACTGCTGAAAGAAATTATAGCGCCCATAATTAGCTTTCACTATGAAATGAAGCTATCATGGGAGAGAATGAGGAAATTTCACACTTTGGAAATTAGATTTTGCAAGGTGCTGTGTCGATGTCCTTGAGTAAAGGCACATCAAAAGCCTTTTTGTTCCCCTCTCATTCAGTCCTTTCTTTGACAAATACAGACCAAAAATCTGCAATGAACAGCAAATTGAACAGCAAAGAGGCATTTTGAGGATCTAACTACCACATTTGCAAATGTAATGATTTCTTTCAGTCCAAAAGTACAGGCAATCTCTCCATTTATTCCTTACTCTTGAAATCTGCAGCACTGGTAATCACAATGACGTCTTTTTCAAGCATGGGTTTCAGATTTTATGATGTGAAACTTCTCTGCATTACAGTAACATCAAATTGATGATAAAATGACTTAGCATGTTATCAACAGTATTTGTCCTTTACTGTCTGACAACCAGTGTTCAAGAATGTGAATTTCGCAGAAAAAAAAACACCATCTTGTAATAGGATCACACCAGCCTACATAGGAGTACATAGGTACTCACGGCTCTACATGACTACTCCGTCCTCAACGGTTGGACCACACCCATCCTCACACTCTGCCTTCATTTTGATGTCAACTACACACCTGTAAAGTTTTTCGCGACTGCGTCTTGCGCAGCTGTGATGCTATTGCGGTGACAAAATCTGACAGACAGAAATATAAACATCTGCCAAAGTACTCAAAACCACCTTTATGGTAATTCATGCTTCAGTAGCTGTCTCCAGGACTACATTTTGCCATAGTGACATACTCACACACTAGGGCTGAATGATATGCAAAAAAAAATCATATTGCAGTTAGTTTGCCTTTCAATTTCACTGGTACCAAACAAGCATGTTCCTTTACATCCGGAGAATATGAACTGTCGGCTGGGGGTTCAGCCCTAACACACATACAGACTCACACACTGAAAACAATACCAGCCTTGCTGTCTTTAAAGTCTTTAAAGGTGCCCTGTGGATTTTTATGCAAACAAACAAGAGTTTTTATATTGTGTGTTTGGGGCCTTTACCTTGTACTTTCTGATTAAACACAAATGTAAAATTTGTGCACAAAACATTCACAATGAAAGCACTACTAGTGCTCACGAACACCGCAGGGTACCTTTAATGTGCAAAATGTGCATCACATTTGCTTTAACAAGTCTGTAGGAAAAACATTTGTGTAACAAGCGTGTATGTATGGTGAACAACATATTGGATGTCAAAATATTCACTATCTGAACCGTAGGTACAAAAAAGAATAGTCGTTTGAATGTATGTATCACTCAGCGCCCCCTTATCAAAGCTACAGATGAAGGATCGATCATATGTGTAGGAAAATCGGCATGATTATCCTTTCACAATGTAAATGTGGGAACATGTCTGTGGATGGAGGTGACATATGTGCGGAAAATGTAGCGCATGTAGTGCAGCGCAGCTCAACTGCTTTGGTGACACCTCAGATGGCAGAAGCCTGGGTTATTTGGACTGGGTGATATGAACAGTGTAACATGTAACATACTGACTTACATACTCTACTGCTCATAAACTGTAGCTCTATAGATTGATTTGCATCATACTGAAGGAGGTCTTATGTGGTAAAACTCATGCTTTTTTGGTGTGCACAAATCTAAATCTCATACACCTGACTCCAAAAACAGGATGCTGCTCTCTACAGTTTCTCTACGGAGAAGGGGGTTTGTTGCCATGACAATAGTAATGTCACTTCAATGGCAGAGATGTTAAGATGGCGGGTGTGTTGCATTTCATATGCAGGTGCTATGCACAGAGGAGAAGTGATACAGATAATGGAATCAATTTCCTGTGATTTCTGAAGCAGAGAGCTTGCTGAGAAATAATAAAGGAATTAAATGAGCTAGCGCTAAACATCATTCACCGGTTACCGACGGCTATTTCAGTTCAGATTGCTACTTAGCCGGTAGAATTGAAAAAAGCCAGACTTTGCTTCCTCTCATTATTCGCTGTGATTCCTTATAAGCTCACTTTTTACCTCATGAACAAAATGCACAGGGGGCTTTCAGCATTTCTTTTTCGGCCACATTTTTAAAACATGTATGAGAGCTGCTGTGTAGCAGGAACAGAAGGAGGAGTGCTTTTACCCTGAAGACAACAGCCTAAACCACTCTGAAACAATGAACTAAAATAAAGATCTGTAATTGACTCCACAACAGTGATAATTTCCCATTCAACGCATGGCTGACTCGCAGGTCTTGTTATTGCACATACAGTAGCAAGTAATCTGATCAGTTTGCTGCTGTATTTGGATATCTGATAGCTTGTTGCAGGTCAATGGCAATGATTTTTTCTTACCATCTGCCTGTTCAATACTAACATGCTTATTTTGTACTTTTGACCTGCCCAGCCTTGAGAGCAGCAGTGTCCCCAGAAAAACAAGCATCTGTCACAGATGAGATTTTCCATGGGGAAAAAAAAAAAATCTCTGAAAGCTTGGTTGTATGCACTTTTTATTGAATCTGCTGTCAGCTCTGAGAGGACAAGGCATGACATATATAAACTGACGTCTAAAAACGATACTGGGTACCCGTTAGCTGAAAATGTTTAGGCCAGTAAATTAAATATATACTTATCAAACATTTGTCTGCCTTTGGAAATTTTGGATGGCTGTACCTTCATGAATTTGCGTTCGCTGCATGCCAGTATCCACTTGTGCCAGTGTCTGCCTTCACGTCAGTTCACTTCGATTTATGCCAAACCAAAGACCATGTACACCGAATGCATCATGATTTCAGGATGTTACTCTTTTCACAAAATATATATATATCAAGTAAATCCAGGTAAAAACATAATTCCATATTGGATGCCCTTATTTACAGTGAGATATAAGCGGGGAAGCAGATAAGTTAAAGCAGCACCTTTCAATATTTGTATATTAACAATGAATCAAATGTCTATGTATAATGTGAAGGGGGTTGCTCATAGTTGTACCACAAAGAATTATCATCCTGCTCTGTTGTTTTCGCCTCTTTGACCTGATTGTTGTGGTCTTATGGGTGAAAACAGCATGTTTTGGTTGAGTCTCACTGTTCTGTTTCCAGCTGCAGGCAGCTGTTTTCTTTGAAAAACAATCTGATGACCTCAGTGTACACTCCCTGCTCAGCAACAAACAGCAGACAGATAAGGTTAGGAACTAGCTGGTGAACACAGAGAAGCATTTATGTTCGATATCTACTGTCAGATTTTTCTCAGAACTTGGTGGAGACCAAAACAGAGGGAGTACCGGATTTGCGTTCATACTCAAAATGTATTCTAATGTTGCTTGATATCAGCTTGCAAACTGGCAACTGTTGACATTTGACATATTGTCATTATAAGGCTACTGATGCTGCTTTATACGAGAATTTATTACCTTACTGCCAGTTTAGATGTTGACGCTATAAAAGATAAAAGTTAGAAAAATGCCTTATATATTTTGCACATTCAGTGTATGTCTTAAATGATCAGTCTCTATAAAAAAAATTTAAAAAAAGACTTTCCTATCTGTAACCATGAACATTCATTCTCATTTGTCCTGTAAATTGTCCACTTTCAATACTGTCTTGTTCAGAGAAAGATTTGAGCATGGTGTTTAGAATGACAGCACTAATCTTTTACAATTTTAACTCTTCTTCTTCTCTCTCTGTAGTCTGCAGTGTTTTTCTTGTCCCCAACAATTTTCAATTATGTTTGTGCTATCTGGAAATAGCAGAGTAAAAACTATCTGCTTCCTCCTCCTCTCAGACTAAATCATGCAAAGACCGATTCGGGTGCTGCAATAAATTTAGCTCACCATTATGAAACACCGACTCATTTGGCTACAAGGTGGCTCGGTCTCCCAGCGCTGGACAATCCCATTGATTGGACAGTCCTCTGAACATAATTTTAGACGTGTTGAAAGGGACATTAGCTGCCTGTGCAAGCTGTTCTGGGGAATATTGGTCCTCTACATCAACTCAAAGAGGCTGGGCAGCAAAGCAATTCTCTCTAAGTCTGTTCAGTGACAGTGAGCCGTATTACAGCAACTTAATGTATGACGGTTGTTATGTTTACTGCACATCCACATGTGTCGCTTCAAGGTGTGATTAGTGTGGCAATTAAGCAATTGACACTAAATGACACCGCTGTATGTGAAATGTTTTCATCATTATTTTGTCTGTCTTGTTGCATTAATGTTTAAAATGATTTGTTTTTTCCTAAAGAATTGAAAGTTTTGGATGCTTTTATGCTTTGAAAATCGATTTTTAACTTAAATATCCATCTGACTTTGTGTTTACCACATCAGTCAAAAATACATTAAATGTTCAAAAATCCATGTCATACCCGCCAAATGACTTCTACAGCTTTGGCAGGCCTGCCAGCAGACGATATAACAGGCTTATAGTGTGCTCCATATATCGCCTTAGTCAGTAAGCCAGGGATCATCTTTTTCACATCATTATATATAAGGGACTGTATTGTATGTGAGAAAATTTCCATTTACAAGTAGCACACTTGAACATGATTGACATATGAAAAAGGTAAATTGTATGTGCTTTAGATAAGCCTTATAGTTGGATGACATTTATCTTCAGTGAAAGGTTGTGTCATGTCGAACGTAACAATAAGGTACACATATTCCTGAGAAGTTACCAAGAGGCGAGAGAAGGACTCAGTTCGCATCGTGAATAGTTCTGTATTCTGATCCCCGTTAGCTTCCACTGCGTTGTTGTTGTCAGTGTAAAGACTTAGTGGAACTTTTGACATTAAAAACCAAACATAAATATCAGGAAGTGAATAAACTAATTTCTCAAATGAATGGGTAAACAATTAAAAAAATACTGCAATGATAAATAAATTTAGTAATAAAAAAGATTACAGTACTGAATAACTGAATCAAGGTCTAATTAGTCTGTCACTTATTATGTATTTGAGAAGTCTCATTGAGATCAAGCTTTTTTTTTTTACAAGTGAACAAAGAACAAATAAGATCTCAAAATTATCATCACATACACTAATTAATGTAATCAGAAGTAATCAAACAGAATCTACTGATAAAATGGAAACATTGCATATTGGATGGTTTTAACTCTGAGAACTGACTGAAGGACTTGTTGGCAATAGAGAGAGCCATGTCAGTACTCTGGCATTTTGATTAAGTAATGGACCCTCAGACTTCCTACTTAGAAAAAAAGCCAATCACTATTTTTTTTTTTTTTTTTTTTTTGGTTTACGTATAATAGTATTACGTTTTTCTTTCCTTTATGTGATCATTTGGCTTTTTGAATTATAAAAATATACGATGTGTTCAGAAGGTATTCAGACGCCTTCACTTCTGTAGCTCCTCTCACGCTCCGTCAGGTTGGATGGCAGTTCATGCGTGTGTGAAAGTCTTCGGGTTTCTCAACAGATGTTCTATGTATGTATCTATGTTTGAGTCTGCGCGTTGGCTGGGCCACTCAAGGACAACGAGAGCGTTGACCCGAAGTCACTCCGGTGTGGTCTCGGTTTTATGCTTTGGATCATCGCGAGGTGAACCACCACCTCATTCTCAGGTCATGTGCACGCTGGAGAAGGGTCTTATTCAAGGGCTTCTCTATATTTGTCTCCATTCATCCTTCCCTCAATCAGGACCAGTCTCCCTGTCCCTGCTGCTGAGACGCCCCACCGTAGCACGACGCTGCCACCACCATGCTTCACCATAGGGTCGATTTAAATGTGCTCATAGAACGAAAGTTTTTGGGTGTTGGGATAATTTCTTTCTTTATTTATTTATGCTGTTTCTAGCTTGTGTCATTCGTAAACCAATGATGCACCTCTCAGCTGGTTCTTTACTCGTAAGTACTGGTGAGGTGATCGTGAAGTAATGAAGCATTCCTGATAACTACTCAGGAAAATGGGACACAAAAGTAGTAACTAATGTGGAGGAAAGTAATGATTAATCAGTGGTTATGGGCCATCTAGCAGCTGATTTAATATTAATCAGGAGTGACTCATTGAGAAAATGTTCAGTATGCAGATCCACATATGTAGGAACTAATCAAGAGACATTTGTTCATTAACATATCAGGCAGTTTGTTATCAACAAACTTATGATCTACTATGTGATTCCTCACAAATTACATAATTACTTACTATCCTTTAATCACCAGTTACTTCCCGAGTTATTTTTATTCATGCAGTGGTAGCTACTTAAGATTTTGCGTATACCTTATTCGAAAGGGTTACCTGATGTATCCCTCCTCTGAAATGATCCCTAACCTTGTAGAAACATAAAGTCAGTGAGGGGGATAATGTTGCTGTTGTATGTATGTGTTGTATATTTGCTATATTTCTATGGGTGTGTGCGTCTGTCTGTTAGCGAGAAAGGGGAAGAGGGAAAAAAAAAAAAACTGGTGAAGGAGAATGGGAGAGATGTGAGTGGCCCATCTATGAAAGCGCCATTAAATTGTCAGTTATGATGGATGTTCCGCCTTTTCTGCATTAACTGGTACATTAGAAGTCATTAATTCTTCAGGATGTGCACTGGAGATCAGAGCCTCCCAGGGGGTCTCACTGCCTTGATAAAGCAGGGGAGAAAAAGAGAGAGAGAAAGAGAGAGAGGGATGAAGGGAGAGATAAAGGGAGTGTGGCAGCTGAAAGAATAGAGAAAGAGAGATCCTTGCAGAGTGATGACCGTTTTTGATTTTGATGCCTGCTCAGTTTGTGTCAGTGGCCTTGAGCACAGAGACTGATGCGAGGGCGACTCTTTCACAGCCTGCAGTGGACATCTGAGAAGCAGCCTTTTGTTCTGTCAAGGAGAAGCAGAAAACACAATTAGCACTGTTTACAGCACTTTGCTTCCGACAACAGATAAGTTACGTTTTGTCTCTAACAGCTGAAATATGCTTTTAAGATCACATAGCATCCTTGTCCTTTCTTTCAACTCGGTCGTGTTAGATGCACTGACAAAAGGTCACATACACCCTCAAAAGATGGTAAATAGCAATGCTGTATTTTCTCATGAATTAATCCTATGTTACGCACCAATCGGGGATGATTTTTATTATAAAGCAATATGTTGTCAGAAAACAGCAATTAGCTCGCTTTGTTTTTTCTAAGCATTAGAGGTGGATATAGTGGAATAGTTTCCCTCCTAACGTCCTTTGTAAATTGTCAAACCAGAAAACAACATTTCACCGCCAATTAAACAACAATTACTGGACATGGCGCACTTTGATGCGTGACTAGGAATTGCTCACAACATTGCTAATGTGTCTCTCTCCTTCTCCCACACACAGGCCTCTCTGATTTTTTTTTTTTTTAATGAAACCTTGAAAAGTCGACTAGAGCGAAGAGCTCTAACAAGAAGCCAACTAATGGAGATTGAGCATTTCTCTTGCCCACCTCTGCAGAAAACTAAATAACACCCGCAGGACTTGAAATCATTCTGTATAGCTCCTTGGGATTTTATTTTCATGACCTGCTTTGTACAAGAGCAACCCCACCATCTGTTGTGTTTAAAAGCAGTAAATATGTTAAATTGGGGGTCAGCAGGGACAAATAGGGGAAGTTAACGCCTCATGGAAAGCTGAAACAAAGCTCCCATCAGTGTCCCACAATCCCCCAGATAAGTTCCAGTCGACCACAACCAGTGCCAGGTATTTATCATGCCATGACAGGAGGTCACAGGCAAGTCGCACAACTATTGTTACAATTCTCTGTATGAACTGTCAAACTTTCTGGGCTGAGGCCATGGCTGCTTTTTCTCTACTTTTTTGATTAATGGACCGTCTCGTCCTAAGAAGAGAGACACAGGAAGTGCAAATTGTTGTGAAGGTGGACAAGATTTCTTTACTGAAAGTGCGTATGAAAGTTGAGGTCTATCAAAATTAGACACATCCACGTCACACAACCCCTCTCCCATGCACAGTGCTTTACTCAAAAAGTTAAAATAAAAATATATTATTTTTGGAAATAATGGTAATTCCAGACATCTGTACAAAATTGGTTTCAACTCCAGTTCTCACCTATGACCCTCTCAGACTTCAAGTCCCCAATTTAGAAATCCAAAAAGCTGCTCTCTAAAGATCCCCCTCTCTTTGACAAATATATCTTCCTCGACTCCGACATACCTCAAGGAAAAGACTGGGCAATTCAGGTCTTTGAAATGTGCTGCAACTGGTTTTGAACATTGTATCATACTTTTTGCATACATTCAGTCAAACTGGTCTTTCCATTGCTTTAAATTGCTCCATTGCTAAATGTATTTCTTTTGTATTTGATATAAAAAATTATGACATAATTCACATGCAATAGCACAGTTCCCATTTTCTCTCTCTACATGAGTACATTTTTTACCAATTGGAAAATTACATGACATTACGTTTAATTTCATTACAACAATGGAAGGTTCATTACGTTGGTGAAATGTTGGAATTTCACTTTTGTCATATGTCATATACACACAAATTGGCATATAATAAGTTAATTGGACTGAATGCTGTCATTTTAATATTGCCAGTCTTGGACTTCCACAGATTTTAAAGCGCCATAATTCTTAAAATGGGATGTTTTACAGTCTATTAGATTGATAAATGGAGATTTAATGGGACAAGCAGCAGTTTCATCCAAGTTTGATCTTTATCAAGTCATAAGATTAAGATCTTGATTCAAAACGTTATCTCTTAATATTAGAATAGAATAATGGTTATATAATCTGTGTTCAGGTGCTGTTTTCTGGACTTGCTATCCAACCACAAGTTTACACACATCATTAAAGTACCCCTTCAGTGTGAGGCTTCAGACTATTTCAAGTCACAATCGCTCATTTTCACCATTGAAACGGCTTCTCCGACTCACACCTATACTTTTTTCTCTCATCAGCAGGGAGCCATATGGTTGAGAGCTGAATGTTCCCACCTATTAAAATGTGTCAAGAATATTTCATGTCTATAACACAAGCGGAATTAAAAGTTATCTCCCGAATCTAGTTTGACTGCTCACCCCATGTAGATCTTTTCCCCATCTCCCCCTGCCGCGCATTGAATCTGTCATATCTACGATGTAGTAGCAGCATGTGAGAGGAAAGGAAAGACCTTCCAGTGATCGTGTGTGTATGTGTGTGTGTGTGTGTGTGTGTGTGTGTGTGTGTGTGTGTGTGTGTGTGTGTGAGAGTGTGTGTGTTTTTTCCTTTATGGTTCTTGTCTGATGATGATCGTGGCTGACCCCGGGGGCGTTAAGCGTGCCGAACCTTCACTCTATTACTGCACTTCAATGCAGCCCACACATTTCAAGCACAGAGTTGAATGGAGAGGGGCTCTCTAAGCACTAAACCCTCCACTGAGCCGGCTGACCTGTGGCAGATTTCTCTCATCACCCAAGACCTTCCTGGAATACACACTGGGCCTGACTAATTACTCTTAAAAACAAGTGGGATGTGGGTGGTTTGTAATTGGCAAGTGTCAGCATCCAGTGAAAGATCACTCGTCTTCAGGGCATGTGTGTCTGAGCCTCCCATTCATGTAGTCTCTCCTCAGCCAGCTGATTTCTGGTTTTTCACTTCCCCACTGTTTTATTCTGCATGCTGCGAATTTGTTTAAATCAATGACTTTTGTAACAGCGAGAATAAAATAAAAGCAGCTCTTACACGTCACATTAAAAAATGGATATTTTAATTACAGTTACAGCCTGTTACAAGCAATTATTCAGATGCGAGCACAAAGAATAGAAACAGGTTTTGTTTAGTTTTTTTTTTTTCACTCATAGCTGTAAATTGGCCGGCCAGCGCGGCCAAGCAGTGTGGAAAACAAGCTAAACATTAAGCTTGCGGTGTGATCTCGAAGTGAGTGGGTGGGATGCCATACATTACAAAAGGCACATCCACTGACAGGAGGCAGCCAGAAAAGTGGCAATCTGATTCCAATTAGAATCCAGCAGTGGCCACATAGCTACTAATTACATCACTCTATGTTCTAAACTGGACGTTTCTTTTTATCTTTTTGCAAAATGATTGCTAAATATTCTATAGGTCACACAGTGATGCATCCAGCTGATGATATTTCAGTCAGAGATGGAATTTCTGCTTAGTAGATCAACAGCACGGCTCCTTTGGGAGTTTCTTTGTTTGCTCAAGGTATGAGTGGAAGTTGTTTTACTTGGTATGACAAGGACTTGTATCGACGTTCACTGAAACCTGCTGCCTGAGAATGTGGGACACCAGCCGTAGAAAATGTGAAATCCGTTTCTCCGCCTCACGACGAGGCGGGGGCCGAGGCCTGCTGTTTAAGTCAGCCTTCGTCGGTTCATCATTCTCAATAAAGCCATGCGTCCGATACCCTTTTCAGGGGAGGTATAATTACAACGCATTCAGGGCGATTATGCAGGGGCACAAAATGGCAGGGAAATAATAAAGGAGATTTCACTTTAGCTGTCACATGACATGCTGCTGAATGACAAAGGAAAACATAAAAAAAGAAGGAGAAGTAGGTCTCAAAAGACGTATATGAGATATGCCAAGTACATCAAGAGCGACCTTAAACTTTTAAAGGAAAAGATATTGGAAATGGAATTATGAACTGTCATGGGCAAAAGTAGTAAGTCATTTCCTTTTCCCCCATGGCCATTCATGGCCTTTGCAGTGGCTCTAATATTAGAAAATATTACTGCAAGAATTATTTTCTGACATTCAAATGTTATTGCTTCCACCAGCATGTGTGTGTTGCTGCTCCCTCGCTCATTTGGATACTTGACAAGTGTCAAGATAGAGAAAGAGAGACACTGCTGGGGGTTTTGTTGTTTTTAGCCGGTAACCCTTCACTGTCCCACTGGCCTAACTCTCAGCTGCTTCTTGGAAAGACCATAAATGTATCAATAATTGAGCGTCTTCACTAAAAAGGGTGGGGTGTGGGGGCATTAAAAATTTTATGGCTTGTCATTATGCCCCCCTCCCCAACACCACCACCACCACCACCACCACACCTCACCTCCCATTTTTTTTCCTTTTTCCCCTCAGCAGTGTCTCTCTTCCTCTCCAGCAGGAAGAGCTGTGATATGGAGACGTCTCTCAGGAGCTAAGTATTCCCACCTCGCCTCAGTCAATGCCCTCAGCTTCACAGGAGCTTTTAAAACTATCATCTTGCTGAACGCCGCTGAAAAAGCCACGAGGAAGCGATGTGTATGAAACAAAGTTGACTCTATCATGAGATGTCGAGGACCAGCGTTGTTCCTATGCAAAGATGGATTTGTCATTTAATAAAACATACAGCAAAATGCTTTAATCTTTTACCAATGCTTGCACTAAATGTGAACATGTAACATACGTATTTATAGATCCGTCTACGCAGTAATTCCAGTCACTTTCAAACACCATGTTGTATAAATAATCCAACTACAAACTCTAGTCCAACCTCCACTTTATGTTTTGCTTATTGTTGCTTCACTTTGATGTTTGACCTTCACTGTGCAGAGAGATGTCTTCACATTTCTCTGCTGAAGGAGGAAACTTTTTCTGTGCTCACCTTAAATCTGAGTTTAAGACGCGTACACTCGAGCACGAGTGTGTGGCATCACAACGCGTTCGGAAGTCAATCAATAGAGTGGTACAGTAGTTTTTGTTTTCGTTTTTTTAAACGATATCAGACAAATTATTATTCAAAGTAGATTATTTTTATGCACCTTAAAATATGACTCAAGGGACCTTTAAAAAATATGATGTAAGCCTATCATTAAAGCAGTCTGGCAGTTCAACAGTGTAATTAACTTAATTAAAAAAACACATCATGTATAAATTAATTGCAAAGCTCTAAGGATGTTAAATTAAAATGGGTGGGTGTTAACAGGGTTAAATTCACATTAGAGTTAGTGTTTATATAGCGATGTTTTATATGACTGAAGGTAGTTTGAAACTTTAAGCAAAAGCACCAAATCAAGAGTACAAACTACTATCAGTGAGTATTTTCTTTTTTTTTTTTTTTTTTTTACTACTTTTACATTAAAATACATACAAATGCAAAAAATGAAAAAATATAAACCAGCTAATTTAATGGGAAGTGTTTGTCAAGCTGAACTAATCATGTAAATACTTGAGTGCTTGTGCATCAACAAGTCAAGCGATAGTAATACAATGTTGTGTCTAGACACAGCATTTTGGGGTTTTTTTTCCCTTTAGTTTTTTAAGGGAGGGGGGCTCAGTTGGTCAGACATTCAATAATTTATAGCTGTTTTTCGTTTTTCCCCTAGGTGCTGAGTTTCAGAGCTGGCAAACAAGCAGAGCCTGAAGTCTTTCTGTACATGTGTTATCTTCAGGTTTTATTGTGTTAGGGAACTGTGTGAAAAACAAAAAAAAAACAAAACCCATATCCGTGTTGTCCACACTGCTGAAATTAGTTTGTGAGTCTGTCGTAATCTGCTAATGGTACAAACTGTTCCACATGTACTCAGAGTTTTCTTCTCGTTTGAGTTGTTTGAGGCGTAACAGAGCGGCTCGTGGCCTGCCTCTTCCCGCTGACCCGACTTGACAGGAGGCCATTTTGTTTCTCTCGGTATGTGTCAAGTTATCTTCAACTTTTTTTTTTTTTTTTTTTTTGCACTTCACGGTTTCTCTGTGTGTACACTGTGACATGGTGGTCCTTGCATGTTCGCTGGAGCATAAAATTCTGTCGTTACAGACAGCAGGACTCTGGTACGGTACCTGGTGTTTGACAGCCTCTCACACCATCTCTGCATTTGATGACAGTGCGTTCGTGCCGGCCGCTGGTTTTGGTTTTGGTCTTTCAGCTCGCATACAGATTGCGACTGTGTTGCCTCTAAGCAGGACCCCCGCCTTTCTGGGGAAAACTGTATAAATGTGGAGGTTTTTTTTTTAAGGTGAGACTTAACAAATTCCCACTGTCGCCAGGATTGTGTATATGTTGGTGGTGTGTATTCGTTCCCTCCACACCCACAGAGACTTTTGTTTTTAAACCGTGGGAGGCGGCACCTCCCTGCACTCGCACTGCAGTTCCAGTTACCTCCAGAAAAAAAGTCCCAGCTATTGAACCAGTGGGTCGGGGGGATTCACCCTGCAGCCTGTCATGCCACAGCTTCCAATTATTTGTCTTTCACCCACCCAACCTTCCTCTCATGAAGCTTTGTTTTACCAGCACCATTCCCTGAAACATATCTCAGCTACACCAAACCTGTCAGTAGAAGGGCTTTTAGGAGCCCGCTTTGCCCTTCCTCTTCCCCACTTGTTTCTTTCCTCCCCCTCTGCCTCATTCCCAGAATCCTCCCCTCTTCCTACACTGCCTGTGTGTCATCCTTCTGTTCTAATGAGAGGCAGGGATCAGCAAGGCAGACCCCTGGAGTTTGACAGAGCTACCTGTTGTGCCTCCACATTTCCTCCTCCATAGCTCGCGCTCTCTCTTTTCCTCTCACACTCTCTCTGTCTCACTCGCTCTCTCTCCCTAAACACCAGAGCTGTCGACTCTTGGCAGTTTGATTCTAAACTGTTCCCCCGTGTCGGGAGTAGCTGCCATGACAGAGAATAAAACGAGTGAAATGTAGAGTTTGTAGTGAACAATGTGAGGATTGGCTTCCTCTCTACATGGTGTGTGGAAGGCCAGAGTATTCTTCGTGTTCTTTTTTTTTTTTTTTTATCCAGTCTAGCAGGGATTTCTTTGTGTTTTCTTTATTCTTGTGAAAGAAATAGTTCAACATTTTGGGAAATACATTTATATGCTTTCCTTCCAAGAGTAAGTTGGGAAAATTCTATCAATCTCAGGTGGCCTGAACCTGTCCAAAGTTAGAAATGCCCATTTGTGACTTTAAGGGGAGTTTCAAATATGTCATCTCCTCCCCAGTTCTTGTGTTAATTTTGTCCCAGATTTCTTCCTGTTGTCCTTCCTCAAATCCCTCAGTTCTTAAAGCATCAGGCCCAGGTTTGTGTTGTCTGTATGCGCCCAGCTGTCTCTGTCTTCTTTGTATAACTTGTACTGCCCTCACTACTTCTTCTTTTCCTCGGACATTTCCACGGCCCCCTGAACGACACTTCTACTACTGTACAACAGAATTTGCTGGGAGCACATTTCTCCACACCGTCATCTCCTGGCTAACCAAACCGTAACTCCTGGAGCTATATCTTGCAGAGCAGCAGAGTGGAAACCTCAGTGTGACCACAAGGCTTAGGTATGCTGCTCACTGCGCCCAGCATTCGTTCACCTTGAGTAGCCCCGGCATGTAACTCCACAACTTAACATTCACTTTGTGTGTGAGTGAGGCGATACCATGTGTTAATTAATCTACTTTAAAGGTTGTTACTAGGCATATTTTTCACATTGGTCAAGGCCAGGCTAGAGTTTTCTAAGCTGCGCTAGGCTAAACACACACCTCTCACTTTTAGAACTCAAATAAGCATATTAGTAACATACAGGTTGAAGTGTATTAGAGGGATTTACAAATGCATCCTTGGTTTTGAGTTGAAGCAATTTCTTGATGTACAACATGCTTATTTGGTCCAGCCAGAAAAGGTTGCCAGATGTTAACTTAACAGATGTTTAGCAAAAAGTTGCTCCAACATGTATTCTTTTTTTTTTAATTTAGACGTGTTGGTAGGTGTTTTTATTTTTTTTATTTTTTTTACTTTGGACATACCCAAGCTAGTTGTTTCTCCTGCTGCTGGTCTTAATGTTAAGCTAAACTAAACCTGATGCAAAAGCACGAGACAGGGATTGATCTACTCATCTCACTCTCCGAAAAACTGTTATACTGTACAACCAGGCAGGATAAACAAACGCAGTCCAGTCACATTGGTGATAACAGATTAAAAGAAAACTAAGTTGCAAATAAGCAGCAAACTTTGGCGTTGTGCAGAATGTGTCAGTTGGATCTGGCTTGTGTGAAATTCAGAAATGTCAGCGCCGCAGTGAGAATTCCTAAAGTAGCATGAAACGCAAACAAACTGTAGAATTCAACTCCCACCTCCGCTGCCTCGACACTTATTCACTCTCACATCATGGAGATTGAGAAATCACTCTGCAAACTGTGGCACACGTGCCATTGTGCTTTTAACGTCAAGTCACTCAGGTATAAGCCAAGGAAAAGAGAGAGAAAGCCTAACTCTTAACTTTCTTTTTTTTTCCCGCACAGGTTCAGCTGAAATATTATTTAACGGGGTTTTTTAGCCTTACCAGCAGTTACCATGGCAGCCATAAAATGAGTGACAGCCGGAGTTTTTGAGCAGCCACCAGTGAGGTGCACTATTTCAGTCTGGATATTTCCAGTATTAATGTAGACCTGCTTCAGGTCAAGTCAGATTATCTTTATTATTTGAACTGTGCCACTTCACGAACTATCTTAAACAGCAAATGTTATCGTGTTCACTGTAAGAATTTTAGATAAGATGGCAGAGGTTTAAGTGGTGGCATAACTGTACAGCATCGTGTTTTACCAACTTGCTTTCAGGGGTGCCCTCGGCAACATTTCCTTATTTTCCTTCTTCTCAGTGAGATATTGTCTCAAAGAGTTGTTTTCATTCAACCTAAATGCTTCTAATTTGATTTCTAAATAAACAAAATAAGAGCTGTGATATTTAATTAGACTCATGAAATTGATTTTTATTCATAGTGAAATGCCACTTTGTCCTTTATGGTAATAGATTTATTTGTTTTGCACTTCTCCATTGCTTTAGCACATACTGTGATTTACACAATGCAGCAAAACGCAAAATAGACAAACAGAGAAAAAGAGGAAAGGAGAGATGGTGAGAAAGAAAAAGACAGACAGTGACTTCTCAAGCTCTCACTGTTCAGCTCACACACCGCTGTCAAGTAGGTCAATGCGACAGGCTTGACTGATTTCTCTTCTGTAGTGTTTTTTGTTCAGGCTCTCGCTGAGTAGGTGCCACGGTGGATTCACCTGTTTGATAAAGCTTGCACAAATGCAGAGTGAACTGCACGTCAAATCTTGTGTGGAGAGACCCCTGTGTGCCTCCTTTGGCCAAAGCAATAGATTATCCATTAACCTAAACAAGCAAAAGAATCACCAAATCACTCTAAACACCAAAACTTTAAACAATGTAACGAAGTTCATCTGAAGTTCATCAAATGCCGTGGGACATATGATGATCTTTAAGCTTGGATGCTTTTTTTTAGGGACAGATAATCTCCATGGGGACCAGCTGAGCCATTCTTATTGAAGTCATCTTCCTTCACAGTCGTACATTTTGGAAAATGTTGAGCATAATGACTTGTACCCTCCACTTCACGGGCCCTCTTCCTGCACACTCGGCTGCTTCAAAAAGACCACATCTGACTCATAATAGACCTCATTAGACTTGTATTGAATAAGCTCTGAGCCGGCGTAACTTAGCCTCACTGTTAGCTGCTTTTTGCCTCTGTGTGTATGTTCCATTAGAGAATTAAAGATTAATTGCCAAATTTCTCCGGTTTAAAGCATTGATTAATAACACTGCGAATCACTGGTGGATCCAGAAGATTAATGTCGTGAGATTCACCCCCTTTAGATAGCTATTGATTTTGATTTGCTCAAATATGCCTGTCTTCTCTTCCCAGGAGGGCAGAGGCTGTATAAAACACAAACTATGAGCCAGCCAGCTAAATTACATTTTGTGAGTCAAAGCTTAAAATATGAGCTTTGTGAATTAGGATTCACTTAATTGGGCAGCAAGTAGTTGCACCAAAGAGGTTACCAATGGCAACAAAGGATCAAATACTATATTACATAAGAAAATGTATAGCCATTAGCAAGGCACAAAAAGACTAAATGCAGCCTGAGCAACTGTTTTGATATCAAGGGACTCCTCCTAATTTTTAAAATGACGATTCTGTCTAGTTTCTATTTCAGGAATCACGTCTGTCCCCTTTCTAGCTTCAGCTTATGTTGTCTCCTGCTGCCCACGAACCATGCACAGCATACAGTAGCACAGGCAAAAAGGAAGACAATTGTCTTTTTGTGGTTGTCACATTTTTACTGTTCAATTTCAGTCTCAGTCACAACAAATCAGAGCGACTGAAGCATTTCGTCTGTTTCAACAGGGGGTTCCTTATTATTTGCGCGCCACTGGGAGGTAGTCTTCCAAACACGGGATTATGCCCATTGTGATCTGCTTAAGCACACCGTATTAGCCATATTCTCATGAAATCGCATGAAAGCCACTTTGAAACGTAGGATGCTTCTGATATGCCTGTGTCAGGGGAACAGGCGCCATATCTGGGAGCGCGTGATCTCAGATTCAATTATGGTTCCATTTTAAATGAAATATCTTTGCTGTAAAAAATCCCAGATTGTAGCGCTTTGAAATGGAAAAGGGAGTAATTCACGAGACCTATGTGTGATCTGCAAAAAGGAGTTGTATCAAACGGATTTGCGATGCCAGTCTCTGTAGAATATTCATCCGTTTTTTCACTGCAAGTGCAGGTATATTTAACATTGTACAAGAATGGGAGAAAAGATATGAGAGCATATACGACTGTGTCAATGGAAAATTGCACATATCCAGCTGCACCAAGTGTAAAATCAGAGCAAAAGCTTGTATTTGGAGACCATGGCACTGGGCTCAACGTGAGTGACAGTCACTGGGTGGTTAATACTCTCAGAATTATCTTCTTTCTTTTCCCTCCTCCTTCTATGATTCTCTCCATTCTCATATGTCAGTGCTTGAATATAATTCTTCAGAGACAACAACAAAAAAGTCTCCCTCTTTCTCCCTGGGTTCTGAGTTACCTGTCAAGTGGACGCCAGCAAGGCCCAACATCCCAAACCTGTTGAACTCAATCAATGGAGCTAAGATGGACCACTGGTTGCAGGTCACGTAATCTATGTTGGGGGAATGTTTGTCTCTTTGATTGAACTGTCCCCTGGGTCTACATTAATTGAGCTCCCTATAATCACAGGCGGACCCATATGATCAGTTACTGCAGCCCTGGAAAAGGTGGGTGAGATAATCCTCTCACATGGATGTTCCATTTTGAGACAGAAATCGAAATAGATTTTTGTCATCTTCTATCACTTCCTGACTGACACCTAAAGTTCTCTGACTCACGAAGCTCCTCACAAACATGGACAATATCAAACTGAAACTTTTTGATAAGTTTTCAGTTAGTGTTTCATTGGCATTTATGCACGCTAGTAGATGGCAGTGTCGCTCTACCACAATGGCTGAAATAAAGATGGATGACGCCTCTCCACTTCCTCCCACTGTACAAAAATGAAACCAAAATATCCTGAATAAGAAACTGGCGCTGCATTATCGAGGTCCCGCCCATACACCTGCTCGACCCAGTCGCAAGTCATTCAATGCTGTCAATCATGGCGTCACATTCCTGTTTTATAGCATTAAATAACTATTCAAAACAAACTTATTTGAAAAAACGAACACCTGAAATGACAGAAATCATCTTTGGGAAAAAATTTGACATGTACTTTGATTTGTTAGTTTGGCCCATGTCCTGTCTGCTAACACGGAATGGGTGGGGTTTATGATCTATACTGCAGCCAGCCACCAGGGGGCTATCTAGATGTTTTGATTTCACTTTTGAACAGCTGTCATGTCTTTGGTCCACCATTGTGGTCTTGACTGAAATATCTCAATAAATGTACAGTAGGATGGATTACATGAAATCTGTTTGTTCCCTGCAGCATGATTGATGAACCATCATCAGGTCAATGTGTTCAAAAGTTTGATTTGTGACCAAAATACCAGCAAACAAATCACTTTCCAATCAGCCTTGACTGTATTTTGTGTCTGGAGTTAACTAGCAACGGTATGTGACACAGTTCCAACGCTATAGTGAAAAAACTGACTCCACACACAGACAGACATAAAACCATGCCAAAGTACTCAAAACTATAGTTCCTACTGATCACATACACACACACACACACACATACACACACACACACATATAAGGTGAAAAACAATAGCAGCTTCTTTGTTGTGGCTGGTTAACATTATACCTGTTAGGAATGTTAGCATAGTCATTCTGAGCACGTTAGCTCACTCATGTTGGTTCTTGTTATTATTATTTGTTAGTTACTGGGTTGAATCTGCTCATAAGACATACACCGCTGGTCAAAAGGTTTAGAACACCCCCATTTCTACAGTTTTTATTGAAATTTCAGCAGTGCAGGTCCAGTGAATAACCTATAATGGTATGAACGTAAACTGCCCATGGCGGGGAAAAAAAAAGTTTAGGTCATCAAAAATTGGATAATCCTTAGTCCTTTTTCAGGGATTAAGAAACTGGTTAGCATACATCTTTCCTGCAGCAATGGTAGTAAATGAAGAGTTTAAAGTTAATGTAAACAGTTTCTACAGCTGCCCCAACAAGCCCTCTGTCTGTACAAAGGTAGTGTTGGAAAACTTACTACACCCTCTGATGCATTAGGAGTATACATTAATGCAACAAGTAGTGCTGTATATTGCTATCAAACTGGGGAGAAAAAGGCAAGTGAGAAGGGCAGAGAGACCGGGTGGTCAGGGATTCATCCCACATCAAGATAATGACCCAAAACGTTAGAGGAAAAGAACGTGACAGTGGCTTCACATGATGAAAGAGCAGCACGGTCTCCAAACTTAAACCCCACAGAGCCGGTTTGGACAGAAGGTGAAAAGGAAAGGAAAATACAATTGCAAGACGTTTGTTGGAACTTTCTGAACAATATTTGATTTCCATTGTAGGAAGAACGCCACGAGTGTGTTCAGCTGCTGGATGAGTCAAACACTTTGATTCAATTTAGTTGAGACATTGAATTATATAAATTTAAATAACAGATGGAACAATGCGAGTGTCCTAAAACTTTTGACCCGCAGTGTACATTTGCTCTTTTGGAACAACTTTCTGTTTTAAAATGCTGCACTTACTTGCCCACCTTACCTTTGCTGTTTGTGTGTTTTGCCCCAGATAGTCAGTGCATTAACTGTACACACGTTAGCTAGCTAGCTTGCTAACTCACCACGAATTCCAGTTTTTACTGTTACTTTTTTCTACTGCCTCTTTACCGCCTGTATGACATGAAGACATACAGCCTCAGGATAAAAGCCAATTTTTTTTAACTGGCGCAGATGTGTCTTCGCCTTAATTCATGTTTCCCAGGGCAAATTTGTGTCTGTTTACATTGACTTCACATGCAGTCATGAAACCTCTAACGTTTGCTTTGTGTTCAGTTAGCATATCTTACAAAGTGCCCAGTAGTTCTAAATGAATGTGCAAGTCCTCCTTGTCCTCTATGGATGCATTTCCAATCACATCCCAATAAATCCTTTTGCAATAATGAATGAGATATATGCACAATTCATCTTCCCAGTAAAGCTGGGCTGTCTAATTTGGACAAATATTTCTTTGGGTGGAAGCAATTAACTGTAGTGATGCACTAATGTGACACTGCAGAGCTGAATCATACCTCAGACGGTGAACCAAAATAGGATCCAACGTGTTTCTCTTTAGTTAAATTCATTAGGGCGGAGAAGCCATTATCTCAGCAAACTGCCATGGCTGAATAATTAATCATCCCATCACTTGTTTGTTTGACCTGAATGTATAACATTTATCCCTCGCTCGTCGCCTCCTAATGAAATCCTTTCTTTAATTTGAGAAAAATGTTGGCTCTTCATGTTTAGTCCAGCAAAGCCCTGGCTGACTCTAGATTTGACTAATGCATAATAAATTGCAGTTATCTGGCACTTTTGAACTACAAGGTCAGAGACACCTTGAGATATAAAAGAGGCCTTATGGATTTCACAGATACGACCACATAATTCTTCATCTCGGATAAACATGTTGTGAGTTGTGCATGATTCTAGTTAGTTTCCACTGCAGTGGGGTCAGTTTTCATCCTTCATGTCAAATGATACCCAGACATTTTCTCATCTTGATTATTGGCTTGAACATTGTAAAAGTAATGATTCAGTAGCTATATTCAGCCCAGGGCCGCCTGGTTCAAGCTCTAATGGAAGATCCTTTACCTAAACATAAACATCTTCATTGTGTGGAGATTACTTTGTGTTAATTCCTATAGAGAGGAACATATGTTCACATGATGAATTTCTGCTGCTGTGATGTGGTCGTGTCTCTGGTGGAGGCGGAGTCAGTCTCAGGACTTGGTCCCTTACATTAAGAAAAAGTAGCAATACCACACTACTAATACTCAATTACAATTACAAGTCCTCAATTGAAAAGGTTGCTTAAGTAAAGGTATGGAAGTAGCAATATGTATTTAAAGTATCAAAAATAAAAGCATTCCCTGTGACTGTCATGTAGGCTGTTATATTAGTAGATTATTATTCTTACTGACACATTAATGTGTAAGCAGTGATGTACTGTTGTAGAAGGTTGAGTTGGAGCTAATAAAGGGCTGCAGCTAATGATTAATGTCAGTATTGATTAATCTGCAGGTTATTTTCTTGATACATCAAAACATTGTATGAATTGTAAACTGTCAGAAAATAGTGAGAAATGTCCATCACAGTTTCCCTGAGCCCAAGGTGTCCTCTGCAAATTGTCACTCCAGCTCAAATTTCTTATATCGCATCAAATTTTATGAGCTCATCATATCTTTTAAAAAGTACAATATTTCCCTTGGAAATATAGTGGAGTGGAATTCTAAAGTGGCATGAAAATACTCAGGTAAAGTAAAAGTATTATTTATTTAGTTACTTTCCCTTCAGAACTATTTAAATAAATAAATTTGTGGCGTTTGTATTCGAAGCCCCAAAATGCTATTTTCATGTTTTTTTGTTTTTTTTTATAAAAGCTGACATTTCGGAGCTGCAGCATTAGGCCTTCACAGTCCAACAGTCAAAGCACCACAACAATAGCAGGCGAAGGTGGAAATAGATTTTGGCTGACAATAACCACAATTAATTACACATGTGCCTGCAGTACAATAGGGTTTTCATGCTTTTAGGCTCAAATAAAATCACAGTAAAACACCCTATGGGCGCTCTTGTGTCCCTCATTTTCCCTGACTGATTTTTCTTACTGTAATTGATTAGTGGGCGAAATGATACGAGGACTGACTGTGCGGTGTGAGGCTGGTAAACAGGTTCAAAATAAAAAGATTGTACTGTAAATTGACCCGTGCTTTTGTCAGGCAGGTTGGCAGCTGAAAAATAAATAGCCTTTTAAAGGATTGCGCTATTCAGTAGAAAAAGAATCATTTAAGGAGCTTAGAGAAATTAGCTCATGACTAACTTTCCAGTAGTCACACTTTGACCCTGGTGTCTTCAGTGTTGAGTGCACAATGATGCTCTTCATGAAGCAACACAAGCCTGTGTCATCAATTAAGACACAATGTGCTAAGGCGTTACTGTTGTAATGGCCTTAAAATGAGCAGGCACTACAGAAAACGAAATAAATACTGCAGACGAAACTGTTGCTAATCAAAGAGCTTATTTTCTCAAAAGTCAGTGTATTTTCTTGCGCCAGAGGTTGAAGAGAGAGACAATTGGCTTTCAATCAGACAAACGCTCAGAAACTCCTTCTACAACCTAAGACATTTGGATTTAAAAGGGAGCCAAAGATCAAATTGCACTTAAGAGACAAAGTTTGAGCAGTCTAGAGCCGCTGCTTAATGATGCCCTGTGTTTGTTTTCTGGGAAATTCACTTTCTAATCTCCTGGACTCTGTGAAGGCTTGCCAGGGAGTGGTGCCACATAAAACCCCTTGATTTCTTATTTTATCTGTGGACAACCAAATCGATCGTTGTCTCCCCTGCACCTGCTCCCTCCTCCCCTTCCCTGCACCCCCAAAGAGATAGGCCCACGCTGTCCATCCTGCTCTCCAATAAGACCATTTAGACCAGGCTATTTCAAGGGGAGAATGAGACACCGGGTGGTCAAGCGCTCCTCAGTGTCTCCCAGAGACAAGTGTGTGTAAAAAAAAAAGCATTGAAATTTCCCAGGATCTTGACACATCTAATTGAGATTTCATGCCCTATTTTCTCAGAGATCCGAAACCTTGTTCTGTTCTACTGCAAGCAGTATTTCCCCAAGGATCGAGATGAAAGAAATTGTTTTCAGGTTTTATTTGGTTTTTGTTGCTTTAAGGGGTTTTTTTTTTCTATCACATCGCAAGAGCAGCTTTTCAATAAAAGTGCCTTTTTTTTTGTTCAGTAGACAAAGTGACTGCAGTTGATTTGGTTTGTCTGAAAGGTAGTGGAAAAAAAATGAATTCCAATAAAACTTTCTGTTTCTTTCATCAGAATAATTCATTTGACTGCATGCATAGGTTTGTCATGATTGTTGCGAAACAAAAAAAAAAAAACTGCAATACTTTCCGCAGCTGCACCCATTCTTGTTCATTTTTATTCATCTGACCATCACAGAACGCCTTCAGCTGTTCTTGGCTGTCAGTCAAAATGTTTGACAAGGGGTTTAAAAATTGATAATGCTCCTTTCAGTGTCCTTGACCTTGAATATTTGATCTATGTATTATATTTAAAAAATTCTTTTTCTAGCTTTTCCCAGGTCTCTGAGGTCTTGAACAAAGCCTGATGTAGGCTCTTCTATTTTCGGCATACATTTTTGCAAAGGCCTGTGTAAAACAGTTTAATACACCAAATGATTAATTTTCAATAAATTACATTTGTCCCATATGGTATAGCCCATGTCAGTTTGTCTAGCTGTATTATGTGCTGCCATGTCACACTGTCAGTTTTGTCTCTGTGGTCCCCGTGCTCCTGCAGTGACATCACCCAGTCTTGCATTACATAGCCGTAACAGTCACAGTGGGAGCACCAGCTTCCCAGCAGGACCCATATTGGATGCTCTACAATCAATGACATCATGCACAAGCATCAACCTCAAATACCATGGGGAAATATACAAAAAGGGGTAGTGATCTCAGCCCCCCCAAAGGCTTTTTTTCTTCTTCTTGTGTGAAGCAGGTGACATGACAGCAAGACATTAGCAAAACAAGAGCAAAGACATTAAGTGATTTTGTTCTTCGGGTTTGAGATTTGATGTTCTTTCTGTTTGTTCTTTTTTTTTTCATGCTTCATGTCTTCAGTGCTTACATATAAAGTCTGGAGAAAAACTATCAAGTTATCTTGAATGAAACATTTTTATATCCAAGACGGCTGAAGTACAGTTAGGCCACATAAAAGAAAAGAAGATCTTTACATACGGTATAGTACCTTTTCCAGTGCAGCTACTACTTTGTAGAATGTAAGTGCACATAGTACTGAGTGCTTCTTTTATATAAGGGGCAGTATGTACTGGAAAAGAGGGGTGACTTATGGAGTGACTGATGTGTTATCAGTACATTCTTCCTTACTTAAATGTACCTAAAGATACGTTTTTTGTCGTTGTTACTTCTGCCAACAATGTTTTTATCTGTGTCTGTTTATTTGTCAGCAGGATTATGCAAAAAGTTAGGAAAAAGAATTTTGGGGCAGATTCTGATCATTTACGATGAATTAATTTTTTTTTTCTCTGAAGTCTGGATGATGTTGTTTGACATAGACTTTGGCAGAGGTCTGCCCTCTCTGAGTGCCCTTCCAGTTGTTGTTGTTTTGGAGATATTCAGAGAAATATAATGAGACGTCATCACTGAAGGGATCAGAAATTATGGTGACCCCTCTTTCTGCCCAAGTTTTCAAATCCAGGATCCTTTCTGCCTGAATAAATGTGAAAGTTTTAAAGGATCCAGTAGGGTGACAGTCTTTCAAGTCTGATTTAAAACAATAGTGAGTCAGTTTTATCTTGCTGTAATCATTCCTCCTTTTCATATTGGCCATTAAGAGATCTTTTTATAATCCAATCTAAATGATGAGGGACAAAATCAACAGGCACTATTCAAGGCAAGTATTCAGAAGTTTGTCCGAAGTTAAGATGGTACCTCAGCAGTCTGAGTTAGACAAATAACATGGATAAAGTCTTTTTATTACTAAGGTCCCTATTTGTGATTCCACAGACAGTATATTCCTGCTGAATTTTGTACTAAAAAGATACATCTTTGGAAGTTATACAGTTCATTTGTCTAACTCAGCCTCATAGAGATTAACTCAGGAATACATTTATAAACAGAACAAGACTGTGGATTTTGTCCCCATCACTTACACTGGAAGTGTATTAGAGAGAACGGGAGCCAGCAAAGATGATAGCAAGCAGGACTAAAGACTTTTAAAAAAAATTGTGAACCTGTCCTTTAATCAGACCAGATATGTTAATTGTGATTTTGTGAGAAAACCTGGACTAGTTTAATCCTTTATCTGTGATGCATTACAAGTGAAAGTGACTATTTTTTAATGTTACCGTGAAAAAAATCGGAATGTTTCATATAACTGGTCACAGTTTAGTGGACATTTATGAACATATAGCATTTTCTCTGAAATCTGTAAATCACAGAGTAATCCCGTGATTTCACTGGAATGTAACATCAGAAGCTGCTTCCCATACATTACTTTCACTAGTTAGATACAAGATTATTTGCAACACAAAAATAACATTTGTGTTTTACAGTACAGTAATTGGAATCTCAGTTTGGTACAAGACCTAAGATTTTACATCCTAGTGACATCACAAATTCAAGCATTACTTGTATCATATGGTGAGATATGAACTGCACTGAGGTCAGGTGTGGAACAGGAGTTTAAACTTGTCTATTCAGTCTTAATGTGAATAAAGAATGCTGTACTACAAAAACCAGTTGTTATGCTAAGAAATAATGGAGCAAAGCTTTAGTTTGGTTCCTAAAAGAGCCCATGACAAAATTCTAGACATGCCAGTTCATAACAATCTGTACTGTCCTGTTTCACACTCTGCCTGTGCTTCCCTTTGATCACAGCAATCTTTGGAGCAAAAGTGGAAAAGACACATTCAAAGAGATATTTTACTGCAGTTTTGCTTATTACCCTCTTTTGCAGTCTTTCAGGTCGCTCATTTCCACATATTTTTGTCCAGTCCCAGCAGGGAGCATTAATAATCACCTCCATGCAACGCTGAGACCATTGTCACACAAGTGGCTCCAGCGCAGGGGACATTTATGTCTCACAGGAACCGCTATTGACATCTCAGTCTCTTTGCTAGAAGCTATTGGGGAGACAGAACGCCTGTGTGTGATAAAATGCAGGCCTGTCATCCTCGCAGGTCGCTAGTAAGTGTGCAGGGAGGGCGCAGAGGTCAAGAGCATTCACCCTTGACATTTGATAGCAAGAGGTGGGACCCTGTATATCAGTCATACAGTTTATCAATAAGCAGAGATGAGATGAGAGGATCCGAATGAAGAGGGGATTTTTTTGTTTTTGTTTTTGCCTTTATTGCATCAATGTGGTCACTTGTACAAGAAAGCATCAACTTTCATTAATAAAATACATTTTTCATCACCATAGCTTACAGAAACACATGAGTCGAGCTTCTAGTCATTAATTTTCATTCACTGTTTGTTGTCGGCCACCGTTTGTATTAATTATGAGCATTTTCCTTTGAAGTGTGCTGTGGTGGAGAAACATTTTTGATCTTTTAGTTTAAGTAAAAGTAGCAATACCACAGTTTAAAAATACTCTGTTACAAGAAAAAGTCCTGCATTAAACATTTAAATCTGGCATTTGAAACAGCATTTTAATATCAGATCCTGCTGAACTGGAGCTAATGTTAAGAACTATATACTGTTGGATACCTTATATCATAATGGTCAATATATAACAGTTTATCTTACTTTAAAAGATACATTTTTATCTAAAGTAACTCTAGCTGAAAGATAAAGGTACTGAAATTTGACATTTGATATTTGACATGATATTTTATGATTTATGAGTCTGTCAGACAGAAGAAAGCGCCCCCTGCTGTGCCTCATTATTGATCTGCTGCAGGTTTAAGAAGACCCCCATTCTCGACTGCTCGAATGGTTTGAGACTATGGTGCTCTACGTTACAAAGATGGATTAGGTTAATGACCCCGGCATTGACCTGCATTCCCTCCAAGTGGGTGTACATATTACACGTTTGTTCATATTTGTGGCCTTGAAATATAGATGGCTATCTGATCCCCAGTCAGGTTCAGATGCTTTCTCTCCATTAGAGTTATATTGCTTTACAGTAAAGAGTCCCCCGATTAACCTGTTTGCCATCTTTTAGCCCATGACCAGTAAGTACTGTGCAGCATTACATAACTGTAGTCCTCAGATATTGAGGATATTGAGCTCTTGTAGCCAAAATCCTCTGTTTTTTTATACTTAATTTTATTTGCACTTAATTATATACTTAAGTTTTTAAGGTGCTTCATTCTTGCTGCGATAAAAGTAATTTTGTTTGTAATGTTCTTTATTTCATCAAGAGGGAACATATAATAAGGTGAATGTCTAAAGAGGTATTCCTTTAAGGCCACACCCCCTCAGACAGCCTGTCATGGGTGTGGCCAGGAAGCTGTTGCTACACCATCAGGCTGCAGGTGAACATTAGAACAGGAAGTCCAGTTCAGTGATCATGCAAAACAAAGGCTGCTGCTGAACTAAAGGCAGTCACTGCTGTTGGTGCAACAACAGTGTAGAGAAAAAAATTAAACTTGTGTGTAGAAGCTAAAAGCTGCTGGTTGAACACTTTATCCAGAGGGGACAGTAACAGTGTGCTAACCATGCAATTGTCTGTTCAACAGAAAAAAGGAAGAGGAAGAGACAGAAGGGGAGGAAGAAGAAGAAAGCAGTGAACTGTTGTTTGTTTGCTGGTTCATCACCATGAAGAGTATTTAAGCCTCCTGAGCTTGCTAAATCACTTTTTATTTGATTCATGAGGGCCATGTTCATGTGATGCATTCTAGCTGTAAAATGTTTGGCTCTACTCCCAATGAATGTTTTTTATTTTGACCAGCTAAAGGCTGCTTCTGACAAAGTCAAATATGTCCATTCCCCCACACTGTGCTGTGCTTCTTTGTCTCCTTGGTGGAATCAAAATGGTTGTTTTCTTACTGCTGCCTGGGTGAGGTGTAGCTGGCCAGGAGCATGCTGTGAGGGCCTGACAGGAAAATGGTGCTGGACCAAAGCTACAGGAGTCTGGTAAGATTTTCTAATGATTGTTGCCTTGGCTGCCACGCAGTGAAATCTCCTGAGCAGCATAATATTTAATACACCAGTGCAACCCCAAGCCTACATTATTGACTGCTAGCCTCTGATAATGTCTCTGGGTGTTTAACCTAATGTAAGTCAGGCTTTAAGAAGGAGCCCAGCTGTACCTGAAGTGAAAGAGTTTGTTGACATGACAAGAGAAATTAGCTCAGCAGCCCCTTTATTAGGTGTTAATTTGCTGCCTCCATATTTTTCCTGTCCAATTCTATTCCTGGAAACTAGTCACACAGAAGTACTGGTGCCCTTACATTTCCCAGATTTATCCTGATATATTGACCCTTCCCTGTGTCTGATCTTTTAAATATAATCTACCTAGCGAGTAAGCCTTCCTGACATTCTTTTGAGACACAGTTTCACAAATCACGATTAAAAATAGGGCCAATAGGTCCATGTTCTTTCATTTTAAGAATTCTTATATGCTATCTAAATGCTAATGATCTAATTGATATTTGTGGGCATGAATAACTTCCCTAAAGCCAGAAACCAGAGCAGGGAGACTTAAACATCTACTGTCAAGCTGTAAAGCCTGGAAATACCTTTTTAGAGCATTGATTTTGATTTTTTCTTCTTTTTTTTTTCGTCTTAAAATGTTTTACCTTTGTCATGCAAATTCTGAGCAGCCTGAGTCAGAAAATTGGACATAACATCAAACTATCTTAATGGATTGTCAGTCAAGCTGTTTCCCAACATTACATCTGGATTACATACTTTGTTTCTGATCATGTGTATGTTCAGTGACACATGCTGTACATCCTTTTATATGCTCATGTTAATGGTACAGTGTGTTAGCAAGTCCAATTCAAGAGACTGATGTGCTATATCATTTTGCACTAACAGGAAATGATGCATGGTGTGTGCCAGCAGACGTCATTCAGCTGTGACTGCAGAATGACCACACCAAATTTAACCTTGAAAACATCACAAATATGCAGTAATCTGAAGTACTTATTGTTTTTTTCAGTTTTTCTGTTGTTGCCAAAGCTAAGATTTTTTGTCTCAATTATTTTACAAGTGTCAGAAGCTTTTTTTATTTTTATTTTCTAACTAATTTATATTCGTACTTTGAGATAATCTGTTGCCTGGATGAGTGAGAATCTCACTAGACAAGTAGCACCTCCATTTTGTTTATGGAATGAACAAATATAAGTGTTCTGTTTAATATTTGACTGATCTCTGTTATATGGTAATACTAAATACAAAAAGAAGTTATTTGAAAGCTGTGTATACTATAGATAAAGATTCAGCGGAATAACAATCCAAGAAAAACTTTTTTAATTTTTAAATAAATACACTAATGTACTTACAAAATTTGCTCCCTGATATTTTATATAAGCTTTGTTTTCAGGCCATTTACATACTGTATAAGTTGTCAAATTATAGTGTTTAGTTGACCGATCATTTTGGTCAGAGCATGTTGCCACACACCCTATGAAATTCCTAACATTGCACCGAGTCATGAATTGGGTTTACTATAATGCCAAATGAGTGCTCAGTTATGCTTGTAGTGGCTTCCTATTTGCGGTGGTTGGGTCAAAGGTTACCTCGGCCTATTGCAAAACTTTATCCGGCAAACTTTGTAGTTTATGTTACATCTTAAAATGAGAATAAAGCTTAGGATAAAATTAGAAAGAGAGGTGTTTCCTTTTTTTTTTCTTTTTTTTTTTTTAAAACTCTAAAGGTCGGCTTCTCTATTTCAGTTTGTATGTCCTTAGGGATCCCACTCAGTTGTACTTCTATGAACTGAGACTACTTTCAATAGAATCACATTAACTCAGGTTTCCCATTATTTGTACATCATTTTGAATACGATTGAATGTGTGTAACAACAGCATGCATATTTGTTTAACACTAACAATTTAATGAGTCAATGCTTTTTGTGTGTTAATATCCCTTTTCAATGAATGAGGTTTGTCAGTAGTTAAGGGATTTGTGAAGATTTATATGCAAACCATTTAACAGCATGTCCTTATTTAGAAAAGCATGCATCTGAACAGACATGTAATATGAGATGATTGGGTAATAAAATCTTTGCATTTTTTGATTTTCACTAATACAGGTTCCATTGTTCTAAAGGGTTCCTGCAGTCAGCTTATGAGCATATAGCCTTTTGCCTGTGCTATAGCCTTAAACATTGAAACACTTTTCTGCTGAAAGCATCGATCTCCCTTCCCATTTGTGTCCATGCAAGCCTAACTGTTGCTCCACCCTCTGAGAGTCGACAAAAGATATGCATGGGATAAGTCTACTGCCACTCCTGGTGCACAGTGTAGGCGACCTTAGCAGTGTGCATTGTGCTGGCACTGCTGTAATGTTACAACAAGTAAACTGGGAGAAAAGGCGTTCTCTGTTGTTTAAAACATGCCAGGGGAGCCCAAATTAACGCCCACCTTTGTTTCTAGTCTGTAGGTCGAGTATTGAGGGCTGACCATTGACTGTAAGTCTCTGAGGCAGACAGTGAGAAGCACGTAGGCAGCTCCACATCTTACTGTAGTGGAGAGCTGCGCTGTCCGCGGTGCTGAAACCTGCTGAATGCACACAACATGCCTTTCTGCACCGACGCAAACCGGTTTGCAGCAAAAAATCAGGCGCCGATTTCAGAACAAGAGATGATAGGAGAGTGCTGAAATGGCACAGACAGTGAAGGGACATGGTGTGGGGAAAAAGACACGGTGGAGGACATGGTTTGGCCTGTTAGGAGAATCTTTCCGAGTAGTTTTATTGCCTCATGTATTAGCTGAAGTAGAGCATAAGCGTGAAAGCAGCGCACAAAGCTGAGGCGATTTTAATAGGGTCAGTTGCTCCTTTCTTGAAGGCAGTGGCAGTAGTGGTGGTGTGGTATAAAACACATTTGTGAGAAAGGGAAAAAAAAAAACGAAATACACTGTAGCCTTGGTGTTATTCCCGCCTGCTGCGCTGTGCATCTGTCGGCGAGGCAATGTTTGACTTCAAATGCCATATTTAGGAAAAATGCTTGATCGCCGTGAGTGACTGGGGCGAGGACGAATGGCATCTTGTGATTTGGAAAGACGGCTGAGCCCGACGAGGAGCGCGTGAGAGCCAATAGTGTTGAAGAGCCTCTGTGTGCATAAGCGGTGGATGGAGCTACTCTAGGTATACTTCCGCGTCCAATGCGTGTTCATGTGTAGGTTGAATGGATGAAACGGGGAGAGCGGAGAGGTATAGGCATGCTGTGATACGGCCCTATATATTTGCCGGCAGGACTATCTTCCTTTTAAAGACAACCTCCTCCTTGCATTGGTTTCCACTCAGTGATGTCGCGTATTTGTGTGGCGCACCTGTAAAGAGCGAGACAGGCAGAAGCCGGCTTTTTTAATTATTTGATTCCTTTTATTTCTTCTGTTCTTTTTCCTTATGTTTCATGCATTTGCTGAAAGGAAATCATTTCTGTGTTTTGATTTAATAAATATTTCATTTCCTCATTTTATCTTGTTTGTGTTGGCTTTTATGTTTCCAAGTTTGAACTAAGAGAGCGGAATTCATCATTTTACACGCTATTGGCCAGGTGTTTCATTCAGAGATTGTTTGCCTAAGGACGTCCATAACTTTCATTTATAGAAACGGTAAGATATTTTTTACACATTTGCTCATTCACCTGAAACATTTTAAATCGATTTTTTTTCCAGCCTATGTCAGTTCTTTGAGGACAGTGTGTAGCGCAGATCATGCATTCACTGTAGTCTGCTGTCTTATTGCATGTGAACGCGATAGGAAAGTCACCGTGATGCATTCATGTTTCCATTGACGGCTGATTTTCAACTCTGAATTGCGGTGGCTGGGCATATGATAGACTTACACGACAGGATAAGTGGGCTACCTCCGCACATGTGCTCGTTTCAAAAACCTCCCAAGGTTTCAGACATGGACGGACGCTTTTATTGCTCGTGTGTAGAAATATAGGCCTTGGTAGAGTGCTGAAACGTGGGATCCGCATAGTAGTCGGTTATTTTACCGCATATTAAGTAAAAACGTGATCATATTGGAAATATTAGACTGGTAGCGCTGTTTTTTATATGTAGAATTTCATATTGGGAGTTGAAATAATAGCTGCAGGAAGCACCCTAACCATATTTATTAGATTTTTTCATTTTGAGCTCTTTCATCCATATCAAAACTTGTATTTTATTTAGGATCTAAACGGCTAAATACAAATGTGATTTTAACGTATTGATAGGCTATTGTAAGGATATGTTCTTGAATTTGAATGTAAAATAGCCCATAGGTCTGTAGACTCTGTCTAACTCTAAAAGGAGTGATGCTATATAGGTTAAGTGCAGACTGTGTGTTGCACTACTTGGAGTTGCTGGATGTTATTTTCTAAGTTCTGCTATCATAGGCATATTTGTATGCTATTTCTGAATTTTCATGCAGGTCTAAATTGTACACTGCATACAACCCTACACTTCCTATTCAAAAGATCCATTCTGGATTTCGATCCTAACCTTTTTTTTTTTTCAGGCCAAAGGCAACTTATCAGTAGGATATTCTCATTTGGTTATGTTGTACCCTTTATACCGCTAATATTGCAAAAATACATATGTCTGCCGTGTAGCCGCAGGGATAACATTAGTTCTCACTAATGTTAATCTAATATAGAAACGGCAATACTTATAAATCACTATCGTAACTGTAGTGGATCAAATTAAACGATCTCTGATTTTGCTGGTTTCTTCTGAATACCCAAAGGACTCTTATGGTACCCAGAGGCAGCTTTTTGGGCCTCTGCTCCAGCAGTTTCATTGTTATATGATTTTTTTTTTTTGCACTGACACTTTATTTGGCATGCATTCAGGTTAGGTAGCATGGAGCCAAAGTACACCTGCAGCAAATCAATTGTTATGTGTATTTCCGGGGTTGAGACGAGATCTTCGCTGATTGGCCGATGGTTTGATTAGTTTATTTAGGGTGGCCGCGTTCCCGCCACCGCCCCCTATTCTGCTGCGCAAAGACTGCGACCAAAAGTTTGATGTCTGCAGACTTTACATCAATAAATACCCGCGACGCCGATTGAACACCTCAAGGTAAGACACCACAAAGGAGTAGCGTAAAAAACATTAACTGCCAAAATTAAATGTGTCGAAAATGTGCACAGAAAAATTGCATTTAAGGAGTTATAGTAGCTAGCAAGGCCAAACAGAAGCCGGCGCAGCAAGCCACCATGTCGGACATGTTGCTTGCAGAACTCCATTGGAAATAATAATGTTTTTACGTGACATAATGTTTAACGGGTTTGTCTAACGTTAAGCTAGCCAAATAAAACGTTACTGTAGTAGCAAGCGCAGAGCCGCGTCTCGGTGCTAGCTACCACGCAACACAAACCAATGATAAAAATTTGAGCCCTACAAACTGAGTTCGATAATTGCCGCAGTAGACACAAAACTGCTGGTTCGTCACGGTGGTTACATAAATCTTTCTTTTGGTAGTTGTCTAGACCGCGTTCAGTTAAATGACCACGCCGCTTGCCGATGTAACTTTAAGACTAGCATGCAATTGCTCTTTAAATGCTAAAGAAATTTAAAACGAAATTTGGTATTTTAGCATTAGGTATAGTTAAACGTGGCCTTGGAGTATTCGCTTTAATTTGGATTTAGCATGAACCGAGTTTCAGTCCCTTTTGGTCTTGTTGAGCAGGTTACCCGCAGTAGCACAGGTGTCACTGATTAACTAATTCAACCAGCTTCACTTTGTGGTCCCCCTAATTAGAAATACATACTTAAAGACAGGTTACCTTTTAAACTACGCCGATTTGAGCAGTAACTTTTACGTATTTTTTAATATAACATTTTTATGTTATATTAAATTTTAATATGGACCTATTTTAACATGCATATCTGGAGCAAAGCAGCAGGTGTACTTTTTGTAGTAGGTTTTACCATTTGTCGATAAATGTTTCCAGTCCTTTGCAGAAATCCCCAGCAATTTCTGATTAAACTACAAAATCAGCAGAATTTATTCTGTGTGCACACACAAAGGCAATTCTTTTGACAGTCACATTTTTTTTCTCCATTCAGAATATGAAACTGGATTTTCCTGTTTTATCTTTGACATTAGTAGTAGTATTTACACCTGATATCTGCAAGTGATGCCTTTACTCTGTTTCACTCTCCTCCTTTAAATGGTCAAAAAGGATGTATTTGGATTAAAGCAACTCCAGGTACAAGAACAGGTTGTTCAGTGCAGTTTTTGCGCTCAAAGGCTTTGAAGACAGTAGTAAGACTATAATCTCTGGTATAAACAAAGGCATATTTTTTGCAGTTGGCATTTTTTGTGCTTATGGGTGTAGTATGTGGCCTTGAATATTTAGCAGGTGAATGTGTTGTCTTCGTTATAGTTGGCAGTCTGCAGTGAGTAATCTTCAGTTGGTAGGTCATGAAAAGATTACATATCATCCAGCCAGCAGCTAAAAGCCTGACCAGTTAATTTACCAGGAGGCTGCCAAAACACAGGACATCTGTGGTCTTGTGGGTATAGGGGGACAGCCCAGCAAAAGGAAATGAGGTTGTTTACTGAGGATTTAAAGGTGTGATACAGTTTTTACTGTAATGTAAGTGAATATATCTGGTATTCCTTAGTTTGAACATAATTTATTAGTAGATTTAGTTGATTAGTTGATTTATTGTACATGTTTGTTTTGTTTTTTTATTTAAAACTTTTTGCAAAACTATTGATTTGACTCAAAATGATAAGTGTTTTGAACAGATGCAATGTGATTAACAGAATAGAAATGTAATGTTCGTTGCTGAAAATTTGTTTGTTATGCTGCTTTGTCCAGTCACCTGAGTCAATATAGTACTTATGAAATATCACAAGTTTTAGTATGCAGAAGACTGATTTAGAAAAAAAAAAAGCAATCATGTTCCATTTTACTTGGTTTTTGGTATTATGGGAATGCTGATACTTAAGTAGTGATATTACACAATTTTCCTCTTAATATTAGAAATGTTCAGAATACAAGAGATCTTAATTCAAATTGCTTATCGTTGCAGGTCTAATCACAACTTCAGCTTTTGATAGGCGATGCCAACGTATTCCTATTTCTATATATATAGAAATATCTGTTTTTAGGCATTTTCCTTCTCGTGTACGTGCAACTTCCACAATTGTAGCAACCTCTGTGCTCCTGAGAGGGACAAGGGATAAGAGCGGTTGTCTTTATGTATTATTGAGCCCCCACGTTTGCCTTTCTAAATAAAGGCTGCTGACAGAGTGACTAAAATGCAGGACAGTGAGTGAACTTCCAAAGGCCACATCACTGTGCTCTGTGCAGCAATGTGTGCCGCTGTCAGAACTGGGTTAGTGTACAGTGGGTGGCTTTAGCAAAAAAGCAATTTTGCCCCCTTTGTCCTTCTTAAATGCCCATCCCCCTTTCTTCTCTTCATAGCCTCTCCCTTTACTCCCCCGTCTGCAGTTAATCTGGTATGGTCTATGTGGACGGTGCACAGGACTGTTTTCATTCAGTCCTTATTGTCTGTTGGCCACAGGGTGGCCCTCCCTCTGCATGTGTTGGTCATCACTGGAGGCCAGCATTGCAGTGTCCCTGAACCTTTAATAGATCACCATATTCTCTGCTCTGTATAGGCATGATGTAGTGAGTGTTGATTTGTATAGTACATGTAATGTTGGTTCTGTTAGTGTTTAGCTTTATGGCAGTGAGAAGCAGAGGTAGTGTAAATATGCCAAGTGGTGTCTAAACATTATTTTTAATGTTTAGTTGTTGGATTGAACCTCATTATTAATTAACTTTATTTAATGTCTAAATCCAAGTTAAGTGTTTGGGCCTTAACTACTAAACTGAAAAGATCAAAGTAACTTGTTTTTTTAGGTTAATAGTCTAAGACCACCAGTGGAAAACAGTTGAAGTGGGTGAGGCACTTAAGAGACTGAAACATCACATCCTCTAAGATAAACCCAGTGCTAAATGAACAATCACAAGTGTCACTTTCTTTTAGCTTTAAACACTCTGACGTTCTAAGTATGTCATTTGTATAGCTGTTGTTTTTCTTGCATTTCCAGCTATTGTCAGGTAAATCCGGAGCACTGGCATCAATATCTAATATTAAGCCAAGCTTTAGCACCACACTGTCAGCCTTTTTTATATATAACATGTACACCTTTTTATATAATGGCAGATAGACCAGTATCTGAAAACGATTTAATATTTATGTCAAAGTAAGCTCTTTCATTATAAATTGTAAATTGTCAGAATCTGTATTTAACATGGATTACTTGGTATTAAATACTAATCAGATTACCCATGAGTTGATACTCATTCATAACTAATAGTGTTGGTAATTAATATGATCATAACAGTGATTTTTTTTTTTGTCCTATTTTTAATTTCATAAAATTGAGAAAACAGAGCAGCAAATATGAAAAATATTCTCTTTTACTAGCAATGACTTCTTGATATTTTGCCATTTGTTTTCTAACAGCATCAAGCTAGAAAGAATTAAAAAAAAAATGCCTCTGGTTAAAGTAAAGTCAATATTGATGAACATGTTTCAGTGTCTTGAGCAATACAAACTACCCAATAGGATTTTGTTAAAGGCGAACTGTAGTGAATGTGTTTTTGTTTTTGTTTTTTCTACCAACATTGTTGAATTATTCCTTTTTCCAAAAGGGCTGGTGAGAAATTGTGCACTTCTACATTGGAGGCAGACTGCCAATTATGACTCAGAGTTGCGTCACTTTTCAGTATTTATTCTGATACGTTCCCGCTGGTGCTACCCAACTCTCAATCCTACCCACTGTAGCCTGTCACCTTCAGGAAAAACTTGATACATCTAATTTGATACTTTTGCTAATCTTTAAATGTTGAACTACAAAGAAAGCAGGCTTGCTAGTAGGAATTGTAGAGCAAAGACATGGTGAAACATTGCAGACTTTTGAGGTGTGGTCTGCGGAGCAACATAACCTCCAAGAGATGGAGTTGTCCTGCTAGCATGTGATGTAGTAAATAACATGCAACTTGCCTTCAGTGAAATTAAGATGATTCAAAGAATTAACCGGGCCAGATTCACTTAGAGTGGAGGTGGTAAAAATCTTTGAAGTTGAAAAAGTGTGTATTGAGATCCTTTTTTATGAAGAGAAATCAGTTCAGTGTCCATGGTTGGGTGAAGCTTACACCCAGAAATATAACTAACTATTAGATTCACAGTGTTGGCACCGCAGCTGCCATCACATTACACCTTATTTTTCTCATCAAGGTAGAGGTGGTGCCGAACTTTTTTGCAGCATTTTATGTTGTAGCGTTTGCCTTTGTACACTTCAGCTTGTGTGTGTGTGTGTGTGTGTGTGTGTGTGTGTGTGTGTGTGTGTGTGTGTGTGTGTGTGTGTGTGTGTGTGTGTGTGGGTAGACTAGTCACATCTATGTTTTCAGCTGGGATATTTTGAACTTTTACTTGTGGGCTTTTAGTTTTCAAGGACAGGCCGTGCATGTCAGTGTGTGCACTCTGGAGTTCTTCACTCTGCGGCTTGTCACGCATACTTGGTCAATTTAATCCTCTGAGGAGCTAGTAGCAGAGATTCGTGCCTCCTCACTTTTAAGTGCTCAGTGTCATAAAAGTACATGCTGATGTCACTGTTGGCTTCAGGTTCAGGTTAAAGAAGTTCTGCAGTTTCAGTTGCTTTTCAATTTCAATTTTCAATTATTTATGTATATCAAAATCAAAACTTTATTCTACTGCATTTCCCCTCAGTGGTCTAGACAGCCCTTACAGTATATCTATTTTTTGTTTTGATCCCATGAAAGGGGAAATTGACAGACTGGCTGAAGGAAACAGATGCTAAAGGCCTTTGCAACCAATGCATCAACAAATACAACCGATTTGTGCAATATTACTGGCAGTGCTTTGTGTGAATTGGTGTGGTCATACTAGAAAGGGAAAAAAAATTTAAATCCCAATATAGTCTAGGCTGACATTCGCGGCTTTCTGTTGTGAGTGTTAACAGAGTTTAATGTATTTAACTTCCCTTCCTCATAAATTTCAAATTTTTATTAAGGGACAATAACTATTCTGAATCAATATTTGCAAGTATGGCAGTCATATAATGTTCTTTAACTAGAATAGATTGCATGATGGCCTTTACTCAAGCTGATTTTAATTGAAATTAAAATAGCAGTCTAAGTATCCTCAAGTGGCAGTGGTACCTTTTTTTTTAAAATCATTTGGATTGATTTTAATTAAGAGCTAAAGGAACTTAGCATTTAAAAGTTGTAAGCTACGTTTATCATAAACGTCTGTCTTCAGGTAGTAGTGCATTTTGCTGAGTTACACAAGTGAACAGGGTTGGGTAAGCAACTAATACATTTTTTTCATCATGAATTAATCTGTTATTTTTATGGTTAATCATTTAGTCTAGAAAATTGAATTGTTAAATTGAAAAACGCCAGAGCCCAATGAGAAATCCTCTTATTCCTTGATTTGTCTAACAGTCCAAACTCTATAATATACAGTGGTATAAAGTACAGAAAAAGCATTGAGTCAGCAGATGGATATTTTTGCTTGATAAAATAACCTAAACAATTAATCAACTGTGAAAATAGTTTACAATTAATTTCCTTTAGATTGACAAATATAAATCAATTAATCTACTCCATTGTTACTAATTTGTTCCAAACAGGATACAGGTATGAAATGTTGCCAGCTTGCGATTGATTCCATATCAGTTGATTGACAGCTGTACTTCAGTCAAGAGTTTGATCAGCTGTGAAATCTTGGTTCCAAACTCCCACTCAGTCACGTTTCCATGTAATTAATTAGCAGTCAGTAAGCTGCTAAGACAGAGCCAGTACCACCAGCTTCAGAGGTTGAAGGATGATGCATGGCTAAAACACAAAGTATATTTGTTGAAGTATTTGAGTGCACCACTTGCATGTAAAGTAATGCCAAAGCTTTGTCATTAGTTTTGAATGTCCCTTATGCTTTTTGCATATTGTCATCGTGAGTGTATAGATTACTAAAGCCTATGTGTATTTTAGGTCACTATATTTGAATTGGGAATCATTTTATTCTCCTCATTGTAACAATGCATGCAGAGGCTTTTCTCCCCCTTGTGAGAAGGCTGTGGGATCTGAGTGTACCAATAACTAAACACAGTACACTTTAATGAGTCCCTAAAAGGCAGCTTGCTCAGTGGGGTAAAATTGTGGAGGTGGATGGTTTATCTTAGCAGTGATGGGAAACAAAAAAAGAACCTTGTGGTCTTTATCGAGGGTTGGTTTCTGACGAAAACCATGAGGCACGGCCTCAAGGGGAACATGATGCTCCGCACTGAAATGCCTGCACTAAGAGGAGGCTGCTGGCTGGCTGCACACAGTGAAAGCCTTGACTGAAATTTTTGGGGAGAGGCGTCTTGCCAAGCTTCCTCTTCCAAGTGTTTATCTAATGAAATATTTCTGCCTTGTGGCACTATCTCAGTCGGGACAATAGCCAATGTTTGTGCTTTGTACTTAGAATAAAAGGTGAAACATATGAAATAGATTGAAGTAAGTCATTTTCTTCAACAATATGTTCTCTTGTGGCCTGCTTTTCCTCTGTTACTATGCACGTGGGGGAGGCTGCTTCTGGAGTGGGTAACTGCTTTTTGCAATTTTTGGCATATGAAATTTTGGATGAATATCACTTAGGTTTTTTTTTTTTTTTTAAATTTCTATCCTTGTATTCTTTCTGTCATGTTAACAAAACAGCAAAAAAGTTGAAATGTGAAAGCAGTACTTAAGTTTTGCAGTCACTTACTGGTTTCACTTCGAGACAAATAACAGATGGAAAGAGCAGCAGGAGGGTGAAGTTGACCCTGTGAAGTTTAAAACCCCATACTTGTGCGACCGGAATCGTTGCAGTGTGTTTGATGTAGATGTTGACTGTACTTGCTGCAATTAATATAGCTTTAAGTTCAGGTTGAAAACTGATGAGCAAACTCTGAAAGAGCATTTCTGATGTTATTGGGCTAAATCTAAATATCTTGACTACTGCCCTGAGGGGAAACCTTTGTGTACTGATAACAATCTTTCAGTCTGTTTTGGGATATGGTGATTATTCAGTATTATCAAGTATCATGTTTGTTGTTTTAGTCAGATGTAATGCATAACACTCAAATCATGGTGCATTTTCCCTTGAGCTGTGAAGCAATATTCACATTTGATAGATGCTGTCTGGAGTAGAGTAAGAGTAAAAAACTATGCTTATTTAGAAGTATGGTATCTATGATGCCCAGATAAGCCACTAACAAGTGTGTTCTTTGTAGTATATCATGGCCTGCTGCCTTTTAGTCCTTACCTGCAGTTAGTGTGTATGCAGCGGTGAACAGCAAAACATGTCAGTCACAGTCACAAACAAGTCAGTCTGTACACTACTTTACATTATACTCCTACTGTCACTACATTCTCTGTACACAGCAACTTTTACACATCTTCAGTAACAAAGTTACAGCTTTGAAGGGATGTTAATGATTAATTGAAGATTGATTTACCACCCTGATGTATCTGTTCTTGGGTGAGAGAAGAGTGGACAATACGGATAAAATACACTCATTTAGTTTTATAGTATAGTGTTGATATACATTGTGATAAAGTAAATTTACTGACATATCATATATATTACAGAAACTGTTTTGGATAAAGTAAACAGACATTAATTCACAAATCTCTCACGGTTGACA